>NC_136476.1:52035745-52660245 GCF_902686455.1 Sciurus vulgaris
GATACAGATTACTATGTGGTGTCATTTGCCTCCTGCCTGAAGGACTTTCTATAACATTCTGTAACATTACTTTTAGTAATGTAGTTCTGTTGGCCATTTTATCTCTGAAAACGTCTTTATTTCATCTTTGGTCTTCTTTGAGATAGAGTTTACTTACTGTAAAATTTATCTTAAGGCATAAATGCAGTGGTTTTTAAAAGTTATGCAACTATCACCATCATCAAATTCCAGAACATCTTATATACACTGAAAAGGGACCTTGTATCCATTAGCAGTTGTTAAGCGCATTGTGTTTCTGTTATTGTAACAAAATATCTGAAACAATCAACTTTAAAAGAGGAAAGGTTTATTTAGGCTCATGGTTTCAAAGGTTTCAGCCTGTGTTTGGTTGTCCTCATTGCTTTTGGGCCTGTGGTAAGGTAAAACATCATGGTGAAGGGTACAAAGTGAAACAAAGCTGCTCAACTCATGGTGGCCGGGAAGCAAAAGAAAGAGAGGGGGAAGAAGGGGTAGCAGTTCCACCATTCCCTTCAAGAACATGCCCCCAATTACCTAAATCTTCCTACTTCTTTAAATTTACATCAAGTCTTAATAACTCCATGAGCTGGGGACCATGACTTTAATACATGGACCTTTGGGGGGACATTCCAGATCCAAACCATAGCAGCCGTCATCCCTCACTCCCTGTATCCATGAAAGGCAGGATGGCATGAACTTAGTACATGTAGTAGGAAGGAAGGAATATTGTCATGAGCATGAAAGAAAATAAAATTATAATGGACCAGTTTCTCAAACTTGGCTGCTCATCAGAATTACTTACTGAATTTAGAAAAACCAAACAAAAAACAGAATTAAGAGCATTACATCAGTTCCTAAATAAGATGTCATCAGAGCAGAGTCAAGACTCTTTATTTTTATGAGTTGTCCAGGGTTCTGAGGTGCTGATGGCCCAGCATTTTGTGGGATACAGCTGGAAGAATAACACTAATCTATTCTGCTACACATTCCAAACTCCAGATGTGCACAGAATAGGTGGAAGGTGGAAAAACTGATCTAAAGTGGTATGATACCCACTTATACAAGGGATTTTCCAGACCAGTACATCCTGTGCAAAATGCTGGGGAGACATAGCAGGGAAGAGGAGAGGGCTGAGCTGCTTCCTCTCCTAAAATCCCTGGACCTACCGCTCATCTACAGAATCTTAATGTGACCTTATTCCTGTTAATGCTACTATGAAGAGGCCTATTTCTGTCAGCTGGTGTCCATGGCCCTCATAGGTCCCACCTTTGCTCACTTTTCCTATATTCAGAAATATTCCTACCTTTGACTCAAAACCCCTACCTTTGAACTTGAACATGCAGAGATAGAGCAGTCTCTGAGAGATGTGTAGATATGTAGATATTGGGTCCTCACTGCTTGCTTCTGGAGCTTAGAACCTAAATTAGGAGACACACACACATACACACACACACACACACACAAGGAATGAAACAACGGGGGCTTTGCCAGAGGTGGAAACATGGCTGAACAAAAAGCCAGGACAGGAAATAGCTGCCTGGAAACAGAGCAAAGGGGATGGCAAGTCTCTGCCCTGGGGGCATGTGAGTGATGCACCGAGGTCACCTGGCAGGGATTGAACCCAGGTATAGAAACAGTGACCAGGAGAAGGGCAGAGATGAAGAGAGGAGTTGTGACTTTTCTTTAGGGCCCCAGGCTTCTCTGGAACCCTTGGCTACTCCTCAGCTCTCAGCTGTTGGTCTGGCTTGTCCCACCCCAGAGTGCCACTTGAGCAAATTCTGGGTGTAGGAGTCTGTACCTTACAGCCTGAACCCAGGCCTCTTTTGGCTGTCAGGCCAGGTAGTTTGTAGACACTGGGTAAGGACACAAAGCTTTGGACAACAGCACATCTGATGTGAGTGCCCACTTAGAGTTCCAGTCCTAAGGGTGAAGGTTTTGGCTTGATGAGCTACTGAGGGAAATTGGATACAGTTTGATGACCTCTGGGGACACCAGGTGCAGAGGGGTGCTGCACTGGTACTTGGGGGTGAAGGGTGGGGAAAGAACTCATGGCCGAGGTCTGTTCTAACCCCTTGGTGAGTGTACAACTAACACATTCTATCACCAGATTGAGACCCTGGAGTGGGGAGAGGAACCATGTTTACTGAGCCCCCTCAGCCTCAGCATCAGCAGGCCCTCTACCTCTTTAGGACAGGCACCTGGGCCAGTTCTGTGACAGACATGCTAGGTGTGAGCGTTGCAAGAGTCTGGAAATTCCCACACTGGGGAGGGCCACATTCCCCTCAGCCCCAGGCCCACCCGCTCCCGCCTGCTGGGGGCTTCCAGGGCAGCAGATGCTCCCAGCCTGGCAAGCAAGAGCGGGAAGAGCTCTGGCCGGAATTTCAGCTAAGGGTCTTGGCTAATCCTGGAATGGGGTTTGGGGCGGGCAGGGCCCCAAGAGCCAGTGTATCCAACAAGGGTCAAAGAGCCTGGGTGCTTTGGTGCTCCTGGTTCCCAGCAGAGCACTGAGCCCTCCAGGAACAAGATCCCTGTGGACTGTGCAGTTGGTCCTGAAAGAACCATAAGTCCCTGAGGGTACAAGTGACACAACCCTTACTATGGGTGTGACAGTGATGTGCCCAGAATGGAGGCACACTTTATCTACTGTGTCACGGCCCAGGGTTAGGGTTAGAGTTAGGCTTCTGCTCAGCACAGCACTGATGTTGTGGTTGCAAACTCGAGTGGACCATGCTGAGCACAGAGCTGGAATCCTGGGGATGTGAAAGTAGGTTCAGGATTGGGTTTGTGATTCCAGATGACAAGAGAGCTAGCATACCTCGGCCTGAGATCGTGTTAGGGTTGGAGTAGGGCACTGCTTGCATTTAGGATTAGGATTAAGAATGGCCAGGGAGTTCAATTTTGTGTTGCAGATCAGTTTTAAACTTCTAAGAGAGTCTGGAGAGGGACTCAGGCTTGTGCATAAGGTGGGTTATTGACCCGGTAGAGGTGAGAGGCTGTTGGCCATTTTCTGGGCCCTCCATGCATGAGGGGGACGAGTGTCCCCACTGTTATCCAACTAGGGCAGATAAGTGCCCTGATCCTGGGGAGAGGGGACATCATAGTTTTCTATGTCAAACTCATTTGGCCATGTAAACATGTTCAGTTAACACCCAGCAGTATTACCTTTCTGATGTGGGCTGTTCTAAGGGTCCTCCTTGAAGTTCTCTCTGGGAATGGGTTGGAGTTGATTTAGAGGTAGGGTCGTAGGGTGGGATTGTGGTTCACATTAATTACAGTGTGGGGTAGAGCTACACAGTTGGTCATGCCTTGTGTCAGGGGCACCTTCCTGGGGACCCAAGACCTGGTTCTTAAGGGTTCCTGAGGGTAAACAGGACGGGGTGTGTCTGTGTGGTTTGCTGTTTTCTTGTGTTTGCCATGTCAAAGAGTCCAGGGGTCAGGCACCTGCAGGCATGGATCCAGCATTAAATTGGGGGCCTTTGTAGGTGAAGGATGGGCTGCTGAAGGGACCAGTGGACTCACTTCCTGAGCTTGACAGTTCTTTAAGAGCACACAGCCAAGTTGATGTGCCCAGTGGTATGCACATGAATTAAAGGACAAGTAGTAGGACAGAAATCAGAAACCAGCTCAGAGGAGGGAGAGACAGGCTTGGGCAGCAGTGGCCTTGAGGCTTAGGGAGGAGAGGAGTCTGAAGGATGGGTTTGGACTGCATTTGTCTGTGGGTATGTGTGATGGGCGTGTCAGTTCTATATGCAAACCTGTCTTTGTGCCTGAGTGAGTTTTGGGGCCCATCTCTTTTGGACATGTCTGATTAAGGGTATTCATGGGTTAATGTAGGTATGTTTCTTACACGTTTGTGTGTGCTCTGAATAATTTTCTGAGTGGCATGGGTAACTTTGCATCTTTTCTCCTATGTACCTGTGTGGCTGAGGTTTGTCCTTGCCTCTTTCCGTGTGTGATCTCCTCCCTCTTCTCAGTTCTCTCTCTGCCCCACTCCCTGCACCCCCAACTTTGCCTGACACACCCCAGCTGCCAGCACTATTTACCGAAAGCAATGGCTTCCCTTCCCATTGTCTGGATTCCCATGGTCAGGCTGCCTGCCCAGCGTCCTGCCCCTGTGGCCTCTGTAGGGGGCCTGACCTTGGAAGTGATACACTCTGGAAATCCCCCAGTGTGCTCCTTGCCTGGTCCTGGACCCAGAGAAGTTACAGTGCAGGAGGGGCACATGGCAGGGAAGGGGGCTGTTGGCAGCACCCGCCCAACCTTCTGGAAACAGCATCTTTCTCTAGCCAGTCCTTCTCCCCCTGCTTTCTTCAGGGTCCTGGCCTCGCCATCTGTGGGCATGGGAATGGACAGACCTCTGCAAGCCCAGTTAGTCCTGGTGAGGGTCTGGTGCTCTGTGTCCCCAGCACATTCCATGCCTGCATTGTGCTTACTTCTTATGTCCTCATTGAACTGAAGGTTGTCCCCGCTCCTTTCCTCTCCTTGCAGTGGACACAGGAACCATTCTTGTCCTTCCTTCTATGACGGGGCTGGGCTAGGCCTTGGGTCCCAGAGTCCAGGTGAAGTATAAGACTTGGTTGGTTGATAAAGAAGCAGAGGTCCAACCGACTCCCCCATGGTGCAGGAAGCTGCATCTCCATGGGGTTTATTCCTGGCTCATCCCGTGTTCTTCACCCTCCCTGCCTGGGCTTCTGTGAGCTGGCACAAAAGCCAAGCAGCCTCTTAAAGGTCCCTGTCCTTCATGACCGAGCATTGAACAGAACTGATGTTGTGGAGAGGCCGCTGTCCTCCCTCTGCTGATGGTCACTTGATCTGAAATTCCTTCCAGACAATTCTGAAGTGCCTAAGGGAAGGGTTCTAGAAGGTCAGGCCAGTCACCGTATCACAATGTGCTAGAGGTGAACCCCAAAGTTCCCAAGCACCGATACATTCCTAGTGCCTACCCCTAATTCTGGAGTAGCAAATTCTTGAATGTGTGCTTCTTCTGATTTCTCCTTTCTTGAGCCGAGGGAGAGGTAAAGGGTGGTCTTGTGCTAGGTTATGGGATAGGAGGCTTCCTCCTCCATCAGCACACTGTATGAATCTCAGACTCTGCTCCTGTCTTCTCTCGGATCTTGGCTTTGTTGAGAACTCAGAATCCAGAAGGTCTCAGCTGAAGCTCAATTCTCTCCTCCAGCTCTTTGTTCTGGGACTTTGTTCAGCCACATGAGCATAAGGCAGGTAGGAGGCTGTGGGGGGCCCTGGGAAGGACCTGCTCCACCCTAAGCCAGGATGTGTGCACACTAACCTGGCTCCCCACCTGATGCCACTGTGACCCTTCTGAGTGAATTCCTTTCATTCTGGGCCTCCCTCTAGCTCTGGGTCTCTCTGTGCAGCTCACACCAGGCAGGGAGGATGTGCCTGGCCCAAGACCTCCTTTGATCTCTGGGAGGCTTCAGGAAAACACCTGGAGAGTGTTGGCTCAGCAGGCCTGGGCCTTGTGCCTCCCTCCCTGGGGGCCAACTAGGGCTGGGCCTCCATCCTTTTAGGTACGGAGTCACCATTCAGAGGAGGAACTCATCCAGTCTTCCTCCCATCTGGGTTGCCGCATCCTGCCAGCAGTGGACAGCAGTGGCTCTATCAGAGGAAGCAAGTGCTGCCACGACTTCCTCCCGGTTTGAAAGAATGTGACTTATCCTGTATTTTCTTAGTATCCGAGAACTTCTATCTGTCCCTCAAACAATATCATAGGAAAGCCCAGTACTTCTTGCCCCATCTCAAGTCCTGGCTCCTCTGTGGTAGTTTAGAAGAAGGATGCAGAGATGCCACTTTATGGAGGATAACTGCAGGCCAATACAGGTCAATCTCATCTTCTCAAGGTCACTTTACTGTCTTCCTGCTCCCCAGCTTTCCCCTCTTATCCTCTGTGTTCCCTCCCTGGGCATGAGGTTGCTCCTTAGCTCAATCTGCAACTTCATCCATTTAGAGATTTCTCTGGCTTCTCTCCTGCTCCTCTAGCCTTCCAAGAGCACATGTTCTGTATGCATAGTCTCTTATTTCAACCACCTTTTCATTTCTTCTTGGCTCTCAGACAATCATCAATTCCTTAAGCCCTATATTTTCCATGGTAACTTCCAGAATCCCTCTCCACCTCTTCCACATCTTCCTGCTTTGTCTTTGATAACCCTCTCCCTACCTGCAGCCATGCATCCTTTCTAGCTCCTCAGTGGTCCCTCTGGGTCTCTGCCAACACTCACTTATATGTTGGAAAAACCTTTCTTTTCTATCCCAGAGTCCTTCATTGATGTCACCTTCTTCATTCATGTCACCTTCTCCCTACCACCAATTGTCCATGCTGTAGTCAAGTCTAACACTTTGCCTTCCATATGCAATCACTGCATTCATCAGTTTGTATTCCTATGACAAAATACCTGAAATAATCAACTAATAAGGAGGGAAGGTTTATATTGGCTCAGGGCTTCAGAGATTTCATTCCATGGTCAGTGGACTCCTTTTCTCTTGGACCTATGACAAGGCAACCATATCATTGTCAAGAGTATGTGGTCAAGCTGCTCACCTCATGGTGGCCGGGCAGTGAAGAACGGGAACGAGAAGATGGGTTCCCAATATCCCCTTCAGGGCCTCACTCCCCAAGAACCTAACTTCCTTCTACTAGGTCCCAATTCTTAAAGGTTCCACCACCACCTCCAAATAGGACTGCAGACTGGTGACCAAGCCCTTAACACACGGGCTTTTCGGGGAGGGTATTCAAGATCCAAACTATTGCTGTCCTGTGCCCTTGGCTCTACAGGGACACATTGCTCCAGTAGCTCTTTCCTAACTTGCTGTGCTGTAACAACATTGTATTCCTCTGACTGACTCTTTTCTATCATCATTCAACATGCTATGTCTCCTCTTTTAAGAAATCCTCTCTGGATTCCCCATTCCCGACCAGGTACCTCTTCATTGTTCTGTACCTCTGTGGTACGGACCTCTTTTTTAATTTTTTTTTTTTTAGTTGTAGATGGACACAATGTCTTTATTTTATTTATTTATGTGGTGCTGAGGATTGAACCCAGTGTCCCACACATGCCAGGCAAGGGCTCTAGCACTGAGCCATACCCCCAGCCTGGCACAGACCTCTTGAAGAAATTATTACAGTTGTAATCACTAATTGTTCTCCTACCATTCTAACTTCAGTTTACTCCAGCCACATCTTTACCTCCACTACTCACCTGAGTCTGTTCTTCTGATGACCATGAATTATTTCCATGTTGATAAATGATGGTCCTCATCTTACTTGGCCTGTTGGCAACATTTTATGCAGTCCATTACTTTCTCTATGAATACTGTCTTGACTTCCAGAATACCACACCCTTTTGGTTTTCCTGCTACATCATGAGCTACTGCTTTTCAGTTTCCTCTGCTTACTGATTCCTCCTTTATTTTCTAATTTCTTAAAGTAGGAGTTTCCAGTACTCTGTCCTTAGATCTCTCCTTCAGTTTTCCCCCCTCTCTCTCCCTCTTTTAAATGTAGCCAGGCCTCTCCCTGAGAACATCATGTTTCTGTGTGGAAGACAGACTGTCAGGATGAAACACAGAGATTAGTTATGACGCTACTTCAGTAATGATAGCAGTAGAGGGTGTGGTAAATGGTTATAGTCCAGATGCATTTTTTAAAAATTGGTGCATAATAATTATACAATACCATTTCCTGATATTGTGGGATTCATTATGCTATATTTGAACATGCACATCACCTAATTTGATTGATCTTATTCCTCAGTACCTTCCCTTTCCTCTTGCACTTTTGAAGGCAGATACAACAGGATTTTTCTAATGGACTGGATATGGACAATTAAGGGGGAAAATTATGGATGACATCATTGTTTATGGTCTGAACAAATAGAAAGATGAAACTGCTATTAACTGGTGTGAGAAATACTGTGATTGGAGCATGTTTGGTTATGTGTGAGTGGGTTGATTTGGGGCAGGGATTCAGAGTTTGGAGTTCATTTTTGCATAACCTGAGATGAATATTGGTTTCTAAATGTCTATGTTGCTTTGACAATTTGGGCATGTGAGAGAATCTATTGCATGAGATCATGAGTTCCATTGTTGCAGGGCCTGTATCTTGTTCATAGTTGTATTGTCATAGTGCCTGGAACATAGTAAGGACTCAAATATTTTAATTGTAGAATTTCGTTATTTTTTATTATTGAACTTCTGGAGTCCTCCTCATCCTTTTGTGGCAATGTATACCTTGTAGCATTCATCACATTGATGCAACGTTTTCCTCATAGCCCATTCTCCAGATTCAACTAATATTAATGTATTAGTATGTGCTAGCCACTCTCCTAGGCCCTAGGATTATGAGACACTACATGAGTCATTAAAGCAGGCTAAGGATGAGAAACTGAACTTCAGGGAGAGCCCATAAAAACAGATAAGAGTTGTCACAATTAGAACTCAGTGACAGTCTTAATGTGTGGGCTGAGGAAAAAAAGGGAACACATAACGATACTGTTGTGGGATTCTTGCACAAAGGACAGGACATGGGGGCATTCAGCAGGAAGCAGCATTTATTAGTGCTGGCACTGGCCCAGCAGATTTGTATCCAAAGGCTGAGCCCCAAGCACAGAGGGGTTTTGCCTTACATACCCTCTGTTAGTACTCCCCACTCTGTTGGTCCCTTTCTCTCCCCTATGTGGTAACATATATTCTGTTCTGATAGGATATTCGATACTACAGAATTGCAACTGAGTGCGTCACATGGCTTTCTCCTTGTTTTGGGAGAGCCCTTACCACAATACCATTTCCTGACACTGATAGGAAGGAGTGTGTTTGGAAATTTTGAATTAATTTGCATTTTCTTTGCAGCAAGATAGAGTTTTTCCCCCAGCTGTTGACTGTACAGTTTGTTGCTCAGGCGAAAGACTGGGTTAGAGAAATGGCTTTGGGAATCACCAATATATTAATAATATTTGAGGTTGTGTATGGATGTACAGTTCTCTTTCCCTGATGAGGAAACCAGGGCTCCGAAATGTTAACAAATGTTAGAGATAGAATTCTAACCCTGATTGTTATTTTCCACATTCCATTCTTGTGATTTGACCTTAAAATCTGCATCCTTCCCAAGGGGTCAGATATTTGGCCTGAAAATTATAAAAACACTCAAGGATTTTGTAATGTTTTCCTTGTGCTCTAGTTCTACCCCCCCCCACCCCACTCCCACTTTTTGTTCATGTTTGTCATCGTCTCCTGAAATCATTTTCTGGGCAAATTTGGCCGGGAGTTTTCTTCCAAAGGGAAGGAAATGACCCAAATCTTTTACTCTGTGGAGCTAGTATAGCCTTGAGCTATGCTCTCCTGCCATGGCTTTCTTAAGAGGCTAGGGGTTTCCATTTTCCTTCCAGGGAGACCAATGCCTGCCCCATCCAGGTAACTAGAGAAGACAGGGGCCATGCTTCTCAAAGTTTAAAGGGAATTTGAGTATGATTGCCACCATTAAGTGTTCCAACTGCTATAAGATGTTTATCAGTCATACCGATTGTTCCTGGAATCCAAGGTGACTCAGAGCCAAGAGGAAGTATGCAGGGAACAGAGATGCTAAGTCTCAAATTGTGCTTTTAGCCACCCAAGGGACAGTCACAGGCAGAAGTAAAGAGTCTAAGTCCTTGTTATCCATGTAACCTGTGTTGAATAAAATGGCAGACTGAAAGGCCCCTGGACAGATAACTATTAAAGTCAGCAAAGGTCACTTCTGGGTCACCAAAGATGGGGGAGCTGGTAACTTTGCTTCCTTTTGAGTCTTTGTAAGTTTCTTTGAGGGCCTTGTCTGAAAAAAAGCAATTCGAGGCAGGATTCCAGTCATTTAAAGAGACAGCAGCAACTGCTTTTTGTTGTTCCTGTGAGGTAGAATGATTGTCTTTCAAAGTATCAGCCTAGCAGATAACAATTCTGAGGATCGCTGATACTCTCTAGATATTTACGATGCTTATGAAATAAGCCTGCTTTAATGCAATGTTAATGACAGTGCTCTAACCCCACCAGTTCATTTGCTCACCACTCCAAAAGTCCAAACTAGAAGCAAGTGTTTGGGGCAATGTAAAAACTTTTCTGGGGAAGCCAAAAAGCCAAGGCTCTTGGAGAGGCTCAATAAAAATTCCAAAAAAATGAGTCTGATTTATTGGTTTTTTAAAATAAATTTTTTTTTTTTTTTTTAAAGAGTTCCAACTGCATGTCCAAGGTTCCTGAGGCTACTTTTGGTGGGGGATCACCCACTCTGTGATGGGGCTGCGGGAGGGTGGGAGTGCAGGCTGGACTGAATAACTAGCAGGAAAGAGCTCTCTCTCAGTATAGCAAGCTGTACAAGGGGCCTCCCAACAGTTCTATAGGAGGGACCTCATTCTATGGGGAGAAAGTGGATAGGACATAGTTTGGATGGGGCTTACATTTCTTCGCAGTAGCTTACAGATCTCAACTTGCCTCTCAGTTCCCTCTTGAATTTCTCCATTTCATTACAAAGATTTTAGAGAATTGCACATATTTTCATTATGATAAACAGATATTTCCCTGAATAGCAAAATATTGAACATTCCCAGCAAGAGAGGCAAAGGGGCCAGAATTTTTATTTGGTTGTAGAAACTCAAGTATAGCATTAAATTCTTAGATTTTTTGATCATTTTTTGTGACTGGTTAATAGACTGGAAACTATCTAAAAACCCAAAGCCTTCTTTTGATTATCAAGATGAATGTTTTTGGTGCTTTCTGAAATGCAATAGGACAATGAAGAGGTGGAACGAAGGGATGACAGGAACCAAGGATTGGAGCTATTAGACTTACTTAGTATAGTCCTCAGTAGGGGAAAACAGAGCCATCCTCTGAGGGAAGTTACCATGCAGATCCTGGAAGGAATTTCATTGATTTCAGCACAATTACTTACCATGAAAGTATATCCAGGTAGTAAGGATGGGAGACTCCAGGTATAGGTAATGTAGAAATAGAACACAGCACTAGGGATGGACACAAACTGCTGGTAGTAACTTGGCAAGCTCAAATATGTTTAGAAAATTCTGTTTGTGATTCTTTCCCAGGAACTTAAATGCTACAATTCCTTCATCACACTAAGGTCAAGGAGACCCATGCTCAGAATTTACTCCTTCCCGCCCCACAAAGAACTCTGGCTCTAAGTTTGTTTTAGTACCAATCAAACTGGATTTTGTCCCGCCAGGCTGTGAGGTGAGGAACATGTCGGCTTTTGTCCCAGGTACACAGACCTCCAATTTCACGCTCCTTCCCGCCTCCCCTGAGGGAGTGGGGACAAGCCCCTCTCCTTTTCTACTGGGACCTCATTCCAGGAGGGATCCATTCCACACACCTGAGGTAGTGGAATGAAAAATAGACAACAGGGTTACAGCAAATTCCCAGAACAGTTTCTCTAGAAAGATCTTCCCAATGCCTACAAGGGAGATTCTATCATTTAGCTTAGACATTTATCACATTAGCTATGTGCTTTGGATAAACACAAAAACAGCCCCCCAAGAAGGGAGCATTCTGGAACTTCTCTAAAATGACTCATCTGAAATGTGGGTTAAAGCTCCTTCCCTACATAAGGACATCTTAGTCTCCCTCATGCCTTCTCTTAACAAAGTACACTGGAGATAAGGAGGAAGCAGACGACTCTTTGCTCTGAGATATAGACTATTATTTCAGGTGGTGCTCTGCTGTACACATTCATCAGCGGAAATGACAGTAGCAACGCTCTTCAAAGGATGCATAGGTTGGGGAGCCTCGAAACACTTCCTCCTTGCTTTGAGAGTTCTCCTGAGCAGGATGATGTTTCTGAGGTGAGGGCTGGGAGCTAGCGTGTGCTCCCTGGTTGGGTGGCACAAGGCACTCGAGGACAGTGCCGAGGGCAGTGGCGGGGATGGCCCAGGGCTGAGGCAGAACCGTGCTGTCGGGAGCGTAGCCGGAGCTTACTGTCTGGGGAATGGGGACCATTTAAGAAGGTCGGACCTGCTGGCTTCTCGGGGGAAGCTGAACGGGCCTTGGGGTGCCCACCTGGCTTCTCTGTCTTAGTTCTCCCCATGGGGCTTTTGGCTGGAGTGAGGCTCTTTTCAACATTTTCTTTTCTGGTTTTGGACACCTTCCCAGCTTTAGAGAACATGGACTCTACATGCCCTTTGCCTTTCTTCTCAGGGGTAATGTAGTGCAGAAAGGATTTTATTTTATTTCTCAAGCCAGACTCTGGAAGGCTGGGCTTCTTGTGAGCATGGGCTAGCATTGCCTTCTCCTGCAAAACCTGATGTTGCAGAGTTTGGCCCTGCAAAGGTTTACTCTGAATTTTCTGGTGGAGGAAAGGCTTGTCCTGGGAAACACAGGGCACCACAGGCTGGGCACTCTTGGGATTCCTTGTGGGCTCAAGGATGACATGTGGCTTGCTTGGGCTGTCTCGCGTGTCATGCTCAGATTCTTTCCCCTCAGGGACTGCTGGGGGTGGTTCTGGAAGCTGCAGCTGAGGGTCATTCTGGTGGCTGTGTTGACAGGGATCCTCAAGATGAAAACTCCGGTTCCATCGCCAGGAGCCGCGGGGTGCCCTGCTCAGAAGCATCCTTTCTGGCCTCTGATCTTCAGCAGGGTGTCTTTCTTCGCTGGTTGAGGAGATCCCAAGCCCTGCATCCCCTTCTCCCAGGTCCCCTGCTGCCTTGGGTTTCCCTGGGTCCTCTTTCTTTTCTACCAGTGGGGGGACTTGAGTCAAGTCCTCCATCTTGTCAGTCGAGGGCTCAGGGCTCCAGGGTTCCTCCAGGCTGGGGTTGTTCACACTGGCCTCCACCTGAACACAAAGTATCTGGGCCTCGGTCATGACTCCACTGAGCTGTGAGATCTTGAAAGCCCAGTTGGCTGACCCATGGGGCACTGGTTTGGAACTAGGTGACTTTAGGTTGTGCTGTATTGCCTTCAGCTCAGTAGCCAACTGTTCTTTAAGGGGGACCCATTCTGAGTCTGGGGCAGGAGGAGACTCTGGTGTGATGGGCAGTTCTTGGGCCACTGTGCTTTCTGGGTTGCTTAGACTCCCAAGAGACTCCTGTGTGAATATGTTCTCTGCAACTCCCTCAATTGGTTCCCTGGACTCCCTTATCCTTATGGAAATTCCCAGTTGTATTTCTATGACCTTTTTTCTCAGGTGGAAATTCAGTTTGGTGAAGATGTGTGTCTTGGCTGAGGAGGGGCTGGGAGGAGGAGACTGGCTCTCTGAAGGCACCATTTCTGTCATTTCTTCCACCTGCATTTCAGGCTGGAACTCCTCTGCGTTGTCCGCCCAAGACTCCTCATCATCTTGGAAGGCTGGCTCGAGCTTCCTGCAGGGGTCTTCAGGTGAGATCAGCTGAGTCAGAGGCTCCTTTGGGATTTCTACAGGCTCAGATCCCATCTCTGTGATCACAGGTTGGCTAGAGATCGCTGGGGCCATGGCCCTAGACAGGGCCACACAGTACAGAGCAGGCAGGCCTGACAGGAAGACCAGATACTTGTGCCGGAGCATGGTTTCCAGTTTCTCAATGGCTCCCTCAGACAAGGCTCGGGGCAGCTTAGGGTGTTCAGTGCCAACACCTGGTAAGACGTGCTGCTGCTGGTCCAGGGCCACTGGCATCCAGGGCATAACTTTGTGCTGCAGGTCAAGGTCACTTGCTGCCTGCAGTTCCAGGTGCTGGCTTTGTGGAATGCAGGGGAAGGGAGCCAGTGCCAGGCCCCCAGGAATTCTGCATTCCCAAGAGCTACATACACAGGCAGGGACCTGGCCCTGGTGGATCTGTCCACATTTGGAGTCGATGTGGCTTTGCAGTGTTGCCTTGGCCTGGGCAAACAAGTGTGGCACCATGGGTGGGAATAGGCCACCAGCCTCATTGTCCTCAAGGGATGGAAGCGGGGGCATGCTCACACTGGGTAGGGCTGTACTGCTCCAGGACAGGGTCTGCTGGTCACTGGAGGAAAGCAGCAACTGGATGGACTGCTGGATCTTTGGGGGCAGGCCCCAGCGATGGTGAATCAGCTGCTTCTGGAGGTGGAATTCCAGCAGCCTGCGGGCATGCTCTGGGAAGAAGAGCAGTTCCCTGGTGAGGACTGAGAAGGACTTCCCTGGCCAGGGGGTCTTCACAGTCCCAGGAAATTGGATTTTGTCACCTGGCTCATATTGCATGGGGTCTAGGGCATGCTGAGACCTCCGGAAGACTGCTGGCAGGCCCCACTGAAGCTGGAGTTGCCTCTGCAGCAAGTGCCATTCCAGGGCTTCACACTCAGTTGTAGTCAGAAATGGGACACTGATCTGATTCTCAGAGGGAGACATGCATTTTGGGGAGGTTGGGGATGAGGCTGGGGCTGACTCAGGTGGAGATTTGGACAGTAGGGGGTGGAGGTCATCGAAGAGAAGAGGACCCTTCAAGAGGGACTTGGGCACATTCTTGTTCTTGGAGAGACCTTTAGAGTCCAAGAAAGAGGCAACCAGGGACTCACTGTGCAGAGTAGGGAGGCCACAGAAGAGCTGATTGTATTTCTGTTGCAGGTTGCTCTGTGAGTTATTAGCCTGACCACCTGGCAGTGAATAGAGGTCACTTAGATCTTCAAGGGCCAGAGATGGCAAGGCTAAAGCCATAGGATTTGGGATTTTCTGGCAGTGGTATCTTTGTTTTGAATCTGTAAGGGACCATTCAGAAACCCAGAAGGTCTGAGTAGGTTGGCCGGCCATATATGAGCACCAGGTCTGGTGAGAAATAGTCCCAAATCTATGGACGCAGATCTGAGAAGTACTATTTTGGATATAAGAAACTGGTTGGCTGTTTTCAGACTGGTAATACATTGGTGGGCTTGGCATTAGCTGCCTCAGGGACTCCTCCACACGCCTGGGGAGGCCCCATCTCTGGAAATGCATCCATTTTTTCACATGTACTTCAAGAAGCCTTAGGACTTCAGGACTAAGGAATGGTAGGTGTGCATAGGGGACTATATGCAAAGCAATAGGTTGTGCCAAGCTTGTGAACTCTTGGTTTAAGGGCATAAAATTGACCTGGGTGTTCAAGGACTGCTGGCCTTGGTTCCCCTGGACAAAATTGGGGTTGTTCTGCCTTGTCTCCTGCTCATTCATTGGAACCACAGACAACTCAAGCCTTGAAGAAACCATAGTCTGTGGAACCACAGGCATCTGTACCAGTTGAAATTCCTGTCGTAGAGGGAGGTGATCAGCCCAGTAATCTTGCATGTTGATTCCATCAGTTGTCTGGGCAAAGTGGTCTGTTATCTGTGTTAGTGTTGGGGCTACAGATGCCACTGAAAGGTCTCTGGAGTGCTGGGAATGGAGTTCCATATTCTGCTCAAAAGACACACTTGACATGGACATCATCTCTAGGCAAGCAGAGTCCCGTGATGGCCCCAGAAACGTAGGGGCGATCTGGTTGTTCTCACCCTCCAGCAATTGCTGAATCTCCAGAGCCACACCATTGCAGATTTGGCAGTAGGGATCTGCACACAGGAGTCGCCGCACACTTTCCTCCCGGGGAAGCCAGCTGTGACTGGGAAGGAAAACATGGCAACCATTAAGGATGGAGTGATACCTGCCTCTGCAAGAATGTGTCTGGGCATTGCTACCTCTGTCCCTGAGTTCTGTGAGAGCTGGGCCTGCATTGTGAAAAATGAGGTCCTTATGGGAACTTGTTATTCTGAGAACTATGGAATGTCTCTGCTGCTGTCCCCAGCCTCTGTTGATTATCAGTCCCATTCTCTAGAAATCTTAAGAAGAGGGTAAGATAATAAGCTCCTGTATGAGGGGTCCCAGGAACTGTTCTCCCTGAAGACAGACCAGAGGAGGTCATGTCAGCAGGGTCCAGGAAGACCCAGAAATCTTCCCTTGAAAACATGTAGCTCTAAAGAGAATATGACAATGACGATAGCTTTATGCAATACCCATTCTCTTAGTGGGAAAACTTGTATCATGGCTGAATGCAACCCCATGTAGTGTCTTTTATGAATTATTTACTAATCAAATCTTGAACTGTAGAGCTACTATGACCCTAGCACAGTGCAGAATAGGGTGACTCTTCCCTTTTGAGATGTTTGATCTACCCTCTGCACTTGCAAACCTCTCAACCAGGAAACCAGCTTCCATCCAGTCATTATTCCCCTCCTCATTTCTGCTCCAGCCCAAGCCAAGAGATCATCACAGGGAAGGCTGGGAGTTGAAAGACTGCAAAGAGCAAAAGATCACCTTTTCATGACAGAGAGCAGCTTCCGTGGCTTCTCAGCTTCTTCTTGGCAAAGTCTTCGAGCTGAGGAACCAGGACACAGTTTTATGTCACGTGTGTACTTCAGGGACATTCTCTAGGAAGCTGAAGTCCTTTGACTCAGCAAATGGGGACTGAAAAATTCAATTGTTCAATGCTCTAAGACACTTCATGTAAATCTAATCATTCATGACTTGCTGTCCTGCACCTATTCTCATCTGACCTTCACAACCTCACTGTGAAGGAGGCTCATCAGATGATTTTATAGAGAACAAGACTGAGAGATGAAGTAACTTACAAAGGATTTTAAAACTAGTAAATGGCCAGGCACAGGGGTGCACACCTGTAATCCCAGTGGCTTGGGAGGCTGAGACAGGAGGATTGAGAGTTCAAAGCCAACCCCAGCAACTTAACAAGGCCCTAAGCAACTCAGCAAGACCCTATCTCTAAATAAAATCTAAAAAAAGGACTGAGGATGTGGCTCACTGGTTAAGCCCCCTGAGGTCAATCCCCAGTACCAAAAAAAAAAGCAAATGACAATTAAGTTCATCTGCTTCACTTCTTCAATTCTTTATTCTCTGGGGGAAAAGGTAGAGAATTTTCAAACATTCCCATGTTCTGATTTCCTATCCATAGAATCCCTCTGTGAAAGTTGCCAATTTGGGTAGTTGGAGCCTTCAGTGATTAGAACAACCTGTCTCCTAGCACCAGGGGTTATAGAGGAACAGCTACCATGTGGGAAGCTATCCCGCTGTAGAAGAGAGTCAGAGAAGAAATTAGGACTTTACCTCTTGATGCTGCATCTCTAGCCCTTTGCCTGACTTTTCGGTGACGCTTAAAGACAAAAATATTAGAATGAAGGTGGGACATCATTTTCTTTTTCATGTCCAAAATGAGACAAAGCTCACATACATTTCCTATCCTTTTCTATGCATTTTATATACTCTTCTACATTTCCCTTACCTATACTTCACCTTTTTTTCACTCCAACATTTTTTCCTCCTCTGCTATTTCTGATTCACTTTAAGTCTTTTCCAAACTCTGTACCTCCCATCAGTCTATGAGAAGTTCTAGTGGAGATGAGCATGAAGAGGAAGAATGGTAGATACTGTGGTATGTATAGTTCTGATGTCACAGGACTTGTAAGTGCCTTACAGGACTGTAAACCAGAAAGTCCCCATATGGGGAGATCTTTTGAGATCCAGTGAAGTAGATCCCACATCCAGGTCTCCACTCAAGTCAATGAGAGGTTGTTGGCTTCTTGGTAGAGTATTCTACATGGGCGAACTTGTAAAAAATTACTTTTAGCCTCTGAGGAGAAAAGGACTGTATAAAAGTACCTGAAGGTATGGTATTAAATTTGGCAGGGAGGGGTAGTGAGGTCATAAAGAGTGACCCTGGACCTTGAAAGTTTAAACTAGCTCAATTGTAGTCACAGCGTTTCCCTACCCGGCAGCAGCTCCTTGTAGGCTCGAGTTTCAATCCACAGTAACTCCGTCTAATTTGCCATATAATTAAGATAATGATGAAAACGAAGCCATATGTATATAAGAAACGTCCGAAGTCCCACAGAACAAATGTAAAGGTCAACATGGCCTAAACTTCATTAGCATGAGGAGACCAACCATCTCCATGTCTGGGCGTTCAGGGACCTAGTGCCCCATGACTCCCAGGGCTTCACCCTTGTCATGTCCGCCTCACAGAGGACAGAACAGGCTGCAGACTGCATCACAAAGCCCTCCTGTTTCACAAGGGCAGCTCATGTGGTGGTTCGGTCTGAAGGTGAGGGGTCTGCTCCTCAGTGAAGGGTGCACAGCTGCGTCTAGAGGTGCCACACTCACAGTGCCCACTTCCCACTTTCTCTTCATTCTCCATTCCCCACACGGGGCTGCTGGCTGGGCTTGCTCCTTCACAGCAGCTGAGGGCTTTTGTGACACAGGGCAGAGCAGCTTGTGAGGATGAGTGGCTGGAATGGAGGGACTTCACCAACTCCCCACTTCCCTGGAAATACAACTGAGAAGTGCAGAGGAGTTTAGGGGGGTCGGTGAGTGGTTATGTCTTGGAAATGGAGAGCTTTGATATGTCAGGCAATGGGTGACAAGAAATCTGAAGTGCAAGGAGGGGAGACCATGGCTGATGAAAGGCAGGGTTGGCTGCATCTTTAAATGTCATTGTGGGTGGAAGGAAGGGAGGCCCTTGTGTGGGGAGGGGATTGTAAGCATCGCCTTCCTTGGAGACTCATTAGTGGCTTGCTTTTGGAACTCTGTCCAAGGCTTGGTTTTCCAGGTTATTCCTGTTTCTGCCCAGGTTAGCATCCTTCCTGCCCAGGGAGATGAAAGCCGGCAGAGAGAGATGGGTTAATGGCCACTTCCATCTATGGGTCACAACCTACTTACTATTTGTGGCGTATCTCCTTGTCTCTGGATATATGCTGTTTGCTGGAAGGATTCTTTATTGTTTGACCTGGCTTTTAGAAATCTTAAAATAGAGCAGGAGTTTTCTGAAGCACCCTCATGACTCTTATACCTTGCCCATTAATTTACATACTTATGTTACCAGCTTGACCTCCTTGAATATTATAATATTTCTCTAATGTCAAAGATTTCTGAATCTCCTTGAGATCTTCTTGACTTGGTGAGAATGGTTTCAAATTCTTAAGAGCTTAGCCCTATTCCTTACTACAGCATCCAGTGTTGGATTCTGCTGGTGTGGTAAATGCTCAATGTGCTTATCTCTAACCTGGATAGTGGCCAGGGTTCAAAGGTATTTGAAACATATTCTCATTTTGCTTTCAAGACAGTTAAACACATAATTTCAAAGACAAGACTATTCACATGAAACAAGAGCCAATGTTTTATTTCAAATCATTTCATGTGCTCATCTTTGAGGTTCATATCTCAAAAGTAGTCTCTGAATGTGGAGAACACTCAGATGGGATCAGTGTAGTCGTAGTCAAAGATGTTTCCCGGGATAGCAATATTGGAGTTTGGCCTAAAAGTGGCAAAGGATTGTTTCAGGTGGGACAAAAAATGCAGAGCACTGAGGAATGGTCCCCAGAGTTCATTTGACAGTAAGAAACAGAGGTGCAGGTGGGTAGATGGAAGAACAATTGTGGGCAAAGACTGAGAAACAAGATGAGGCATCCTGATATGGAGGGCTTTTGCATTTATTTTATTCAATCACAAAGATCAATTCTTTTAAAAAAGTGAGCATACACTTTCCTGCCTAACTCACAATGTTGCTCCAGGAACCAGCTAGATAAAGGATGTGAATTCATTACATCAGACACATGCAGCCATAAAACTAAAGCATCATGTAAATATGTTTTTAAAAAAATAGACATACATACACACAGTATAAAAGTCAAAGGACAGAAGAAGGTTACAGTTTTTTTCCACTGAGTCAATCATTCCTGTCAACAAGATTATCTTGTTGTGCTTTTTTGTTTGTTTTTTGTTTTTTTTTTTACACTGGGGATTGAGCCACGGCCCCAACCCTTTTTAAATTTTTTCTTTTTGAAACAAATTCTCCCCGCTTAGGGCCTTTCTAAGTTGCTCAGCCTGGCCTCCAACTGGCAATCCTCCTACCTTGGCCTCCTGAGTTGCTGGGTTTACGGGCCTGCACCACCGTACCTGGTAGATTCTTATGTATCTTTCCAAACTAGTTTACCATAAACAACGAATGAATTTTTATGTTTTTCTTCACAAATGGAAGCATATTACAAAGTTTCCCTTTTTCTTATTTCATTTAATAAAATGAATATATCATTTTTCATAATGTCTGCCTTGATATGGCTGGCTATAACACAATTCATTGTCAATGCCCTATTCATGAATGAATATTTAGTTATTTACAAATTTTTGCCCTGATAATGCTGACACAAATCTCAGACGTTGTCACACAGATATGGGTATATATGTAGGAAAATTCCTTTGAGTGAAATTTCTGCATTAAAAAGTGTATGCATTTTCAATATTTATGTTGCGTAATTGTTCTCTGATGGCACAAATCTACCATTGGAGATCCTAAGTGGCATTTTAAGGGCGATTATCTTCCACATTGACAAACTCTTGAGTTGTTTTCACCTTTCAACTGTTGTGAATAATGCTCCAGTGAACACTGTTGTACAAATATCTGTTCAAGTACCTGTTTTTGTGTATAAACCACTGCTTCATTTTTATGTCTAAATCTTTAATTTTTCTAGAATTTAGTAATTAAAAAACACTTTATGTGGTATAATTAACAAACAATAAATTATACATATTTAGAGTGAAGAATCTGCTAATTTTTCACACTTGTATACACCTGTGAAACCATTATCACGATTAAGATAGCAAGCAGTCCATTACGCTCAAAACTTTTCTATACCCCTTGGTAATCCTTCTCTCAGACTCTTTCATTTACTCTCTCCTCCAAGTCACCACTGATCTATGATCTATCACTGTAGGTTACTTTGCATTTTCCAGATTTTTATATAAATATAAGCATAAAATAAGTATACATGTATGACTAGTTTTTTCACTCAGTCCAATTGTTTGAATATATCCTTGTTATGTATATCATCAGTTCATTCTTTTTATTGCAGAGTAATATTCCATTGTATATGTATGATAATTTATTCAAAGGTTGATGGCATATACTACCTGGTTTTGGCTACTAGAAATAATGCTGCTGTGAACATTCATGTACCAATGTCTATATGGACACATTCCTTTCCTCTTGGGTAAATACTCAGGAGTGGAATGACTGAATCATATAATAGGTGTATGTTATGGTTTGAATGCACAGTAGTACCCCCTTATCCATGGGAGATACATTCCAAGACCATCAGTGGATACCTGAAACTGTGGATAGTACTGAACCCTACATGTTCTATGTTACACACTCACACATCTCTAGTGTTGTGTGTGCGATAAAGTCTTCATTTATAAATTAGGCACATTAAGAGATTAATAACAATAAGTAATAATAAAATAGGTTATAATAATATATGAATATGAATATGTGTGAATGTAGTCTCTCTCTCTCTCTGAACTGCCATGTTGTGGATAGAAAATCCAAGGTGGATAGTGCTGGACAAAGGGATGGTGGGACAGTGCAGTACAAGATTTCATCATGCTAAACAATAATTTAAAACTTATCATCTGTTTCTGGAATTTTCCATTAATATTTTTGAACCAAAATTGACCACAAGTAACTGAGGTTGGAAAGTGAAATCATGGACAAGAGGGGATTATTGTATATATCTCTCCAAAATTCTTATGTTTAATCCTAATCACCAAAGTGATAGTACCAGAAGGTGAGGATTTGGGGGAGGTGATTATATCATGAGGGCTGTGCCTTCATGAATGATATCAGTGAACTCATAAAAGTATAAGGGAGTTATTTTTCCTTTGACCACTTGAGGATGTGGTACTTTTCCCTTCCAGAGAATGCAGCAACAAGTGCATCCAGTGGAAGCAGACACAACCCTCACCAGACACAGAACTTGTAGGCTTCTCTATCTTGGTGTTCAGCTTCCATAACTGTTAGAATTTTTAAACATAAATCACCTAGTGTATGACATTTTGTTCTAGCAGTATGAACAGACTAAGACAATATATATTTAACTTTTTAAAAATTTCAAACTGTTTTCCAAGATGTTAGTACCATTTTCAATCCTGCTACAGTGTAGAACAGTGTTGACAACCCTTGGTATAATCAGTCATTTTAGTTTTAACGATTCTAATAGGTGTGTAATGGTATCTTGTGATTTTTAATTCACACTTTCCTCATGAGTAATGACACTGAACATCTTTTCATGTTCTTACACACCATCCACTTATTTTAGATAGCGAAGTATCTACACAATATTGTGTTGATATGCAAAATACAATGAATATAAATTACCAAAAACTGGTGCAGGGTTTTATTATCTATAAATCTATAAATGTTCAATTCTTGCCATTCTTATTATGTGAACTGATTTCAAATCAGTTATGATGATGTTATGATGATGTTATCAGTTATGATGGCTTTTAGGAGTTCAGTACAACACTGTGAACTCTAACAAATACAGAGACATTCAATCTCCAAACAACTTTGATCCTTGTGTATATATGCATGATCATTCTAGTTGCTTGATGAAAGATGGACTTTAGGGGTCTTGTAGAGGAAGATGAGCCAGCAGAGAAAATCAAGGTGTCCATGTTGAGTTTGAAGGAAAACAAGAGTATGGTGCTCCAGAAACTTGAGGAAAAAGGATTTCAAAACAAAGGGAATAGTCAATCATGTCAAGTGTCAGTAAAAGATCAAGTAAGATGAAGATAGAACACGACCACTAGCTGTAGCAAAATAATGGCCATTTGGGCCACTAACAAGGTCCTTTCAGTGGGGGCCATGGGGAAAAAACCTGACTGGAGGAGGTTCCACAGACAATGGAAAGTGAAGAAGTAGGGCAGATGAGCATAGATGGACAATACTTTTAAATTTTTCGAAGAGTTGTTTGGTAACTAGAAAGAATGAAATTAAGAGTGTGTTTGTGTGTGTGTTAAATTTATATTACTACATGTTTGTGTATTATTGAGAATGATCTAGACAAAAAGAAATTAATAGAAGGAGGGAGGAAAGTATGTGTGAAAAGCAAAATCAGTAAAAATTGTTTTGAATTAGCATAACATAAAAAAACACTTGCTATTAAGCAAGTGTTAAAATTTTATTTATATGTTACCCTCAGCATCTGGCTGTCGCAGCCCAGTGATACCAGCACCTGAGAGAGTCACACCCTTGACTTGATTACAGGTTCATCCAACACCTTCTGAGTAGAATGGGACTTGCAATGTAAAGAAATCCACAGGAAGGGATCGGCAGGTGGGAGTGTGCCAGGTCCCTGGGATGACATTTCCCAGTGGAAATTAGTAAATTAGCGCTCTGACCTGGGCCTCAGTCTCTTTTCAGTTTAATTTCAGTGGTTCCATCCCAAAGAAACCAAACTCCAATGTTATTTTGCTATTCTACTTTCTTGGCCTTTTCATATGAATTTTAGAATCTGCTTTTTCTATACATGAGGGGCTGGGGCTGTAACTCAGTGGCAGAGCACTTGCCTGGCATGCATTAGGCACTGGGTTTGTTCCTCAGCACCACATAAAGGTAACAAAGAAAATAAAGGTATAAAAAATACAATAACAGCATTTTTAAAGGTGTCTAAAAATCTTGTTAAAATTTAAATTGGGATTGTTATAAATCTATAGATTTAGAGAAAATTGACATCTTAACTATACTGAATGTTCCAATTCATGAACATAATATATCTTACCAGTATTTAGATCTTTGATTTATTTCAGTTGTTTGTGATTTTCAGCATATATATCCTGCATGTATTTTCTTTCATTTCTACTATTTTTTCCAGCTATTGGAAATGACACTCCTTTTAAAATTTTGGTTTCTAATTAATTGTTCCTTGTTAAGGATGTAGAAATACATTGATTTTTGTAGGCTAGATTTGTACTTTGTTCTGAACTCATTTGCTTTACTAGAGCTTGTTCATACATTTTTTTTGGGGGGGGGGTGGATTTCCTGTGAAGATAATCATATCACCTGAAAATAAGAATAGTTTTATTTCTATATTTTAGTTTGTATGGCTTTTATTTCTTCTTACTGACTATTTCACAGCTAGGACTTTCCATATGATGTTGAATAGGAGTAGTGTGAGTGAACATCTTCGTCTTGCTCCTGACATTAGGGGGAAATATTCAATCTTTACCATTATGTTTAAAGTTAGCTGCAGGTTTCTCATAGACGCCCTTTATCAGATTGATGATGTTTCCTTGTATTTCTGTTTTGCTGAGAGTTTTTTAATCATGAATGGATGTTGAATTTTGCCCCCCAAAATTCCTGTGTCTATTGATTGCATCATACAATATTTTACTCTTTTTGGTACCAGGTATTGAACCCAGAAGGCTTTACCACTGAGTCACATCCCCAGCCCTTTTTTATATTTTGAGACAGGGTCTTGTTGAGTTACTGAGGGCCTTGCTAAGATGCTGAGGTTGGCTTTGAACTGACAATCCTCCTCCCTTAGCCTCCCAAGCCACTGAGATTACAGGCATGTACCACCACACCCAGCTAATTATTTTTCTTTAGACTATAGCTATAGTTGACTATACTGATTAATTTTGGGGGGTGGGGGTGGTACTGAGGATTGAACACAGAGTGCTCTACCATTGAGCTACACCCCAGCCCTTTTAATTTTTTTAAATTTGAGACAGGGCCTCACCAAGTTACCAAGTGTAGGCTTTACCTGCAGTACTCCTGCCTCAGTTTCCTGATTCATTGGGATGGCAGGCATGTGTCAGCAAGCCTAGGCTGACTGATTTTAAATGTTGCACTGGCATAACCCCATCCTGGTTGTGATGTATCATTCATTTTATATATTTATAGGTGGTATTTGCTAATATTTTCTTGAGAATTTTTGTCTCTATGTTCATAAGGGATGTTGGTCTGTAGTTTTCTTGCAAATTCTTTGTTTGGATATCAAAGTAATTTTAGCCAAAAAAATGAGTTGAGAAGTTTTTCTTTCTCTCTGTTTTCTAGAAAAAATGTGTGTTTTATTAGCATTTTCTCTTCCCTAATGTATGACAGAATTCATCAGCAAAGCTCTCTGAGCTGGCATTTTCTTCATGAAAAGACTTTTAACAAGAAAGAAATTAAGGAAGACCTTAGAAGATGGAAAGATCCCCCATGTTCTTGGATAGGCAGAATTAATATTGTCAAAATGGCCATACTACCAAAAGTGCTATACAGATTCAATGCAATTCCAATTAAAATCCCAATCATGTACCTCACAGAAATAGAGCAAAAAATCATGAAATTCATCTGGAAGAATAAAAAACCCAGAATAGCTAAAGCAATCCTTAGCAGGAAGAATGAAACAGGGGGTATCGCAATACCAGAACTTCAACTATACTACAAAGCAATAGTAACACAAACGGCATGGCACTGGCACCAAAATAGACAGGTAGATCAATGGTACAGAATAGAGGACATGGGACACAAACCCAAATAAATACAATTTTCTCATACTAGACAAAGGTGCCAAAAATATGCAATGGAGAAAAGATAGCCTCTTCAACAAATGGTGCTGGGAAAACTGGAAATCCATATGCAACAGAATGAAACTAAATTCCTATCTCTCACCCTGCACAAAACTCAACTCACCATGGATCAAGGACCTTGAAATCAGACCAGAGGCCCTGCATCTTATAGAAGAAAAAGTAGGTCCACATCTTCAACTTGTTGGCTTAGGATCAGACTTCCTTAACAGGACTCCCATAGCACAAGAAATAAAAGCAAGAATCAATAACTGGGATAGATTCAAACTAAATAGCTTTCTCTCAGCAAAGGAAACTATCAGCAATGCGAAGAGAGAGCCTACAGAGTGGGAGAATATCTTTGCCACTCATACTTCAGATACAGCACTAATTTCCAGAATATATAAAGAACTCAAAAAACTCTACACCAAGAATACAAATAACCCAATCAACAAATGGGCTAAGGAAATGAACAGACACTTCACCGAAGAAGATGTACAAGCAATCAACAGACATATGAAAAAATGTTCACCATCTTTAGTAATAAGAGAAATGCAAATCAAAACTACACTAAGATTCCATCTCACCCCAATTAGAATGGCAATTATCAAGAATACAAGCAACAATAGGTGTTGGAGAGGATGTGGGAAAAAAGGTACACTCATACATTGCTGGTGGGACTCCAAATTAGTGCAGCCACTCTGGAAAGCAGTGTGGAGATTCCTTAGAAAACTTGGAATGGACCTACCATTTGATCCAGCTATCCCACTCCTCGGCCTATACCCAAAGGGCTTAAAATCAGCACACTACAGAGATACGGCCACATCAATGTTCATAGCGGCTCAATTCACAATAGCCAGACTATGGAACCAACCTAGATGCCCTTCAATTGATGAATGGATAAAGAAACTGTGGTATATATACACAATGGAATATTACTCAGCTATAAAGAATAATAAAATTATGGCCTTTGCAGGCAAATGGATGAAATTGGAGAATATCATGTTACGTGAGATAAGCCAATCTCAAATATCCAAAAGAGGAATGATCTCACTGATAAGCGGAGGATGACACTTAATGGGGAGGGGGAGGAGGACAAGAATGGAGGAAGGAGGGACTGTATAGAGGGAAAAGAGAGATGGGAGGGGTGGGGGGGAAGGAAAAAAATAATGGAATGAATCAAACATCATTACTCTATGTAAATATATGAATATGCAAATGGTATGCTGTTACTCCATGTACAAACTGAAACAACATGTATCCCATTTGTTTACAATAAAAATAAATTAAAAAAAGACCTTTAACAATAACTTCTATTTATTTAATCAACATAGGGATATTCAGGTTATCAGGAAGATGGTGAGTTTTGTTGGTTTTCATCCTGCAGGTATTTATCCATTCATGTAAGCCTTCCAACATAAGCACATAAAGTTGCTCATAAGATTCTTATTTTATGCTTCTAATTTCTGTAGTACCTATAGTGATGTCCCCCTTTCAGTTCCCACATTCATAAAATTTTTCTTTTCTTTTTTCATTAGTCAATATGACTAGAGTTTTCTTAATTTTATGGATCATTTCAAAGAATGAAAATCATCTTCAGTGAATTTTTTTAATTTGTTTTGAGTTTTGCTCTATATAACTCTCTTGTCTGCTTGCTTTGGATTCAATTTACTTTCCTTTTCTTCTTCTTCTTCTTTGTTAAGGTAGAAGTGTAGATTACTGTTTTGAAATCTTTCTTCTTTCTTTGCTCCTCCTCCTCCTCCTTCTCTTTTTGTTCTTCTGTACTGAGGTTTGAGCCCAGGGGTGCTTTACCATTGAGCCATATCCTCAGTGCCTCTCCCACTTTTTAAAAATTTTGAGACAGAATCTTCCTCAGTGGCTTAGGATCTCTCTGAGTTGCTGAGGCTGGCCTGGAACTTGCTATCCTTCTGCCTCAGCCTCTGAAATCTTTTCCTCTTTTCTACAAAAGCATTTAATGCTATGAATTTCTTACCAAGTGATGCCACTTCCCACATTTTTTTCACTTTTTCCTCATAGGAGTTATTTATTATCTTTTGGTGCATTATAATTATACGAAATGGTGGGGGTCACATTCATATGTGCACATAATATAATTTGTTCAATTGCACCACCTGATACCTCCCTTTTCCTCCCCTCCCCCCAATCACCTATTCTACTAGTCTTTTTCATGAAATGCTCCCCACCCCTGCCTGCTGGCGTTTCTGCCATGTCCAGGGTGATGAAAAAAGGGTTAACTGCCAAGAACGATGCTGACTATAAATCAATTTATTACCCATAAACTTATCTAATCAATAAACACACAAGAGTCAATACTCTTTTCAAATGAGAAGGGTGTATGACAGATCGGGCCATACCACATCTGGCCTCTAACAAGATAGAGTCTCCCAACCGTCCTTTATTTTGTAGACACAGGTAAAGGGGACTGGACTCGGAGGGCTTCTTCTGTGATAAACAGGATGGGGTGGTGTTATGGGAGCCATTTGCTCACGGAAACTATCATATAACCAGATGGCAAACCCCTCCCACACAGGGCCACATACTCCCTGGCCATCTGGAACAGTCCCGCATGGCAGTCAGTTCCTGGGACTCAGGCCCCAGTGTCCCATGGCTCATCCACGTCTGATTCTGCTAGATAAGGATGGCTTCCCACACCCGCCTTTTTTGTTGTTTTTTTAATTACATGGGCTTCCACATATGAGAAAAAACATATGACCCTTGACTTTCTGAGCCTCATTTGTTCCACTCAACATGAACTCCAGTTCCATCCATTTTCCTGAAAATGACATACTTTCATTCTTCTTAATGACTGTATAACTCACTTGTGTATTTATACTCCACATTTTATTTATCCATTCATCTGTTGAAAGGCACCTAGACTACTTACATACAGAACTGACAATTGTGAATTGTGTGGCTATAAACATGGGTATTCATGTGTTGCTATAATATGCTGATTTTAGTTTTTTGGAGAAATACTGACATGTGGTATAGCTGGGTCATATGGTGGTTTCATTCCTAGGTTTTGAGGAAGCTACCATCCTGAAGTTCCATAGTGATTGTACTAATTTACAGTCACACCAATAGTATATTAGTGTTCCCTTTTCTCTGCATCCTTGCCAGCTTTTATCATTATTTGTATTCTTGACAATTGTCATTCTTACTGGAGTGAGTTGAAATCTCAGTATGGTTTTGATTTGCATTTCCCTGATTCCTAAGGATGTTGAACACTTTTTCATTGATCATTTGTGTTTCTTCTTTTGAGAAATGTCTCCATTTCATTTGCCCATTCATTCATTGGGTAATTTGGTTTTGCTTTTTTTTTTTTTTTTTTTGGTGTTAAGTTGTTAAGTTTTTTGAGTTCTTCATATATTCTGGATATTAATCCTCTGTCAGAAGAGTAACTGGCAAAAATTTTTCTCCCATTCCGTAGGCTCTTTCTTCATGTTCTTAGTTGTTTCCTTTGGAATGCAGAAGATTTTCAATTTGATACCATCCCATTAATTAACTCTTTTAAATTAATTAATTAATTAATTTAAATTTTTTATACATGTATATAGGATAATAATGTCTGTCTCATTCTACCATCCTTCTCATTCCCACTGCCTCACCCCTCCCCTCAATCCCTTCCGCATAATCCAAAGTTCCTTTATTCTTCCTTACTCACCCCCCACTATGGATCAGCATCTGGATTCAGCCTTTGGATTTTTGGGGATTGGCTTATTTCACTTAGCATGATATTCTCTAGTTCCATCCATTTACCTGCAAATGCCATAATTTCAGTCTTCTTTAAGGCTAAATAATATTTCAGGCTGAATAATATTTCATTGTGTATACGTACTACATTTTCTTTATCCTTCTGTTGGAGGGCATCTAGGTTGGTTCCATAGTTTAGCTATTGTGAATTGAGCTGCTATAAACATTAATGTGGCTGCTTCACTGTAGTATGCTGATTTTTAAGTCCTGTGGGTATAGACCAAGGAGTGGGATAGCTGGATCAAATGGTGGTTGCATTTCAAGTGTTCTGAGGAATCTCCATACTGCTTTCCAAAGTGGTTGCACCAATTTGCAGTCCCACATCAATGTACGAGTGTACCTTTTCCCCCACATCCTCGTCAACTGCTGTTCTGACTGGACTGAGATGAAATCTTAGAGTAATTTTGCTTTGCATTTCTCTAATTGCAAGAGATGATGAACATTTTGTCATGTGTTTGTTGGTTGATTGTATTTCTTCTTCTGTGAAGTGTTTACTCAGTTCCTTAGCCCATTTATTGATTTGGTTATTTGCTTTTTTGGTTTTAAGTTTTTTGAGATCTTTATATATCCTGGAGATTATGCTCTGTTTGAGGTGGGTATCGTAAAGATTTTCTCTCATTCTGTAGGTTCTCTCTTCACATTATTGATTGTTTCCTTTGCTGAGAAGCAGTTTTTTAGTTTGAATTCATCCCATTTATTGTTTCTTAATTTTACTTCTTGCACTTTAGCAGTCTTGTTGAGAAAGTCAGTTCCTAAGCCGACATGATGAAGATTTGGGTCTACTTTTTCTTCTATTAGGCTCAAGGTCTCTGTTCTAATGCCTAAGTCTTTGAATTAATTTGAGTTGATTTTTGTGCAGGGTGAGAGATAGAGGTTTAAGTTCATTTTGTTACATGTTCCAATTTTCTTAGCGCCATCTGTTGATTAGGTTATCTTTTCTCCAATGTATATTTTTGGCTCCTTAATCCAGTATAAGATAATCATATTTATGTGGGTTTGTCTCTGTGTCTTCTGTTTTGTACCATTGGTCTACATATCTATTTTGGTGCCAATACCCTGCCATTTTTGTTACTATTGCTCTGTAGTATAGTTTAGGTTCTGGTAGTGTAATGTCTCCTGCTTACTGCATTACTAGTGTAATGTCCTCTTCTTACTAAGGATTGCCTTGGCTATTTTGGGTCTCTTATTTTTCCAAATGAATCTCATGATTGCTTTTTCTTTCTATGAAGAAATGTCATTGGGATTTTAATACCCATTTATTAACTCTTGGCATTATTGCCTGAGCTTTAGGAGGGCTAATGAGGAAGTCATTGCAGACGTCTATGTGTTGGAATGTTGATCTTATGTTTTCTTCCAGCAGTTTCAAAGTTTCTAGGTCTTTGATCCATTTTGAGTTGATTTTTCTGCAGGGTGAGAGATAGGGATCTAGTTTCAATCTTTTATATATGAATATCCAGTTTCCTCAGCAACATTTGTTAAAAAGGCTGTCTTTTCTCCAACATACGTTTTTGGTGCCTTTGTCAATGATCCAATAACTGTAACCAGGTGGAGTTGTCTCTGTGTCTTCTATTCCATTGGTCTACTGGTCTGTTTTTATGCAGATACCATACCGTTCTGTGACTATGGCTCTGTAGTGTGATTTGGGATTGGGTATTGTGAGGCCTCCAGCACTGCTCTTACTACTCAGAATTGTTCTGGTTATTCTGGCTCTCTTCTTCTTCTATATGAATTTTAGGATTGTTGTTTATACTTTTTTGCTGGTAAAAAACAAACAATCATGATGTATATTTTCTTAATGTGTTTTTGAATATGAGTTGCTAATATTTTATTAAAATTTTTTGCATCTATGTTCCTCAGGGATTTTGGTTTGTAGTTTTCTTTTCTCCATGTGTTCTTATCTGGTTTTGATGTCTGGATGACACTACATTTATAGAATGAATTTGGGAGTGATCCTCCCCTTTGTATTTCAGGGAATAATTTGAGGAGCATTGGCATTAGCTCTTTAGGGGTCTGGTAGAATTCACCTGAGAATTCATCTGGTCCCAGGCTTTTCTTTGTTGGAAGGCTTATTACAGCTTTAATCTCATCGCTCGTTATTAGTCTGTTTAGGTTTTCTATATCCTCTTGATATCCTCTTGATATATTTTAGTCGTGTCTAGAAATTGCCCATTTCTTCTAGATTTTCCAATTTATTGAAATGTAAGTTTTCAAAATAGTCCCTAATGAGCCTCTGGATTTCAGAGGGGTCTGTGGTGATAGTTCTAAAGGTTTCTTCTCTCTTTTGAGGGGGTTAGTTTAACTAAGGGTTTATCAATCTTATTTATCTTTTCAAAGAATCAATTATTTGTTACATTAATCCTTTTTTAAAAGTAAGTCTTTCGTTCGTTAATTTTGACTCTGATGTTAATTATTTCCTCCCTTCTATTGGTTTTTGGAGTTGGTTTGTTCTTGTTTTTCTAGGGCCTTGGGATGCATCATTAGGTTGTTTATTTGGGATCTTTCTGATTTTTTAAATGTAGTCATTCATTGCTATAAACATTCCTCTTAGAAACACCTTCATAGTGTCCCAGAGATTTTACTATGTCTATTTTTGTTTGATTCTATCCTATGTCTATTTTTGTTTGATTCTAGGAATTTTTAAATTTCTCCCACATTTGTTTGATGATCCATTCATTGTTCAAAAGTGTATTATTCAATCTTCATGTATTTATGAGGTTTCTTTAGTTTTTCTTGCAGTTGACATTTCATTCTGTTATGATCTGATAAAATGCAAGGGATTATATAATTTTTTTCTGGATTTGCTGAAAATTGTTTTGTGACCTGATGGTCTATATAGGAGAAGTTTCCATGAACAGCTGAGAAAAAAAGTATGTGACTGGAGTTGGATGAAATGTTCGGTCGATATCTGTTACGTCCATTTTATTTCTTTATTTTAATTTTATTCCCATATTTTAATTGGTAAAGTACAATTCTAAATAATGATGGGATTCATTGTTAAATATTCATACATGCATTTGTTGTAACAATATAACTTGGCCAATGTCAACTATTTTTCCTTTCACTCCCTTTCTCCCTCCCTCTGGTCCCTTTCCTCCATTCTTCTAATCTTCAATTTTCATGAGATTCCCCCCGCCACACACCATCTTTCTTTCCCTTTTCCCTTTCTAGCACCCAAGTATGAGAAAAAAATATGACCCTTGACTTTGTAAGTTTGACTTATTTTGTTTAACACAATGTTCTCAATTTTTACCCATTTTCCTGCAAATATCATAATTTCATTCTTCTTTACTGTTGGATAAAACTCCATTGTGTACATAGGCCACATTTTCTTTATCTATTCATCTCTTGATGGACATTTAGCCTGGTATCATAGTCTTGCTTTTGTGAATTGTGCATAAACATGGGTATGGATGTATCTCTATGGTGTGCTGACTTGAATTCTTTACAATAAAGACCATGGGATGGTGTAGTTGGGTCATATGGTAGTTCCATTCCAGTCTTTTGAGGAACCTCCATACTGACTTCCATGGTGTTTGTACTAATTTACAATCCCACCAACAATGTAAAAGGGTTCTTTTTTCTCCACATCCTCTCCAGGATTTATCATTATTTGTATTCTTGATGGCCACTATTCTAACTACAGTGAGATGAAATAACACTGTAGTTTTGATTTGCATTTTCATAATTGCTAAGGATGTTGAACATCTTTTCATGCATTTGTTAGCCATTTGTATTTCCTCTTTTGAGAAGTGTCTGTTTAGTTCATTTGCCCATTTATTAATTGGGTTATTATTTTTTTTTTTTTTTGGTGTTTTTTGTATATTCTAAATATTATCCCTGTGTCAGAAGAGCAAAGATTTTCCCCTATTCCATAGATTCTCTCTTCACATTTTAATTGTTTCCTTTGCTGTGCAGAGCCTTTTAATTTGATGCCATCCCATTTATTAATTCTTAGCATTATTTTCTGAGCTTTAAGGAGTCCTACTGAGAAAACTGCTACCTGTGTCTATATGTTGGAGTGTTGACCCTATGTTTTCTTCAAGGAGTTGCATAGCTTCTGGTCTAATTCCTAGGTCTTTGATCCATTTTGAGTTAACTTTCACACAGGGTGAGAGGTAAGATGCGAGTCTCATTCTTCTACATCTGGACAACCAGTTTTCTAAGTATAATTTACTAAAGAGGTTATCTTCTCCAATGTATGTTTTTGGCACCTTTGTTAAGAATCAGATGACTGTATCTGTGTGGGTTTGTCTCTACATCTTCCATTTTATTCCATTGATCTATGTATCTTTTTTTAATGCCAATACAGTCTTTGTTACTATAGCTTTGTAGTATAATTTGAAGTCAAGCAGCATTGCTTTTTTGGCTTAAAATTATGTTGGCTATTCTAGGTCATTTATTCTTTCAAATGAACTGCAGAACTGTATTTTTTCTATATCTATGAAGAATGTCATTGGTTTTTTGATGGGGATTGCATTGAATATGTAGATTGCATTTGGTATTATCATTTTAACAATATTAATTCTGTCTATCCATGAACATGAGAGTTCCTTCCATCTTCTGAGATCTTCTTCAATTTCTTTCGTCAGTATTATATAGTTTTCATTGTAGAGGTCTTTCATTTCCTTAGTTAGATTTATTTCTAGTTTTGTTCCCTGAGGCTATTGTGAATGGAATTATTTTCTTGATTTCTCTCTCAACAGATTAATTTTTGGTATATAGGAAAGCTATTGATTTTTGTATGTTGATTTTGTGACCCAATACTTTGCTGAATTTGTCTATTATAGCTAGTAGTCTTCTGGTGAAGCTTTTTGGATCTTCTCAGCATAGAATTGTATCATATGTGAACAGCAATATTTTGACTTCCTCCTGTCCTATTTGTATCCCTTTAATTTCTTTCTTGTGCCTAACTGTTCTGGGATTAGAATTTTTAGTGTAAGAGAGGTTATCCTTTTCTTGTTCCAAATTTTAAAGGAAATGCTTTCAGTTTTCCCCCCTTCACTTTGATGCTGAGTTTGGGTTTGTTATATATAGCCTTTAAGATATTGCGTTAAGTTCCTCTAGCTCTAGTTTCTTCAGTGTTTTTATCATAAGTGGTACTGAATTTTTTGAAGGCTTTTTCTGCATCTATTGAGATAACCATGTGATTTTTGTCCTGAATTATAATTTTGTGGTGAATTATATTTATTGATTTGTGTATGTTTAACCATTCTTGCAACCCTGGGATAAAACCAATTTGGTCATGATGTAAAATCTTCTTAAAATGCTATTGAATATGATTTGATAATATTTCATTAAGGATTTTCATATCTAGGTTTATTGGTATATTGATATGTAGTTTTCTTTCCTTGATGTGTCCTTATCTGGTTTTGGACAAGGGCAATACTGGTTTCATACAACAAATTTGTAAGTATTCCATCCCTTTCTATTTCATGAAATAATCTGAAGAGCATTGGCACTAGTTCTTCTTTAAAGATCTTGTAGGATTCAGTTGAGAATTCATCAGTCCTAGACTTTGGTTTGTTGGAATGTTTTTTATTTCTACTTCTATCTCATTGCAGTTGTTGTTCTGTTTAGGTTTTCTATGTCTTCCTGATTCAATTTTGACAGCTCATATGTGTCTATGTGTCATCTCTAATTTTCTTAATTTGGGTCTTCTCTCTTTTTCTTCTGGCTAGTGTGTCAATCTTGTTTATCTTTTCAAGGAACCAACTCTTCACTTCACTGATTATTTATGTTGTTTTTATAATTTTCTCCATTGCGTTGCTTTCAACTCTGATCTTATTTCCTTCCTTCTACTAGTTTTGGAATTGGTTGGTTCTTCTTTTTTCAAGGACCTTGAGACACATCATTAGTTTATTTTATATCTTTCCAATTTTCTCGTATAGGCATTCATAGCCATAACTTTCCTCTTAGAATCACCTTTATAGTAGCCCAGAGGTTCTGTTATATCACTATTCTTTTTTGATTCTAAGAATGTTTAGTTTTCTCCCCTGATTTTTTCAATCACCAACTCATCATTCAAAAGTGTATTGTTCAATCTTCACGTGTTTACATAATTTTTGTAGTTTTTTTATGTGTGCTGATTTCTAATTTCATTCCATTATGATCAGACAAGATACAAGAAATTATATTTATTTATTAATGAGTTGTCTTGTGACCTAAAATATGGTCTGTTTTGTAGAAGGTTCCATGAGCAGCTGAGAGGAAAGTGAATTTAGCTATTGTTGGATGAAATATTCTACAAAAAGCTGTTATTCCATTTGATTTATGATATTCTTTATGTCTGAAGAGTCTTTATTGAGTTTATGTCTGAATGACATATTTATTGGTGAGAAAGGTGTGTTGAAATAACTCAATATTATTGAGGTCCATCTAGGTCTTTATACTAAGGTTTTTGTTTATGTAATTGGGGGTACTGACATTGGGGCATAACTATTTATTATTGTTATATTTTCTTGTTGGATAGTTCCATTACCACAATGAAATGACCTTTTCTGTCTGTTCTGATTAATTTTGGCTTGAAGTTGGCTTTATCAGAAGAGAGAGTATCTACCCCTGCTTGCTTTGGGGATCCACTTGCATGAAATATTTTCTATCCTTTCACTTTTAGTCTGTGGTTGTCTGTGAAATAAGCTTCTTACAGAAAACATATAGTAAGTTATTGTTTTTAAATATTCTCTGCCAGTATGTGTCTTTTAATTGGAGAATTGAGACCATTTATAGTTAGCATTATTTTAGAAAGATATTTATTATTTACTGCCATTTTGATTTTCTAATGTTTAATTCAGTTATATTTCTCATTTGCTTAACTACCCTTCTAATGAGATTAATCCTTTCCTGAACTCTGGAGTTTGTTTTTAAGTTCTTCCATGTGCAGTATCTCTTTAAGTATTTTCTGTAGTGAAGACTTAATAGTCACAAATTCTTTTAGTTTATGCCTATCTTAGAAAGTTTTAACTTCTCCTCTAATTCTGAATGATAATTTTCCTGGATATAACAATCTTGGTTGGCAGGTATTTTCTTTCAGGGCCTGGCCTATCTCATTTTAATCCCTCCTGGATTTTAGAGTTTCTTATAAGAAATATGAAGTTATTCTAATTGGTTAACTTCTCATTGTGACCTGGCACTTTTCTCTCGAGGCTTTTAAAATTAGATCCTTGTTCTGGATGTTAGATATTTTACTTATAATGTGTTGTGGAGAGGTTCTTTTTGGTTTTGTCTGTTTGGGATACTAAATGCTTCCTGTATCTAGGTGTCCATCTCATTCCCAACATTTGGAAAAAATTTCAGCTATTATTTCACTGAAAATGTTATCTATGTAATTAGCCCATATCTTGGTTCCCTCACACTTTCAATCAAGTCTTAATTTTGGTCTTTTCATGTTTCTCCAGAATTCTTGCATATTTTGATCTTTCTTTTCTTCTCTTTTCTTTCCTTTTCTTTATTGCAGATGAGTGTTCAAGTTCATATATCTTGTCTTTAAGGTCTGAATTTTTGTCTTCTACATGGTATCGTCTATTGGTGATACTTTCAACTGATCTCTTTTGTTTGTTTGTTTGATGTATTGTGTATTTTACTTTCAGGATTTCTATTTGGTTCTTTTTCAGAATCTTTCTCATTACTGAAATGCTCTTTCACATTCTGTATTTCCTTAGATCTTCTTTTAGTTCAACAATCATTTTAACAATCAACTTTTTGAATTCTTTTTCTGGAGTTTCATTCACATCAATATTTGTGTATTCAGTTATTGGGGGTTATACATTTTTGGAGGCATCATTGGTCTGTTTCCCTATGTTTTCTGAGGTCCTACTTTTGCATATCCGTTGGGGTGGATTCCTCTGCCTCCATTATTTTGTGTGTGGGAGGGAGGTCCTTTAAGTGAGTAGTTGCTATCATATCCATCAAACACATCCATATGATGTCATTATCAAAGTATTTATTTCAATTCCAGTTCCTCTTTGAAAGGAGAGAATAAATGCAGTAGTAGTGATAATTTAAGAGCAAACCAAACATCAACTCATGATCTCTATAGCTCCATTAACCAAGAAAAAAATGTGGATTAGAAGTAATATATATAGGTTTAATAGATTAAGCATTAGTGATAGTATACTAAATTGAATTGGAATATGGTACAATAATTTAAAAAAAAAAAGGAAAAAAGAAAAAGGGTGGGGTAAGAAAGGGAGACAGAATTTTTCAAAACTTTTTTTCATTTTATTTGAAATAATATGCAAAATCGAGGGGCAACATCATGAAGAAGTGCAAATAAACTGATATCAACTTAGTATTTGTGATTCCTAACCAGAAACACCACTTGATAAGTAATATGAAAAAGGGAGAAAGAGTTTAAAATGGGAAGAGTAAAGAGAATGAAGGAGAGGATTCAGGAATGGAGCTGGTAGAGAAGGAAAGAGGTATCAAATAAAGACACAATTAATTGATAAAATACATAAAATTAGAACTCTGACAAAACACAAATTGTGGAGAGATATTAGGAATCAGCTAATATCAAGCAGTTGATGCAATAACCATTATACAAATGTTTGATTTTCTTCTTGCTAAGATTTTTTTAAATAGAGAACTTTTTTCCCAGAGTTTTAATTTTAGACTCCTCAACTATACAAAGGTTTGTGTGATGCAAATATTGTGCTGTCCATTCTAAACTGTGATGTGAACTGACCAAATGTGTTAGGGGAGTCTGTATGTTGAGCTCTGCCCTCTCTTTGCCTAGCCACCTCTAGTTGGGGGAGCATTTTCTGCTTCAGAGCAGACTTCACTCTCAAAATGACTTGTTATTATGTCTGTGGGTGGGAGTGTTAAGTCTGGCAGGGGTGCTGGGTCAGGTCTCCTACCCACTGTCTCTGGACCAATTTGAATTGTGTTGTATGCCTACTTCCAAGAACCTCAATCCATTTACTGGAGAGAGGCATGTGACATGTCAGTTTATCCTCCAGCCCCTTTTGGGCTTATGGATGGTAGCACAGGTGTCTTCTGCTGATCTGTTCCAGATTCCCCCATCAGCCATGCTCCTTACCCAGGGATCAGTTCACCAGTTTCAAGTGAAAGCAACTTTCATTCTTCTCTGCTCTGCAAACTGATCAACTGGCCACCTGAGTTTCTCCCCAGTCTGCGTTACAAAGTCATTCCTATGCCCAGAATGACTCACAGGATGGGTACCCACCAATCCAGTATAAAGTAAAGCAGCTGTTTGGTTTTGAAAATTCAAAAAGTAAGTATACCAAGAGCAGGACAAAAATAAAAAGAAAAAAATAGCAAAATATGAAAAACAAGGTAAACTGCCAAAATTACTACTCTGCTGCTTGGGAAATCCAAGTTTTTTTTTTTTTTTAAGCTTCTGCTGCTTCCCTGCTTTATCTGTTTCTGCTAGTAAGTGCCAAGGCTTTCTCCTGCTCAAGAGTGCCAGGATCATCTCCCATGCTGGCTCAGCTTTCTGTTTCTGAGCTTATTTTTCTGCTCAGGTTGCAAATTTATTGGACAGTATGTTTTTCTTAAACTTGGTGGGAGAAAGTCTTTCAGTTTGTTGGAGGGGCAGTTCCTCGCCCCACTGAGCCATAGCATGGCCAACAATGCTGCCATCTGTCACTTCTGTTAATTTTCTTTCTTTTCTAAAAACTGATATTTTGGGGTTTTACTTGTTTGCTATCTCACTGAGTTGCCTATCGGCATTTTTCCAGTCTTCCTATCTCAGCTTGCTGATGCAGAACTGCTATTTTGATTGTGTTCTTCTGATCTGCCACTTTTTCTGTATGTGTTCTCTATTTTTTTGCTTCTATTATATTTAACCTGATATTAACCATATGGATGCTTTTCCTTCATTCCTGAAGCTCCAAGTTTTCCTCTAGAATCAGTTCCTTCAATCCAAAGAGTCTCCTTTAGCATTTCTTTTAAAGAGATGTGCTGCTCACAGATGGGAGAATGTTGTTAGTTTGCCTTCATTCCTGAGGCATATTTTCACTGGATATAGAATTCTGGGTTGACAGTTCTTTCCTTTGAACATTTTAAGAATGTTGTTCCATTATCTTCTATATGGCATGTTGAGAAATCCACACTCACTCAAATTTTAATGTGCTGCTTTTCTCTGGGTGATTTCAAGATTGTGTCTTTCTCTTTGGTTTTCAGCAGTTTGATTATATGTCTATGTAGTATTTTGAGATCATTCTGTTTTAGGCTTACTGGATTCTTGGATCTGTAAAGCTAGTGTTTTATTAAATTAGAGGAATTTTGAAGAATTGTTTCTTCATACTATCTTCTTTTGCTTCTTTTGAGATTCCACTGACCCAAATATTAGACCTTTTGATATTGCCTCATGGCTATTAATTTTTTTAATTATTTTTTCTGTTGTTTTCCCATTGGATAATTTCTGTCACTATATGTTCAAGTTTACTGACTTTTTCCTGTCTCATCTCCATTTTACTTTTGAGGAACTCCACTGACCCATGGAGAATGGTATCTGTGAGCATATAGGACTGAATTCTAATCAAAGAATGTGTGAACTGTACTTGTCTGGGTTTCAGAATTGATATGGACCATTAATCCCTGAATGCCTCTTATATTCCTTCTTTTTTTTTTTTTTTTTTTTTTTTTTTTTTTGTGGTGCTGGGGATTTGAACCCAGGGTCTTGTGTTTGCAAGGCAACCACTTTACCAACTGAGCTATATCCCCAGCCCTTATATTCCTTCTTGCTCAATGGAACTGTCTATATTGGCTATTCTGTGCAGTAATATCAGCATGTGTTGAGTGTGTTCAAGGAAGATAACTTGATTCTTTAATCCATGAGTCTATAGATTGAAATGAAGGGTATTTAAGGAGCTGTACTTGAAGAACCATACCAAGGGGTCTCATTTAGATGACAAAATTCTAGACTGACAAGATTTAGATGACAAGATTCTAGACTTAAAGCATATGCTATAAAAGGATGAGAATTTCAGGGATCTTGGAATGGGTTGAGACAAAATTTATAGGTGAAGGGGACATAAATCTAGGTGGTCTCCAGTGGTCCTCACCTTCTAATAATTATGCCTTGGTATAATTCCCTCCCACATTGAATGGGAATGGCCTTTATAACTAGTAAGATATTGAAGAAATAATGGTGTGTGATTTCAAGAGATAGCTCATAAAAGAATTTCAGATCTGCTGCCTAGTTCTCTTTGGAATTACTCATTCTGAGAGTTACCAGCTAGAGTATCCTAAGGATACTCCAACAGCAAGGAATAAAGCCCCTGCCAATACCAGCACCAAAACACCAGCAATGTGAATAAGCCATCTTAGAAGTGGGTCCTCCAATCACAATCCAGCTCTTGTAGATTACATCACCACCTGATATCCAGACTATAGTATCATAAAAACCCCAAGCTAGAGAGAGTTGTTCATCTAAACTTCAGTCACATTCCTGACTCTCAGAAATTGTGAGATAATAAATGTTTATTGTTGTTTCAAGTCACCACTGTAGTATCCAGGATGGGATATAGAAACCTTGCTCCGGTGTTCCTTCAGCACAGTAGGTGAAGGGAGCAGGAAACTCACCGTTCACTTTTCAGTAGAGTAACTTCACTGTTTGCTGTTTCTGTATCTGTGAGTCCATAATCGCTCTGAGTTAACTTGTTCTATAAGTAAATCTTTATCTTCTGTCTCTATATGGAACAGTATATAACCTACATGTGTAGAGTGAAGGAGAAGATCTAGAGGTCAGTGTTCTTAGATTAATTGTCAAATAATTCTCGTGTTTTCAGTCCCCAACAAATCTCCATTGTCAAACATACCTGCTGTGTCCAATCTCTGAGTCTCTTCAATGTGTTGTCATTCTCACCTACTTATTTGTACTCCACTGCCATTTATCCTTTGTATTTCTAGGGTCTGTAAAATCTGTAACCACACCATCACCTTATCTGTTTTCTACTCTGCAAAATTTTATTGATAACTCATATGTACTATTTGCTTCCTTTGTTTGCTATTTTCCTCTCTCATATTTTCTTTGTCCTCGTGGATTTAGGACTTTACAAAACATTTTTTACCTTTCACAAATAGAAGCCTAGAACCAGATAGCTTCAATGATGAATTCTACTGAATATTTAAAGAATTAATGATGATCCTTCAAAAACTCTTCAAAAAGATGAGGAGGAAAGAATATGTTCCATCTAATTCTGTGATACCAAAACCAGACAAATAGATCAGGAAAAACTACAGACCAATATCCCTTACAAATATAGAAACACATATTCTCAACTGGGGTTGTGGCTCAGTGGTAAAGTGCTCATCTAACATGTGTGAGGCACTGGGTTTTATCCTCAGCACCACATAAAAATAAAGTTATTGCATCCATCTACAACTAAAAATTAAAAAATAGAATCTAGCACTATGTAAAAAGAACTATATATCATGACCAAGAAGAATTTATTCCAGGAGTAAAATGTTCTGGCATTTATTCCAGGAATAAAATTCAAAAATTCAAGTAATTTATCATGTGAATGGAATAAAGGGAGAAATCACATTACATTTCAATAGAAGCAGAAATTTTTTGACAAATTCCAGCACTCTTTCATGATTTAAAAAACACTATATACAAACTAAGAATAGAAGAAAATATCCTCAAACTGATAAGGAACCTTTTTGCAAAATTCACAGTGAACATTACACTTAATGATGAAAGACTGAGAACTTCCAAAAATCAGAAATACAATACCATTTTTATCAAATATTGCTCTGGTGGTTTTATCCAGGGCAATTAGGAGAATAAATTAAACAAAAGGCATCCAGATGGGAAAAGAAGAAGTAAACCTGTATCTATTTGCAGATAATAGTAGTTCACACATAGAAAGTCCTGAGGCATTCTTAAATGATCCATTAGATCTAATAAAGAGTTTGCAAAAGTTTCAGATTACAAGATGACTATCTATCAACCAGTTGAATTTCTATATACTAGCTATTTTATTTATATTTCCATATTTTTATTTGTTCTTCTTTGGTATACATGATAGTAACATGTATTTGACATATTACACATACATGGAGTATAACTTATTCTAATTAGGATCCCATTCTTGCAGTTATACATGATGTGGAGTTTCACTGATGGTGTAATCATATAAGAACATACTAAAGTTATGTCCTATTCATTCTACTATATTTCTTATATACTATTCATAAACTGAAAAGGAAATATCTTTTAAAAAAATAATTCCATTTGCAATAGCATCAAAAAACAATAAAATACTTAGAAGTAAATTTAACAGATTGAGAGACTTATACACTGAAAACCATAAAACTACTGAAAGAAATTAAAGAAAATCTATAAAATGAAAGATATTTCATGTTCATGGTTTGGAAGATAAACTGTTGTTAAAATGATAACACTCTTCAAATTCATCTGTAGATTCAATGCAATTATTATTTTTTAAATCTCAGCTACTCTTTTGTAGAAATTGACAAGCAGTTCCTAAAATTCATATGGAATTGCAAGGTACCCCAAAATGGACAAAACAGTCTTGAAAAAGAAATACAAATTTGGAGAACCCATACTTTCTGATTTCAAACTTATTATAAAACTACAATAATCCTGACATTGTGATATTGGAACAAGTATGAACATATATCAGTGAAATATAATTGAGAACCTAGAAATAAAACCATTTGTTTGATATTTAACAAGGATGTTGAGACAATTCAATGGAAAGAATAGCCTCTTCAACAAAATGTACTGGGAAAACTGGATATACACATGCAAAAGAATGAAGTTGGAGCTAATGTGACACCTTATATAAAAATTTGGCAGAATTGCTCAGTGGTAGCATGCTTGCCTAGCATGTGTGAGGCCTTGGGTTCAACCCCCAGAAATGCCAAAAAACACTTTTTTGATAAAAGATTGAAATCTAAGATCCAAAACCAACAAAACTTTTAGAATAAAACACAGGCCTAAATCTTTTAGACAACAGTTCCTTAGATATGCTACATAAGTCACAAACTACCACACCAGAGGAGGAAAGATGTGCCTCATTACTGATTGATGGAGCCAAAAGTACCAACTCATCCATGGTCTCCACTGATTGGTGATGGGGAGGCCTTGTTAACACAGAGTGGCAGTTAAATATCTAATTCTCAGTTCTGCGAAACCAACCCAATAAGCACAGGGAGGAATGCCTTGTTGTCACTACGTGGGTAGAATTCCAGCTTCCCCAAGTGGTCTTCACCAACACCCTTTCCCAACTGGGGTGAAAGTCAGGTTGTATTTTTAGCCTTCTTTGTTACCAACCCAATAGGGTGTTTCCTTACAGCTGAGCCAGGGTGAAAATGTAGGCTTTCCCCTAAACCTTTGATGGCAAGAGGAAGTACAGCTACAGTTTCTCAGTTTTTTCTCTTGTGTTTGGCTGGAGTAGAATGGTTTTTATTTAAACATTTTCTGTCTTGCTAAGCATCTCTTTCCTAATACTTTGGCTACAGAGAGAAGTCTTTTCTTCATGCTTGTTTTTTGTTTGTTTGTTTGTTCTTTTGTTTTGTTTTCGTTGTTGTATTTGGTTTGTTTACTTATTTGTTTTTGTCTGTACCCATTGGTGTTTTGGGGTTGCTCTCTTCTTTGGCATCTTCCCAGAGGCAGAAGACCTAGTATTATTAATTTTATTTTTTAAGCCTAAATTTTTACATTATTAGATACATACTTATGATTTTTTCCCTTTAATTTAGTAGAACACTGATTTATCTTTATGAGTTATTCTCCTTGGTAAAATTAGAAGATAGATAAATAGTCAAATACTCAGATTTGGGATTCCCAGAGTCCTGAAGTGAGTGGATAATGATCAAGTTCTTATTTTCTGAATTTCTAATATCTCGAAGTGAGGAATTAAAAAAATTGTAATGAGGATTTTTGAATTCTTGGCCCTAGGTTATTATGTAAGGAGCTCAGATATTGTTCCCAAGAAAAATATGAATATTTCAATAACAGGGCTAATAAGGGGAGATAATTCATTAGTGATTATTAAATTCCTTGTACATACAAAGTGTTATAGAAATACAAGACATCTATAGTTACTGTCAGTTTTTATTCCAAGGTCACTCGGAGAGAATCCCCCTCCCATTCTGTAAGAAGCTGTTAGAGATTTCCTTTTAGAATTTAATCACACCACCTCAACAGAAAAGAGGTTATTCTCTTTCTGATTCCACTGAGAAGCTTTCCTTCATTGCCCCCAGCAACTAATACTAAATCTGCACAGGAAGGGGAATTTTCCTTCCTGTCAGTACTAGTCATGCTTGTGTAATGTGTGATGCTCTACCAACGCATGACTTGTTAATTCTAACGAAGACCTTTCCAGGGGTGGGGGATTATGAAAAAAAGCCAAGATATCAAATATAAAAATTATAATACTGTGTATATTCTTTCAAAAGTATGGTCAAAAACTCCTCTTGCCTTTGCAGGAGATACGGGCTGGAATATTCAAAGGTCTTCCAACTTCTACTTTAAACCAAGATGGATTGGCCTTCTGCCTGAAACTACCAACAAAAGTCAGAAAAATAAGTGAACCAATGTTTTTCGAGACACTGGACAACAGTAAATAAAAGATGGTGGTCCATGGGAGATGGGAGAAAAACAAGATGAATCCTACAATTTTCCCAGCTTATGCCTGAAGAAAGATTCCAGGATGTGGCACAGGAAATTGGAAAACAAGGAGAGCTTAGTGGAATTATTGAACTGAGGAGACAGCTTAGACTCTGGATAGACCAAGTGCCTAACATTCATAGGCGAGTGTACAGCTGCATAAGGAGAACTCCAAGGATCTCCAAGGATCTCAAAAATTCAGCAGTGTGTGCATGTGAGGAAATCACTTAAGATCAGAGAAAGTACCAACTGAAAGAGGGAATAGTACTTAGAACTCAAAAATGCCTACAAATAGTTCCTGCTGGGCAGATTTGAAATCCCATAATTCATAGGGCATTGAGTAGAATACTCAGAAGGGTCTAGACTCAATAGACTATAATTTGCCCCAAACTAAACACTGCCCTGATATGACATAACAAATCTCAAGAACAAGATCAGAAAGGGTCAAACTGTTTTTGAATACCTTAACTACTTTCCAGAATAAGCTTGAGAGCATGTATAAGAATACAAAATTGTCTAGCACTCAACAAACTACCACTCACAATGTCTTAGACTCAATAACAAAATATGAAAGGAAGCAGAAAAATATAGATTGATCATTTGTAACTGCCCCAGAACTGACCCGAAAGTTAGAATTAGCAGAGAAGGACATTAAAACAACCTTCATAACTTTCATAACTTTCATTTATTCAAAAACCTAAATAGAAATGTAGAAGTTTAAAAAAAAAAAAAGAACCAAGCTGATCTTTCAGAGATGCAAACTGTTTAAGTACATAAATGTTTTCTTTGTTATGTAAACGAGAGGCATTTATACACTAGATAATAAGTCTATTTTTGATACCTCACCTGAGTTAAGACTCTGCCTCTCACCTTACTCCATTTAGGATGGCTCCAAAGTAGACCAGAATTAAGCTTATTTAAATTTATGTTCAAAAGGTAGATTTTTGTTGCAAAGTTTACTGTGATCTCAAAATAAACAAGGGATATAACACAAAACTAAGTGAAGGTTTGGGTGAGTTATAAAAGGCATTTAAGGTTCTAAGAGAGTTTTTTTAAATTTTTATTTGTTCTTTTCAATTATACATGACAGTAGAATGTATTTTGACATACATGGAGTATGACCTTCCGTCTTGTGGTTGTATCTGGTGTGAAGTCACACTGGTTGTGTATTCATATACAAACATAGTTATGTCCAGTTCCTCCCTTCCTTTCATTCCCCTTTGTCTGATCCAATGACCTTCTATTCTTCCTCCCCCACCCCCGCCCCTTATTGTTTGTTAGCATCCGCATATCAGAGAGAACATTCACCTTTTGGTTTTTCAGGGATTGGCTTATTTCACTTAGCATGATATTCTCTAGTTCCATCCATCTGCTGGCAAAAGCCATAATTTTATTCTTCTTTATGGCTAATATTCCATACCACATTTTCTTTATCCATTCATCTGTTGAAGGGCACCTAAGTTGGTTTCATAGCTTAGCGATTGTGAATTGAGCTGCTATAAATATTGACGTGGCTGTATCACTGTAGTATGCTGATTTTAAGTCCTTGGGTATACACTGAGGAGTGGGATAGATGGGTCAAATGGTGGCTCAATTCCAAGTTTTCTTAGGAATCTCCCTACTGCTTTCCAGAGTGCTCGCTCCAATTTGCAGTTCTGCCAGCAATGTATGAGTATACCTTTTCCCTCACATCCTTGCCAACATTTATTGTTACTTGTATTCTTGATAATTGTCATTTTGACTGGAGCGAGATGGAATCTCAGTGTAGTTTTAATTTGTATTGCTCTAATTGCTAGAAATGTTGAACATTTTTCATATGTTTGTTGATCAATTGTATTTCTTCTGTGAGATGTCTGTTCGGTTCCTTTGCTCATTTATGTATTGGGTTATTTGTTTTTTGGTATTAAGTTTTTTGAGTCCTCTGTGTATCCTGGAGATAAGTGTGCTATCAGAGCTACAGGTGGCAAAGACTTTTCTCTCATTCAGTAGGCTCTCTCTTCATGTTCTTGAATGTTTCCTTTGCTGTGAAGAAGCTTTTTAGTTTGATACCATCCCATTTATTGATTCTTAATTTTACTTCTTGCACTTAGGAGTCTTGCTTGTAAGAAAGTTTTTAAAAGTAAAACTTATGAAGGATTTTAATGTGATTGAGTTAATAAATTAATGAGTCTTTATAGAGGCTAAATAGACATCAAATATACATTAGTGCTATTATAAAGATATGCTTTTTGCTTTTATTAAATTTTTAGGGGGGAGTACTGGGGATTGAACCCACAGGTGCTTAACTACTGAGCCACATCCCCATCCCTTTTTTGTATTTTATTTAGAGGCAGGGTCTCACTAAGTTGCTAAGTGCCTAACTAAGTTGCTGAGTCTGGCTTTGAACTTGTGATCCTCCTGCCTCGACCTCCCGAGTTGCTGGGATTACAGGTGTGTGCCACTGCACCCAGCTTACTTTTATAATTTCATTTTAAATTTTCTTTGTAAAAATTTATAACTGTTACCCATTAGTGTTTTGCAGAGGTACTATTTCTAATAAAGTAACCTAAGTTAAAACAATAAGGGAAAAAAAAAAAAACAATAAGGGGATGGGGTTGTAGCTCAGTGGTAGGGTATTTGTCTAGCACATGTGAAGTACTGGGTTTGATCCTCAGCACCACATGAAAATAAATAAATAAATAAATAAATAAATAAATAAATATCATCATGTCCATCTACAACTAAAAAAAAAAACAGTAAAAAAACTAATAAGGCATCACTTCCAGGACAGAGACTATAATGCTGTCTTCTGTTATTGATACTACTCCCATTTAAAGAACAGGAGTTGGTCTGCTATATGTTTAAAACCAAACTTAAAGACAAAAGTCAAGAAAGTAAAAGGGCTAAGGAAAAAATGGCCAATATTTTGACCCTTGCTCTTTGAGTTCAGCCAAAACTCAGGGAATGACAGGACTTCTCTGAGATTCCCACAACCCCAGTGAGTCAACTGATCTACTGATGAGGGGGATCATGAGGACCCTAAAGGACAGGAAGCCAACCAGCACACATTCTGCAAAGAGGGGGGTGGTCATTGGAGAAGGAAATGTCCCTGATGCTTCCAAGGGAAGACGTTCATGGTCAGCAAAACCCTGACCCATCCTGGTAGATGGCATGACTGGTAGAGGAAGGCTAAAGGGGTCAAGAGGGTTCTCACAAGTTTGCAAGAGTGAGAAACTGAGGAACCTTAACTGACTCTTAACAGCAGATAGAAACAAGGTCAATTTTTGACCAACTTAGTCTTAAACACCTGGCAGGAGAGTATAACCAAAACACAGTCATACATAGACATTTTAAAGAAAAGACCATGGTTCTTTTAATGTAGCTGGAGGTGTACACTTGTGTCAGTCCTTCCAAAAGTAAATAAAACTGGGAGGTTATAAAGAAAGGGTTCTTATACAGGAGTACCTGATAACTACCACAAAAATGCTGCCAGAGTCACAGGTTTTTTTCTGAGTCAATTTGAAACCTATGCATTTTCCTAACCTCCTACATAGGTAAGCTCAATTTGTTTTCACAGGTATGATTATTTAGTCCTAGTATTTATCCCTCAGATTGATCTAGAAGATACAATGGGGCACATCACATTAAAGTACTGACTTACTTTACCAAACTAGTGACAGAGCTAAAGGGATCCTTCTAACACAGAGGTAGCAGCAATGAGAAAGCTCTTTTATAGAAATCAGATGGCATTTCACAACTGAAGGAGACACTTGCCATCATAAAAACTAAATGTGGATATGTCTAACAACTCTACTGTTTCAAAAGCCTTAAAATTACCTCTACTCACAAATCAGTGGCATGTCAGACCACACCTTTAGCTTTAATAAGTTACTGTTTTCAAGGTCCTCAGATGCTGGCTAATAATACTGATTGTTTTTGTCCTGATTGTTTACAAACAATAAGGCTTTGCTATCTTGTTTACTGTTGTCCTAACATGATCCCTGACCCATCCAGTCACCTGCCCACTAAGACCATGGACCTCTGGGCTGCCATGATGCACAAGACACACACAGATCCACAAAGCTCCATGTGGTCATAAAAATGCAACCTGCCAGATCAGCCTCCTAATAAATGTTGGTAGAATGAAAAAAAGAACCACATTCAGCTTGTGAGAATGCAGTGTGAGTACATGTGTGTTCAGGGGTCTTAAGGAGAGGAGTTAGTTTTTCAAGCATTTTTATGGCTTGGATCTGGAATATCTCCCAAAGGCCCATGTGTTAAAGGCTTGGTCTCCAATGCATCAACATTCAGAGGCAGGGCTTCTGCAAAGTGAGTGGGTTATAAGGGCCTGGTCTCATCAAGTATTAATCTGCTGATGGGTTCAGAATTGAATAAACTATTGGTAGGTAGTGGAAACTGTAGAAGGAAGGGCTAAGTTGGAGGAAGTAAGTTACCAGTGGTGTGCCCTGAAACGGACTAGTCTCTGACCTCTTCCCACTGCACCCCTCTTTGCCTCCCTGCATCCTGTCTGCCATGAGGGGAGCAGCTGTTCTAATACGCCCCCTCCCCTATGATGCTCCACCTCACTAAGGCCCATAGCAAAGGATCCAGCTGACTATGGGCTAAAACCTCTGAAACCATGAACCAAAATTAATCTTTCCTCCTTTGTTTTTCTTGGTTGTTTTATCAGTAACAGAAAGCTAACACAAACATTTCACACATGAGTCTTGGTATTTGACCACATAGTCATGATGTCTTGAATATAGATTTTATTCTTTCCTCCATTAAGCACTAAATGGTTTAGCCTTATTCATGAAGTCTAATTTTGTTGTGTTCTCTCTTTACTCTGAAAATAAAAGACCTGTCAATTTAAAATTATTTGGAATCTTGTTTGCATTTTGATATTTTATTTTTAATGGTTATGTTATACATTCTCTGCCTTTACAGGCATAAAGTGGCCTAGAAGTGCTCTTAGAACCTGCAGTCAGGGCTGAAAAGCATTTTCCCCCACTGGGAAGGACCAGGGGAATTGTGTTTGTGTTATTGGTGAATGCCATTTAGTCCTAGCCACAATTCCTGTAAAGAAAAACTCCCCAAACTACTGCAATGACATCATGAACAATTGATAGTTTAATAGTGACTGTTGTTCTTCTTACGGAGTATAATGTGTTCAAGTGGGATTAGAGTGTGTTAGGAGATGCTTGTGGTTAGTTTGCTGATTAACAAGTGAGTTTATTTATAGAATAGCCCTTCTAATTGGTTGTCCCTTGCTCAATAACTCTTACTATATCATCTAAAAAATGCCAGTAAGAACCACATGCATCCACTGGTTTTCCTCCAAGTACTAATTCTCAGAAAAAGTGAATTGAGTGTGTTTATTCCAGGTCTAGAAACTAATGTTTCACAACTTTAAAAAAAAAAATTCTGATACAACTTCTGGGAGGTGACATCTCTGAGTTTTTTAAAATGCTGTTATCATCTGTACATCCCCAAGAACCAGAAGATAATGTGAAGTTCCACTAATTTATAATCTATGTTGCAAAGAAAACAAAAGTAACAGTTTCCCCAAAGACAAAAAGGTTTTAATATTTGTTTTTCAAATATGCTATGTTTTTTCAATCTGTGCATTTATCTCCCCTTTCTGCAGTTTCTTCTACATTCTCCCCAACCTGTCCAGGATCCTGCCAATTTGCCATTTGAGAATCATTGCTCTAGATTTCGTATTCTTGTTGAATTATTATTGTTTGTCTCTTTTTTAATAACATAAATACATCTTAAGTTATTTGGTAATTTCCCAATTAAAATTGTTCCCACCTCCAAATCACTCTAAATAATGCTCTAATAAATGTTCCTTTAAATGTGTCTGGTCAAAGAGAATTTGCCTCTCATATAGAGTTTTATTCAGTCAAAAGCACATTAATCATTGTCCATCTCTGCTAGACCTCCCAGCTACACAGACTCTTAAGCTTGAGGATTCTGTTCTTATAATGATGTACTTTAAGATGTAATTTATCTTGTACCCCATAATATTGTTCTGTCTTTTCTAGGTAAACATCTTTACATCAAAAGACAAAATATAGTCCTTTAATTAAAAATGCAACATGGTGTGCAGTTGGATTGGAGAAATAACTTCTAACGTTCTATAGCACAGTAGGATAACTATGGTTAACAACAATTAACTGGATATTTCAAAATAGCTAATAAAGAGGATTTTGAAGATTCTCAACAGAAAGAAATGTTTGAAGTGATAGATATGCCAGTCACCCTAATTTGATCAGGATACATTCTATACATGTATTGAAATGCCCATAAACATGTACAATTAAAAACATTAATTTAAAAAAGAGAAAAGGATCAGGCACATTCAGCTATGTTCTTTCAAGAACATAGATTAAAAGTATGTATTTATCAGGATAAAAAGTATGTATTTAATAAATGATTTTTGTATAAGTAAAATTTCATTTCTATGTTAAAAAAGTAAAATGATCCTAAAGTTGTTTCCAAATTGCAGGTCCTGACCCATTGTTAAATCATGAAATCATGAGTCACTAAATATATAATATTTAATATATGTAAATATTATAAATATATAATAAAGAGTCACTGTGAGAGATTGTTTTGTTTTATTTTGTTTTTTGCAGTGCTGTATTTGAACCCAGGGCTTCATGCATGCTAGGCAAGTGTTCCACCACTGAGCTACCTTCCCAGTCTCAAAGTTTTTTAATGAAATAGGATAAAGAGAATAGAAAATATAAGGGAGCATCACATGTCATACAGGTAGGCTTGTTTCACAAACCTGTTAGATCTAAAAACATATTTATAAATATATGTATACAGTGAAAAACATTGGAAAACATACCATGAAAAGTTTCCGAGGAAAACACTGCCCTTGGAAACAGTAATTGATGGTGAGGAAGATAGGCCTCGAAGGGTTGTGCTCTTTTGGCATTCTCCCTCCTGGTTATTCTGCTCCTCTCAGCTGAGAACATGTTTTCCCACCTGACCACAGAGACCAGGTGGTGCTAATGAGTGACATGGGCAGTGTGACTGTAGGCCCAGACTCTAGCTTCAAGAACCTCCTGGTTCAATAGCCTAAGCAAAAGCAGTGTATGTCTCTCTCTCTCTCTCTGTCTCTCTCTCTGTCTCTGTCTCTGTCTCTCTCTCTCTCTCTCTCTCTCACACACACACACACACACACACAACACACACACACTCCTTCCCTGCTCCCAGCTGGACGCTCCAATCAATTATGGACTTTGAAAAGAATTTGAAAGAAAGTATGACCGTTCCAGATGTTTATGATGGAAAAGGCTCTGGGTGACTGTCTAGTCTAGCACTCATTATTAGACAATAAAACTGAAACCCAGAGTAATAAAGCTATGCCTTCTGAGTCACAGAGCATTAGGTATGAAATTTGTCAACCCGCAAATTTTAAAATATTATACAACAAAGTATAAATTTCCAATGTAAAAAAATTAGAAAGCACAAATTAGGGATGGTAAAAAGCTCAGATTATGACTGGGATAGGGTACTTGCCTAGCATGTGCAAGGCCCTGGGTTTGATACCCAGTGCCACAAAAAAATGAAATATTGAAAGAATAAATAATTGCAAACTTACATACATTCTTTTTTCAAAAATGAAATTATCTGACAGTCTAGGTGACTTTGAGATTGGTGATGACTTTTCAGACACATCTCCAAAATCATAATCCATGGAGAAATTTTGATAAATTTACCATTAAAATAAAAAAAGCCCCATGTTCTTGGATAGGCCGAATTAATATTGTCAAAATGGCCATACTACCAAAAGTGCTATACAGATTCAATGCAATCCCAATTAAAATCCCAATGACGTACCTTACAGAAATAGAGCAAGCAATCATGAAATTCATCTGGAAGAATAAGAAACCCAGAATAGCTAAAGCAATCCTTCACAGGAAAAATGAAGCAGGGGGTATCGCAATACCAGAACTTCAACTTTATTACAAAGCAATAGTAACAAAGACGGCATGGTACTGGTACCAAAATAGACAGGTAGATCAATGGTACAGAATAGAGGACATGGACACAAACCCAAATAAAAACAACTTTCTAATACTAGACAAAGGCGCCAAAAATATGCAATGGAGAAAAGATAGCCTCTTCAACAAATGGTGCTGGGAGAATTGGAAATCCATATGCAACAGAATGAAACTAAACCCATATCTCTCACCCTGCACAAAACTCAACTCAAAATGGATTAAGGACCTTGGAATCAGACCAGAGACTCTGCAGATTATAGAAGAAAAAGTGGGTCCCGATCTTCAACATGTCGGCCTAGGACCAGACTTCCTCAACAGGACTCCCATAGCACAAGAAATAAAAGCAAGAATCAATAACTGGGATAGATTCAAACTAAAAAGCTTTCTCTCAGCAAAGGAAACTATCAGTAATGTGAAGAAAGAGCCTACAGAGTGGGAGAATATCTTTGCCAATCATACTTCAGAGAGAGCACTAATCTCCAGAATCTATAAAGAACTCAAAAAACTCTACACCAACAATACAAATAATCCAATCGTCAAATGGGCTAAGGAAATGAACAGACACTTCACAGAAGATGATGTACAAGCAATCAATAAACATATGAAAAAATGTTCAACATCTCTAGTAATAAGAGAAATGCAAATCAAAACCACCCTAAGATTCCATCTCACCCCAATTAGAATGGCGATTATCAAAAATACAAGCAACAGGTGTTGGCGAGGAAGTGGGGAGAAAGGTACACTCATACATTGCTGGTGGGGCTGCAAATTAGTGCAGCCACTCTGGAAAGCAGTGTGGAGATTCCTTAGAAAACTTGGAATGGACCCTCCATTTGACCCAGCTATCCCACTCCTTGGCCTATACCCAAAGGACTTAAAATCAGCATACTACAGAGATACAGCCACATCAATGTTCATAGCTGCTCAATTCACAATAGCCAGACTGTGAAACCAACCTAGATGCCCTTCAATTGATGAGTGGATAAAGAAACTGTGGTATATATACACAATGGAATATTACTCAGCCATAAAGAATGACAAAATGATGGCATTTGCAGGCAAATGGATGAAATTGGAGAATATCATGCTAAGTGAGATAAGCCAATCTCAAAAAGCCAAAGGACGAATGATATCGCTAATAAGTGGAGGATGACACATAAAGGGGGGGAGGGAAGGGTTAGTGTTAGGGTTAGAGTTAGGGTTAGGGAGGGGGGCAAGTATGGAGGAAGAAAGTACTGTATAGAGGGTAAAGAGGGGTGGGAGGGATGGGGGGAAGGGAAAAAATAACAGAATGAATCAAACAACATTACTGTATGTAAATTTATGATTACACAAATGGTATGCCTTTACGCCATGTACAAACAGAGAAACAACATGTATCCCATTTGTTTACAATAAAAAAAAAGAAAGAAAAAAGCTACTCTTCTAAAGATACTGTTGCAATAAAGAAAAACATAGCATACTTAGAGAAAATCTTTGAAAAACACATATCTAATGAAAGACTGGTATACAAAATAGACAAATAGCTCTTCTTTTTTATTGATTCTTTTTAGTTTTACATAACATTAGGATTCATTTTGACATAATTTTTAAAGCATGGAATAGGATTTGCTCTAATCAGTCCCCAGTACTTCCCTTTCCCCTCCCACCCTTACTCCCCTGTTCCTTCCCTCTAGTCTACTGATGTTTCTACTATTTATTTATAGTTTTTTTTTTTAAATTAGTGTCTTGTGATCTCAGCAACTCTGGAGGCTGTGGCAGAAGGTTCGAAAGTTTGAGGTCAGTCTCAGCAACTTCTCAGGGCCCTAAGCAACTTAGTGAGACCCTGTCTCAAAATAAAAACTAAAAAGTGCTGGGGATGTGTGTCAGTGGTAAAGTGCCCCTGGGTTCAATCCCCAGTACTCCCCCCATATTAGTGTCTTGTGGATATACATAATGATGAAATTCACTGTGATATATTTATATATGTACACAACAAGATTAGGGCAGATTGATTCCACTGTTCTTCCCTTATCCTGTACCTCCCTACCCCCCACAATCACCTTTCTTTATTTCACTGATCTTCTATTTTGATGAAATCCACCCTGCTTTTCTTTTCTTCTTTCCTTATTTTGAACTAGCTTCCACATATCAGAGAAAACATTCAACCTTTGACTTTTGGAACCTGTGTTATTTCACTTAGTATTATAGTCTCCATTTTCATCCATTTACTGGAAAACACCATAATTTCATTCTTAATGACTGAATAATACTCCATTGTGTATATACACCACATTTTATTTATACATTCATATGTTAAAGGGCACCTAGGTTGGTTTCATAGCTTGGATATTGCAAATTAAGCTACTATAAACATTGATGTGGCTACATTTCTATAGTATGCTGATTTTACATCTTTTTGATATATACCAAGGAGTAAAATTGCCGGGTCATATGGTGGTTCCATTACTAGTTTTTGGAGGAATCTCCATACTGCTTTCCAGAGTGGTTGCACTAATTTTCAGTGCTGCCAACAATGGCACACATCTTCACCACATCTTCACCAACACCTGTTAATATTATATTTTTGATAATTGGCATTCAGACTAGAGTAAAATGAAATATCAATGTAGTTCTGATTTGCATTTCCCTGATTGCTAGACATGTTGAACATTTTTCATGTATTTGTGGATGATCTATCTACTAGTAGATAGGTGTGTTTAAATCACCCATTGTGGTCTATTCAATTTTTAATATTGAGAAGAGCTTGTTATGTATGTAGATGTGCCATTGTTTGAGGCATAAATATTTACAATTATAAATTATATCCTGTTGTTGAGTGATTCCCTTAACCAGCATGAAGTGACCTTCTGTAGGCAAAGAACTCTTAAAACTTAATTTCAAAATGGGCAAAGGATCTGGACATCTCACCAAAGAAAATGCAAGCAGCAAATAAACATATGAAAAAATGTTCCACATCACTGGGAAATAGCAAATTAAAACACAAAAGTAATTCCACACAGTTATTAGAATGGCCAAAACCCAAAACACTAATAACACGAAGTACTGGCAAGGATGGGGAAGCAATAGGAACTCTCACTCATTGCAGCAAAATAGTACAACCACTTTGGCAGTTTGATAGTGTTTACCACATTTAACACACTCTTAGCATCTGACCCAGCAATTGCACTCCTTGGCATTTATCCAAATGTACTGAAAACTCATATTCACATGAAAACCTGCACACACGTTTATGCCAGCTTTATTCATGATTGCCAAAACTTAGAAACATAAGATGTGCTTCAGTGGGTGATTGGATAGACAAACTAGTATAGTCATACAGTAAAATATTACCCAGCATTAAAAAGAAATAAGTTGGAGGCTGTATATATAGCTCAGTTGATAGAGTGCTGGCCTCTCATGCACAGGCCCTGGGTTCAATCCCGAGCACCACCAAAAAAATAAAATAAAAATAAAAAAGGGAAAGAAAAAGAAATGGGGGCGCTGGGTAGCTTAGTGGTAGAGTGCTTGCCTAGCATGGGCAAGGACCTGAGTTTGATCTCTAGCACTGCAAAAAAGGGGGCAGGGGAGATATCAAATCATGAAAAGGCATATGTGAAAAGATACATGCTACAAGAAGGATGATCCTTGAAAACATGCTAAGCAAAATAAGCTAGAGTCAAAAGGACAAATATTGTATGACTTCACTTATATAGGGTACTTAGAATAAGCACATACACAGAAGCAGAACGTAGAATAAAGGTTATCCAGGGCCTGGGGCTGGAAAGTTTGTTTTTTTGTTTTGGGGTTTTTGTTTGTTTGTTTGTTTGTTTTGCAGAACTGGGGATCGAACCTAGGGACTTGTACTTGCAACGCAACACTCTACCGACTGAGCTCTCTCCCCAGCCCTTAATTGTTAATAGATGCAGAGTTTTTCTTTGGAATGATGAAAAAGTTCTGGAAATAGTAGTGATGGTCACACAACATTGTGAATATACTTAATGCCACTGAATTCTACACCTAAAAATGACTCAAGTGGTACTCTTCATATTATATATGTTTTACCACAACTAAAGAAAATATATCAAAGATTGATTGCCAGGGGCAAATGAATAGGTGGAACACAGGGAATGTTTAGGGCAGTGAAATGATTCTGTATGATACTGTAATGGTGGATACATGTTATTATACATTGGTCAAAACCCATAGCACATAAAACACAGGAAGTGTTTTACACAGCTGAAGCAACTGAGTGGCAGGAACTGTTAAAGGAACCAGAGCTGCCAATTAAGCCTAATCAAGATGGCAGCTTCCCCAAAGCACCAAAACTTCATGGCAGAGTCCAGTGGTGAGCCTGGCTGACATTTGTGAATCCTGGGCAAGAAGACAGAGGAAAGGGGATTGACAAGGCCAACGTGGTTCTTGGCCAGTTTCTGGTGCTAAAGAATGATGAAGACCTCTCCTGGGAATGGCTGAAGGATGCATGTGGCACCAATGCCAGGTAGTCTGGGTACTGCTTTTGGGTGCCTTTGAAAGTGATGTGATGTCTTCTTGTGATGCCCTGTGGGGAGCCCTTGGTCCCCAAGCCCAGCGCTGAGTCTCCAGAGTCTGCAGCCAAGTGGGGGCTCCTCTCTGTCCTCTACAAAGGAAAAGGTTGCTGGTGTCACACTTACCTCCAACTAACCCCAGGGTCTTTGAGGAGTTCTCTCCGCTCACCATTTCTGCCATTTTGGATTTCTCATTCTTGCATGCATCTCCCTTCCTTACTCCTCTGCCAGTTCCATGGCAATAGTTTCTTGAGTGAATTCGTGGTCCCTAGTTCAACTCTGGTCTATATGATGCCTTTGGTTCCTGTTTTGGCAGAACAGTCACTGGCCTTGTGAAGTTTTTTAGATTAATAAAGGTATTGGTCTTAAAAGGAAAAGTAAATTCTAATTTACATGATGAACTTAGTAAATAATTATGTATCATTATTGGTTCAATTGTATTGAAGAAATCACACTAATGCAAGATATTAATAATAGGGAAACTGTATTTTTGCCTGAGACAGGAAGGGGGTTTTGAGGAACTCTGTGCTTTCTACTCAGTTTTTCTGTGAACCTAAAGCTGCTCTAAAAAATAAATTTTAAAAGACCATAATATGAATATTTTTGTAACTTGTTTTCTAAATAACTTTATTCATCTGTTTATTAAAATCTTTCCAAGAATTCAACCTGGGGACTGGGGTTGTGGTTCAGTGGTAGAGTGCTTGCCTTGCATGTATGAGACACTGGGTTTGATCCTCAGTACCACATAAAAATAAAATAAAGTATTGTGTCCATCTAGAACTTAAAAAAAAAAAAAAAAAAAAAAAAGAATTCAGCCTGGACAATCAAGGGCAAGTATAGGGTAACAGTGGCAAGGTTAGCTAAAATGAAGTCATTGAAAGATATGACTCAGAGAGATGGGAATTTAGTGGTAGGGGATGTTTTACACCAAGTCCACAAAGGAGAGGAACTAGAATTTGAGTGCATGATGGAAATAACTGAACCCCTGAATTAAGGATCTCCAAGAACCTCTGAGATTGAGAACAGGGCAGGGAGTTTCCGCTACTGTTCAGGGAGTCCCTGTCCTCTCTTGGCAAGAGGCTGGTATGACAGAACCAAATGAAGCAAGATTAAGTCTCATTTACTCTTATGCTCAGCACATCCCATGACCTCCCTGCTAGGGCAGAGTAAGCAGGTGCAAAAGTTGAGCAATCAAGGAGGTCAGTTACCTGAAATTACCATGATAAAAATCTGCTGAGGTAGATAAGCCTGTGGGATGGGGACCCTGGGAAGGACCTGCTCCACCCTAAGCCAGGATGTGTGCATACTAACCCAGCTCCCCACCTGATGCCACTGTGACCCTTCTGAGTGAATTCCCTTCATTCTGGGCCTCCCTCTAGTGTCCTAGCTCTGGGTCTCTCTGTGCAGCTCCCACCAGGCAGGGAGGATGTGCCTGGCCCAAGCCCTCCTTTGTTCTCTGGGATGCTTCAGGAAAACACCTACAGAGTGTTGGCTCAGCAGGCCTGGGCCTTGTGCCTCCCTCCCTGGGGGCCAACTAGGGCTCCATCCTTTGGGCACAGAATCACTGTTTAGGGAAGAGGGAGGGGAGGCACATCCACTCATTTTTCCATCTGGGTTTTCTGCATCCGCCAGCAGTACACAATTGTGCTAACCAGTGGGGCTCTATCAGAGGAAGCAAGTTCTGCCACCACTTCCTGCTGGTTAGATGGGGTGCTGAGTGACTAGATTTCCTCAGGGATCAAGGGCATCCCCTGTCCCTCAAATCACATCATAAGAAAAGCCAGCACTCGCTGCCCTTTCTCAAATTCTTGGCTCCTTTATGGTAGGTTGGAAGGATGATGCAGAGGTGCCACATTCTGAGGGGTGTTAGGTGGCTAACACAGATCCATCCCCTTACTAGGGCAGCCTATTTTCTTCCTCCTTCCCAGCTTCCTCCTCCTACACCCGGTCCTCCCTGGCCCCTCACTGAGCACCAGCATGCCACACTGCCCTGTCTCCACCCCGTGCTCCCGTTCAGGTTCCACATGCTCACTGTTTTCTCTGGGGTCTCTCCTGCCGCTCCAGTGTTCCAAGAGCACCTGCTTCACACACACAATCTGCAACTTCAAACACTTTTCTTGTCTCTGTGGGCTCCCACTCTGCCAACTCCTTAGACCCTAACAGAAACTTTTCACAACAAATTCCGGAATACCTCTCTTCCTCCAGTTTTCTAGCTTTGACTCTCAAGGCACCCTCAACCCTGCAGCCATGGCTCCTTCTCAGTTCTCACTCATCCCTCTGGGTCTTTTCCTACACTCACTCATCTTGGGAGAAACCCTTCACTCACAAAGTCCTCCCTCATCAATGCCACCATTAATACCACCAGCAAAATATCTGGCCTTTTAGCCAAATCCAGCCCTTCCATTTGGGTGCTTGCTTTCACTCCTTCACTTACACAAAACAACATTGTTCCAGAAGCTTCTCCCCTTGCTGTCTCACATCATTATTTTATTCCTCTTGCTGAATCTTTTCTATCAATATCCAATATGCTATGTCTCCCATGTTTAAAAACAACTCTTTCTGGATCCCACTCCCCGTCCAGCTATTGCCTCCTTTTCCTGTTACTTCCATGAAACAAGAGTCTTTGAAAGAGCTGATTACACTTGTTATCAACAGATTACTCTCCTTTCATTCTATATTAAATTCAAGGAAATGCTGTCTGTTCCTCATCTGGGCTGTTCTTCTCAGGTCCTGAATGATCTCTATGTTACTAAAACTAATAGTCAACTCTAAGTTCTCATCTTGCATGGCTGACTGGAGCTTTTCATTCCATTGATCATTTTCTTTTCTTTTCCTTTCTTTTATTTTTTCCAGTACTGGGGGTTGATCCTGGGAGCATTCTATCACTGAGCTACATCCCCAGTCATTTTTATTTTTATTTTCAGACAGGGTCTCTCTATGCTGCCCAGGTGGCTGAGCCTCTCAAGTCTCTGGGTTACAGTTGCATGCCACTGCACCTGGCTTCATTTTCTTCTTGAAATGCTTCTCTCTTGGCTTCCTGGCCAACACACCCTTCTGGCTTTCCTCTTACCTCACTGGCTATGACTTCTCAGTGCCCTCTGCTTACTGCTTCCTCCTTTTCTTATCATTTCTTAATAATGTGGAATACCAGGGACTAGCCCTTGGATGTCACCTTCATTTACGCTCATTCCCATGGTGGTCACATCCGGCCTCGTGACTTTATATCTATCTGTCTTCCTGTAGCCTGGGCCCTTTCTGAACCCCAGCAACATATGTCCAAATTGTCTAATCAACATATGCACTTGGATGCCCAGTATTCATCTCAAAGTGTACTAAAGTGAACTCCTGGTTCCCTATCCTCCACCACTACTCAATAACATATCAAAACACTTCGATGCGTCTCCCACATCAGTTAATGGCAACTCTAGTCATTCAGGTCCAAAACACTAGTGCCATCTTGACTATTTTTTCCATTAACTGTCCATATTCACTCTATCAGTAAATCCTATTTAAAACTGTACCTGACAAGTCTTCCCTAAACCTCTTCCCCTGATTCTTTATGTATATCTAGTCACCTTCTACTACTATATATTTAAACTTATGCCTCTTTTTCTCCTTCCCTAACATACTCCTAATGTAAGCACCTTGGGTGCACATTTTTTTCCCCTCCTTCACTCACTGCTATATTTCAAGTGCCTATAAAAGTGCCTGGCATATGTAGGTTCTCAATATTTGTTGAAATATTGAAAGAATGAAAGAATGAGTGAATGAATGCCATTCATTCTCCAGCATAAGCTCATTCTGATCCCTCAAAAATGCTAATATACTTTTTTTGATTATATAAAGGCTCCTTGTAGTGTCAGCATTCTCTGACACAGCATGCCACGCCTTTGCTCACGTTGTACTCTCAGTCTAGGGAAACCCCTCTACTCCTACCTCCTGCCTGCCTCCTGCTACTCATCCTTTAAAACTCAGCCTACACATCACTTCTTCCAGGAAACCTTCCACAAACCCCCACCCCAATCCCACAAACTGGTCTAAGAGCCCTCTTAAATACTTTTACTAATTTCCTCTAACCAGCTCTCGTCATACTGCTTCTAATGACTTTTGTATGACTGCTCCAGAGTTCACGAGCTTCATGAGAGGAAGGCCTGTGTACTGTTCACTGTTGTCTCCCTAGTATCTGGCATAGTGCCTAGAACATAGTAAATACTTAAATATGTGAATTGTTGAATCCATGACTCAGTTTGGTGACATTTTCTTATGATTCTTCTGGGTACCTCCTCATCAAATGATCTGTATTCTATGAGGCCTTCATTCCAGGCAACTGGAAGGCAATGGGATTGGAACAGGCAACAGGGCTACTCAGCATCCCAGAGAATTACCTTAAAGATCTCACTAATAACAGGGAAAAGACAGAGGAGATTCTGTCATTAGGTTTTAACATCATATTAGTAGTGTGCCTTTGATAAACACACAAACACCTTTCTCAAGGACACCAAGGAATCCATGACAAAATTCATGCCTGATCTATACTTTCAATGCACCTTAAACAAGGATCTTCCTTTTCTGCTCAAGTACCTTTATCCACAGTCCAGGCACTGGAAGGAGTCACATGAAATGCTGACCCATCTGAAATGGATTTAAGTTCCCGTACTACATGGGAAGTATTTTTATTTCCTCTACTCTCTCCATCACATACCACACTGAAAATAAAGAGACACAACAGGTGGCTCTTTGCTTACAGGTATAGAGTATATTTGGAGAATGCCATGCCTCACCTGCATGTTAATATAAATGGTGATTGACAGTCTTCTTCAGGGGGATGTAGAGGTTTGGGAACCTACAAACTCCTTTTTGTTGGAATGGGTATTTTCTGGGTAAACCAGTGCCTTCTGCTGAGCTGAGAGTTGAGACTTGGGATAGATTTTCTGGTTGGGTGGCACAAGTCAGTTGACAACAGAGTTTGGAGCAGTTGCAGGAGTGGCACAGGCCTTAGGATTGACAGGACTGAAGGAAGTTTTGCCGGAACTATTGGTGAAAGCACAGAGGACATCAAGGAAAGACAAGCGCTCCTTCTCAGTAGGAGGAGGCCGGGCCATGGGGTCCTCTGTTTTCTTCTCCAACCTAGCTCCCCCAGCATGGTCTTTGGTGGGGGCTGGACCCTTCTTAACCTCTTTCGTCCTGGATCTGGTCACCTTCTCAGCCTTAGAGGGGGAAATGTGTTCCTCGTGCCTTTGAGCCTTCACTTCAGGGTTAATCCAGTGTGAAAAGAGCGTCATCGTATTTCCCACGTCAGCTTCTGGAGCTCCTGGAAAGGTGGAGCTCTTGTGAATATGGGATGCCCTTACCCGACCCTCCAACTCTTGGCCCTGAAATGTGTGCCCCTGAAAACTCAGGCCCTGCCAAGTTTCATCCCATAAGACATGAAACACTTGTCCCTGAAAGGTTTGGATTTGAAAATATGGTCCATGAAAATATTTGGGCTTGCAAAATTTAGCCCAGCAAATACAGCCCAATAAGTTGATACACTGTAAGTTCTGATCTTTAAGGCCAGGCATTCTCAGAAATCCTCATTTGGGTGAGATCATTGAGCTTAGTCTAACAGCCTTGCAGATCATTTTTATCTGGTCTTTTTGTTCCCAACAAATCTTTGAGAATGCTCTGGGAACTCAAGGTGAGGGAGATGCTAGTGAAGGTGCCGGTGTGGCACAGCTGAGGGTGGTGATGGTGACTCTACAGATCTAGACAGATCCTTGTCCATCCTTACTCACTCAAGGCAACCATCTTGGCTAAAGTTAAGTTGTAACTGAGAATAATCCTGGAGATACATTTGAGAAATCAGGGATCTGGGGTTCTTCTTAGATGTTCCCTACCAGCCCCTGAACCTCTGCAGAGTGTATGTTTGTTCTGATTGGGGAAAGCCCCAATGCCACACTTCCCTCTCTCTGATTCTCAGTTGCTTTGAATCCCACTAGGTTCCTGTTTTCTCTGCTGAGGCAGGGACTTGCTTTCACAGTTGCAAAGGCCTCGGCTAAGGGCTCCAGAGGTACTCCAGTTATGCACAAAATACCTGGGCTTCTGTCATGTTCGCACTGGGTTGTAAGATCTCAGAGGCACAGTGGACAAAACCATGGGGCACTGATCTGGAACTTGGTTGCCTTTGGTTCTGCTGCACTCTATTTAGTTCAATTGAAAGTTCTTCTTTTAAGTAGACACATTCCGGATCTGGGGTCATGTGAGATGTCTGGTAGGGTAGGTAGTTCCTAGAGAAATGTTTTATTTTTAGATTCCTAAAGACCTATGTGGAGATATTATTTACAATGACCAAAAATTGTTCCTTGTATGCCTTTGTCTTTATGGGACTTCCCCACATGTATCCCTAAGAATTTCTTAAGATTGAAATTTTGTTGGGATATGATGGTTGCCCTGAGTATTTGGGGACTGTCAGGGATCCAGCTGGTACTATGGAGGCACCATCTCCATTTACTTGTACTTCGACCTGGAGTACTTATATCCTGTAGGCACAAGTCATTGGTACCTTGAAAAATATGACCCAAGACTTCATATGTTGCTGTTCAAACAAGATTGAGTCAGAGGTTCTAATGGGCCCAAGCACCAGCTCTGTGATTGTAGATTAGCTACTGATCCTGGGGCCACAGCTCTGGAGAGAGTCACAAAATAGAGAGTAGGCAGCCCTGGCAGGAAGGCAAACTCGTGCCCTGATAGTTTCTCAGTGGCTCCCTGGGACATGGCCTAGGTAGCTCAAGGTCATCAGTAACAGCCTCTGGTGAGAACTGTCAGTATTCAGGGAGTTACTTCCTGACCTGTGTGGGGGTTGACTGCTATCTCCAAGTTCTAGGGGCTATTTTCCAGAGGACAGGGGAAGCAACTTGCTGCCAGAGTCCCTGGAGTGTTGCTCAAATGTGATTTGAGCAAGAATAATGAGCAAGCAGCTCTCTCCACATTTGTAAACTATGTGGCTCTGCAACGTTTTTAGGCCTGAGCAAGCAACTGTGGACTGGCACTGCTGCCCCAGTGGATGACCACAGGTGGGGCTGCAGCTGGGGGCATGGCTGTGCTGCTCCAGGGCAGGGGCGGCTAGTCGTCAAGGGAAAGAAACAACTTGACAGATTGCTAAATCCTTGGAGGGAGGCTTCAGGATGGTGGACCAACCATTTTAACTATTTAATCAAATCAACTATTTTAACTGCTTCTGAAAGTGGAACTCTAGCAGCCTGTGGGCATGTTCCAGCACAATGCTGCCACCCTCTGGAGGACTGAAACGGATCTCCCTAATTAGGGAGGGTCCTAGAGTTCTGGTGGGATAGGCTGCAACATGTCTCAGGGTTTATACTGTGTGGTTCTCTGCATCTACAGAGATCTCTGGACAACAGCTGGCAGGTCTTCACTGGAGCTGGAGCTGACTCTGCAGCAGGTGCTCAACAAAAACTTCATACTTGGCCAGAGTCAAAAGTGAGACATTGATCTGGGCTTTTCAATAATCAGGTGGAAAAGGCCAAATTTGGGAATGTGGGGAAGAAGCTAGAACTAACTAAAGTGGAAAAAATTTTAGGCAGTACATAGACAAAGGAGAAATCATTGACTAGAAAATGTCTAAGGCTCCCCTGTTGTGGAGAGATCTCTAGAGACCAGGAACTCATTGTGCATCCTCCAGGCAATGGAGAGAGGCCACTTCAAGCTGAAAGGTGGGAAAGGGTAGGGCCAGAGCCATGGGATGGGGTTTGGGATTTGCTCAGGTGATATTTCTGCTCTTTGGTGGACTGACTGGCCTCCCATGAGCCTAGAGCCCAGGGGGATGAGATTACCTTTTCAACAGACACCTTAGAGGTAGTATTCAGGATGAAAAGGAAAAAAAAGTTTGTTTGTTTTCCAGGCCTTGAAAACATTGGGAGAGGTATAAGCTGCCACAGGAACTCCCCCGAAGGTCATGGGGCCCGCAGTGTGGAAATGCATGCATTTATATCCTTACTTAAAAAGGTGCCTCACGGGCTCAGTGGTAGAGCACTCACCTGTGTAAGGCACTGGATTTGATTCTCAGCACCACATAAAAAAATGAATAAAATATTGTGTTCATCTACAGCTAAAAATATATTTAAAAAAGAAAGGTACCTCAGGGCCTTTTGAACATAGGAACAGCAGGTGAAGGGAATGCAAGATTGTGGGGTGTTGTCTTAAATTCAGGAGCTCCTGGTGAAGGGAAAGAAAGGGAATATAGTATTCAAGGGCTGCTTACCTTGGTTCTTGGGGACGAGTGCAGAATTCTTCTTTCTCTCCTTCTGGTTCACAGGAATCCCAGGCTCCTCAAGGTTTGAAGAAGACAGAGCTCCTGTATCCTGGGGCTTTTTTGGCGCTTGAAATTTCTGCCTTTGCTGAAGGTGATCAGGCCAGACATTGTGGACACCGGCTGCATCAGCTGAGTGGGCAGCTAACTGAGTTAAAGATTTCTGACCCAGTAATTGTGACAGCACGGGGCCAGATGCCAGTGAAAACTGTCTGGAGTCCTGGGAACCCTGCTCACAAGACACACCTGATGTGGACAATGTGTCTGGGCAAGGAGGGCCCTGCGATGGCCCCAATAAAGTAGGGGAGATCTGATTGTTGTCATACTCCAGCAATTGCTGAATCTCCAGAGCTAGAGAATTGCAGATTTGGCAGCCAGGATCTGCACAAAGGAGCCGCCGTATACTTTCCACCTGAGGAAGCCAGCCCTGGCTGGGAAGGGAAACATGGCAACCATTAAGGATGGAGTGACATCTGCCTCTTTGTGAGAGTGGTCTGGGGATTGCTGCCCCCACTCCCAGGCCCACAAGTCCTACACTCCCTGGATGTCTACCCCGGTGCTTTTCTTCCTAGGAAGATGCCATTCGGCAAGGGATGGTGGACTGGACTCAGGGTCTGGAGCAAGCTCTCAGACAACCTATGAAAGGGCACAACTCTCAGAGAGGATGGGAAGCTGGGTCAGTTCTCTGCTGACCTCGGCGAGAAGCTGAATTGAATCAGACAGATGGAGTAGCTGAGTAGTTAGCTGATGAGACATCATCAGGAACATCATTAGGTAGGACCAATATTAGTTTCATTTGTGGCAAAGAAACCTGAAGTCCAGGACTCATTACATCCAAAATGGAAAATGAGGTCCTCATTTTGAGAACTATGGGATGTGCCTGTCTCCATACCCAGCATTTGTTGGGTACCATTCTCTAGAAAACTTGAGAGGATAAGATGATAGGCTACTGTTTGAGTGGTCCCAGAAACTTTCTTTCCTGAAGACAGATCAGAGGAGGGCATGTCAGCAGGGTTCAGGAAGACCCAGGGAATCTTCCCTTGAAAATGTGTAGCTCTAAAGAGAATAGGACAATGATGACTTCTTTCAAAACCCCTTCTCTTAATGGGATAATTTGTCTCATGGCTGAATGCAATGCCACGTGGTGTCTTTTATGACTTACACACTGATCAAACCCTGATTTGCAAACTACTGTGACCCTATCAAAGAGTAGAACTGGGTGATTGTCCCTTCTGAAATGTCCGAAACCCTGTTGGTTCTGTCGACTCTAAATAACTGAACAAGCCTCCATCATGTATGTCTCCTCCCAGCCATTATTCCTCTCCTCATGCCTGTTCAGCCTAAGCCAAAGACCATTACAGGCCAGGCTGGGAGCTGGGAGACTGAAAGAACAAGAGATCACCTTTTCATGACAGAAAGCAGCTTCCTCAGCTTCTCAGCTTCTTCCTGGGAGGTTTTCTTAGCTGAAGAACCAGGAAACAGTGTTAGGGAGAACAGGAGAGGGTTCCAGGACATTCTATAAGGAAGCTGAAGGTTTTTGAATGAGAGGAGATGGAAAAACCCCATCATTCAATGCCCTAAGTCACATCTGTGTACAGCTAAACCATTTACAACAACAGGCTGTCCCTAATCTCATCTGACCTTTATAACCACACTGAGGGGGCAGGATCACTGGTGCTATGCCCACTTTATGGAGAACAAGACTGAGAGATGAAGTGACTTTCACAGGGTGGTAAAACTCGTAAATGACACAGTTAAGGACGTCTGTCCTATATCTTCATTCTCAGGAAAGTAAAAGAGAATTTTGGAATGTCCCTAGGCTCTGATTCCCCACCCCACGTAGGTCTTTTGTTAGGAGTTGCCACTGGGTATTAAAGGCTGCAGTGGTTAGAACACCTGGCTTCTGACACCAGGGATCACAAAGGCTCTATGGGAACCTCACTCACAGTGGAAGGAGTCAGAGGAATGATTGGGACTTTACCTCTTGATGTTTTATCTCTAGACTTTTGTTTGACTCTTCCGTGATGCTTAAAGAAAAAAATATTAGAATGTGAAGTTGGGTCACCATTTTCTTTTCATGTCTAAAATGATACAAAACCCATAACATTTCTCAATATTTTTATGTATTCCATTTCATATTCTTCTGTCATTCCTTTACACACACTATTTTTTTTTTCCCCCAACATTTTCTTTCTCTGCTTATTTCTGACTCACTTTGAGGCTCTTCCATACTCCATACCTTCCTCTCCCATTCCATGGACAAGTTCTATGGGGAGTTCAGGATGAGATAAAAGAAAAGGTGGAACAGATTAAAGGATGGTGGTAAAGGCTCTAAATGGCCACCAACCAGGATAATGACCCAAATTTGGAACTGTTCTGGGATCCAATGAGGAAACCCCCATTTAAAAAATCAAAGGGTAAGGATATAAGAGAAAGTAAGGGGATAAAATCTTTTTGGAGGCTTATCAATTAATTCACGGTCACAGTATTTCCCTACCTGGCAACAGGTCTTGTTAGGTTCCAAACTTAATTTTTGGCGCCTCTTTTTCACTTGCCAAATAATTAATGCAATAATGAAGATGGATCCATAAGTATATAAGGGATATCCCACATCCCATACAACAAAGGCAGGAATCGACATGATCTAAACTTCACTAGCCATCCCTCTTCCTAGGCTTCCAGGGTCTTGGAACCTAATGCCTCCAGATTCTAGACCTTGTCATCTCTGCCTCACTGATGGATACAGACCACCAGACTACATCACAAAGCCCTCCTGTTTCACAAAGCAGGCACAGCATCACAGACTTTCATCTTACAGAAACTCATTGGTATTCATTGTTCAAATGAGGATGTCTAGTTGTTTGTATAGGCTGCAGAACCTGAGATAAAAGATGCCAATGTTAATGGCAGCAACCATGCTTGTAGCTCTCTCTATTCCCTACACCCTGATGCTCAGTTCTCTATTACTACAACAGTCTGGCAACTATTCACAGATAATACTTTATGCACACTGCATGTACTTGAAGATAGTGGCTTAGACAGAGGCATGAACTATAGCATTTTAACTGGGAGGATAACTAAAAAATACACAAAAGACAGGGCCAGCACAATATTGTTATGTCTTGGAATCATTTTTTTTTTTTTTTTATGTCACAAGCAATGACAGGGTGGTCAGTATCAAGAAGTTCAGAGCCCAGTGTGGTGGTATACACCTGTAATCCCAGTGACTCTGGAGGCTGAAGCAGGAGGCTCACAAGTTCAAAGCCAGCCTTAGACACTAAGCAACTTAGCAAGACCCTGTCTCAAAATAAAATATAAAAAGGGCTTGGGATGTGTCTCAGTGGTTATGCACTCCTGGATCCAATCCCCAGTAAAAAAAAAAAAAATTTTCAGGAAGAAGCTCACATCAGATATATCCAAGAAAGCATGAAACTGCAGTCCTTTCAAAATAATTTCTGAGAGCTAAAGACCCCTCCCAGGCAGGGTGGTCCAGTTTGAGATGGATGGGAAAAGATTGCATACATCATCTTCTATGAAGGCACATGAATGAGGCTCATTTTGGGAGCTCTGTCCAAGGCTTTATTTTCCAGGATAGCCTCTACAGATCTTATGGCATCTGGCCTATTCATAGAGATAGGTTGTTGGCAAGACTTTTGATTAAAGGCCACAAGTCTGTGGCTCTTTGTGGAATCTGCAACCATTGGAATGTTTGGCTGAGTGTTTTATGAAAATCTGAATACCTTTAGTCATGGGGAAGAGTTCTTCCATTCAATCCACATACCCACCATTCCTACATCCACTGATTCACACAAGAATTTTAACTCCACAGCCCCAGGTGACATGAAGTATGTCTCCAATACCTTAAGATTTCTGAATTTCCTTGAGAAGTTCTTGCCTTGGTAAATCAGTGGTCTGACGCTCAAAACCTCTGAAAAGTTCACTTGGTTCTTCTTCTAGCATCTAGTCCTCCACCAAGTGGGCATGGTGAGTACTTGATTTGTGAAAATGACAAAGGTAGAAAGTTCTGAAAATGACAAAGGTAGAAAGACATTTGAGTTTTGTTGCCTGGCTGCTCTCAAGACAGTTTGAAAGGTAAGATTAATTCACATGAAGCAAAAGTCAATCTTTCCAAGGGCTGGGGAAGAGAGAAATACAGAATTTGTGTTCAATGGTCACAGAATTTATGTTGGAGATGATGAGTAAGTTCTGGAAGTGAATAATGTGATGATTACACAACACTGTGAATGTCCTTCATGCTGCTGAATTGTACACTTAAAATGACTAAGATACTAAATTTTGTGTCAAGTATATCTTATCCTAATTATAATACAAACAACTGAAAAACAATCTTAAAATTTATATGGAAAAACAAAAGACGCAGAAAGACAAAGCAATTCTGAGTAGAAAGAATAAAGATGAAGACACCACAATACCCAACTTCAAATTATACTCCAGAGCCATAATAACAAAAACAGCTTGGTACTGACATAAAAATAAACACATAAACCAATGCAATACCATAGAAGACACAGAAAAAAACCCACATAGCCACAGTCATTCGATTTTTGACAAAGATGCCAAAAACTTACATTGGATAAAAGACAGCCTCTTTAATAAACAGTGTTTATTAAATAAACTGAGTTTCCCCATGTAAAAGATTGAAACTAGATCCATATCTCTCATCCTGCATAAAACTCAACCCAAAATGGATCAAAGACTTAGGAATAAGAATAGAAACTTTGCAACTGATAGACAAGAACACAGGGCAAACACTCCACCATAGAGGTGCAGGCAGCAACTTCCTCATAGAACTCCTATAGCTCAGAAAATAAAACCAAGAATCAATAAGTAAGGTGGCAGCAAACTAAAAACCTCCTGCACATGAAGGAAATAATTAAGAGCATGAAAAGAGAGCCTACAAAATGGGAGAAAAATCTTTGCCAGCTACTCTTCCAATGGAGGATTAGTATCTAATATACATAAAGACCTCAAAAAACTCAAGATCCAAAAGCAAACCATTTGCCAGGTGCAGTGGCGCACCCCTGTAATTCCAGAGGCTGGGAGGCTAAGGCAGGAGGATTGCAAGTTCAAAGCCAGCCTCAGCAAAAGTGACGTGCCAAGCAACTCAGTGAGACCCTGTCTCTAAATAAAATACAAAATAGGACTGGGGATGTGACTCAATGCTCGAGTGGCCCTTAGTTCAATCCCTGGTACCACCCCCCAAAAAATTTCAATAAATGGGTAAATGAACTAAACAGACACTTCTCAAAAGAAGTACTAATGACCAAGAATTATATGAAAAAAATGTTCAACATATCTAGTCATCAGGGAAATGCAAATTAAAACTATATTGAGATTCCCCATCTCACTCCAGTCAGAATGGCAATCATCAAGAATACAAATAACAATAAATGTTGGTGAGAGTAGAGTGTACCTGGGTTCAATTCCCCAGTACCAAAAAAAAAAAAAAAATGAAACTAAAAACCTAAAATGAAACTACCAATACCAACTCCTCACAATAACCAAGCTATGGAATCAGACTAAGTGTCTGTCAACAGATAATGGATAAAGAAAATGATTTTTATTCATCCATAAACAAGGGTAAAATTATGTCATTTGCAGGAAAATGGATAGAAGTGGAGAGTATTGTGTTAAAAGAAGTAAGCCAGACTCAGAAAGATGAGTGCCATGTGTTTTCTCTCATATGTGGAAGATAGAGGAAAAAAAGGTCGGGGGAAGGGACCTCATGAAAATAGAAGGTAGACCATTAGGATAGGGGAAGGGGACAAGGGGAAAGGAAGACAGGTGGGCAAGGGGAAGTACTGGGGATGGAATTGATCAAATTATGTTATATGCATATACAAATCTGCCACAATGAAACCCATTGTTCTGTATAATTAATATGCAACAATAACATTTTTTTAAAAACTCAAACAACCAAAAAAGTAATAGCATGAGGGGGTTTTTACTAGCTATATGGAAAAATATTCTGAAATTGATTTGACAAAGAAATGGATTAGTGAATGAATGTTTTTCCTAAGCGTCCTTTTCTTTTCTTTCATTTTTTCCCCCCAACTAATTCCCCACTCTCCTTCTAGCCACTTCCCCTGGAGCCACAGGTTCATCAGAACTTCCACACAACTTATTGCAAGTATTGTCACTCTTCTGTGTACAAAAGCAAAATAGATCTTTACATTAAAGATAATTTTTAAAAAGTCCTATCGGAAGATGAGATAAATTTGAGCCATTTCAACATTTTTTTTGAACTTGCAAATTTCAAAATATGAGAATAACACATGTTCAACCAAAGAGCACTGAACAACTGGGTACCAGAAGTCAAGTAAAAAGCAGCTTGTGTCAGCTTTTCAGGAGCAGGTAAACACACCTGAAAAGTAGCTAGTATCTTTTATAGGTTGTGTATTCCTAAGCCAAAATCCAGAGTGCTCCAAAATCCAATAAAAATTTGAGCACCAACAAGATGCTACACATGGAAAATTCCACACCTGACCTCACATGATTCGTCACAGTCAAATCGCAGGTACACTAAAAATATTGTATAATATATTGTATTGTACTGTATTGTATATGTGGATACAGTGTATATGAAACATAAATAAATTTCAAGTTTAGATTTGGGTCCCATCCCCAGCATACCTCATTATGTACATGCAGATAGTTTTAAAATCTAAAATACTTTCCTTCTCAAGCATTTCAAATAAGGGATTTGAATCAATCAATGTGTATTTTTTTCATTGTTGTTGTTTGGATGTGATCTTACTATGTTGCCCAGGCAGATCTCAAATTTCTGGGCCCAAGAGATTATTTGGCCTCAACTTCCCAAATACTGATATTATAAGGACATGCCACCATCCACACCTGTATTACTTTTATTATTCCCAGGCAATCAACTCTTGCTTCTAGCAGCTTCTGTGCCGTCTAGGCTATTTGAAGTTCTGTCATTCATTGCTGCAAACGCCTCTCCAGCAACTTACTTAACCTGTGCTTTCAGAGCCGAGGAGTTAGAGTCACTTGCTGAGTCAGGCTGAAGTGCCTGTTTGCACTTCAGTAAAGGTACTTAAAGTAGCCTTTAAGACCAGAGGGTGCCCGTGAAGACAAGAAGGCGGGATCAGAGTCTTCCTAAACAAGGGCGCATTCACATGGTGCACAGCTAGGCCTGCTATTTTTAATGATGTGGGTATGGATCTTCACATCTGCCCATCTGCTCATGGCTTGAACAGCAAACCAGGGAGAGGAAGTACATGAAGGGCCTCTGGGGATTCTGGAGGGCCACTCAGCTGTGAAGGATTCTTATTCAATTGTTTCTAGGAAAATTGCTTGATCCAGATCATGCTTATATTATAAAACTGTAGTACCATAATTATCATCATCAAATTTCTTCAGGAAACGATTCATGGCTACTTATTCATAAATGTTATAGGTCGTACATTCTTGTAAAGAAAAATCCTGACAGTGCCACTGATGTGAGTCTTGTCCCTTCTCACAAGCCTTACCAATGAATACCTAAGATGTTCCAAGGTGCCGGGGACAGAGATGCATCACCACTTTTATACCTGAGCATCATTATTAACGACCAAGAACCAAAATTTCCAGGGAATTTGACCAGAAGCCCCACATCCTTGTCAGGCAGCCAAGAGGGCCAGAGCTCACAAGTAGTTTAGTACACTGTGCACCAGTGTAACGCTATCGCTAGAGGGCAGCAGGAGCCCACCCAATATTCCTAGTCCTGCGCAGTCTCAGCAGCCACAGGGACTTTATAAGGTCTTCTGCTCCAGTGACTCTCAATCCTGGTCTTTTGTCAGAATTACTGGGAAGCTTATGAAAATACAGATTCCTGGTTTCATCCCAGACATAACAAATCTGAATTTCTAGGGGTAGGGTCCATCAACCTATATATTACATATTAAAATTAATCCTTAAGGGTCTGGAGTTGTAGCTCAGTGGTAGAGCCCATGCACGTGTGAGGCACTGGTTCCATCCTCAGCACCATATCAAAATAAATTCATAAAATAAAGGTATTGTGACCACCTACAACTAAAAAAATTTTTTAAACAAAATATTTTTTATTAAAAATATTTAAGCAATAGGGTGCTTCCATTCCAACTTTTCTGAAGAATCTCCATATTGCTTCCCAGAGTGGCTGCACCAATTTGCAGTCCCACCAGCAATGTATATCTTTTTCCCCACATCTTCGCCAACATTTATTGTTACTTATTACTTATATTCTTGATAATTGCCATTCTAACTGGAGTGAGATGAAATCTCTTTGTAGTTTTAATTTGAATTTCTCTGATTGCTAGAGATGTTGAACTTTTTTTCATATATTTGTTGACTGATCATAATTATTCTTCTATGAAGTGTCTGTTCAGTTCCTTTGCCCATTTATTAATGGGATTATTTGGTGTTCTTTTTGAGTTCTTCACATATCCTGGAGATAAATGCTCTATTAGAGGTGCAGGTGGCCAAGATTTCCCATTTAGTAGGCTCTCTCTTCATGTTCTTCATCGTTTCTTTTGCTGTGAAGCTTTTTAGTTTGATACCATTCTATTTATTGATTTTTTATTTTGCTCCTTGCACTTTAGGAATCTTGTTGAGGAATTTGGTTTCTAAGCCAATATGATGGAGATTTGGGCCTACATTTTCTTCTAGTAGGTGCAGGGTCTCAAGACCAGAGTCCTTTATATTCTCAGAAGTTACAGGAAAATAAGGAAAAAAGAAGACACAAATGACTCATAATGAGAATGAAAGAGGTGACCCACCACAAATTCTCAAGATACTAAAAGGAAAATGAACTCATAAAATGAAGTTTTTAATGTCTATAAATCAACCACGTAGGTGAAATGGACCACTATGATTTGAATGTGCTCCCTGAAAATATATATGTTAGACCAAAAAAACAACCTAATCAATAAAAGGGCAAAAGAACTAAACAGACATTTCTCAAAGAAAGAAACACAAATGGTCAATAAATATATGAAACAATGTTAAACATCTCTAGCAATCAAGAAAATGCCAATCAAAACCACACTAAGATTTCATCTCACTTCAGTAAATATTCAGCAATATAAAGAACACAAATAATAATAAATACTGGCAAGAAGCTGGAGGAAAAAGTACACTCATAATTTCTTGGTGGGACTGTTGAAAATTAGTATAACCACTCTGGAAAGTAGTATGGAGAGTCCTCAAAAAAACTAGGAATGGACCATATAATCCAAATCTCCCACTCCTTGTTATTTATCCAAAAGAACTAAAATCAGCATACTGGAGCGATACAGTCACCAGTGTTCATAGCAGCACAATTCACCATAGTCCAAATATGGAATCAGCCCAGATGACCATCAATAGATGAATGGATTAAGAAAATGTGGCATATACACACAATGGAGTTCAACTCAGTCATAAAGAAAAATGAAATTATGGCACTTGCCAGTAAATGGATGGAAATGGAGAATATCATGGTAAGGGAAATAAGCCAGACCAAGAAAGTCAAGGGTCCAATAATTTCTCCCACATGTGTAAGCTAGAGCAAAACAAGGGAAAGAAAGTGGGGGATCAGATATCATAAAAATACAAGGAAGATCAATGGAGTAGAAGAGGGAGATCAAGAGGGAGGAAGGAAGAATGAGAATGGGAGCATGAGGAATGAATTTAACAAAATCACATTATGTGCACATATAAATACACCACAGGGAATGTCACCTTGACGTGTGTGGAAAGCACCAATCAAGGAGGGATAAATGGATGAGCAAGGAAAGAATCAGTGGCTTGGGGGCAGGGAATGGGAGGGGGAATTGGGGAAAAACAGGGACTGAAATGGAGTGAGTCAGATTTCATGCATGTAAAATTTTGTTGGAATGAACCTAACTACTATGTATAATTATAATGCTCTAATAAAAAATAAAATTCAAAAAAAATTTCATGTTTTGGAAAATCAGTCTGATATGGTGACACATATCTGTGATCCCAGCTACTCAGGAGGCTGAGCAGGTGGATTGCAAGTTTGAGGCCAGCCTTAGCAACTTAATGAGAACCTGTCTCAAAATAAATAAAAAGGACTGGGGATGTGGTTCAGTGGTAGAGCATTGCTGGGTTCAATCCCCAGTGCTGAAAAGAAAAAAACGCATGTATTGGAAAGTTAATCTTCAATGAACGGTGCTGGGAGGTGTTAATGCCACTATGAAAAAGGGTTTGTGGAAGTGGATTCTCTGTTCTGCTCTTCTGCCCTGTGGGGACATGCATTCTACCTCTTTTTGCCCTTCCACCTTCTTCCACGTGAGGGCACAGCAAGAAGTTCTTCATTAGATACCAGTGACTTCATCTTGAACTTTTTAGCCTCCAGAACTAAAAGAACAAATTTCTGCTCTTTATAAATTACCCAGTCTGTGGTATTTCATTATAGCAGCATAAAATAGACTAAACGTTGCACAAATTCTCTAAAAGACACAAATGATCAAAACTTACTAGAGATGAAATAACTTGAATAACCTTTATCTATTTAAATAAATTTATATACAAAATCTTCTCACATGCAAAAAGATTCTTGTCACAAAGAAAATTCCAGGCCTATATTTCTTTACTGGTGAATTGTACCAAATACTTAAGGAAGAAATAATACCAGTTCTACACAAATTCTCTCAAAAATTTAAGAAGGGAATGCTTCTTAATTCATTGTTTGAAGACAGCACTGCCTTGATGCCAAATCCAGACAAAGATATTAAGGACTAGAAAAACACACAGCATTGGGGCTGGAGTTGTGGCTCAGTGATGGAGCACTTGCCTGGCATATGTGAGGCCCTGGGTTCAATCCTCAGCACCACATAACAATAAAGAAATAAAATTTTAAAAAAAGAAAAGAAAAGCACACAGTAATAGTCTTTATAAACACATGTACAAAAATTAATAATATTTTAGTAAATAGAATCTATGAATAAATAAAATGCATAACACATAATGATCAGGGAGCTTATCCCAGAAATGCAGTGTTGGTTTAACACTCAAAATTTGGTCACAAAATTCATGTCAACAAACTAAGAAGGAAGAAAATACAATCAGCTCAATAAATGCAGAAATAACATTTGACAAAATTCAGCACCATTCCTCATAAAAACTATTAGCAAGCTCAACACACAAGGAACTTCCACAGATTGATAAAGAGCATAAACAAAAAACTTACATCCTATGATGATAAATAATGGGGGACAGGAGACGGGGAGTAAGAGAAGAATGGAGGAACTTTGGATTATGTAGAGGGAAATGGGGGGAGAGGCAAGAGAAGGAAAGATAATGGAATGACACAGAAATCGTTACCCTAAGTTCATGTATGATTACACAAATGGTGTGGGTCTACATTGTGTACAGCCATAGAAATGAAAATTTGTACCCCATTTGTGTACAATGAATCGAAATGCAGTCTGTAAAAATAAAATTTAAAAATTTAAAAAAGAAAAAACAAAACAAAAAAACCTGTACATCCTAATAGTGAAAGATTGAACACATTACACCTCAAGATAAAAGATGTCTGTTCAACAGTCATTTTCACTGTTGCACCAGAGGTTCTGACCAGTTCAATCAGGCAAGAAAAGAAACAGAAGGCATTCATATTGAAAAGGAAAAAAGTAAAATTGCCTTAATTTTCAAATAGCATGATTGGTTATGTAGAAAATGGAATGGAATCTATAAAAAAAAAACTACTCCACTTAGTAAGTGAATTTAACAAGATTGAAGGAATACAATATTACTGTACAAAAATCAACTCGATTTTTATGTACTTGCAACAATCAGAAATTGAAATTTTACAATAGCACCAAAATATGAAAAATTTAGAGGTAAATCTGACAAAATATGTGAAAGATTTAAACACTGAAAACTTAAAAATACTTCTCAGAAAATTCAAAAGACCTTCACAAATGGAGAGAGATATATTGTTCTTTGACCAGAAGACTTAATATTTTTCAGATGGCATTGTTCCCCAGATTCATATATTCTGTGTAATTCCCCTCAAAATCCCAGCAGACACTTTTATAGACATTGATTATCAGTCTCTAATTTATATGGTAGTGCAAAGGTCCTAGGACAGCAAAATCAACTCAGAAAAAGAAGACTAAAGTTAGAGTCTAATTTCAAGACTTTTTACAAAGCTATAGAAATCAAACCAGTGTAGCATGGGCATAAAGATTGACAGATAAGTAGAACAGAACAGAACAGGGAATCCATAAAAAGATCCACAAATAAATAGACAAATGATTTTTGACAATGGTGCCAAACAACTCACTGAGGAAAGAATAATTTTTTCAACAAATGGCTCTGAAACAATTGATATCAATATGCAGAGGAAATCATTTCAGTCCATTCCTGTCACCATATACAACTATTAACACAAAGTGAATCAGAGCTACAACAATTTGAATACATGTAATGCCATTAACTGCACGCTTAACTAAAATACTAAATTTAATGTATTATACATTTTACTGCAATAAAAATGATAAAAATTCAATGATGGGACAAAAGTTATGGCTATTCTTGTGCTAAAATAGTGTACAGTATAGTGGAATAAGAATATTTAAAATTCATTTTAAAAAATATTTTTTTGCTGGTTTTTTAGTGTCTACATAGTTTTCCTTAGGAAATTACAGGATATTCTGTTTTTAAAACTCAACACTAAGGGGCTAGGGTTGTAGTCAGTGGTAGAGCCACTTGCCTGGCATGTGTGAGGCCCTGGGTTCAGTTCTCAGCACCACATATAAATAAATGAGTAAAATAAAGGTCCACTGAAAACTGAAAAAAAAATTTTAAAAATCTCAGCACTAAGTATATAACTGGAGAGGTCTCTGCAAATATCATTTAAAACAAAAACATTGAATTCTAAATTTTTTATGGAATTATTCAAGTAATGCTGTTTGCTGAGATCTTTGTATTACATATAAAGTAGAAAAATCACCATTTTGTCAGTATAAAAAAAGTTCTATTGGATGCAGCTCCACTAATAAAGTCTTCAAGAAAAATTTGTTAAGGGTCAAAAAACTAAATATAAAACTTAGAAGAAAACAGGAAAAAAAAAATCACTGTGACCTTAGATTAGGCAAAGATTTTCTCAGCTTTTACACCAAAAATATGATCCATAAGGTAACAAATTGATAAATCTGGCTTCATCAAAATGAAAAAGTTCAAAATCAAAATTTTGAAAACCATAATGAATTAACAGATCTATCTTTAATCAACAAACATTACCAATGTCATAAACAGCCAGATATTTAGTGTATTCTGAAGGAAGTATACACCACCACCTATGAAGTATTCTTGCTAAAAAATAATTGAACTTAAATGTGATCAAACCCTGAATCTAACTATTTTACAGAAAATATAGAGGAAAATTGAACATGCTAAAATCACAGGGATGCAATTATTAGAATAAAGACTACACATTATCTTGAACCTTTTAAACACAAATTTTAAACTCAACCAAACTGTAAAAGTGAAATGGCTACTGTTTATGCAGTGGTATGTCTTCTTTTTTAAAATTAAATCTTCTTTTTAATTTATTGGCAGATACAGAGAATACAAAAGCACCCAAAATAAAAGTAAAATAAAGATATTATCTATAAGAAAAAATTGATGTTAATGGCTTGGTATTTTTAGTTTACATATTTTTAGGTTTTCTATCATGTGTAAATGTAGTGTTGCAATGAATAAATATTAGTTGATAAAATGTGATTGTACATATATGCAATCTTTTAGCTTTTTAAAAACTTTCACATTATTTTTTGACCCAGGAAAAAGAATTATATTTGTGTTTTGAAAGGGCCCGCTCTTCGTGGTCTGTAGTATGTTTTTGATTACAGCAGACAATGCTTTCTTTTCCAATTATGTTTGAGAATAAAGTGGAAAAAACTTCAAAAAAAAAAAAAAAGAAAGAAAAAGATTACAAATAATCTAGTTTCTACAACAAAATTTAAGGAAAAGAGTGTACATAATGGAACATAATCTATGTATTAAAAGAGACTTAAGAGGCATTGCAACTAATTGCAATTTGTAGATCATATTTAAATTCTGATTCCAACGAACTATAAAAATAAATTGATAAGCGAACCTAAGATGACTGGGTGCTTGATAGCATTAAGAAATTACTGGGAACCTTGTAAGTTTAACAATGGCAGATTGTTCATTTTTAAAGTTGGTACATTTTTAGATATACACTGAAATATTTGTTGGTATAACAATGTCTGGGTTTTACTTTAAAATGATGGGGTGGAAATAGTGTGGGGTAGAGAAGAAACAAAATCAGCCAAAAATATTAGTTGTTGAAGTTAGGTGACAGAACATGGAGGTATGTTATTCTCTGAACAATTTTAGTACATTTGAAATTTTCCTTAATAAAAAACATTCAAAACAGAATCTTCCAAAACAACATGCTTTTAAATACCTTATTAAAAGAAGTAAAAAACTGTCATAAGATAGGAGCATGTTTCAAAAAAGTTTTAAGGCAGGATTTTGAATGTTTTTGCCACAAAGATATGAAAAATGTTTAAGGAGATAGACTTATTTATCACAATTTGAACATTACACAATACACATGTACCATAACATGGTACCCCATGAATAAGTACACTTTTTATTTATCAGTTTAAAAAAAAAAACACATAGTAGATTCCCAATAAAAGGTAATGAATGATTCATTATAATAATAATGATAGTAAAAGACAGGAGCAAGTATAAATAAGCATATGTAGAAATGATTTTGAATTAATATTATATGTATAAAGCTTGTTATAATCAACATTCAGTTTTATTCATTTTACAAATAACATGTGTTACTTACGCAAAAATGAATTTTTAGCCCTTATTCTTATATAAAATGTGTTATTTTATTCAATATCACTGAAAATTGCCCACTCAACCAAAGAAAATAATTATATTCCCATCTGTCTTAAATAATACATCAAAAGAAATCCCTGTAAAAATGAAATTTGAGTCAATTTTTAAAAATGTTTTCAGATTCTACATCTTGTTTCCTCTGTTTAAAGAAATGCTTCTAAATGTTCTGAAATTTAATTCCTATCCATGAAAGATTGCAGCTAAAAAAAAGACCTTTCATGGGAAGAAAGGGTTAATGAAGAGGGTGATGACCCATAAATTTTAAAGCAGCTCTCTGTGGTTGACATTATGAAAAGTCCTTGTGCAGCCGTTTGGCCCTCTCTAGCCATAATGTTCTAGATGGAGGTTCAAGAACACAAGGAAAGAGGGAACTAACTTGATCAAGCACCCTGACCAGGTATCAGGCCTGTTACACACATCACCTCATTCAGTGCTTACCACAAAGCACACCCATTATTGTTACCTTGTGGTATATATAAGGGAACTAAATCGCTGACAAGTGATTAACTCAAGGTCACACAGCAACTTAGTGATGGATAAAATTTTTTATTCTAAATTTTCCTAAGCCTTGGCCCCTCCATTTCATTCAAGTTGTAATTATAAATAAGATGTCTGATATCGCAGAATAACGTGTCCAGTAGTTTTTGTTTTGTTTAGGTGGTAGAGAGAACCACAGTAATAAAAGGACTCTAAAAAGAGAAACCAAAGAGTAAGGCTGAATCCAAAGATTTCTAATGTCATCCAGTTGCAAATCTAGTTCCTCTCATCAGGTGCATGCCCATCCCCACCCCATCAGCTTGTCACAGCCCGGTGATACCAGCACCTGAGATGGTCACATTCACACCCTTGACTTGATTACAGATTCATCCAACATCTTCTGAGTAGAATGGGACTTTGAATGTAAATAAATCCACAAGAAGGGAAAATCCTGACCAGTATGCAGGAGTGTAATTGGTCCCTGGGGTGACATTTCCCAGGGCAAATTAGCACTCTGACCTGGGTCTCAGTCTCTTTTCAGTTTAATTTCAGTGGTTCCATCCCAAAGAAACCACTTAGCTTAGAAAACTTGACAAAACAAAGCAAAGGAATGCCAACTCAGGGTCCTTCCTACTCTCTGCTCCTCCCTGTTAGTTCTCGCCCTCCTGCCCAGCTGCAGAGGCAGCAAGAGCAACCCTAAGCCACAGGCCACTATAGTCACCACAATTGCCAGCCTCCTAACAAGGGAGAGTGAGTGCTGCCACTTCTCATGCCATGTCTCATCTAAGCTGCTCTCCTATTGTGTGCCTTAGTTTTCTCCCTATGAGGTGAAAATGGTACCCATTGTAAGTTATTTATTGATAGGGTGAGGGATATAAAGTTTATGTAGCAGTGGATCCTGGTAACTAAAAGGCTATGTATTTCTGCATAGTCAGAAACAATAGGTATTCAAACAATAATACTCAAAGTATCTGAGAGTATATCTGGTAATGAACTGCTATATAAATCTATAAAGCGGAGAGAGAGATTCTTTTGGCTAAAGTGATCTGGGAAAGTTTCATGTAGACAATGATAATTTAAGCAGAGAGAGGATTTTTATATGTAGAGTTGCAAAAGGGAATGATCCAAATGCAGGAATCAGCAGTGCATAAATTTCTGGTGTCTCTCTGTAATGCTAATATGTGGGGATAACAGAAGGAGTCCTGAAATTTTTATTTTGCTCTGAGTGCATTACAATTTGTGCAGTTGAGTTTTAGATTTCATTTTGTCTTTGTGTAGAAATTGAGGATGTGATCATCTCCTTGTAGGTGTATTTTTCTGCATCACGTGGACATAAACTGTGGAGATGGGTCTTCTGAACCTGACCATATGTGTTTCTAGGTATAAACTTCTGTGTGGGTGTTTCTCTACAGATATTTTTTTGGTCTTTGTGGGTGTGTGCACATGCAGTCTTGAGGGGACGAGAAGGAAGGATTAGAGGGGAGAAGACAAGAAAGGGGAAAGGGAGTCAAAAGTTGTTGAAGGGAACCTCTGCTCTGAAGCTTGGGTGGTTTCATATCATGTAGTTCATAATCTTTGTCCCAGAGATCTCGGGAATTCTTTAACAATACAACATTTATTATTAAAACACTAGTGTTCAAAATGCCATATTTTTCCTTTGCAATCTATCTCTTCATTCTTCATTCTGTCCATTCTTTCATTTGATCTAATCCTCTTCTTGGATTTCCATTTAGGTTTTTTTTTTTTTTTCCCGTTTTCTTATCCTTTCAATTTGATTCCTTTTCTTCATTGGAGTTTTTCCCTTCTGTAAGTTTTCCCTTTCTCTTCTAAGTTATGGAACTAACCCTTAACCCCAGACATGATCTAGAAACAAATGTTTCATATACAGGAAGGGGCACTCCTTGTGGTAAAGATACTTACTCAGTCTTTGACTTTAGTCTTCACTGTCACTGCACAGTCACTTCATTCATGGATTCAACAAATTTTAATTGGGTGTCTGCATTTACATTAAAGGCATTGGTCTAGCTGCTGCAGAAACATAAAAAAAGCCCGGCCCTCAGGAAGCTTCCATTCAAGTAGAGAAAGGAAATAAACAAGGAAAATGCAATATTTTAGATGGTGATGAATGCAATGGAGGAAAGTAGTGCTGAATCAAGAGTATAAACAGGACTTGTGATTTTGGAAGGCGGCCAGGGAAGGTCTGAGAAGATGATACTGAAGCAAAGTACAGCAGGAGATGAGGGAGCAAACCATGCAGGATCCCAGAAAAAGAAGATAGAGAACTCTTATGGGAGAAAGACAGTTAAAGGCCCAGAAAGTCAATCCTCACGCCATCACCCAGGGGCCTGGGGTTCAGAAGGCCTCTGTAGACTAGTGACCTTTGGACAGATTTTATCTCATTTCACCATTTCAAAGCCTCATAGGGATTTCTTCATTCTTAACCTCATCCCATCTTCTCCCCTCATTTTATTTTATCTTATCTTTGTGTCTTGGGGGGTTAATTTGTTTAGTCGTGTCTGCCCAGATATGGGAGGTTTTGCCAACCAACTAGTGACAGGCTGGCCTTTGGCCAAGTTCCTGGCAAACACTACTCTTATAGACCAGTGCCTTGGTGGCTCCTCCAGTGGTATTCTTCATCCAAAATTGAGATTTCTTGAGATAAAATGCTTGTTTCTTGTGTGGTTTCTCACTATGACATTAACTTGTGTTCTTCTCTAACTGGCACAATTTTACCAAGAACAATTTGAAATTGCAACAGCTTCTTTTGTGAACTATTTACATAAATATGATTGTTCATTTGAAAGGTACCATAGAACGCAAAACGAAGTTCTCTGGAGGAGGTTTTTCATTCTACCTGATTAAGATGGGGAGATTTTGTTTAATGCAGGAGACACTGTCTCCTTCAATTCTGTATTTAGTAAGTGCTGGTCTTTTAATTGTACTACTTGATAAAATTGTCAAAAGTCAGACTTACTGTTTAAACCAGCTCTAACAACTCTTTGTTGAATATCTGTATGTCAAAATGTGTCTTCCTGCATCTAAGTTTTCTCTCCTTTGCTTACAGAGGAAATATTAGACTTTTACAATATATACATTTGTCTGAAGTCAGTCCCTTCTCAGTTTCCTTCTCTCGCTCTCTCTCTCATTTCCTCTCTCTCACTTTAAAAATCAACTGAGAAATAAAAAGTCATTCAGTCATTATGTGTTTACTTTAGGAATAACTAGAGTCCAAAATATCTAAAAGATCTTGGACATTGCTAAAACAGTAGATTTCAAGTGTTCTCATCACAAACAATAAGAATGTAAAGCCCTATTTGGCCATCCCATGATGAACACATATTTCAAAATAACAATTATGTAATAAACATACACATTTTATTTATCAATTTAAGTAAAGTTTTAAAGTCTAAAAGAAAAATAGTTATTAAACTGTGTTTCTTCTTGTTAATGATAAAAAAAGTATATTTATATACAAGCCTCTGTTACTATAGTTATGAGATGAGAAGAAATAGATTTAGTTAAAAGTCAGAATAAGAGCCTTTGGCATGATTCAGAATATCTAAAAGTTAGCCTACCCTATACAAAATCGTGTCAACATAAAATTTTGATTTCTGTAAGACCAGAATTGAATGTCCCATCATTTAAATTCCTTACATCAGTTTCATGAGTTAAGTTAGTCATTACATCTTCCATAACTTGCTTTAAATTAATGTATGTATGTGTGTCAATCATGGATGACATCCTGGATAGCTTTTCGAAGGTGTTTAATTCTATGAAATTCTTACAATTCTAGGAATCATAAGAAAATATGTAAGCAAAAATTGTAATTTTTAGATCCTTAGAGGAAGGAGATCAAGAGGGAGGAGGAGGGAAGGGCATGGGAAAGTATTAGGGAATGAAATGTACCAAATTATGCTATGTCCATGTCCATGTATGAACATACCACAATGAATCCACTTATACATAATTATAATGCACTTATTGAAATAATAATAATAATAGGAGATTGGCAGAGGAGAGCAATGGATTAGTGGAGAAGGGGAGGGAAAAGGAAAGGGAAAGGGGAATGAGAATGATCAAACTATGTTATGTGCATGTACAAATATGGCATGATGAATCCTACTATTATATGTAATTATAATGCACCAATTAAACAAAGAAAAATAAATGAATACTTATGTGTTCCTAAATACATATATAAAAGGTATATTGCTAAATCCTTTATTACAAAACATTATGTGAATGCACAAAAAGGAGGAAAATTAGAACTCAGGTCTTTTTGCCTAAAAAAATGACTAAATTATTTCATGCCCAGAATAGAAATTCCTTGTGGTCACACAAACTCTTGGTGCTTTTTTGACATATGTTCAAATCACTTTTTAAATGATTCCTGACTTGAAAACAAGTTGCTTCTACTAATCATTGTTGTTTGTTACTATGTACTTTTTATAATGTTGCTTTTATCTTTAGATGTTTGTAACATATCAATTTTATTAATAACTGTTCTTGATTATGTCTATCCCAAATTCAATCCCATAGTCACATTTTTTAAAAAACCATCAAGATATTTTTTACAAATGAACTATATTTTGTGGTTTCCTAAAATGGTCAATGGTTATCACAAATATTTGCCCCTCTGACCCATAAAAGGAAAGATAATAGAAATAGTTTCAGTCTAGAATTCCCCAAATTTTAATTAATTTAAAACTGAGAACCCTTTTGTCTACCAAACTTATGATTTAAGAGAAGTGAACTGTCTAGTCTAATTCTAGCCAAGATGCAGCCTAACTCTCACATTGTTTACAACAAAAATTTCAGCAAAATATTTTTTAAAAAACAACTGCGAGAGAACTCCAATAGTGGCAGGTCAATGTGAAAGAGTTAAAACTTAAAGAGCATCCAAAATGGAGGCAGTCAGTTCCTGGTCTTCCTGGTCACCTCTTCCTCCTCTTCCTCCTCCTCTTCTTCATCCCCCTCTTCAACTTCTACTTCTGCTTATTCTTCCTTCTCCTCCTCCTTCTCCTTCTTCCTTTACTTCCTACTTTTGCTCATGTTATAGTTTAAATATGAAGTGTCCCCCAAAAGCTCATGTGTGAAATGATGCAAGAAAATTTAGAGGTAAAATGATTGGGTTATGAGAGCCTTAACCTAATCAGTGTGCTAATCCACTGATATAGATTGACCCGGCAATAACTGTAGGCTGACTGGGTGTGACTAGAAGAAGTAGGTCACTGGGGCATACCTTTGGAATTTATGTTTTGTGCCTGGTAAGCATATGACCCGACACAAGACCACACATCAAGAAGCTCTCTCTGCTATTGTTTCCACGTCTTGAGCTGCTTTCCTCTGCCACACCCTTCTGCACGATGTTCTGCCTCACCTTGGGCCCAACTATGGAGTCAATCATCTATGGACTGAGACCTCTGAAACTGTGAGCCAAAATAAACTTTTCCTCCTCTAATTGTTCTTTGCAGGTCTTTTGGTCACAGTGACAAAAAAAGCTAATGAAAACAGAGCCCAAGGCAACCAAGTTGGGGAACTGCTTAGCATAACTAATGGTAGAAACTCTGAGAAAAGTCCCATTTCTCTGGCCATAGATCTAGAAAAAAGATAGACCCTGCAGGCTAGAGAGTATGGGGAGAATCCTTGGTTTTCTTTTTCTGTTTTTGTCTTTTGCAAATCATACCTAAGATCTGTCCCAGGCATGTAGCTTAACTGTGATCTTGGTAGCAGTGCAGGAACCTAGAATCCGAAGAGCAAACCCATCCTGTCTCTTTGGATGGAAGAACTAAAAAACGGTTCCTGTTGTGTGAAGAATGTGGAAGAGAGGTTCCTATTTTTTTCCCTCCCTTCTCTTAAACTACTGTGGTCTACCCTTTGAGCAAACAGAACTGCATGATGATGGTGGTTACAACTTTAAGAGAAACTCCAACTTTCTACCAAAGGCTGGTAAAAGGGGCCACTAGGAAAGGAAGCATGTTGGAAAATCCTGTGGAGGACAGAGGGAAAAGAGATCCCCAAATTCTATGTGACTTGACAGTCCACACGTCAAACTCCATATGCTGGTAACACATAGAAGAAGTATAGCAAAAGACTTGAGAACTGAACTGTCATATAAATAATCATCTATATCCCAGACTAACCTCTGAGTAGCTCATGCAAGGAGCAAATCCAAACAATATATGAAGACTTTGAAAACTAAAGTCGGTTGGACAAGGTGGCACATATCTATAATCCCAGGAGGAACACAAGTTCAGAAGCAGGAGGATCACAAGTTTGAGGCCAGCTTCAGCAACTTAGCAAGACCCTGTCTCAAAATGAAAACAATTTTAAAAGGGTTGGGAATGTAGCTTAGAGGTAGAACAACCCCGAATTCAATCCCGTTCAATCCCAGTATAGAAAGAAAGAAAGAGAGAGAGAGAGAGAGAGAGAGAGAGAGAGAGAGAGAGAGAGAGAGAGAGAGAAAGAAAGGAAGAAAGAAAGAAAGAAAGAGAGAGAGAGAGAGAAAGAAAGAAAAAGAAAAAAGAAAAAGATGTACCTTGCAGGTTAGAGAGATAGGCAGACACAGAACCTTCAATCTAAACCTAATAGGGTTCACTATTGCTCAAACAAGAACAATCAACATTTAAATAGGACCAAGAGTCTTACACCTTAGTATACAAAATGTCTAAGGTACAGTCTCAAATTACTGAACATATCAAGAATTACAAAAAACATGAGCAATTCTCAAGAGACAAGACAATCAATAGTTATCAACCCCAACATTATCCAATAAATACTTTAAAGCAGATATGTCCATTCTTCAGAAAGAAAAAGCGAACATTGTTAAAATGAAAGGCAAGATAAAAGATCTCAACAAAGAGATATAAATTATAAAAAGGAACCTAATGGAAATTTAAAACTAAGAAATACTGTATTGGAAATACGGCATTCATTTGATAGGTTCAAGAGCAGCATGGAGATGGCTGAACAAAGAATCAGTAAACTTGAATTTGGATCAATAGAAAATTTCAGTTTGAAGAACAGAGGGGAAAGATGATGGAAAAATATTAGTACAACCACTAGGACCTGTGAAACAATATCCAAAAGGTTAAATTCATATCAGTGAAATTACAGGAGAGGAAAAAATGGTACAGAAAGTATATTTGAAGAAATAAAGGCTTAAAACCGTCCAAATTTTGTGGAAGTTATACATTTACAGATTCAAAAAGCTCAGAGAATCACAAGCAGAAAACATGTAAGAAAATCATCCCTAACTATGTGGTAGTGGGGCAAGGGCAGAATTTCCTGATTTTGTTTTCCCATTCTGGGTAATTCAACATAATAGGGGGATACATTTCATAGAATTCACTATTAAAGAATTCTATAAAATTTTTACTGTTGTGCAAAAATTCTGCCATCTTTATTATCCAGGAAATATTAAGGAATTAATGGAATCCAAAAATTAAACTAAGGAAACTTTAGTTTTCAGAAATCCTTTAATTTCTATGCCCTAAAGCAATGAGTGATCAGCAAACTTTTTTCTGTGAAGAGCCAGACAGTAAACAATTTAGGCTTTGCTGATCCTGTCCTAGAAAAAGCTCCTTCAGTGATCTGATTAGGAGGCATAGGGCTAGTATTCTCCAGACACAGTAGATAAAGAGATCAAGACACTCCCATTCAGCTTTTGTGTCTGTTCTGGGAGTCCAGGGTCTCTAGATTAATTTCTCTAGAGTAAATCTTTAGTCTTTTGCCTTCCATGGAAGAAAGGATGTTACAAGTTTGTGAGGAGAAGAAGAGATTTAGGGGTCTGTCCTTATACTTTCAACTCACTTCATGTTTTCTTTTTTAAATTTTTTATTTGTTCTTTTTAATGTGGTTTATATACACAATGGAATATTATTCAGCTACTTCATTCAGATCAACCCCACCTTCTGAGACAGCTGCTGCTACCAAAGCTGGGACCTTTTGAGTTCTTTGTCTTTCTTCTCATACCTCTTTCCATGGCATTTAGTCTTTTCATAAATCAGTAAGCACTAGTTCGTGGATTTTTCAGCTTCCAACTTTTTGTGGACAGTTTTTATCGATTGTCATCTCCTTCTTCCTTCATCTGCTCCCCCATTGTAGATTGTGGGTCTATTCATTTTTAGAAAAAAAAATTGTGTGTCATAATAATGTGGAAGGATTAGAGGTAAATGAATGTTTTCAGTTTAACTGGAAACATTAGTCTCCCTGGGATATAAATAAGTATAACTCTATTATGTTTTCTGGAAAACAGCAAGTCCTTTCAATATATAGTCTGACCTCTTTTTTCCATTCAGTTTTCTCCTCTTATACCTTGGATTATTATTTCTGTTTCCCAACCCTACAATAATAGTCTTTTGATTCCTACATTTGATTTCTGCTCTTTGTTCTCTATGTTTATCATCTTCTCTTATAATATCCACATTTGATTTTTTTGTTTTTACAGTCTGGAGGCAGTTCTCAAGTGTATCCTCACACATTAGGAATCTCATGTTTTGCAATATCAATAGTGCTTCTTACACAATTTTTGTTTCATTGCAATACATTCTCTTTCAGCTAACACCTTTTTAGTCTCTAGCTACATCACACTTGAGTTTCCGGTCTTTTCCAGCATCTAGATGTCCACCTGTGACTGCCTGCTTTTACTTCATAGAAAATATGTGCTTCTGCTTTTTCTAGTAAAAGCATTTTCAGTGTCATGCCTTTTCAGGTCTTCAGGGACAATAGTTCTCTTTTCTTTATGACATAGATTGTCACAAGTCCATATTGGCCTTTATTCTTTTCCACCCTTGAATGGAAATTGGAAGGGGTAGTCCTCATTTCATATTCTGATCAAGAAACATTAAAACCCAAACAATAGGCAGTGTCAAAATCTGTGCAGAATCACAAAGAGGGAAATTCAAAGGGCTCATGAAAGATGATCAGAGACAGATATCACCTGTTTCCATTTCTGGCAGAGAACAGGTAAATTCAGACATGGAACATTTCACATTTCTTTTTTTAAATTTTATTTATTTGTTTTTTATTTTTACAGACTGCATTTTGATTTATTGTACACAGATGGGGTATAATTTTTTTTTCCTATGGTTGTGCACGATGTAGATTCATACCATTCGTGTAATCATATATGTAATAGGGTAATGATGTCTGTCTCATTCTATCATCTTTCATACCCCCGCCCCCTCCACCTTCTCATTTCCCTTTAAGTAATCTAAAGTTCCTCCATTCTTCTCTTACCCCCACTCCCCCACCCCCATTATGTATCATCATCCACTTATCAGAGAAAATATTTGGCCTTTTTGGACTTGGCTTATTTCACTTAGCATGATATTCTCCAGTTCCATCCATTTATCTGCAAATGCCATAATATTATTATTCTTTATGGCTGAATAATATCCCATTGTGTACATATACCACATTTTCTTTATCCATTCATCTGTTGAAGGGCATCTAGGTTGGTTCCACAATCTAGCTATTGTGAATTGAGCTGCTGGGAGGTCTGAGAGGTAAATGACTATTGTACCGTAGGTTTTTTTTTAATTTTTAAGTTTTTATTTCTTTATTGTTCTCTCTCTTTTTTCCTTCTGTTTACCTGTTTCCTCAGATTCTCTTTCCCTTTTCTCATGCTAACGACCAACTTCTTTTGATCTCGCTCTCACTCTTCCCTTGATCTTATACCTCTATGTACTCACTTCTTATCCCATTAACAGTTACATCCTAAACCCCTCCCCTTCCTCTTTGTCCACCATTAGGAATTGTAGGGCTTATTGCAAGCCTATTGGCTATAGACAATAATCAGACTCATCCTATCTGTTTATTACAATACTGTTAATATCTTTGTAGGGGCTATCTGGTTTAGGGCTGCATATTGTTTGTATTGGGTGCTGCTAATGTTGATCTCCCACTCAAAGGAGAGGTATTGGAAACCTGCAAGGTCACAATAAGCCTACAGGGGGGAAGCTGCGATACCTCAAATCTTCACTGCTAAAGGGGAAGATAAAGGAACGACATGAAAAAACAGGGGAAGAAAGGGTCCTGAACAAACCAAGATGCTATTTTGATAGAATCCAATGACAGCATGGCAGTAGAAATGACAGAAAAGGAGCTTAGAATGTACATAATTAAAATGATTCGTGAACAAAAGATAAGAGAGCAAATGCTCTCAATGTATGATCACTCCAATAAACAGTTAAAACAGCAAATGCAGGAAGCAAAAGCAAATTCTGAAAAAAGCCAAACAGAAATACTTGAAATGAAAGAAACATTTCATGTTTCTTTAAAGGATTAAGATGTAAGAATTTTCTGGGATCTGATGAGTAGGAATTATAGAGCTGGAAAGATTCTTTAAGAAACAGAATTGTGATTTGTGTAAGAAGTGATTTAAGATTAGATGGCTGAATTTGCCATCCTGGTAGTTATATTCTCTATTACTAAAATGGCTTTAGGACTTTGTGTGATAGGAGTAAAAGTCATCATGAATATTTAGCAACCCTTCCTTTGGGAAATTTCCCCTTCCCTACCACTTGTGATTCTGGCAGATTTGTCAACCATAGGATTCTACTCTTTGGTCAGGGTAGGAACCCATTGCCTTGGCAACAGTACTTCATGCATGGGGTGATGATGCTCAAGGTGAAATCTGAATCTAATATAAATGGGGAGATAAAAAAAAAAGATGACCATGAGTGACACTGACTGTTGAGAGACCCTGCATATGAAGTAAGAACAATGTGGTGAAGACAGCTTTATCAGCGTAATGAGAAAAGCATGACCACATCTCAGAGGAAGTGATGCTTGGGGGGAAAATGCTCCCGCCTTATCATAAGTTACATTATGAGAAGAAAGCAAGCTCTATTCAGATAAATAATCTTGATGAGTATGTGGTTTGTTTTGGGTTGTGTGTATGTGATTTTTTTTCCCTTTTCTTTCCATTCAGGACACTGGATGCTTTTTCTTGACTCCTAAAAATAAAATGCAAGAAGACAGAAACAATGGAAAGATGAAATCTATAATTAAAAGAGAAGCAAAATATAAAGATATAGAAATTCTCAGTCTGTTGGACTTGTAAATATTAAAAAAGCAATGTTTAAGAGAGAAAACCAACAGTGTGATCAAGCAACCATTTAATAAGGAAGTTAGCCTGAATAGAAGAAAACTAGGTTCCCTTCATCCAGACAATAAGAGAATGGCCCCGAAGGTATTCCAGAGATCTTTGAGATTGCTATTTCTGTCACATACCCATAGTGTCAGGGCTTTGGGAGCAGAATGGTTTGCAGGAAGGGCCCAAGGCACCTGTATATCTTCAAGGCTCACTGCCCCAAGTCAGCTCAGTTCTTTGCTCCCTGCAGACAGGTACAGTGCTCCTCAGCCACCCCATACGTGGCTCAAATGGACCTAGATGCAGCTTAGGCTGCCATTCCAAAGGGCAGTGAGCCTCAGTGGCATCCACGTGGTGCTAACTCAGAGGCTATCAGAGTGCAAGAGTTGGGGAAGAGAAGCTGGGGTTGTAGCTCAGTGGTAGAGCACTTGCTTAGTATATGTGAGGCACTGGGTTGGATCCTCAGCACCACATAAAAAATAATTAATTAATTAAAGGTATTGTGTCCAAAAATATTTTTAAAATATAAAAGAGTTGGGGAGGTATAGCTAACCCTCACCTACATATCAAAGTACATCTCAGACAGTCTTGGAATTCAGAAAGAAACTTGCCACAGGGTTGGGACCACCAGAGAGTCCCACCATGGCAATGTTTAGTGGAGCTGTGGGGAGAAGGTTGCCTTCAAGAACCCATACTGGGCTGGGGAGATAGCTCAGTCAGTAGAGTGCTTGCCTTGCAAGCACGAGGCCCTGGGTTCGATCCCCAGTACCGCAAAAGCAATGCCAGCCTGGGAGAGCCGAAGACACTCAACCTCAATCCATGAGAGGTATATGTGGACTGTACCACATGAAGCCTTAGGGGCTTTGTGGGTTCAACCCCTGCTGCAGTGTGTCTCAATGGCTGGGAGAGCAGTCAAGATTCTTCTCCAGGACTAAAATTTAATGTTGTTTACCTTGTTGAGTTTTGGACTCACTTGGGATCTACTATCTCTTTCTTCTTTCCCATTTTTCCCTTTTGGAATTGAAGTGTCTATACCACCAGGGTATTTTGGAAGAATATAACTTGTTTGCTTTCACAGATTCACAGATGGAGAGCACTTTGCCTGAGGTTGAAAATACTCTTCAGTCTCACCTATATCTGCTTTAAAAGAGAATCTAGACTTCAGACTTTTGAGTTGATATGGAACAGGTTAAAGACTTTTGGGGCTATTGAGATGGAGCAAATGCATTTTTCATATGAGAAGGAAGTGAATTTGGGGACATCAGGGGTAGAATGCCATGTTTTAATGCATTCCCATCAAATTCAGGTGTTGCCAGTGTGATAGTATAAAGAGGTAGGACCTTTAAGAGGTAATTAGGCCACAAGGGCTCGTCTCTCATGATTGGGATGAAGACCTTTTAAAAAAGGCTTCACGGAGTGCTCAAGTCTTTTTGCCCTTCTGCCTCCTGACATGTGAGGAGAGCATTCCTTCATTCCAGAGGAAGGAACATTCTAGGCACCATTTTGGAAGAAGAAACCAGACCTGTGGTACCTTGATCTTGTACTTCCCAGCCTCCAGAGCTGTGAGAAAATCAATTTCTATTATCCTTGGAGCCACTTATGAACCATGTGTGTAAACTGAGGTATGTTGGAGCCACAGGCAGGGAAGTTGATGTCTTGGGAACTCCCAGGGGGAAATCCCCTGGTGTGAGATTGCCCACTTCATGCTGGCACCCCGACCTGCTCACCACTCAAGTTCTAAGCACAGCCTCCCTGAGATGGAAGTAGCTTGCCAAACATCAGTTAACCTGTTTAAGGCTAGACCCCTGCCATACCAAGAAGCAAGCACTCAAACAAGACTCCTCCCACATTGAAACCTTATACCTTCCAATCCCCTTTGATGTGTACCGCTATAAATAAAGTAAGTGCAGGCTTCTTCCTTTGTTAAAGTCAGACCCTTCTGACTCAATCAATCACATCCCTGATTTTAAGATAAGTTTGCCTTCTGTCTTTATTTCTGGTAAATAAATTTCATAGCTTTTATTTTGCAGCCAGCCCATCCCTCCAACAGGAACCCTTTACCTTGCCCATGCAGGACGTGGGTGAGAGCAAGACTATTCTTTGAAAATTACCCAGACTCAGGTATTTTGTTAAAGCAGCATAAAAGGACTAAGACAATGACTTTGACAGTTTTCAAAAGTATTCATCAGATGCATTTTAAGATGACCCTCAACTGGAATTTGTTGTTTTTAGATTAAATAGGTATTTGGGGTTTAAGGAACCACACAGATAAAGTACCATCTTCGTTATCCATTAATTAATTTTAATGTGAATACACACTAGCCCATTCTCTTTAACAGAACTTCTACTACTTTTCAACACTTTGAAAACTGCCAAATAATGAATTTGTGAAAAATAAAGAATAAGACTTCTCCTCTGATATATCTGTTTAATTGAAGAAAATCCTGAGATCCCTAGATAGTCAATAAAAATTATTACTATTTACAACCACTTATCTTTATGTACAAGGACTTTTACTAGTGCCATTCAAACAAAAGTCAGACAAGAGGACAGAAGATGGAAAGTAAAATTTGTTCAGGGTTTAATAAAAATCTGCTTTTTTTGAAATGTATGTGGTGGAGTATAAGCATTTTGATGCAACTTCCCACTAGCACTATATTATTTTAAAATGAATATAATTTTTAAAAAAGAGAGACTATCTGATAAAAAAATGAATATGAAATTACAAATGAGTGCTCCTTAGGAGAAAGTAGGGTACTCTAACAGGGTATAACACTACGATACAGATCAACCTTGGAGATATGACTTCCAGGGAAAACTTTGTGACAGAAATGACATTTAGGCTGACAGAGAGTAAGTTAATGGGGGAGAGCATTCTAGACTGAGGAAGTAACATGTATGAAGATATTGAAGTGAGAAGCAGTTTGCACTACAAAGAACTAAACAATCATGACTATCTTATCTATGTTCAGATAGTCAGGAACATAGAGAAGAACTGATCTTGGTTTTCTCATGTATACCTACTTCGGTGTGGTTGTAAGGACAGTATTTATTCAATGAATACTCACTTTTTATTAATATGACTAGTGGGACAAGAATAATGGTGCTAGAAGTTGTTGGAGTGGCAGGCAAGGCCATGCTTCATGGAGGCTTTTGAAAATTTAAGGTTCATTTGAAATGAAATGGAAAACTATTAGAGGATTTTAAACAGAACTGTGATGTCATAAAACTTGTTTTAAAACATTAATCAATCAACAATTTTTAGACTTCTGCTTTGTGGCAAAACAAAACAAAAAGAACTCCTATGAGTTAAATCTTTCCTATCAGGCCAGCCTTCTTTTTATTCTCTCTTTTGTTCTTGGATCTTTTCATTTGTGATAGTTTTTGTGCATGTGCGCGGTGAGTATTAAGTCAAGTTAAGTTCAGGTCTCATAGAAGTGTTCTTCCCCTCCTCCTTGTATTCAAGCCCAGAGTCTGATGTAAGGAAAGGTTTGCTACTCTTCCTGGGTGTAACAGGTCTGTTCATAGGCTAACTTTTTCTACAGTATTCCAACTGAACTTTCACATCCATCCTAGTTTCTAATTCATCCTCATCCATCTGCATTGTGCTCAAATAGGCTTGAAGATGGACAAACACTATCACTGGGTCACTGGGGACACTAACCCCATTACTGCTAGCAGCCCAGTGGTTCAGGAGTCTTTTGGTCTTAGAGTATTATTGGTACTTTGGGGCCCCACAGAAAATTTTGAAGCTCTGTATTCTAGATATAGGCCATTGGGACCGCATTATTTTAGGAGTTCTGTCTAGACACTTGCCTTCTCAGTGCGCTCTCTCCCACATTCCCCTCCCCAACCTCCAAGTCAAACACAGAGCTTCTCCTAGGTTTGTACCCTATTGCCAAGCTCAAAGAATCTCAGGTCACCATTCTGCTTATCTGAACATTTCCATTGCTTCCTTCCACCTCCAGACTCCTATTCTCAACACCAAGTGCTTCTTTTCATTTCACCTTCTTCTATGGAGAGAATTTCTCCTCTATCATATGTTCATTTTTCAGATTGGGACTATATTGGTAGAAGCAGCTATAGGAAAATATGATTGAATTTTGAATACATGATTTGGGTTTGGATTCTGTGAAAAAAATCCATATTGTTAAAATATTATATACATTTAAATTATTTGCTTATTGTCCTGTCTCCACCACAAGATACAAATCCCACATAGGTGGGATTCCTTTGTTTTCTTAACTGCTGTGTCTATAGGCCCTACCACAGGACCTGTTATCCAATAAATATTTGTGGAAAGAATGAAGGAATGGGATCAGCAAACTAATGAGTGATATTTTTTCTATGGGTACTGGGATGCATGAGAGGATTTTGAGCAGAAGGCTGAAGCAATCAGATTCATAGGCTGTCCTATATCTTCAAGGTGTCATGGTCATGATAAGCTGCAGTCTGTGATATCCTTAGCCCCAAGTAACAGCTACTAAATTAGGTCTCAACTACATGTACTGCAGAATTCTTTACTACAAATATTCAAATCCATAAACAACCTCTTGAGAAGAGCTGAGGAAGCATCACAAACTTTAGACTGCACTCCCCGCCCTCTCCCTGCTCACTTGTTACACCCTCTGTCTCCCTACCTCTGGAATCCATCTGGTCAGCTGAACTAGCTAGTTATTGAAACCCTTTCAGGAAATTTCAGCTGCAATCTGATATCCAGCCCTCTCTGCTTTACAAATTTCATACTCCTACATTTCTACTGCTATAATAATGAAGAATTCTATTTTAGTGCTTCTCTTCTGCAAGTGAAATTAGCATTTCCATGTAAAATGGAGAAGAAAAATTGCTGGTCATCTCCCTAAAATGTTTGAGGCTTAGCCAAGCCTGAAATTTAAGTCCTCAATGTCTGGAAAGAACCATTTGTTTCTGTAAGTTTTTAGCTCTAGCACCATTTCTTGTGTCTCTTCATGTCAGGAAATGGCCTGGTCAAGTTTCCTTTGCTAAAACTTGAAATCTGTCATACCATTTGTCAGTTGTCTCCTGAAATGATTTACCATCTCCTGTTCCTTACCCTTACAGGATTTCCTATAGAAGGGCAGGGTAGGTACAGAGGCCTCCTCACTAAACGAGGAGAATCCTGCAGGAATCCTGTGGGCCTATTATTCAAAACAGAGAACTGGGGGCTTCATGGCTCATGTTCATTTTCAGAGAAGAATCAAAGGAAGTGTCAGAAAAGGGGCTAGAAGGAAGCCGAAGGGCCTCAAATGTAGTTTCATAAAGATCAGGAACATTTACTCCTGGTATATGAAGATTTCTAGTAATTGCATGAGTGCTACTCTTTATTTTATGGAATCTTGTCATCAGGGGATTGAAATTTTAAGCAGGACAAAATAATTAACAAACTTTTCAGGGTCAGGAACATAGAGAAGAACTGAGCTAGAAGACTTGACATCTTTATCAAGTATATGAATTTAATGCTAACCTTAAAAACCTAAAAATGGTTCCTAAACTTGCTTCAGTGTCTGAAGGTAAGAACTAACTTAGGAAACTGCATCACAATTGTAGACAAATCTAAGCAAGAACCCAGTCTTGGAAGACATTAGTGGAAGCTGGAATAGATAGCAAGAGACCAAAAGCTCAGCCTGTAGGACTCAAAACTAACTTGGTTAAAGGTTATCTTTGATCTCAAAATCATAAGCCAATATTCTAAAGGAAGAAAATATAATCTTATGTTGTAAGATATGGGCAGTTACTTCCCTAGAAATGGCCTGAAGCCAAGAAGACAATAGCAAGACAGACCATAGTACTTCTCTCTACTTCCAGAACCTTCTCTCTGATCTTCAGGCATCTGCCATGTCCCACAGATTTAATTCAGCCTCAGTTTTGTTGGGGGCTGTGCCATGTTGATCACATAGGCAGCAAGGAGGTTGATTGGCATGAGCACACTCAGGTGATTTTGTCGTCCACGCACACAGTGTATGCGCGTGTGTTCTCAAGCGCTCCTAATTGTGCCTGCTCGGACATCTAATGTCTTGCTGATCTTTGCATAAGAGGTGTGGCCCTGCTCTCCACCTCCTGGAGGTGATATAAGCATAGGCGGAGCGAGACAGAGACACAGCAGCCATTAGCAGAAAAGCAGTAGAAGAAGACACAGGCACGGCAGCAGCCAGAGGGAAAAACACGCGGCAGCAGCCAGAAGAAAAAAGACAGAGCAGCAGCTAGTAGGACACACGTGGCAGCAGAGGGAAAAACATGCAGCAGCAGCTAGTAGGAGACGCGTGATGACAGTTAGTAGGTAAAAGCAGCACAGCAGCTAGCAGAAAGCGGCCTAAGGCAGATCACAGAGCGGAGAACTGAGACGCATCACTGAAGCACCTTAGGTAGATGCACCCTCAGTTCACAGGATGCAGGACGCACCAGTGGGAAGCAGCAGAACTTAAGTGAGGCGTAGCAAGTCTCTTCCTCTAAGCTCTAAGCAAAGCCTGTCCTTCTCTCAAAGTCTCTCTTAAACAAAGTCTCTTTCTCTCTGATAAGCAAAGTCTCTTTCTCTCTCCTCTCAAAGCAAGTAAACCTCATTTCCTGTATCCTCTATAAATAAACAAGCAAGAAAGCAATGCACTAAAGAGAAAGATAGAAGTGCCTCAGTTTCCACTCCACCACCCATAAGACCCGTGCAAGTTGTTGCTGCAGACGGTGACAAATACCCATGGATTTGGAACCGCAAAGGGCCAGCAACAAGTCTACTCATTTTTACTTGATTTTTCTAGCATGGCAAATAGCACCCAACTCCATTTTATCTATTTCTTCAAAGCAGACCCTGGGCTAAACAGAGTTTAGAATCCCTTTATGTGATATTCTCTTCCATTGATACCATCCCTCTAGTCTGTCTGCAACCCCAAGCCATGCCCATGTATCAGGAAATGAGCCCAGTTTTCCTATGCCAAAACAGCAAAATCTCTAAGGTTCTTTTAAGAGGTTCAAACACGGCTGGAGAGATAGCTCAGTTGGTAGAGTGCTTACCTTGCAAGCACAAGGCCCTGGGTTCAATCCCCAGTACCACCAAAAAAAAAAAAAAAAGTAGAAGAGGTTTGAACCTGCAAAATAGGTTAGACTTCGATCTCTTCCAGTTCTGAGTTTCTATAGAGGGCAAACAGGGAAACTCCCATTAGCTGTATTTCTCAGGAATCTTACTATATGGGATACCAGGAAAAGAGGTGTCATAATTACCTTTTAGTTAATTTTACCCACAATTTCAGTAACCTAACCTAATCACTGCTTCATTTCACATGAACTAGATGCCTGGCACAAAACAGATGCTCAGTAAATGTGTGCTGAATAGGCTTTGTAAAAACAATTTAAAGATAATAATATTAATAATGAATTTGGATAATTTCTCTATTTTTACAAATTTCAGGATAGTGAATGTGTTAGTCAGTTTTCTGTTACTATAATAAACACCTGAGATAAAAATCTTATAAGGAAAAAAGGTTTCTTTTGGCTCATGGTTTCAGAAGTTTCAGTTGACGATCATTTGGCCCTGTTACTTTTTAGGCCTATGGCAAGGCAGCACATCATGGTAGTAATGTGTGGCAGACTAAAACCACTCACTTAATCAATAGGAAACAAAAGAGAAAAAGGAGGATTCTAGGGTCCCAGAGTTCCCTTTGAGGGCACACCCCCAATGATCTAAAGACCTCTCTCTTGGTCCCACCTCATGAAGATTCCACTACCTCCCAATTGCACAAAGTTTGGGACAAAGCCTTTTAACACATGGGCCTTTGGGGACATTATAGATCCAAATAGCAGTGATATTATTAGTTGTATATAATAAATAAAATAATATTTTGTTCAAATATTTTATAATTCATAAGTACATTTTAAATAAAAAATTTAAGAATATACTTAAATAATATATAAAATAAATAATTTATAAATATATACTATATACTTGCCTACTGCTATAACAAAATATTTTTATATAAAATTAAATTTAAAAATTTCTCCACATATTTTCTAAATATACTCCAATCACAGCTTCTCTTCTCTCTATTCTAGCCTAATCTAACTTCCTCTAGAATTTAAGTCCACTTCACCATGATAACATAAGCTCCCACCTCTACCCCACAATATAAGCTTCACAACAACTCCTTTTTAGTTCATCACTCTATCCTAGCTGCAAGAACAATGCTTGATAAATGCTAGTCACCCAATAAATACTGCTGAATAAATGAATAAAAACATGCATAAATATTCATCCTAAGTCGAGATCATTAAGTCAATCAAGTGAAGGCAATGGCAATAAGCATATTCCACTAATTTTCTTATGGCACTTTGTAATGGCTAATATTTATTAAGTAAATATGCTTGACTCTGATAAATACTTGACATGTAAAAATTTTTATGATACATGACCTATTATTAATTTTATTTCTAAAAAGTCTAGAGGAAACTGAGGAATATTAACCTTCAGAAAGGTTAGTATTATTATTAGGCAACTACATGGGACACCATGTTTAATAGAGCAAAGCCCGAACCATCTTCATGAGTCATTCTTCATATTAAGACTACAGAGTAAGACAATATTCAGATTCCCATTATTTGAATTCTCAAAGCACACAGTGAAAAAGAGGGGTGGAAGGGGTGGGGGAGAAGGAAAAAGTAACAGAATGAATCAAACATCATTACCCTATGTAAATGTATGATTACACAAATGGTATGCCTTTACTTCATGTACAAACAGAGAAACAACATGTATCCCATTTGTTTACAGTAAAAATAAATTTTTTAAAAAAGACTTCACATAAGTAAAAATAAACGAATTCTTTTCTGAAATATAAAGTTAAATTATTAATAAAAACTACTGAATTAGGGAAAAAAAGCACACAGTGAGTAAAAGGGCTACAATAAGGATTTTGATTTTTCAATTCTAATATATGGCCACAGCAGCTCAGATTCTTCCCAAAAGATGAATACAAACATATGTAGTAATGTTGCCAATGTCACAAGGCTGTGGTGGGGGAGAGTTAATAATTGATTACAAAATTCTCTGTAAATACACAGTGCCATAGAAATGCAAAACATCTACAACAACAGTAATTAATTCTAATCACTACCTCTATTCTCTGTGTGCAGCTGTCTCTCAAAATTCACTCTCGGAGTTTAATCACCCCATATCAATAAATAAAGCAATCTCCTTCTTTCTCAGACCTTTCCAAGAATCTGTCCTCATCTCCCACCCCCCAGAGATATCCCCCTCCTCACATGCCCCATCTCCTACTCCCAGGTGGTCAGAAAAGTCTAAATACTGACATTAGTAGTGGGGGAAAAAGAGGTCTGTCTGAGGCTTGAACCTTTCAAATCACTGACTTTCAAACAAAATTGGCCATTAAAACCTTGAAAAATGTACAGACCTTTCAAAATACAACTCCCCACCCATGAAATTTCCTCCCTCCATGATCTAATAATGCTCAGGTAATACTAGTTTGGATCTGAAATGTCTCGCCAGGATGCTAGTGTTGAAGGCTTAGTCCCCAGCCTGTGGTGCTATTTGGTGGTAGTGGAACCTTCAGAAGGTAGGGCCTAATGGAACAAAGTTAGGTCATTGGGAGAGTGCCCGTGAAGACAATATCAGGACTCTCAGCTCCTGCCTGTTTCTGTCTTTTCTTCCTAGCTGCCATGAGGTAAACCAACCTCCTGCCATAATGTACTACACCACCACAGGCCCAAAGCAAACAGGCCCAAGTGACCATGGAATTAAACCTCTGAAACCATAAGCCAAAGTAAAACTTTCCTCTTTTAAAGTTTATTCTCTCAGGTATTTTGTCACAGTGATGGGAAGTTGACTAATACAGGTAACTATGGTGAAATACCAGGTTGAAAAATGATAGTTTATTTAGCAATGTAAGGTACATAAAAGAAACTGAATAAATATAGTCATCATAATAATGATCAATTCAATATTCATTTAGGTCCTGTCTGCAGCTTCTTGAATAGCTGTAACAGGAACCATATGGCCCACAAAACCAAAACTATATACTCTCCAATCTTATAGAAGTAGTTTATCAACTCCTGATAGGTACAAATATAGATACAGAAAAGGTCTGAGCCCTGAGTCAACATTCAGAGATAAAGAAATATAAGAAGGAGCAGTTCATGATACAGACAGAAAACTAGTCAAAATTATTTTTTATGGTAAGAGGGAATGATCAACTACATTAATGTTGCCTAGAGGACATGTAAGTTGTGATTGAGAATGGATTGCTGGGTTTCATGACCTGTCTTGTCCAGCACAGACAAGAGTTCTGATATAAAGGAGAACAGAGAAAGAGTCAAAAGTAGAAAGGGGTCTTAGAATAAGTGAAGTATATTTGTTTCATGTTGTGGATTTTGTTTTATTTTGGTTTTGGTACTAGAGATTGAACCCCAGGAGCACTTAACAACTGAGCCACATCCCCAGACCTTTTTTATATTTTATTAGAGATAGGAGCTCACTAAGTTGCTGGCTTTGAACTCGAGATCCTCCTGCCTTAGCCTCCTGAGTCGCTGGGATTACGGGAGTGTGCCACTATGCCTGACGCATGTTGTGTTTTTTAAGATGGTATATCACAGTATCTTTGTGTGCTAATAAAAGTATGGATATGATCCAGTAGATATAAGAATGGTGATGAAGATAAAGATGGATGAGGACAAGAAGAGAGGTTAAATTATGATACACATGTGACACCGTGAAAACTGTAGTCTTACTGGTAAGGGATAGTTTCAGCACTAAGGTGAAGCAATTCTAATTTCATGCCAAACATCTAGGGTAAACAAGAGTCCTCAAAAAGAGGAATGGAAAATAGAACAATTAAGGCAGGAATAGTGCCAAATCAATGACTCAGCACTGGTCTATTGTTGACAGATTGACAGGTTGCCATAACATCCCTGCCATGTGCCATCTATCACTGGCTGGAAGCAGACCATGGGAAGTGTGGCCTCAGGGCACATGTGGTGCTGTATTCAGAGCAGCAGTAGCCAGCATTCCAGGAGCTTGCACTGATTCCCACACTGGAGCTTAATAAAAGTTCAGTACTACATTCTTTCCCATGGTTGTCGTTTCCAAAACATGGGGTCCTCCAAATCCTTCTGGCAGGACTCTTGCACCACAGCCTGAATGTAATGCAGAGCCCTTTTTTTTTTTTTTTTCCAGATCCCACTCAAAGCTAGCAACCTTTCATGTCACCTAGTATATGGATCAGAGCAATGTTCCTAAGTGTAGAATATGTTGCTTTCAGATTCCAAAGATGTCTACTGGCACTGTGCTTCCATTTTATGGTAGAGGATATAAAATGTGTTATTTTATTTTCTTTACTTTTAATTTTTCTTTCTTTTTTTTACTTTGGAGAGTTATCTCAACATAATTCTAACCATTGAACCCTTAAAAACTTCACTGAAGTGGCAAGCTTTTGAATCTTTGTAGGGTAATCTCCAACCCTCTAGATCAGCATGCCATCATGAAATGGGTCAGTGTGAGATTGGGTAGGATGCTCAGGTAGTCCAGATCTCATCAAATTATATTATAACAGAGAGCAAGGAAATTAATAAAGCCCTGAGGGAAAATTGCAAATGAATATTGTTGGCCATACCACATGAATACAGGCCATTTCTGATCCACTTTCCTGGTTGAAATTGAAAGGAATTCTTACAAGCCACATACCCCATACTTGAAGATTTATCAATACTTTCTGATAGTTCGGCCATTTCCGGCCCAGTAGCTACAACTGAAGCTATTCCTTGTTTAAGCCTCCTGTAGTCTTCATTTATTCTCCAGGGACCATCCAAGGTTGGGATGCTGTTTCTGATTAAATCGCTTTAATGGAAAAGGAGAGAAGATAATGAACAGTTTTAAATATTTCTACTTGGGCTTCCTCACTCTTCCTCACTCTTTCTTTTACTCCACAGGCTAAGAACTCTGTGCACCAGTTATTCTAACATCTGGGTATATCAGGGTAAATAAAAAATTGGGCATGATGGTGCACACCTGTAATCCCAGCAGCTTAGGAGGTTGAGGCAGGAGGATCACAAAAGCAGGGCCCTAAGCAACGTGTCAAGATTCACTGTCAAAATAAAAAATAATAAAAGAGGACTGTGGATGTGGCTCAGTGGTTAAGTGCCCCTGAGTTCAATCCTTGGTACCAAAATACATATATACACACATACGTACATACATACATACATACCACTGGGTGCATCCACAAACCCAGTGGGCCCATTCTAAGCCAGGACTTGGTCCGCGTAAGTCCTCATTCTATTAGAATTATAATGCTTTGGATATCCAGATGTCAGTGTCATCTCAGACTATGTGCCCAATAGTTTTCAAAATATGTAGGTGTATCCCCTTCCCCAGTGAGTAGTCACTCAAGCAAATGGCCACACATCCCTTTGGGGAAAGAACCAGGGAATCCTTACAGCATGTATTTGCCATCATGTGGCAACATTTTTCTTCTAGAAACACCATGCTCTATTACATCTTCACAACTCCCTGCAGGTCAAGCCCCTTGGCTGCCCTCAGACCTTGAAAGTCATTACAATTACTGTGACCTCTTACACTGAAGCTCATCATTATCATCGATATTAATGATCCCTGCTCTGTGACTCTCCTACCATCAGCCTGAACTACAGAGAAGAGCCACCACTATGATGCCAGTGCCCTTCTCACCAGTGTTTTCTCAATAGCCTGGGTAAATGGTGTGTCTTCTGGGCTCTCCCATGGAACATAATCAACCGGTAGGCTTTGTGGCCTCACTCACATAGCATAGCCACTCCTGTTTGCACAATTTCCTCAGTCTCTTTATTCTTTCTACCATCTGCCAGGATAGCTCTAGCATCTCTAATTCACTTAACATTGACCGTCACTTTCTTCAAGCCTCTAAGAACTACTCTACCCTACACAGTTCTTTTTTTATTGTTTTTTAAAAATTTTTTAGTTGTAGATGAACACAATACCTTTATTTTATTTATTTATTTTTATGTGGTGCTGAGGTTCAAACCCAGTGCCTCACACATGCTAGGCAAGTGCTCCACCACTGAGCTACACCCCCAGTCCTACAGTTCTTTCCAGGGTATTAAATTCTATGTCCCAAAAAATTTTCTATAAGTTAACAAGTTCTTTCTTATCCTGAAAATACAGTCCCAGGTATAACACCTTGCTTCCTGTGCTGGCTAATTATTTTAGTTCCTAGAGTACATGGCACATTTCTCTCTTATCATCCCAACACTTCCCATCCTAGGTTGGTATTTAACCCTAAGTTAGGGGTATAGCAGACAGAACAGCAGGTAGGGCTCCTGAGGGAGCCAGCCACCTATTGCCTTATGGAAGAAGGACCTCAGCAACATCTATCAAAATACAAGTTCCAGCTCTTACAGGACAAGAGTGGGCCACTTCTTCAAATTCTTAGGATTCAAGGGTCTTCAAGCCAACATCACCAGAAGCATTAATCAAGATGTCTCTATCCCATATATCAGGGTCCAAGGTTTGTCTAAACAGGACTAGACCTTAGTGTAATAGGCAGGTCTTGACTAATTTTTTAAGTCTCTGGAACTCTACCATTCTATCAGGTCATATTTTTGCTGCTCATCTGGGTTCTTTCTTCACTGAATATATCAAGGCTCTCATACTTAGACTTTAACTGCTTATTAATTGCTCTCTGGTTCTCATTATCCCCCCGCAGAGCATCAATTCAGTTTGGCAGTAGCTATTCAACTCTGCTGTCCTTGTATGTATTCCCCCAACCCCCGCCACCGATATCTTCCAAATGACTGATCCCACTGCACCAGTGTGAACCTTCAGAATCCATCATACCAGTATGTGCAATCTTTTCAATCATGAAGTTTTCCCAGAACACCTCCAGTGAAATCTTTAGCAACTGCACCATCACTGTGCACCTGGGATTCTACAAGCTCCATATACCACCCAAGAGGGAGTAATCTTCACCCAATAGGCAATGTGTGAACCATACCCAGAACCTATTCTTTTTTAAATTTTTTAAATTTGTTCTAATTGGTCATACATAACAGTAGAATGCATTTTGACACACTGTACACAAATGGAGCACAACTTCTCCTTCCTCTGGCTGAACATAGTGCAGAGTCACACCAGTAGTGTAATTATACACGTATATAGAGTAATAATGTCCATCTCATTTCACTGTCCTTCCCATCCTCACACCCCTTCCCTTTCCCTCACTGCTCTCTGCACAATCTAAAATTCCTTCATTCTCCCCCGACCCCCGGCCCCATTATGGATTAGCATCTACTTATCAGAGAAAACATTTGGCCTTTGGTTTTTGGTTTTGGCTTATTTCATTTAGCATGATATTCTCCGGCTCCAACGATTTACCTACAAATGCCATAATTTCATTCTTTGTTAAGGCTGAGTAATATTCCATTGCATATATGTACCACATTTTCTTTATCCATTCATCTGTTGAAGGGCATCTAGGTTGATTTCATAGTTTAGCTATTGTGAGTTGAGCTGCTATAAACATTGATGTGCCTGTGCCAGAACCTATTCTTAACACCTGTTTTTTTGGACCATGTGCACCATTTGAGAAGTGGATGTCAAGATAAAATTAGATGCACAAGAGATTTGTGATAGGAGCAGAATAAATTCCTGTGAGGAAAAATGTGAAGGGAATCAGAGAAGGCTTAGAGAAATATCAGAACATGATACAGGTCTGACCCCTGTGTAGGAGAGAGGGAAAGAAGAAAGGTTGGTTAGGAACACTCCTAGACTACATGCAATTCTAAGAAAATTTCAGTAAGGTCATGGGAAGTCCTCAAGTAAAGTAGTTGTCAGAGGAGTTCTACATCTTACAAGAATAGACCTGCCCTAGTGCCTCCTGCAATCACTCCTGGTTGAAAATGGTTCGTGTGTGACCTGAGTGCAAATGTACTGGGTTCAGAGTGCAGAAGCTAGAATTGCCAATCAATCACGCTCTACAGTAGGAGATATGAGAGGTTCATTTTTGTAGCCACAACAAAAACTTGCAGGATTTATCTTGAGGATTAAATAAAATAATACACATAAAATATTTATATCTAGCACATAACAAGCACTTAACACATGTATTTTGTTAGTTGTTCAAATTATTATTATGGTAGATGGTTTCTGGCCTGCCTCACTGAAAAGACAATATCTCATTGTCCTACCATTTAGGAGCTACCTCCTCAAACATCTTCACACCCTCATGGTGAAATCCAATACAAAAAGATTTCTTTCATGCTTCACTGAGAATTTCTACTCCTGTCCTAGAAGATAGGTCTTTTTTAAAGTAATTGACACTATTCCTCTAGTAAGACTCTATACCCACTTTCCATACTCATCCAAAGATGTGCACTTGCTATTTTATAGGCTTGTAGAAACAATTTTTAGATCAATCTAATAAAAGCCAAAATATTATATATTAAAATTATACTTCTACATGGGTCATTCTTTGACAATATGTGAACATACCTTTAAAAGTGTATAAAAGCTAGGGCTGGGGATATAGCTCATAGCTCAGTTGATAGAATGCTTGCCTTGCAAGCACAAGGCCATGGGTTCTATCCCTAGCACTGAAAAAAAAAAAAAAAGTGTATAAAAACTAAGGACCTTCTTTTTTTTTTTTTTTTTTTTTGGCAGTGGTGCTGAAGAATAAACCCAGGGCCTTGTACATGCCAGGCAAGCATCTACCAAGAAGGATGGATTGTATAAAGGAAAGAGGGGTGGGAGAGGTAGGGGGGAAGGGAAAAATAACAGATTGAGACAAACATCATTACCCTATGTACATGTATGATTACACAAATGATATAACTCTACTTCATGAACAACCAGAGAAATAAATGTTTTACCCCATTTGTTTACAATGAATCAAAATAAATAAATTTTTAAAAACCCTAAGGGCTGGGAGTATAGCTCAGTGGTAGTACATTATAAATAAATGTTGACATTGTCACTTTATGATAATGGTGATGAAGTTGGTGGTTTAAGATGTTGCATTTAGGGCTGGGGAGATAGCTTAGTCGGTAAAGTGCTTGCCTTGCAAGCACAGGGCCCTGGGTTCGATCCCCAGCACCACAAAAAAAAAAAAAAAAAAAAAAAAAAAAAGAAGTTGCATTTAGCTTCAGAAATCATGGGGATTGATCTCATAGAGACAAGGCAGGGAGATCAATTTGAAATTTATTGACACAAGCAGGTGTGAGGTCATAGAGACCTAGACTAGGATAATAGCATTTGTAACAGAAAGGAAGAAGATGAGAAACATACCGAAGGAAAACTCATCATAAATGAGTAATTAATCTCCTGCAGTGAATAAGGGAGAGAATTAAAACAAAAAGAAATCAATAACTCCCAGGTCTTAAGACCTGGGTGCAGTCAGAATAGAGAGGACAGGTATTATTTTGTTTGTTTCTTTGTGTTTTTTTTTTAATATTTGTTTTAGTTGTCAACTCATCTTTTATTTTTTTATTTATATGTGGTGCTGAGGATCAAACCCAGGGCCTCCCACATACCAAGCAAGCGCTCTGCCACTGAGCCACAACTCCAGCCCGTTTCTTTGTTTTAATCACCCATCTATGGATTGACACTCCTCTTCTAAGAACAGCAGCCGTCTCCTTTGGAGAATTTCCCTCACTCCACTCCATGTGGTTCTCATGGGGCTGCCAATTATAGCAGCCACTTCCTAGCTGTAGGCTAGGCATTATATAGACCAAGGCCTACACAATTGTGGAGCTTCATCCTTCTGGCCCAGTTATTGTCCCAGTAAATAAGCACATGTCCCAAGTGATTCCACTCAGCCATCTCTCCTTAGATTTTATCTGAAATATAGGAGAGAGATATTTTCTGTTTCCTCTGGCACTGCTGAGCTAGGGTGACATAATCCTGACACTGTTCCTGTGTCCCCATCATCATCTTCTTGTATGCAAGAAGCCAAACTGCAGTATGAATGAAAGAGGGCACAGAAATTTTTTAAAAAAGCAGATTTTGAGAATCTATACTCAGCTTCACCTTTGCCATTCCAATTACATAACTTTTGCTTTAATTTGTTTTCCTGTGCTCAGATTTATTTGAATTGGATTTCCGTCATTTGTAAGTAAAAGAGAACTCAGATATGTGAGTGAATTGATGTGATAAAAATTTTTGAGGTGATGGGGAAAACATTAGAAGGAGCCAGTGGTAGAATAAGAAAGCCTATATTTTCAAATTAACAGATAAACATAAATAGTACAGAAAATTATGTACCATCTCTATGATTCCATGTGGCTACAGGCTTAAAGAGAGTGCTATATAAAGAACATAGCAATATTTGTGAAATTTGGATTACAGCACTGGACAATTTTGTAGTCTTGGACAATATAATAGCAGACATTTGCTAGTAGATACTTTATGTCAAGCATTGTGCTCAGAGCTTTATAAGAATTATTTTGTTTAATTACCATTTCACAATTGAGGAGAATACCAAGACTCAGAAATATTAAGAAATCATCCCCAGTGACACATATCTACTAAATGTAGTTTTACAGTCTAAGTACAGAACTCTCCCTCCAGAACCCTTGCTCTTTACCACCATATTATACAGTCTCCCTTGTGGCCAATTTGTGAGGCTAAAATGCTTTCATCTTACTAACATTCATAATTCCTCTACTCCCTGGAATTCTTGAATACTATTACATTAATATGAATATTTGTTTTTCAGGTAATAAAAATTCTGATTAAATCCTATACCTTTGAGAGATAGAATATGGAACTTTTAACTTAAAACATTTGAGTCAAATGTTGACTATTTTACACAGGCAATGCAAACCATATGATATTAAATGGTAAATCTTGTATAAAGGCACAAGGAACACAAAAATCTATAGCTTTTATAGTTATCTTCTAGGGCATTTTCCCCCCTTTATTTTCATTATAATCCCTACCCAGAAGACTGGAAAATAGAATGTTCACCCTTTCCTGGCTTTCTTAATCATTTTGTCTGTGGTATCTAACTTATACAAAATAAAGGAAAAGAAGGGACACAACAAGGTCCTCAATAAGAAGATTATGATTAAATAAAGACTCATCATTTTCTTTCCTCTCTCTAACATACTTACTGTAAGTCTTTGCTTTCATTTATAATCTCAATGAGAGACATTTTCCATACAAGAACCCATTAGGCATGTGGAAAACCTTGGCTGAGTATGATGTGCCCACCTGACTTGGTTATCTCTTGCCCGGGTCTCCTGACTTCCTCTAGATCCTTATTCTATTATCCTTCTGCTTTCATGTTCTCCTTATTCTTTCTTCTTCCTGTCCAGTCACAGGAAAATGAAGGAAAAATAAGAGATATAGTAAGATTCTCACTGAGCATGATAATAATCATATTTCAATCAAAAAGGTATCTAAGACTTTTCTTCTTTTCTTAACTCTTAAAAGAATTTGTCCCTGGTTTCCTTTCACATTCTTTCTATCCATTCCTCCTGAATGATCTCAACTATATCTATGGCCTCAAAAACTACACTGTTGCTCCCTCTATATTGCCAGGCCTAAATCTCTCTTAGGAACTCCCTGTCCATGTACCCTTCATTTCCATCTGGATGCCCCACAGGCCTCTCAAACCTAACATCATCTTCTCACCAGTTCACAGACCTTCTCAGACCATATCTCCATTATGGATCCATGGTCCATAGTTTTTTCACCCTGTCCCTGACCAACCATTTCAGAGTGTTTCCTTTCCCTCCCCCACCTCATCTTTGTTTCAGCTTTTTGCCAACTGCACAAATCTGTGTAAGATACCTCTCCTATGTGTTCTTATGTGTTCAATTTTCCCTCTCATAGCACTTATCACAGTATAACAATAACTGTCAGGTTACTTGTCTGTATCTTTCACAAACTCCAAACAGGAACCTTAATTAAATTGTTCAATGTTACTTTCTTAATGTCTAACTTAAACCCTGGAACACAGTTTGTATTCAATATATATTTGTCAAAGAAGTGAAAAACAAATCCCTAAGTCTTCAACTGGATGCAACATTCAGGAACATTCACAGTTCAATACATCTATGTCTGTTGTGTGCTGCATTATTTCCTAAATTGTTTATTAAATATGTTAAGTCTTTATCTACAATGTCATTTAGATTAGATTCTAGATCATTTCTTGACTGGCTATTGCATTCATTTCCTAACTCAAATCTCAATACCCTATGCTCTATTTCCCATACAGGTTGCAGAATGATAAAATCAAAATAGATTATGTAACTCCCAAGCTTAAAGACTTCTGTAGTTAACTAGAACCTATAGTTTAGTCCAAAACTTGCGCATCGTATAACAGAAAACTCCATGCTTTGGCTTCTGTTTACCCCTTCTCCAGACGCACCACCCACCACTCCCCACAGACACCCTACCTCATCATGCTGCTGGCCCCTTGCAATACACTCTCCCTGTCTACTCTGAATCACTCTTATTCATTCAACAAAATGTTTATTGACCACTTTGTATGTGTTAGGCAATGTTCTGGGAGTAGGAAATACATGATAAGCAAAAAGACAAAAATCCCTGCCCTGCTGAAGCATTCTCTACTTAAATGCCACCTGGAGCAGGAGGCTGTTCTTTAGCGCTTCTACAGAGTAGAATATCTTTGTGATACTTCATGATGGCATGCTATAATTGTTGATTATACTTGAATGCAAAGTTAGATATAGGTTTTATAAACACTGAAGTTTATGCAATTTGGTTGTGTGTGTTAAGGAGAGGGCTTCTTTAAGGGAAAATATAATATTTCTAAGTCTCTTCCAGGACCTTGGAAGGGCCTGCATAAGTCATTTCATGGTAAATCCACTCCTATTAAAATGTGTCTCCCACAAGACTGTGAAATTTTCATTTCTGTACCACCACTCTAAACAGAATCCAGTGTAGCTCAGAGAGTCCTTCCTCCCAGGGCTATTATCTTGTTTACTACAAAGCCACAATAGAACAAGAATCTTTCCCAGAAGCTGATCTACCTGTATTCTCCTAAGGGCAACAATTCCTTGGAGCTTGTTCTTGAGTTAGTGGATCATTAATTTTAACACTTAGCTTTTATTTTAAGTAGGATCCTCTCAGTGAACTACTCCCTGACTCTCCAGGAACTTCCAGAACACTTCAGCTAGTTCCCAGTTTATTCCCATAAGGCACAGGACCCCTTAAAGAAAATTAAGAACATGTACAAGAGCGTTCCCACTCACCAAAGGATTCAAAACTGCTATGATTTGGGTTGTCACATGTACAAAGTGCAGACAGAGTCCAGACTTGAAAAAATTCTTTCTGGTTCCCTCAGTCAGTCTACAAAGCCTTTCGGCCTACCTAAATCTGTAGTCTTCCAAAATCACTTTGTCAGATTCTTTTAGAAGTATGTATTCTATTGCTCCAAATATTTCCTAAGCTGCCCCAAACTGTAGAATCAAAAAATTTTAGGGAAAAAAGGATTTCTATTCCCTTGACATTTCCATTATGTGTGAACTATTGTGAGGACTACAAAGAAGAGTAATACATAATCCTAGTTCTCAAAGAGAATATTAAAAAGTCTTTCCATAGCCAAATTTTTTCTTATCTATGCCATGATTTTTCCTTCCTTTCTCCAACTGTCAATATCTGATTTTTCTTGGGTTTTACTGGAACTTCAAGTCAATCTCATTAATAAGTCACATGTTTCTGGCATAAAAATAACTGCAGACAAAATAGCTCCCTTATAAATTCCTCTCTAATCATGGTAGTCAGACTCAGAGAAAAAAAATTTTTAATATCTTAAAACTAGGCAACATATTATAGAAATTAGCCAAATTTAATTAGCTAGAAACTAAGCAAATGAACTCTAAGGAATGACCAAGGACTCCCGTGGCCTAGGCACTGCTGTGTAACTGTTGAGTCCTATGCAGCAAATAATTTAGTTTTGAGGAAAATAATGAATTTAAGGGCACAGAAAGCAACATCCACCAAACACTTATGTCTGTGCCTTTGAGCACTCACTGAATCTCACACTTTGGGAATAAAACATGGGTCCTGCCCTTAAGAAATTCATGGTCTGGTGAAAGAGATAGAAGCATAACAGATTATGATACAACAAAATAGTAGAAATGGTGATGGAAATAAGCACAGAATAGTGTGTAAATCCAAAGGGAAGGTACTAACCTAACTGATGTGTAATAAATAATACCTGATGTCTGACTTTAAAAAAAAAAAGGTAAATTTTAGCAAAACTGTGGTGCAAGGTATAGTGGAGTGCATTTGCCAGTCAGATTACCAATTAAGAACAGAAAACAACTTCAGCTGACTAGTGCAAAAAAGAGTTTTAGAAAAGGTACTTTGCAACCCAGAAAATCCCTGGGAGGGCTGAAGATAGAGGACTAAAAACCAGGCAGCAACAAAGGGGTGCTGTTCAAGATTAATGCAGTCAACGTCACCCAGAGGAACAGGCCAATGACAATGCTGCTGCTGCTGCCTTTGAGCCTTGGATTCTCCAGCAGACACTGGCAATGCTGCTGGTACTGGACACTGAAAGCTGGTATCAAATAATGGATGCCCAGAGCAAGACACTTGCTGCCCCATTGGTAACCTTTAAAACTCATAAAATGGGCAATTCCTGAATCATATAGGAAGGAATTTCTAACAGCTTAAGGGGGAGGCACTATAGCAGCTTTCCAAGAAGATTGAATAAGGCAAGATAAAACACCCAACAAACATCATTACCCTGGGTACATGTGTGATTACACAAATGGTGTGAATCTACATCATGTACAACCATAGAAATGAAAAGTTGTACCCCATTTGTGTACAATGAATCAAAATGCAGTCCGTAAAAATAAATTTTAAAAAACACCCAGGTAAATATCTATATTGGAAAAGAATGATTCCAAATCAATAACCTAAGCTTTAAACTTAAGAAGTTAGGAAAAGCTGAATGTGGTGGCACATGCCTGTAACCCCAGCAACTCAGAAGTCTGAGGTAGGAGGATGCCAAGTTTAAGGTCAGCCTCAGCAACACAGTGAGGCCTTAAGCAAGTTAGTGTCTCAAAATTTTAAAAAATAAACATGAAAAGGTCTGGGGATGTGGCTCAGTGGTTAAGTGCCCTTGGGTTAAATCCACAGTATATGTGCTGAGAACTGGCCCAGCGCCCACCATCTCCTATGCCAAGACCGGCCCCAGCCAGCCATCTAGCACCCATGTCCCCCACAGGGTCTAGTACCCACAACCCACACTGCAGCTGACAATCTATCAACACGTGGTGTTGCCTCTGCCCACTAGCATGAATTATTCCTGACCTGGAGGCCACCATCCCTAGTGGGGCAGCATCCTGCATACTTCTTGGGACACTGCATTAACAAGTTCCTCTCAGGCATCAGGCTACTGAAGACTAGGAGGTTTAAACAGTACAGTAGAGTTTTATTATAGAATTTTTTATTAGTAGTAGTATTACAATTATTCCTATTATACCTACTTTTATTCCTACTTCTATTTTATTAATATTTTTCTCACTCTATTTTCCTGTTATCTATCTGTTTCCTTGGAGACTCTTTCTCCCTTTTTTCATGCTAACAACCAATTTCTTTGAATTCAGCATTCACTATTTCTACGATATAGTACCTCTATAGACTCACTTCTTATCTCATTAACATTATATCCAATGCCCCTCCCCATCCTCTTTGTCCACCACTAGAAATTGTGGTCTTATTGCAAACCTATTGTTATGCTGTAGATAATAATCAAACGCATCATCTCTGTTTAATAAGACAATATGGTTAATATCTTAATAGGGACTATTTGGGTTAAGGATGCATTTTGTTTGTGTTGTGTGCTGCTAATATTAATCTCTGACTTCAAGGTGAGGTATTGGAAACCTGCAAGGACACTATAAGTCTATAGGGAGGAAACTGCAATACCTCAGATTTGCACTGTTAGAGGGGAAGATATACGAACAACATGAGAAAACAAGGGAAGAAAGTGTCCCAAACAAACCTTGATGCTATATCAATAGAATACAATGACAGTATGGCAGAAGAAATGTCAGAAAGGGAGTTCAGAATGTACATAATTAAAATGATCTGAGAAACAATGAGATGAGAGAGCAAATGCAGGCAATGAATGATTGCACTAATAAACAGTTAAAAGAGCAAATGTAGGTGGCAAAAGATCATTTCAATAAAAAGATAGAGATTCTGAAAAAAAAAACAGAAATCCTTGAAATGAAGGAAACAATAAACCAAATTAAAAACTCAATAGAAAGCATAACCAACAGGCGAGATCACTTGGAAGACAGAACCTCAGAAAATGAAGACAAAATATGTAATCTTGAAAATAAAGTTGACCAAACAGAGAAGATGGTAAGAAATCACAAACAGAACCTCCAAGAATTATGGGATATCAAGTAAAGACCAAATTTAAGAATTATTGGTATTGAGGAAGGCACCGAGATACGAACCAAAGGAATGAATAATCTATTCAATGAAATAATGGGAAAATTTCCCAAACCTGAAGAATGAAATGGAAAATCAACTATAAGAGGCTTACAGGACACCAAATGCACAAAATTACAACAGATCCACACCAAGGCACATTATAATGAAAATAACTAACATACAAAATAAAGATAGGATTTTGAAAGCCACAAGAGAAAAGCATCAGATTACATAAAGGGGGAAACCAATACATATATCAGCAGATTTCTCAGCCCAGACCCTAAAAGCTAGAAGGCCCTGGAACAAAATATTTCAAGCTCTGAAAGAAAATGGATGCCAACCAAGAATCTTATACCCATCAAAACTTACCTTCAGATTTGATGATGAAATAAAATCTTTCCATGATAAACAAAAGCTAAAAGAATTTACAAATAGGAAGCCTGAACTACAGAACATTCTCAGCAAAATATTCCATGAGGAAGAAATTTAAAACAGCAATGTAAGTTAGCAAAGGTAGGAACTACCCTAATGGAATAGCCAATTAAAGGAGAAACCAAGTTAAAAACCAAAAATAAGCCAAAATGACTGTGAATACAAGTCATATCTCAATAACTCTGAATGTTAATGGCCTGAACTCATCAATCAAAAGAGATAGACTGGCAGATAGGATTTAAAAGAAAGACCCAACAATATGCTGCCTTCAAGAGACTCATCTTACAGAAAAAAAAAAAAAAAAAAAAAAAAAACCACAGACTAAATGTGAAAGGATGGGAAAAAAACACATGGACTCAGTAAAAAAGTGGGGGTTTCCATCCTCATATCAGATAAAGCAGACTTCAAGCCAAAGTTAGTCAGAAGGGATAAAGAAGGACATTTCATACTGCTTAAGGGAAGCATAAATCAGCAAGACATAACAATCATAAATATTTATGCCCCAAACAATGTTGCATCCATATACATTAAACAAATCCATCTCATTTCCAGGACCCAAATAGACCACAACACAATAATTTTAGGTGACTTTGTCTTTCTGGTGGTGACAACCTCCCCACAAGAACATGCCTCTCACAAAAGATCTCCTTCATCCCTATCCAGAACAGGAGAAGAGGAAACACAAGAAGAAGCACCCGGTGCAGATCCCCAATTCCTATTTCATGGATGTGAAATGCCCAGGATGCTCTAAAATCACGACACTTTTTAGTCATGCAAAAAGAGTAGTTTTGTGTGTTGGCTATTCAACTGTCCTCTGCCAGCCTACAGGAGGAAAAGCAAGACTTACAGAAGGATGTTCCTTCAGGAGGAAGCAGCACTAAAAGCAGCCTAAATCAAGATGAGTGGGAAAACATCCCAATAAACGCATTTGTATAAAAAAAAAAATACTAGGTGACTTTAACACACCTCTCTCACCATTGGACAGATCTTCCAAAAAAATTGAACAAAGAAACCATAGAACTCAATAACACAATCAATAATTTAGACTTCACAGACATATATAGAATATTACATCCATCAGCTAGCGATATACTTTCTCCTCAGCAGCACACGGATCCTTCTCTAAAATAGACCATATGTTATGCCACAAAGCTACTCTTAGAAAATACAAAAAGATAGAGATACTACCTTGTATTCTATCAGATCAAAATGGAATGAAATTAGAAATCAATGATAAAATAAAAAACAGAAACTACTCTAACTCCTGGAGACTAAATAATGATATTTATTATTATTTATTATTGCTATTGAATGATGCATGGATGACAGAAGACATCAGGGAGGAGATAAAAAATTCTTAGACGTAAATGAGAAAAATGATATATCAAAATCTCTGGGACGCTATGAAAGCAATACTAAGAGGAATATTCATTGCATGGAATGCATTCAATAAAAGAAGAAAAAATCAACAAATAAATGACCTAACATTACAGCTCAAAGCCCTAGAAAAAGAAAAGATCAACACCAAAAGTAGCAGAAGACAGGAAATAATTAAAATCAGAGCTGAAATCAATGAAACTGAAACAAAAGAAACAATTCAAAAAAAATTGACAAAACAGAAAGTTGGTTCTTTGAAAAAATAAACAAAATTGACAAACTCTTAGCCATACTAACAAAGAGAAGGAGAGAGAAAACTCAAATTACTAAAATTCAGGAAGAAAAAGGAACTATCGTAACAGACACTATTGAAATACAAAACATAATTAGAAGCTATTTTAAAAATCTATACTCCAACAAAATAGAAAATCTCAAAGACATCGGCAGGTTTCTAGAGACATGATCTACCCAAACTGAATCTGGAAGACAATTTAAATAGATCAATTTCAAGCAATGAAATAGAAGTAGTCATCAAAAGCCTATCAACCAAGAGAAGTCTGGGACCAGATGGATTCTCAGCCAAGTTCTACAAGACCTTCAAAGAAGAACTCATTCCAGTACTCCTCAAAATATTCCATGAAATAGAAAAGGAGGGAACCCTTCCAAACTCATTCTATGAAGTTAATATCACCCTGATACCAAACCAGACAAAGACACATGGAGGAAAGAAAACTTCAGACCAATATCCCTAATGAACATAGATGCAAAAATTCTTAACAGAATTTTAGCAAATTGCATTCAAAAACATATTTAAAAGATAAGGCACCATGATCAAGTGGGTTTCATCCCAGGGATGCAAGATTGGTTCAACATCTGGAAATCAAAAAATGTAATTCACCACATCAACAGACTTAAGAATCATACAATTATTTCAATAGATGCAGAAAAAGCATCTGATAAAATATAGCACCCCATTATGCTCAAAACACTAGAAAATGCAGGGATAGTAGGAACATACCTCAACATTGTAAAGGCCATTTATGCTAAGCCCCTGGCCAACATCATTCTAAATGGAGAAAAACTGAAAGCATTCACCCAAAAAACTGGAACAAGGGAGGGATGCCCTCTTTCACCACTTCTTTTCGTCCTTGAAACTTTAGCCAGAGCACTTAGACAGAACAAAGAAATTAAAGGGATACAAATAGGAAAAGAAGAACTCAAACTATCACTATTTGCCGATGACATGATTATTTAGAGGAGCCAAAAAATTCCACCAGAAAACTTCCAGAACTCATAAATGAATTCAGTAAATTAGCAGGATATAAAATAAACACTCCTAAATCTAATACATTTTTATTCATAAGTGATGAATCCTCTGAAAGATAAATTAGGAATAATTTCACAATAGCCCTATTCACAATAGCCTCAAACAAATAAAATAAAATACTTGCAAATCAAACTAACAAAAGAGGTGAAAGACCTCAAAATGAGAACTACAGAACACTAAATAAAGAAATTAAAGAAACCTTAGAAGATGGAAAGATCTCTCATGTCTTGGATAGGCAGAATTAATATTGCAAAAATGGCCATACTACCAAAAGCACTATACAAATTCAATACAATTCCAATTAAAATCTCAATGACATACCTCATAGAAATAGAGGAAGCAATCATGAAATCCATTTGAAAGAATAAGAGACCCAGAATACCTAAAGCAATCCTTAGCAGAAAGAATGAAACAGGGGGTATTGCAATACCAGAACTTCAACTATACTACAGAGCAATAGTAACAAAAACAGCATGGTATTGGCACCAAAACAGACAGGTGGACTGATGGTACAAAATAGAGGACACAGAGACAAACCCACATAAATACAGTTATCTCATACTAGACAAAGGTGCCAAGAACATACAATGGAGAAAAGATAGCCTCTTCAACAAATGGTGCTGGGAAAACTGGAAATCCATATGCAGCAAAATGAAACTAAATTCCTCTCTCTCACCCTGCACAAAATTCAACTCAAAATGAATCAAGGGCCTCAGGATTAAACCAGAGACCCTGCAACTAATAGAAGAAAAAGTAGGTCCAAATCTTCATCATGTCGGCTTAGGATCAGACTTCCTTAATATGACTCCCAAAGCACAAGAAATAAAAGCAGGAATCAATAACTGGGTCAGATTCAAACTAAAAAGCTTTTTCTCAGCAAAGGAAACAATCAACAATGTGAATAGAGAGTCTGCAGAGTGGGAGAAAAATCTTTGCCACACACACTTTAGATAGAGCACTAATCTCCAGAATCTATAAAGAACTCAAAAAACTTCACACCAAGAATACAAATAACCGGATCAATAAATGGGCTAAGGAGGGGTTGGGGATATAGCTCAGTTGGTGGAATGCCTGCCTCACATGCACAAGGCCCTAGGTTCAATCCCCAGCACCAAAAAAAGTAAAAAAATAAAAAATAAAAATAAATGGGCCAAGGTAATGAGCAGAGACTTCACAGAAGAAGATCTACAAGCAATCAACAGATATATGAAAAAATGTTCAATATCTCTAGTAATAAGAGAAATGCAAGTAAAAACTAAAAAAAGTAAAAAAATCCTAAGATTCCATCTCACCCCAATTAGAATGGTGATTATCAAGAATACAAGCAACAATAGGTGTTGGTGAGGATGTGTACCTTTTCCCAAAGGTACACTCATACATTGCTGGTGGGATTACAAATTGGTGTAGCCACTCTGGAAAGCAGTTTGGAGATTTCTCAGAAAACTTGAAATGGAACCACCATTTGACCCAGTTATCCCATTCCTTGGTATATACCCAAAGGACTTAAAATCAGCATACTATACTGACACAGCTACATCAATGTTTATAGCAGCGCAATTCACAACAGATAGATTGTGGAACCAACCTAGATGCCCTTCAATAGATGAATGGATAAAGAAACTGTGGTATATATACACAATGGAATATTATTCAGCCATAAAGAAGAATAAAATTATGGCATTTGCAAGTAAATGGATGGAGTTGGAGAATATCATGCTAAGTGAAATAAGCCAATCCCAAAAACCAAAGGCTGAATGATATCTCTGATAAGTGGATGATGTTACATAATGGTGGGGGAAGCAAGAATAGAGGAAGGATGGATTGTATAGAGGAAAATGAGGCATGGGGAGGGATGGAGGAAGGAAAAACAATAGAATGAGACAAACATCATTACCCTATGTACATGTATGATTACACAAATGGTGTGACTCTACTTCGTGTACCACCAGAGAAATTAAAGTTGTACCCCATTTGTGTACAATGAATCAAAATTTTTAAAAAATTCCCAGTACAAAAAAAGAAAAAAAAATAGGAAAAATGAGCAAATAACCAAAAGCAAATAGAAGGAAGGAGATATCAAGGAACATAATGGAAGAAATAGAAAACAATTAATCAAATCAATAAAACCAAAGTTTGGATTTTTAAAAAGATAACGAAATTGACAAACCTTTAGCTAGTCTCATCAAGAAACAAAGAAAGAAGACACAAATTGCTGAAAAATAAATAAAAGAGGAGTATTAACTACCAACCTTACAGAAATTAAAAGGATTATAAAAATCCAGACACAGTGGCACAATGCTTGTAGTCCCAGCTACTTAGGAGGCTGAGATCTACTTGAGCTGAAGAGCTGGAGGCCATTGTGGGCAACATAGCAAGACCCTGTTTCGAAAGTAAGGAAAGAAAAGAGAGAGAGAGAGAGAGAGAGAGAGAGAGAGAGAGAGAGAGAGAGAGGGAACCTGTAAATATGTCACCTTACATGGCAAAGGCGACAGTCACTCAACTTTCCTTTTACTATAACATCTACCTGAGATGATCAACAATATAGAGAAAAGGTTAAACTGTTTGGGCTCACAGTTTGGGAGGTCTCAGCCTGTGATCAATCCTGTGCAAAAAACTTCATTGCCCTTCTCTTATTTTTAGGATAAAATTGAATATACTTAGCATGCTCTTCCCTGCCCCCTGCATGCTACCATCAGTCTTGCTCAGGTCACTCTGCAGTTCTCTTCTGTACTCTAGATCACAAAGTAGGCTTCTTCAGGTCTTGGGAGGTATGACACCCTATCCTATATTAAGATCCGCACTTGTTTATACATCCCGTTCTCTCTCCCTGTGACACTGACTTCTCTTTACTCAGCTAGTTAACTCTCATTTATTGCTCAATTTAAATATCATTTTTAAGGAAACTTTCCTTAATTCCCCAGACAAGATCAAAATCGAATGTTATGTTCCCTTATAGAAACTCCTTATTAATTTCTCAATACCACTTAATATCCAGTGTAATTATGCATTTGAGTATTATTTGATTCCACCAGAATGTAAGCTCCCTGAAACAGACTTCTTTTTGTCCATTTTTCATCTGAATCCAGTGCAGCCTGGCACATAAATATTTTTATATGAATATATATTTAAAAACTGCATATATTCTCTCTCAGAATTCAATGGAGGGTTTTGAGAATTTATGTTGTCAACTGTTTCCCATTTGGCAATCATGGATAGATAACCTGTAAGAATTAACCCTATAGTTGACATTTCCAAATCCAATATATAAACAACCTTGATATTTGTCAGAAAATATAACTTAACTTCATGATTAATGGTAGTTCCAAATAAGAAAGAAAATACAGTCTGAGGGTCCAGAGTTGGCAAATCATCATCAGGAAACAGCTAATACATTGGCAAGAGTCCCAGAGTTCCATATTCCCTAAGGGAATTCTCTTCTCTTTCAGCTGGAAGAGATCTTTCCCTACTCTCAGATCATTTTCCTCTACTATTTTATCAAATATCATTAAAAGACACCCACTTATCATTTTAATTCAAATAATTTAATTATAACTGTCATCTGAAGAGAAGTTCTAAAACATATACAAATGCCTCCAAACATCTTCTAACTTTATTCATTATTTTAGAAAGCATTCATTGAACATATCTGTGCATAGAATTCTGAGAAGTGTCAGAAATCAAAAATAAAGATAATCCCTAGACATGGGATTAAGTATTTTTGTATTGACTCAAATCCAGACTGTGCCACTTAATTAAAATGTGATCTTGGGAATATTATTTAATCTGTGAGTCCTAATTCTTCATCTATAAACTCAGACTAATTCTTACTCTGATTATTACTGTGATATAATTGAAATTACCACATACATATATGTATACAAAGTCACATATTAACATATATACACTATATATTATATATATCACAAAGTCTGATATGTAATAGGTATACAAAGTTATACTTGTTATGATAATCCATAATCTTAACAATTTATTAAGACCTTATTGTGTGGTGCCATTATCAGTGCCTTATATGCTTTCACTCATTTAGTCCTTTAAAGTCCATGAGGAAAGAAATTTTATGATCCCCATTTTAGTGATTGAAATAGCAAATCTTAGAACACTTCAGCAACTTGCCTGAGTATACACGGATAATGACAGAAATGAATAATGAACCTGGTCACTCTCTTTAGAGCCAGGCACTCTCTTTAAAGCCAGATCATTCAGCCTCTAAAGGAAAAAGTTTGATAGATAAAAGAGGCATATTAAGAGACAACTACAGGGCTGGGGTCATAGCTCAGTGGTAGAGCTCTTGCCTAGCATGCGTGAGGCTCTGGGTTCACTACTCAGCACCAAATATAAATAAATAAAGGTCCACTGACAAATAAAAAAATATTTTAAAAGAAGACTTAACTACAATAGGACTGGAGATGTGCTCAGTGGTAGAGCACGAGCATGCCCAAGGCCCTCGGTTCAGTCCCCAATACAGTGGGGCAGGGAGTTAACCACAATATATCAAGAAATTTTTTACAGTAGTGCTTGGGAGAGTTTTTAGTCAACATAACTTGAGGAAACAATTTTATTTTTCAGAGAAGCTGGAAGAGTTTAAGCAAGAGTTGCATCTTGAAGAATGACCTGTTCTTCCTAGGTCAGAAAATACAGGGCAGAGGGAGATCCAAGATGGCAGACTAGAGGGAGGCTGCGTTCCTTGTCACTCCATAACTCTGGTTTCAAGCAGAGGATATCTGTTTCTTGGTGAGGCAGTTTTTGCTGCTTATTGATCCCCTGCTGTTTACCCCATTTGTCTGCTGTGATCACCTGCAGTCTGCCAGTATATCGACACCTTTTGTGAGTGCAGATTACTCACTGTCAGGCGCCTATCATTCGCCATTTGCCTGCCTCTTGCCTGTCCATCATCTGTCTTACACCTATCCATCACCTAATGCACGAGGTTCACCTCCTGATCTTCCAACAACAGTCAGCAAACTGATCACTGACCGCCAGTGGAGCACCAGCTGCCTGCCGTTGCCTGGAAGTTCACTGTTTATAGTACCTGCAGGTTTGATTACACGTGGCTGCCGCCATTTTGAGACAATAGCCAGGCCCCATAGGACCCCTGGCCGGACTGACTGAGCCCCGTCTCCAGGATCCCTCAGCCCGATAGATCACTCCCTGCCTTTGGGGCCCTCACATCGACTGACTGCTCCCTGCCACCAGGACCCCCAGACCAACTGACTGCACCCTATCACCAGGACCCCAGACCGACTGATTGCACCTGGCCTCCAGGATCCCACCACCACACCAAACACACCCGACCTCCAGGACCCCTGCCTGACCAACCGCATCCTACCTCCAGGACCTCCAGCTGACCACAGCCACACCCTGAGCTGCAGCTCCCCATTTGCCAACACATTTCGAAGCCAGAGCACCATCTTGGATAATCCTGGAAGCAGTAGCTCCGATCTTTAGGTGGGGAAAATCCCATCCTGAGACGCCCGCTGGAGGCTTAAAGATCATTGTCAGGTACCTCTCATGCATCAGGCTACTGAACTCTGGGAGGTTTCATTACTATATGACTGTTATACTACAGATTTTCTTTTTTCTCCATTTTGAAAACATTTAAGTTTTTATTTATTTACTTTTCTTGCTCTCTTTTCCTTTTGTTTACCTGTTCCCTCAGAGTCTCTTTCTCCCATTTTTGCATGCTAACATACAATTTCTTTTGATTACACTCTCACCCTTTCTATTTTCTAGAACTTTTGTATATTCTTTTCTTTTCCCATTAACAGCTACATCCCTGTGCATCCTCTTTGTCCTCCATTAGAAACTGCAACCTTATTGCAAATCTGTTTGTTTTACTGAAGATAATATTTAAACTCATTCTGTTTATTATGACAATTTTGTTATTGTCCTCAAGGGGCTATTTGGTCTAGGATTGCATAGTGTCTGAATTGGGCACTGCTAATATTGATCTCCCCTTAAAGAAAAAGTTTTGGAAACCTATAGGGCCACTATAAGCCTATAGGGGGAAATCTGCAATACCCCAGATCTGCACTGCTAGAGGGGAAGATACATGAACAACATGAAAAAACAAGGGAAGAAAATGATCCAAACAAATCTAGGTTCCATATTAATAGAATCCAATGACACTATGTTAGAAGAAATGTCAGAAAAGGACTTCAGATTATACATGATTAAGATGATTCGTGAGCAAAGGATGAGATAAGAGAGCAAATGCAGGCAGTGAATGATAATACCAATAAGCTGAAAGAGCAAGTGCAGGAAGAAAAAGATCATTTCAACAAAGAGATAGAGATTCTCAAAAAAAAAAAAATGGAAATCCTTGAAATGAAGGAAACAATAAACCACATAAAAAACTCAATGGAAAGCATCACCAAAAGACTAGACCACTTGGAAGACAGAACCTCAGACAATGAAGACAAAATATTTAATCTTGAAAATAAAGTTGCTCAAACAGAGAAGATGGTAAGAAATCATGAACAAAATCTCCAAGAACTATGGGAAATAATGAAAAGACCAAATTTAAGAATTATTGGGATTGAGGAAGGCACAGAGATACAAACCAAAGGAATGAACAACCTATTCAATGAAATAATATCAGAAAATTTCCCAAACCTGAAGAATGAAATGGAAAATCAAATAAAAGAGGCTTACAGAACACCAAATGCACAAAATCACAACAGATCCACACCAAGGCACATTATAATGAAAATGCCTAACATTCAAAATAAAGATAGGATTTTGAAGGCCGCGAGAGAAAAGCATCAGATTACGTATAGGGGGAGATCAATACAGATAGCAGCCGACTTCTCAACCCAGATTCTAAAAGCTAGAAGGGCCTGGAACAACATATTTCAAGCTCTGAAAGAACATGGTTGCCAACAAGAATCCTATACCCAGCAAAACTAACTTTCAGATTTGAAGACGAAATAAAATCCTTCCATGATAAGCAAAAGTTAAAAGAATTTACAAATAGAAAGCCTGCACTACAGAATGTTCTCAACAAAATATTCCATGAGGATGAAATGAAAAACAACAATGGCAGTCAGCAAAGGGAGGAACTACCTTAGAGAAAAAGCACTCAAAGGAGAAACCAAGCCAACTTAAAAACCAAAAATAAGCCAAATGACTGGGAATACAAATCATTTCTCAATAATAACCCTGAACATTAATGGCCTAAACTCATCAATCAAAAGACATAGACTGGCAGGATGGATTAAAAAGAAAGACCCAACAATATGCTGCCTGCAAGAGACTCATCTCATAGAAAAAGACATCCACAGACTAAAGGTGAAAGGATGGGAAAAAACCTACCACGCACATGGACTCAGTAAAAAAGCGGGGGTTTCCATCCTTATATCAGATAAAGTGGACTTCAAGCCAAAGTTAGTCAGAAGGGATAAAGAAGGACATTTCATACTGCTTAAGGGAACCATAAATCAGGAAGACATAATGATAGTAAACATTTATGCCCCAAACAATGGTGCATCCCTGTACATCAAACAAATCCTCAATTTCAGGAATCATGTAGACCACAACACAATAATTCTGGGTGATTTTAATGCACCATGTCACCTCTAGATAGATCTTCCAAACAAAATCCAACCAAAGAAACCATAGAACTCAATAACACAATCAATAAACTAGACTTAATAGACATATACACAATATTCCATACATCAACAAGTGGATTCACTTTCTTCTCTGCAGCACATGGAACCTTCTCGAAAACAGACCATATGTTATGCCACAAAGCAGCCCTTAGGAAATGCAAAAAAATAGAGATACTGCCTTGTGTTCTATCAGATCATAATGGACTGAGAGTAGAAATCAATGACAAAATAAAAAACAGAAATTACTCCAACACCTGGAGACCAAATAATATGCTATTGAATGAAACACGGATAACAGAAAACATCAGGGAGGAGATAAAAAAAAATTCTTAGAGGTCAATGAGAACGACAATACAACATATCAAAATCTCTGGGATACTATGAAAGCGGTACTAAGAGGAAAATTCATTGCTTGGAGCGCATTCCAGAAAAGAATGAAAAGTCAACAACTAAATGACCTAACATTATAGCTCAAAGCCCTAGAAAAAAAAGAGCAGAATAACAGCAAAAGTAGTAGAAGACAGGAAATCATTAAAATCGGAGCTGAAATCAATGAAATTGAAACAAAAGAATTCAAAAAATTGACAAAACAAAAAGTTGCTTCTTTGAAAAAGTAAACAAAATAGACAAACCCTTAGCCACACTAACAAACAGAAGGAGAGAGAAAACTCAAATTACTAAAATTCGTGATGAAAAAGGAAATATCACAACAGACACCACTGAGATACATAACATAATGAGCTGCTACTTTGAAAATCTGTATTCCAACGAAATAGAAACTACCAAAGACATTGACAAATTTCTAGAGACATATGCTCCTCCCAAACTGAACCAGGAGAACACACACAATTTGAACAGATCAATATCAAGCAATGATATAGAAGAAGCCATTAAAAACCTACCATCCAAGAAAAGCCCAGGACCAGATGGATTCTCAGCTGAGTTCTACAAGACTTTCAACGAAGAACTCATTCCAATACTTCTCAAAGTATTCCAGGAAATAGAAAAGGAGGGTACCCTACCAAATTCATTCTATGAAGCTAATATCACCTTCATACCCAAACCAGGAAAAGACATATCAAGGAAAGAAAATTTTAGACCAATATCCTTGATGAATATAGATGCAAAGATCCTTAACAAAATATTGGCAAACCGTATCCAAAAACATATTAAGAAAATCGTGCACCACGATCAAGTGGGGTTCATCCCTGGAATGCAAGGATGGTTTAACATCCATAAATCAATAAATGTAATCCATCATGTCAATAGACTTAAGGATAAGAATCACATGGTTATTTCAATTGACACAGAAAAAGCGATCGACAAAATACAACACCCCTTCACGCTCAAAACACTAGAAAAAATAGGGATAGTAGGAACATACCTGAACATTGTAAAGGCTATTTATGCTAAGCCCATGGCCAACATCATTCTTAATGGAGAAAAACTGAAACCATTCCCTTTAAAAATGGGAAAAAGACAGGGATGTCCTCTTTTACCACTTCTATTCAACATTGTCCTCAAAACTCTAGCCAGAGCAATTAGGCAGACTAAAGAAATTAAAGGGATATGAATAGGAAAAGAGGAACTTAAGCTGTCACTCTTTGCTGATGACATGATTCTATATTTAGAGGATCCAAAAACCTCCTCCAGAAAACTTCTAGACCTCATCAATGAATTCAGCAAAATAGCAGGCTATAAAATCAACTCACATAAATCTAAAGCATTTTTATACGCAAGCGACAAAACAGCTGAAAGGGAAATGACGAAAACAACTCTATTTGCAATAGCCTCAAAAAAAATAAAATAAAATACTTGGGAATCAATCTAACCAAAGAGGTAAAAGAGCTCTATCTACAATGAAAACCTCAAAACATTGAAGAAAGAAATTGAGGAAGACCTTAGAAGATGAAAAGATCTCCCATGTTCTTAGATAGGCAGAATTAATATTGTCAAAATGGCCATACTACCAAAAGTGCTATACAGATTCAGTGCAATTCCAATTAAAATCCCAATCATGTACCTTACAGAAATAGAGCAACCAATCATGAAATTCATCTGGAAGAATAAGAAACCCAGAATAGCTAAAGCAAGCCTTAGCAGGAAGAATGAAACAGCGAGTATCGCAATACCAGAACTTCAACTATACTACAAAGCAATAGTAACAAAACTGGCATGGTATTGGCACCAAAATAGACAGGTAGATCAATGGTACAGAATAGAGGACACGGACACAAACCCAAATAAATACAATTTTCTCATACTAGACAAAGGTGCCAAAAATATGCAATGGAGAAAAGATAGCCTCTTCAACATATGGTGCTGGGAAAACTGGAAGTCCACATGCAACAGAATGAAACTAAACCCCTATCTCTCACCCTGCACAAAACTCAACTCACCATGGATCAAGGACCTTGAAATCAGACCAGAGACCCTGCATCTTATAGAAGAAAAAGTAGGTCCACATCTTCAACTTGTTGGCTTAGGATCAGACTTCCTTAACAGGACTCCCATAGCACAAGAAATAAAAGCAAGAATCAATAACTGGGATAGATTCAAACTAAATAGCTTTCTCTCAGCAAAGGAAACTATCAGCAATGCGAAGAGAGAGCCTACAGAGTGGGAGAATATCTCTGCCACTCATACTTCAGATAGAGCACTGATTTCCAGAATATATAAAGAACTCAAAAAACTCTACACCAAGAATATAAATGACCCAATCAACAAATGGGCCAAGGATATGAATAGACACTTCACAGAAGAAGATCTACAAGCAATCAACAGATATATGAAATAATGTTCAACATCTTTAGTAATAAGAGAAATGCAAATCAAAACTACACTAAGATTCCATCTCACCCCAATTAGAATGGTGATTATCAAGAATACAAGCAACAACAGGTGTTGGCGAGGATGTGGGGAAAAAGGTACACTCATACATTGCTGGTGGGACTGCAAATTAGTGCAGCCACTCTGGAAAGCAGTGTGGAGATTCCTTAGAAAACTTGGAATGGATCCACCATTTGACCCAGCTATCCCACTCCTCGGCCTGTACCCAAAGGACTTAAAATCAGCATACTACAGAGATACAGCCACATCAATGTTCACTGCTGCTCAATTCACAATAGCCAGATTGTGGAACCAACCTAGATGTCCTTCAATTAATGAATGGATAAAGAAACTGTGGTATATATATACAATGGAATATTGCTCAGCTATAAAGAATAATAAAATTATGGCATTTGCAGGCAAATGAATGAAATTGGAGAATATCATGCTAAGTGAGATAAGCCAATCTCAAAAAACCGAAGGATGAATGATCACGCTGATAAGCAGATGATGACACATAATCGGGGGTGGGAGGGGGACAAGAATGGAGGAAGGAGGGACTGTATAGAGGGAAATGAGGGGTGGGAGGGGTCAGGTGAAGTAAAAAATAACAGAATGAATCAAACATCATTACCCTATGTAAATGTATGATTACACAAATGGTATGCTGTTACCCCATGTACAAACAGAAACAACATGTATCCCATTTGTTTACAATTAAAATTTTAAAAAATTCCTCTGGCAAAAAAAAGAAAATACAGGGCAGAGTGGAGAATTCTGAACAAAGATAGGAATATATGAAGAAAACTTAAATGCAGGTGTGGCTCTTTGTAGCTAGGACAAAGAATGCAAGAGATATGGAAGAGAATAAGAGAAGAGAAAAGGCTTTGTATGGCCATCCTTGGATCTTGGATCTTGGATCCTGGATCTTGCTTGAGTCTGACACAAAGTTTTCCAGCATACACACACACACACACACACACACACACACACACACATACACAATTTTTAGAGGGATAACTGATTCTAATGTAAAGAATGCACTGATGTAGGAATTAAAACCTAATGCCTTAAAAACTTCTGTGTAAACTGTTTTAATCTTTGTGGAAACAAAAGCTTGAACAATGGTATTTTATAGAGCCTAAGGAAGAAGGAGGTAGAAAGTAAGCCCAGGCATCTAGCTATAAAAAGGTACTAGACGATAGAAAGCAAAGAGTGGGAAAAGAAGAAGGTGCAAAAAATATTTTATAAATTGTAAATTAGTAAAGATAACATCAATTCAATGAGATTCAGCATGTATTTATTGAGTGCCTCTGAAATAATTTTCATCTATGTGAGCCAAGAACTGAAGGAAGGAGTAATGTTTTTAAAGGAGTAACTACTCAGATTCTTCCAGTGAAAATACTTATATTCTTTTTAATAATTTCATTTTCAATATTTCCTATAGCATAATCACCCCAAAATTTAAACTGAGTTATTTATGATAATAATTTCCTCCTTTAACAAAAGGCAATGGCATGTGATACCCAAAGACCAGCATATCTGAATCAAGCTCAGTGGTCTAAATAAGCTGTGGACATACTCATAACTATTATTGTCAGGCAGTTTTGCTTTCAAAGAGACTCTGTAATAAAAGTCTAAGGAAGTCATATGTTAGTTCAGGTAATAATAATAATAATAATAATAATAATAATAATAATAATAACAAGCACAAGTTACTCTTGGTGGAGAGGAAATATCCCATAAGCAATATAGGGTTTAAATATTTGTTGACTTGATTATTGTAATGGTGAACCATTCTTTCTTTACTGTTTGAGAACTTGTCCTGGACGTCAGTTCTTATGAATATATGCAAAATTGTTTGATGTATTCAGAGGATATCAAATCAGTATATTGCCTCTTCTATAGAGTATTGACAGAGATCATTAGGTTTTCTTTTTTATATACCTTTGTTTTATTTATTTATTTTTATGTGGTGCTGAGGATCAAACCCAGTGCCCCCACATGTGCTAGGCAAGTGCTCTACCATTGAGCTACAACTCCAGCCTCAAGATCATTATTTTTTCAATTATAGATTCCCCATGGGGAATTTTTTGAGATTTTCATGGGTTTTTCACTTTTCAAATCACTCCTTATTTGAAAGTAAGCTACCATGCCTAATTACACCACAGGTTGGTAGCAATAATGAATAGAAGGAGATTAACTTACTATTCACCAAGTTTTAAGTAGGCTCCCTAAAATTTGGGTGTACACAAAAAATTACAACCACTACTTTCACTAGAATTGGGGAATTTCTATTATATTATTCCCCATTACACTCTTTTTAGAATCTAATTTCCATGGGAAAAAAATATAATGTTAATTATGAGGAAGGGGTCAATTATGTCCTTTTCTCTTCCTATTCTGTTCCTATCTCTGCAAACAACTTCAGTATAATCAGGCAAATTTTACCCTTAGGTAACCTAGAACATGGTCTCAAATTTTCTTTGCCTAATATATAAAAAATGGTGTTAAGAGAAGGTACATGTTGGTAAAGAAGATATGAATTTGAGGGGACCACATTGTGGCCAAAGCAGTGGGTCAAGAACCAGCTGTGGAGTAGAAAATGAGGATGATACAGGCATGGGAGTCACATGTGCCTAGAGCTTTAAGACTTGCCTCTTGTGATGGAAGATGAAAGATGGCACAGAGGATTAGAACATAAAAGACAGTGTGATGAAAAATGTATTCCAGCAACTAATGACGGAGTCTAAACTGAGGTTGTAACCTTAGTGGTTCCTACCTAGGTGCCCTTCAACAGATGTATGGATAAAGAAATTGTGGTATATATACACAATGGAATATTACTCAGTCTTAGAGAAAAATGAAATTATGGCATTTGCTGGTAAATGGATGGAACTGGAGAATATTATGCTAAGCAAAATACGCCAATCCCAAAGAACCAAAGTCTCAATATTTTCTCTGATACGCAGATGCTAATTCACAATAAGGGGCAGGGCAGGGAAGAATAGAGGTGCTTTGGATTAGACAGAAAGGAGTGTAAATAGGGGAGACATATGAGAATAGGAATGATAGTAGAATGAATCAGAGATTATTACCCTATGTGCATATATGATTACATGATCTGTGTAACTTTACATCATGTACAATCAGATGAATGAGAAGTTATACTCCATTTATGTATGATGTGTCAAAATGCATTCTACTGTCATGTAGAACTAATTAGAACAAATGAAAAAAAGATTAAAAATCTTGGTGTTTCCTGTGTCCACACATGCCAGTGCAACCACAGCTATGAATTTGGTAGGTGTGTGCAATGATCTAGGTTCAGTAGTAGGGTAGCTTCTTAATCAGAGTAGGATGTGAGGAAAAGAAGTCTACTCCCACTTTGGCAATGTGATTGTGGTGAGAATTGTGGCATGGCACAATGGGTTACAGATAGCCTCATAACAGTCAATAGTTACAGCCAAGGAGAATTCCATGGCAGTAAAACTGTGCATGAAGAATGTTTGAACCAGGCAAGCAAGTATCAAAGCAACATCATGGATGTTGCCAGAAGGGACAGAGCATGTGCGAGAGGGTAGATGTAACTAAAAGGTCAGTAACTAAAAGCATGAACAGAGAGACATAAGCTCATGGAGGTTTTGTTCTCCTCTCACAACAGCTAGGTGCTCACACTCCCTATCACAGCCAACACATATACGGAGCAGATGGGGAATCCTAAACCATATATGTAGGTGCTCTAGTAAATGGATGGAACTGTAGAATATCATGCTAAGCAAAATAAGCCAATCCCAAAGAACCAAAGCCTGAATGTTTTCTCTGATACGCAGATGCTAATTCACAATAAGGGGCAGGGCAGGGAAGAATAGAGGTACTCCAGGGAATGCACATCAGCAAGAAGGTGTTATGAGATATTTGCAACTTATTGGCTGATCCTATTGTGTATTGCCCTCTATCTTCTATGGATTGACTCCTCCTCTTTAGGGCAAAAGTTTCCTGCCATGTCATTACAATCAAATCGGAAAACAAACATAAAACAAATTTGGAATATCCCAAAATACCACATTAGAATCTTTCAAGGTAATTCAGAGTGAAAAAAAAACCTAATGACACTAGGCAAAAACTATATAACCATGCACAATAAATCAAGTCATGAAGTTCATGAATTTGTTTCTTAATAAAAATTTTGTTAACCATATGTGTGCAATAAAATAAAAATTCAATACCACTTTCTGAATTCACAATTTGTTTTAATCAGAACCAAATGAGCTTTTGATGAAACATCAGATTTTATAAATAGAAAAGGCCTCAATTTCCCTCTAAATGCCATCCTGAAAGATAATTTTCTAGCTGATAGCTGAATACTCTAAGGTATAGTTACTCACTGTGTGGACAGTCCATTACATGTTTGGTTTTCCTAGTACAGTCACAGAACCTATTTCAGAAGCCTTAAGGAAGTATTAGCCCTTTCCTCTGGTGTTCTACAGACTTATGGGTCTTCTGTATGGTATCTTCCCAGAATTTGAGGAAAACAGATATGTTTCTATCAAGTTCTCTCTTTTTCAGAAAAGTGAAAAATTCCCAATTTATATGCCCACTTATTTTGAACCTAATTTTCAGAAACCCTAGTATTCTATTTTAACTATTTTGTACATTGCCATGCTTCCTAACTTTCATAACTTCTATGTGAACATTAGTCAAAACAGAAATCAGCTAAGTGAGATAAGCCAATCTCAAAAAATTAAAGGACGAATGATCTCACTGATAAGTGGATGATAACACATAAGGGGGAGGGTGGGGGGAGTTAGTGTTAGGGTTAGGGTTAGGGTTAGAGTTAGGGAGGGGGGCAAGAATGGAGGAAGAAAGGATTGTTTAGAGGGAAAAGAAGGGTGGGAGGGGTGGGGGGGAAGGGAAAAAATAATAGAATGAATCAAACAACATTACCATATGTAAATTTATGATTATACAAATGGTATGCCTTTAACCCATGTACAAACAGACAAACAACATGTATCACATTTGTTTACAATAAATAAAAAAAAGAAAAAAAAAACAGAAATCAATATACCTCATACTTCTTTTGATTATTTACTCAGTTCATATCATATTTATATGAAGTAAGGATGGAAAGTATAATTGGGTGCTCATAATATGAAAAAGCAATTTTCCTGGAATCCTTGTGTATTTTAATAATTAGCTGGAAAAGCCATTCAAGCTAAGCACTGTTTTTCCAATTTAACCAACTAGAAAATAGAAGCCCAGAATGTTACAGACAATGCAATGGCATCACAGAAAGTGACTGAGACACAAGAATTCTAACACAACTCTTCATGATTTCAGACTTCACATTGTTTTCATTATGCCAAAATGATCATTTCCTGCCACAGATGTTAAATTTATTGTTAACCATAACCTTCTAATATTTTGCATTACTTTTAGAAGTCATATTTCTCATATTTGCACTACAACTCAATAAGTTGTCTTACATATATATACACATATATACATATTGATTTTACTAGAAGATAAGTATGTTTAATTACTCTCAAATTCATTGAATTTAATAATGATGAAATTACAAGTAATAAACCCTATGTACTCCATTATGATTTGGGTCTGGCCAAGTGTCCCATAAACTAGAATATGCTTACATTATCTGGTATTTGGGGTAAACTCAGAGAACATTCAACTGATTAGATGGTTGAATAGAAATGCTCCCAGTGTTATTTGGAAATCTTCCCAACCTGACCTAGGATTCATAAAATAATTATTTACATAATTACTTTCAACTATTACGATTTTTTGCTCATAAGGAATAAGAGTTCAATAAACCTTAAAATGTATCAAATTTTACCAGAAATCCTATTACTTCTGGCTTTTTCTGATTTTATCATTTTTATTCCCAGTATAGGTTCTTTCTATGTCTTTATTAAATGCACTTATCTCCTTAATAAGGTTTAAGTTGCCCCAAACATACAAATTATATCTCATTTCTCAATTTCCTAAACTGTATAATGGAGGTGGTCTAACAACTTAGACCACTACTTTACACTAAGCAAGAAATTAATAAATCAAACATTGGAATTTTTCATCATTTCATTATCCATGGGTAATGTGGATCCAATAAAGACACAACATAGTCAGATTTGCACATTTATATAACAAAACAAACCATTCTTCTAGCCTTTTATGCCAACTATTCTTTCTATACCCTCTATGGGAAAATACCAATTTTCTAACTGTTCTCCCAATATACCATGCTTCCTTGAAAAATTATGCCTTTGTTTATATTCTTTTGATGGCAATTCCACTCCCCCTTTTTATTTCCCTTTTTGCAAACTACTGCTTATCTTGTAGTATGTAGGTTAAATGGAATCTCATCTATAACTCTTTGCTGGATTGTCTCAAGCAGAAATTTGCTATTTTCTGTGGTCTCATTTCATTCTTGCTTTTTTTTTACATTTTTGATAGACTTATCAAATTTTGGAACACTATATTCATGTATATTATTACTGTGACATCTGAATTCCCCATAAGATTAAATTGCCCTTAGTGTAGAAACTCTAGCATAGGTAGCTATTATCACGGCCCAGCCCAAAGACTAGCCCTGGATGATTCTTATTAATAGAAAAACATAAATAATTGCATATTCTGTGTGATTTGAAAGCCATGTTTTTAACTACCAAATACAAGTACCCACTCCCATGAGGATCCATGTACTTGCATGAGAATCCATTTAAAAAATCCTATGCCCACTTTCATGAGCATCAACCCTCTTCTGCAAGAATCTACCCACTCACAGGAAAATCTTCATATTCTCACAAGAATCTGTTGCTTTGTCCTATAGTGAAACATCATGGCAGGAGTGCACTATCGATTAAAACCATTCACTTTATGTACAAGAAGTAAAAAGGGGAGGAGGGAGGGCCCAGAGTTCCACTGTTCCCTCCAAGGTTACTTCCCCAGGGACCTGAAGACCTCCCACTAGCCCAGCCTCTTAAAGATTCCACACCTACCCCCAAAGAGTACCAAGCTGAGGACCAAGTCTTTATCAAATTCCTTTGGGGTACATTTGAGATCCGAGGCACAGCAGGGGCTTCACAGATATTAGTAAATTAAAGATACTAAATGGGGAATTATTCTGGATTATCTGAGTGGGCCCAATGTAATTAAAAGGGTCTTTATACAAGAAACAGGCAGGAGAGCTAAGAGAAGAAAATGTGTCAAAGAAGCCAGAGTAATGTGACATGAGGAAGATTCCAGTAGTCTTTGCTGGTTTTGAGGATACAGGAAGGGGCCATGATCCAAAAAATACAGGTCACCTCTAGAAGCTGGAAAAGGCAAAGAATAGATTCTTCCCCAGAACCTCCGGAAAGAACTCGGTCCTGCTGACACCTTGGCTTTTTCCATATAAGACTCATTGTGAACTTTTGATCCCTAGACTTATGAGACAGTAAATGTGTATTTTAAACCACTAAATTTTGGTAAATTGTTCTAGTAGCATTAGGAAACTAATATAGCTGAGGAAGAACCTGCTTCCAAACTCACTCAAATTGTTGACAGAATTCATTTTCCTATGATCATAAAACCAAAGATCCTGGGTTATTGCTGGCTGTTGGCTAGAGACCACCCTCAGCTCCTAGAAGTCCTTAACCTGATAAAGAGCATCTAAAAAAGTCCCTCCTGTTATCATTATGCTATCATTATACTTAACATAAAAAGTCTGAATATGTTTTCCCCAAAAATTGGATGTCTGCTTTTCACCACTCTTCTTCAACATCACACTAGAAGTCCTAGAAATAAAGAAAGAAAAAGAAATTTAGAAAATAAAGATCAGAAACTATTATCATTTGGATCTTAAGTGTTCCTCAAAGGCTCATATGTTACAGGCTTGGTGCTATTGGAAGCCTTTAAGAGGTGGCGTCTAGTGGAAAAAAGGTAGATCATAGGGGCATGCACTTGAAGGGGATATGTGGACCCAAGCCCTTCCTCTCCCTTTTTGCTTCTTGGTTACCATGATGTGAGCAGCTCTGCTCCACCTCGTGCTCCCTGCCATAGTGATTTGCCTCACCCCAGGCCTGAATGCAACGGAGCCAACCAACCATGGACTGAAACTTCTGAAACTATGAGCCAAAATAAACCTTTTCCTCCTCCTTTCATTAGTCTCAGGCATATGTTGTAACAATGAAAAGCCGACAAAACAGAAACTAATAAATAAAATTGTTCACAAACAAAACAACAACTATCTACATGAAAAATCCCAAGGAATCTACAAAAAAAAAAAATCGTCCTATAATAGGTGAGTTTAGAAAGGTCACAGGATAGAAGGGCAATATAAAAATCCATTGTTTGGACTGAGGTTGTACCTCTCAATAGCAGAGCATGTACCTAGCACACACAAAGTTCTGGGTTCAATTTCCAGCACACATACATACACAAAATCACCAAAAACCAAAAAAATAAAAATAAAAATAAAAACACATATGTTTATGTTTATATGTCATCAATGAACATATTTAGGTATAAATATAATAAAATGTGTGCAGGATCTATATATTGAAAAGTATCAAGCAATAAAAAAAGCCAGAGGAGACCTAAATAAATGAAGAGATATACTATGTTCAAGAATTGTGAGAGTCAATGTTAAGGTTTACCTCAATTTACCTCAGACTAATTGAAAGATTTAGCACAATTCCAATTAAAATACCAATAGGATTTTTTTGTTGTTGTTCAAATCAACAAGCTGATTTTAAAAAAGGCAAAGGATACCAAAAAACACTTTGAAAAAGTAGTTAGAGAACTGATACTACCTGATTTTTATTTTTTTAGGCTTAAAAGTTACACTAAGAAAGACAACAGTGTAGTATGGGTGAAAGAACAGAGACAGACCAATAAACCAGTAGAGTTCATGAGAGAAATGTCTATTTTTCCTCTGCTCTCCAACGATCAACACAGAAGACTTCTGTGACCCTAAAAGATGTGTGGATTTCTCCACACCAGCAGGCAAGCAATCCTACAGTTGACACCATCTGGATGTCCTCTTATCCAATTCAGTTCTGTCACTACCTGGAAGTAGCATCTGATCCCATAGGTTAAAGGTTTAGTCCCTAAGACTGCCCCTACACTTCAGACCCAGAACTTATGACCAGTTACAAATTAGGATTTCTATGACCCTCTGTTCAGGTTCAATCAGTTTGCTAGAGTGAATTACAGAATTCAGGGAAACACAATCCTTATATAAAGGATTATAAACTTTATTATAAAGGATGTCTTAAAGGATACAAAAAACTTTTTAAAGGCACCTAGGGGCTGGTGTTGCGGCTCAGTGATAAAGCACTTGCTTAGCACACATAAGGCACTGGGTTCAATCCTCAGCACCACATAAAAATAAATAAAAGTTATCCATCTACAACTAAAAAATATGTTTTTAAATGCAGCTAAATGGAGAGACACATAGGGCAAGACCTGGAAGAGTCCTGAGTACAGGAGTTTCTATCCTGTGGAGTTGGGGTACACAGTCCTGGTTTACCTTCCTGAAAGCCTTCCCATGTTCATCCATACAGAAGCTCTTCAAACCCTGTCCTTCTGGGTTTTTATGGAAATTTTGTTGCTTAGGCATGATAGCTAATAGACTTGGTAAGGAAACCAAGCAAGACCCATCTGTCCAGATTCTTCTTGGTCTCTCTGTGAAGCATTCCCTCCTCCAGAATGTGAGATAGAATCCCTCTAAAATGAGGTAGGTTTTATAACTTACTATCAGACAAGGTACATCAGAGAGTTTCTTTATAGCCAGTTAAAAGCAAGAGATTAGACTTTCCCACTATGGGAAGGAAGTTATAAGCCAAGAACAAACCATGGTCAAAAACCAAAATATCACAATCCAGAAATAGACCCACACAAATATAATCAATTAATTTTTATCAGTTTTATTGAGGTATAATTGATATAAAAAGAATTGAACACATTTAATATGTACAGTTTGATGGGTCTGGACATATTTAAACCCCCATCATAATGGCCAACTCAATTCTGACAAAGGTGCAAAGGCAATTCAATAAAGAAAGTTTTTTCAACAAAAAGAGCTAGAACAATTGGACATCATATACAAAATAAAGAAAATGAATCCATATCTCATACATTATGCACGAATTAATTTAAAATGGATCAAAGACCTAAATGTAAACAATAAAACTATAAAAGTCTTCTTATAAAACATAAAGCAAAATCTTGTGATCTTAGTTGGGCAGGGGTCTTACACATAACACCAAGAGCACAACCCATAAAAGACAAAATTAATAAGCTGGATTTCATAAAATTGAAACATTCATCTACAAAAGATATTGTCAACAGAATTTTTAAAAAGTCAGCGAATGGCAGAAAAATTTTGTAAATTACATAACTGAAAAAGAATTTGATCTAGAATATATAAAGAACTCTCAAAATTCAATGATAAGACAATCAGCCAAAATTTTTAAAATAGACAAAGAATTTAATAGACATTTTACAAAAAAGATTAAATGGATGGCACATAAGCACAGGGGGAAAAGTGCTACATTATTAATCACTAAGAAAATTTAGTGAAAATCAATGAGATGCCCATACCTAATTGTTATAATGACTAAAAACAAAACAAAACCAGAAGTTGTTAATACTAAGTACCAGAGAGAATACAGAACAACTGTAACACTCAGACATTGCTGACTGGGAAGAAAAATGATACATCCTCTTTGGAAAACACTTTGTAAGTTCCTTATGAAGTCAAACACATTTACCATACCACTAGCAATCATATTTGCCCAGGTGAAATAAAAAGTTATCATACACATAACCTGTACATAAATGTTTTTAGTGACCTTATTTATAATCACCACAAACCAGACACTAGACAGCCCTAATGTCCCTCAGTTGATGAATCAATGAACCACAGTTTGTATTATAACAAATGAAATATGCCAGAATCAGAATGCTGTATACTGTATGATTCCACTTATAAAACATTCTAAAAAAGGAAAAACAATAGGTTTAGAAAATATTTTATTGGCTGTCAAGGGTCATGAATGGGGGCAGTAGCTGGGTACAAAGAAAGAGATGAAAGAATTTTGAGGGTAATAGAATAGTCCCACATTTCCATATCTTGATTTTGGTGGTGGTTACAAGACTGAACATGTTTGTCAAAATTCACAGAATTTTGGTGTACACCAAAAAGAGTGAATTTTATAACACATAAGTTTTTAAAGTGAATTTAATAATTAGAAAAGGCAAATTTCCCATATGGAATTCCAAATGATTTATGTAGATACTCCATCCTCAAGGAAGTAGAATCTAACTCCTCTACTTTTTAAGTATATTATGCATAGTGACTTTCTTCCAAAGAATATAGAAAGGAAAAAAAAAAAAGGGAAGAAGAGAGAGGGAAGAATACAGCAGTGGAATAACCTAATAAAACACTACCTCAGCCAGATGATCAAAGTTGACATCAACAGTGATAAGCCACAGGTCCCCATGACATGATGTAATGACAACACTTTGCTTCTGTGGTCTTTCTCCCAAAAATCTATAACCCCAGCTAATCATGAGGAAAATATCAAATAAATTCCAATAGAGGAGCATTTTACAAAATACTGGGCCAGTAGTGCTCAAAAACGTCAAGGTCATTATAAACAAGTCTGAGAAACTATACCAGCCAAGAGAAGCCTAGGGCCATGGTGACTAAAAGTAACACTGTAACCTGTGTGGGAACTTGAACAGAAAAAAGACATTAGGAAAATATAAGGAAGTGAGAAGAAAGTGCAGACATTAGTTAATAATAGGTATCAATATTAATTAACAAATGAGTCATACAAATTAATATAAGCTGTTAATAATATGGTATGAACTTTATGGGAATTCTCTATACTATCTTTGTAACTTTTTTGTAAATCTAAAAATGTTCTAAACAATAAGGTGTGTGTGTGTGTTTAAGAAGGAAAGAGATTGGGTAATATCCTTGTCCATTTGGCGCTGCTGTAACAGAATAACCCAGACTAGGTCATTTCTAACAAACAAATTTATCTGGCTCATGGTTCTATAAGCTGGGAAGTCCAAGAGTATAGCATTAACATCTAATGAGAACTTTGGTACTACATCATCCTGTGGTAGAAGGGCAAGAGGGAACTGAAACTTGCTTTTATACTCACTCCCATGATAATTACATTACCATACTCTTGAGGACAGAGCCCTTGTGACCTAATTACCACTCATTGAGTCCCACCTCCCAACACTGTTGCATTGAGGAATTAATTTATCAATACATGAATTTGGGGGGACATATTCAAACCATAGCACACAGTCATTGGAATAGGACAAAAAGTCAACAGAAAAAAATTCTTAGGATAAGAGAGATTTATAGGCTGAAATTTTTAAAAAGCCAATAAGAAAAGGGGAATGAAGGATTCAGAACAAGGACAGATTAAGCAGAACAAGGAGAAAAAGGAAACAGAATCAAAGGCATACACGGTTGGAGTATTTGACCATCTACATAAGGAGGATTCCCTCATATTCTGAGACTTTAGGAAAGGAAGAGAGGATAAATGGATATCCCTATTACCTTCACTTCTTAAGATAAGGAAAGATTTCCAAATGGAAAACCCTGAACTCTTTAATGAAAACTATGATTCCTTGATTTTTACCATAGCAGTCTCATATCAAGATTTTTGAATGTCAGTTCTAATAAAAAAGAATGCCCCCATCCCCCATCCCCGTGCTTGTGTTGACAAAATGGATGTAAAGGGGTTGTTGCCCTAAAGATACAAACTCTAAGCAGATGCTGTGGTTTGGATTGGCTTCAGTGTCCCCAAAGCTTCGCTTGTTGAAATTTAATCCCCATATTGTTAATGTATTAAGAGGATAGAAACTTAATCTGACTACAGTGTGTAGAGGTAGCAGTTGGGGAAATGATTAAGATTAGATAAGATTATTAGGGTGGAGCCCTGAGATTGATATTATAGCTCCTTAAGAGAAAGTACTGTGTCTTATTCTTATTTACATCTCTTCTAATTATCAGCACAATGCCTGGCATATTATCAATACATGATACACCGTTTTTTAATGAAGGAATTAATCAACATAAACTTCTATAGTAATATTACTATAGTCTCCTTTTCTCTGTAGATCTGTCAAACAGCCTAAAAATAAAAAAGTAAAAACAGTTCAGAAAACCCTACCTGTGGAACTGTTGGTCCAACATAATTCTTAAGGTTAGGGGACCTCCAGACTGTATGGAAAGTCTGATCTTTAGTGTTAGTTTAACAACAAGAAATAAAAAAGATAGAGCCTCCTCAAAAATAAGTACTAATTTTAGAACTCTATGCATTAATTCTCAAAGGTAGGAATTTGGACTCTCAAGTCAGAACATCTGGTTTTCAACCTCACTGCCATCGCACAGTAGTTATGTGATCTTAAGCACATTATTTAACTTCTCTGTTGCTCAATTTCATTAGCAGAGAAATGTAGAAATTAACAATACAGTCCCTCAAGGAGATGATAAGAAAATCAGTGACAATATATTTGAGATGTTTAAAATAGTACCTAGCACTTTGTGTTTCAAAGTGATAGAATAGCAATTTTAATAATGTTATACTTACCTTATACCCCCTATTGATAAATTCCACATTCCAGATAAAATGAGTTCCTTTGTTTCTTCCACAGCACCTGGGACAAGGTGGGAAAAAAATACTAGATGCTCAACAAATAATATGAATTACATTTGAGATATATAAATTGAATGCACAAGAAAATGAAGGTATGTTAAACTGTAAATGCAATTAACCTAATAAAAGCGTTCTGGGCCTGTGTGCATATCTTCAATAATTTCCTTGTAATTAATTGCTAGATGTTTTATGACTTGATCTTTTTGAGGGACTTTTCAAAGCATGGAATTTGTTGTAATGCACACTATAGTCTTCAGAACTTTGGCCTCCTGACAAGCTGGCTGTTTGAATAGTCTGAGTGATGAGGATACTGCAGCAAAAGTGGGTTACATGACCGCCCAGATTTGCTGGTGGAGATGGAAGACAATAATCTCAGCAAACAGAGCACAGGCGGGCTGGGCCAGCGAGGGACTTTGTGAAGGCTCATTTGGACACTCGGCAGGCCAGTGGGTACCGCGCGCGAAGTAAGTGCCCTAATGTCAGGGTTGTCAGCCTGGAGACCTGATGGGCGGCTTATTGGTACCGCTAAATGACTCATTCTCCCTACTCCAGGCACGTATTGGTGGCAATATCCACTCAGATCCCGCATTCGCCTTGGTGCTAGCTGGAGGGGTGAGCGGTCGCAGCCCCCCGCATGGCCCCTCCCAGGTCGCCTCCTGCGGGCTGGCGCTGACCTTGCCGAGGGCGACCGGACTAGCGCAGTCCGGGTGCCGCAGTGCCGGCCGCTCGAGGGGGCGCCCACTGGCACCTGGGCCGACAGTCCTTCCGAGACCCAGCCGCGCTCAGCGCCGCCACCGCGAGGGATGAGCCGCGAGGCCGCGCAGAGGCGCAGGAGGGCGGGGCGGGGCGCGCGCCCACCGGCCGGCGAGGACCTCGCGCGGGCGCACGCGCCGCAGTCGCGCGGGGCCGGTGGGTGTGCTCAGGGCGCGCGCGCCGCCGCCTCAGCCTGCCGCGCCGCCCGCGCCGCCCGCTCCCGGCGCTCGGCCCAGTACTTCGGCGCCGGAGCGGCCGTGGGCAGCTCCGGGTCAGCAGTGTAGAGTCCGCCAGCTCGGGACCCGAGTGCCGCACCCGGACAGTCCCGGTAAGCGGGGGCGGGGGTGGCGGGGGACGCGCCGTCACCCAGGGGGCGGGTCTGCGGGCCCGGACTGTCCTTTTGGACTCTGGAGGTGCCAGTGTGAGCGCCCCCAAAGGGGTCCCCCTGTAAGTGGATTAAACTAGAGTGACCGCTGCCTCCCCCCATGGGAGACTCCCTGTGTGGATGGAGACGCCCAGGGCTTTCTGCACTTACTGCCATGGGGTAACCCAGTGTGGAGGCCACCAGCCCCAGTGCGGAGGACACTGTCCCCAGGGAGACCTGAGTAATTTGGGGAGCAAGTGCTAGGGTGGTCTCTGTAGTTAACTCCATGGAAGACCTTGTGGGAACATAAGGCAGCCCCCAGGAGCCTGTGCGGTGGTGGTGGGCCCTACAGAGGGGCCCCTCGCTTAAGGAGGACCTTAGACTGTGCCCTAGAGCTGCCTAGAAGAAAGAACCTCTGACTGAGGAGAGTGGAACCTTGCCATGGGATCTTTGAGTAACTTACCATTGCTCCAAGGACTTTGGCCTTGACCTCCTGTAGGGGGCTTCATCTCACTTGTCCCCCACCCCCAACATGGTTCAGAGTGGGGACTCTGGGGGTGTGGTGGTTGTTTATTTCCTGCTCCTATCCTTCCTCTAAAAGAATTTTTCTGTGATAGCCCATTTGGCTCCAAGGTGGACTTTAGTGGAGGCAGAAGCTACTATAAGAGCACAGGGGTCAAGGGAGAGGAGGACCAGCCAGGCCTCTGAAGCAGATAGGAGATCTGAGCCCTTGGGCCTGACCACCCAGAAGCAGTATGATTGGGTGAAATATCTGAGTTTGGCACGCCCTAAAAGGAAGGTCCTTTAAAGGAAGAAAAAAAAGATGCAAAGAATTTTTGAGTACCAGTGTGCCAGGTACTATACTAGGTATGTTTAAACATCTCATATAATCCTTACAACAGCATCATGAAATTACCCCCTCTTAAACATTAGATACTCAAGACTGATGGAGTTTTAGCAGTTTGCCCAGGATCACCAAGCTTGAAATCATGAGATCTGTTCTTCAGATTTTGTTTGAAAAAAAGTACCAAGGAGAAGCAGAAAAAAGAATGAAGAATAAAGAATAAAGTTTGTTAATAAGTTACATTAAGGTACCAAACATGAGTCTTTGCAATACTATATGCTCAATAAATGTGGTGATTAAACAAATATATGAGGACAGTTTAGCTGGAGATAAGTGCCCCAGGAATGAATTTCCACTGAGTCCCAATTTCAGAGTGTATCTTCCTTCATTGGCAGTCCCACTGTAATGGAGGTGGCTCTGGTGGACATGATTGGATCTAGCAAGGGCATCTGGTATGGTCTTAGAACTTACTCGGGGAAACTAGAGAAACCCTTCAGAGGATGGAGTGTCCTGAGGCTACCTTCTCTGCTGCAGAACCCTCCAAGAAGAGGAAGGAAAGACATGATTGCTTTTAAGAAAGTGTGCACACTGTCCTTAAGGCCTTCTCACTATGCATACCAGTGGACATTGGTCCTTAAATACCACTGAAGACACTTTTGCATAACTATGCCTCTGCATGAGGATTAGGAGGAGGGCAGGAAAAGTGAGAGCCAAGGAAGGCTTATTGGGAGGCTGTTGTCTAGGGAGCAAAGTGTCTCTACCTGACATAATGATGTCCCCTTGTCTTGCTCCCTCAACATTTTCCTTCCAGTTCAATTTCAAGGGCTTAATTTTGGGCTCCGCGATAGACTCTGGGCCAAGCAATGGAATTCACCGCAGAGCCGTTCTGGAAATTTTTTCCTGTTCCCTTTCTTTTCCTCCACAGATCCAAACCTAGAGACATCCTCCGTTAATAAAACTGGCTTCCATTGTCTCCTGGGATTACATAGTGAGAAGAGAGACCTAGTTAGTAAGGAGAAAGAACAACCTAGTTTACAAATTGTTAGTTGTTGTCTTTTAATTTGATGACTGCCTAAAGGATGGGTGTGGTATCTCTTGTACTCTGACACAGGTTTATATTGTTTAGCATGTCTCCATTATAAAGTTGTTTATAAACCTCTCATTTCAAACCTCTCTCCTCACTTTAACAGACCAAAATAAACAAGGGTATATACTGTTCTTAAAGAAAATCAGAAGCATTAAGTTTACAAACAGTATCTCTGCTCTAATTCAGAGGGTTTTTTTCCTTGCAGTGTTATTCCTAAATTGCTTTTTATTGAGGGCTCTTGGTATTGCACCCCTCTTGACCCTGGGGGAAAATTGCTTGATTAATCTAAGTGCTCCCCAAATCTTGGACCTTGAATACCATCTCCTGATGTCTAGCATTGGATAAAACATTAAAATTTCAAAATTTCTAAGAATAGTCCCTAACTCCCCTGTAATCACAGTATGAGTCTGCAAATTAAATCATCTTCGAATGTATGTGAAGGAGTCAGCAGGTGACCTTAATCTTCTCAAAAATGCTCTCTCCAAAGAAAAACACAAAGAGAATGGCTCACACATTTTCATTGGAGTATGCACAAATGTGTCTGGATTTTATTTGGATTTCTCAGCCTTTGATCTTCCACATTATTTTCTGATCACATTCTTATGGTTTTTCTTTTTCCAATACTTGTCATATTTTTAACAGTGCTTCCTTTTCCTTGAACAGAAATAGTAAAACTTACCCAGGTCCATTTCCCTCACTCCTTGCATTTTTTTCCAGTACACCTATTCCTAAATGGATCATATTTATGCAAAGTTTCCCCTCTCTTTAGCTACAGAATCTATTATCTTTCAGTCCCACATGTTTCTCTCCAGCAATGTTGCTTGGTTTCTGCTATCTTCATTTCCCAAATTGATTTATTAATTGGTTGGGTTTTTTTTGCTGGTGAGGGGGTTTGTTGCAATATTGGAGATTGAACTAGGGGCAATCTACCACTGAGCTTCATCCCCAGTCCTTTATATTTTATTTTGCAACAGGGTCTCACTAAATTGCAAAGGCTGGCCTTGACTGTCCTGCATCAGCCTCCTGAGTTGCTGGGATTACAGACCTGAGCCACCACACCCGGCTGATTTGTTTATTTCTGATGAAGATATCATTGTCTACTCCACCGCTCAAATCTTGGGATATTTTTTCGTATTTTTTCTTTAATATTTTTTAGTTGTTGATGGACATGATACCTTTATCTTATTTATTTATCTTTATGTGGTGCTGAGGATCAAACCCAGTGCCTCACACGTGCCAGGCAAGCACTCTACCACTGAGCCCCAGTCCCAGCCCCCACCCCTCAATCTTAATGACCAAGTTCTGATAGGAATTGCTTGCCAGCTTTGGACCAATAAACCTAGATTATCAGTGTTCAAATGGAAACATGATTGCATTTCCATTATTGTATCTCTCTCCATTCTCCACCCCAGTTCCGACAATCCCCTCAGAGACCCACATACATACTAAGTGCTACTTACTTGCCAGCACTATGCTGTATGAGAGTTCTTGCCCTTGAGGAGTTCCCACAGAATCAGTCCGCATTTCTCTAATCATTTACTATAAAGAACAGGGACAATAAGGGGGAAATACAGCTTTACAGAGTATCTACCATAATGAATATACAGTATGCCTTTTCCCAGGCATCAACTCAACTGCTATTCTGTGCCTCCTTAGGCAGCCATATTCCAGCCCCCTGCCAAAATGACTTTTGTCCATATGCTTTGAGTGAGCTGGTCATCTTCTTGCCTTCCAATAAATGTGGAAGATATGAAACAACTCTGTATTTGGATTTAATGCTACAGTTTGTGAAGTGTATATATGTGAGTGTATGTGATCTCTATTTGGTTTTAGTAAATGTTTCCTCTTACTAGGGTTTTCTCACTAAAACAGAATTAAGATCATTAAGTAACTGGCTTTTTTTGGAGGGAGGAGAGATTGTTGTTTTTGAGGTTTATGAATCTCTCATAGAGAAAACTCCAGTGATTCACTACAGTTACCACCTACCAGCTTATAGGTTTTGAAGAGTTTTCTGTTGGGTCCTAAGAAGTGTATTCATTAGTTAAGCCCTGAGACTTTTCAGGGTATACCTTTTTCTAGTTTCAGGAAATCCATTTTACTTGAGTTCTTGTTTTTCTGCTTGAAATTCAAATGAATAGTCCCTTCTAAACAAATATTTTAAGAATACTACCTCAAGCCAGTTCTGCTGATGCTAATTCATATGTGAAAACAGGTTTCCTCATCTATTTCTATCTAGCACCCAGGCTGGCTTCAGTATCATCTAAGTCATGATGGAGTCCCCATATAGCTCCATGCCTTGGCATGTGTTTTTACCTCTTCCTGGAATGCTTTTTTTTTTTTTTTTTTTTTTCCTTATCCTCTGGGGTAACGCCCACTCACATTCAAAATTTAGCTCAAGCAACACCTTTTTTTTAATCCTATACTTATGCCCCCTACACATGCACATACTTACTGCACTCTCACAGGCTGAGTGAGGTTCCATTTGTTCATTCTATCAACAGCTATTAGCAGTTGATCTGTGCCTGACACATAGTAGGCTGCATTCCGCAAGTGTTTGTAGATTCAACAAACAAGTTAATGGTGATAATCGAAGTATAATAACTGCGTTAAATGGGACTGAATCTGTGCTTTGGAGACCTACAGCAGAAACAGGGAGTGCCTCTTCATCTTGCTGAAAAGCTCTGCTTGCTAAGTGCAGTCATACCAGCCAATCACTGATGGTGTGATGTTCCTTAACTGTTGCTCTGCTTCTGTGGGAAGTCAGCACTGTAGCTTTTAATGAAGACTCAGTCAGCCCAGTCCCCCAGAGGCTGAAGATCATTCCATAATTTTGTTCGCATGTATATTAGAGCTTTGTGAGCTTTCAGTAAATATTAAGCAGCAGCAGGACCTCCCTCATGCCTCATAGTCTTGAGCTGAGGCCAGGAAGACAGTTTTACTCAATCTTTAGCCCATCTGCTCCTTGGAAATCCCAGGAAAAAAAAAAAAAAAAAAAAACTATGCAGTTTGGGATGACTCTGTCTTCCTTTATAAGCAGAGGTAAATGGAAGGAAATGGGGAGGTACTCGGTAGACCCCTTCAGTGCCTACAGATGTGAAATCTAAAAATAGTGTGCAGGCTACTGCCAGATGACAGAATGACCGAGTAGGAACAGTCACCAAGAGCACTGTAGTGAGGCACTGGATTCCTAAAGAAACAGCCAGTCAGTGGAGAACAACTGGACCATTTGGGGCTTGGATTTCCTCAAAGATCAGCAGAGGGTAAGGGACTCTGATGGTTTTTGTTTAAAGTCTTGGAATTGATAACTGATGTGCACAGTGAACTCAGGTTCTGTGCTGTGCATTCTGCATTTTTATAGACCTTGGCTCTGCTGGTTTTCTGTACTTTTGTGGATATTCTATGTTAAGTATGTGGCTTTCCCTAAGACTCTCAGTTCCTCAGATATTCGCATGCTTCAAGGAACCAGTTGTTGACTACTTTGAAGTTTTTCACCTGTATGTGTAGATGTCATTCATGCTAAATTTCTCCTGCTCAAAACCAGGACAGAGGATTTGCATTTTCAAGCTTCCTGTTTGTGCCCTTAAGGTAGCTACTCTCCTGTGGGTCAGGCTACTATCCACAGGACACAGCATAAATTTAGGGAACAGTTAACTTTGGTAATGTTAGTCTTTCTTGTCTTATCCTGTGGTTGTGGAAACTAGCTAAATCCCAAAATTTCATTACTCTCCTTTGTAGGCAGAAAAATCACCCTAAGTTGCTGTATGGTACCTGTTCTCATCCTGTGAGCCCTGACTCACCATTCAGGCTCCACCTCTGGGAAAGCAGAGTGAGTGTGATGAGATGAACTGACTGCACAGTTTCTAGAATTGAGTTCCAGTTTCTGGTCAACTTTGATTAAGAGAAAGGGTACTAACATCATGATCTCAAATAAACTTTTTATGTTGCTCAGTCATCTCTGCAACAGTCATTCAACAAAGATTTATAGAATGGATGCTCTATGGAAGGCCGAGGGAACCATTTAGACTTTTCTCCCTCTTGCTTAACATATTCTCTTTGGTTGTTTCCCCACCTCCCACCTCCCCAGAGTTTCTTTGCCTTGTTCCTACCTAGAGAAACCCTCATAAGCTCAGGAAATCCCTTTTAATTGCATTTGAGCCTTTCAAACATTTGCCATTCCCATATCAAGAATCTGATTAAAATGAGTAAATGTACTTTACATTTAGCATGCTGAATGAGGCAACTCTTGCCTTTTAGGAGGGCTGCTCCTCAGGTTTCCACAGTTCAGAAGCTTTATCGGGAGTGCCTGGGAAGAGAGATTCCCTAACTGCCTTGCCTTCCCTATTTCTTCACCAGCTCCTGCTTTAGTGCAACCCCTCCTCCTCACTCCCACGTCTTTGCCCTTATAAATCAAACCATTTCATTATAAGTAGGTGCTCTGCAGAGGATGCGTGTGTCTTGCACACACACATCCCAGGCTGCCAACATATGCCTTACTGCCTGACAAACACATCTAGACAGCCTTCTCTTACTGAAAGAAAGACTGTGGTTGCTGTTTTCATTTATTCTAGTTCATGTAGTCAGGTGGCCCTATTCTTCCTTCTAGCACCTGCTCTTATTCCCCAAGGTTTTTCCCCAACTGGTCCCTATGCCACAAATTTTAGATAGTCACATCATTCTTAGGACATTATCTTTTTATCCTTGTTAGGGAAGCTGAAAACCCCAGTTCCACCCACCAGCCAAAGAAGTAGTCATTATGAACAATTTATAGGATCTTGATAACTTGATTTCCTTTTCACTTGCTCTTCTTCCTAGGATTTCTTCAGCACTAGAGAGGCCAGGATTTCTCACCAGGCATTTGTTTTTACTCATCACTAATCAGTACCACTTGTTTGTCTAGAAATTAGAGCTGATTGTGTTAATTTCTCAAACACCCCAGGTGCACATTTTAGCTATTTCAGCACACTCACTTTTAATCAAGGTGTCTTTTGTATATAGTTTCAATCCTGTCCATTAAACATTAAGGGATTTAGCCTCACTCTAAAGTCTTAATTCTGTTGTATCCTCACAGTTTACAGTCAATTCAAAATGATGGGAAAACAAAAAACTTACCCGGAGTCTTGTTTGGATTTTGGTGATTTCCTTTTCATGGTTCTGCTCTACATTTTCTACCCTTATAGGTCTAAAGTAGTCTAGAAAACTGAGCCATCTCAAGTAAAAAGAATAATAGTGATCAGAGAACCTGTGGTCAGGACTAAAAAGTGGTTTTTTGTTTTGTTTTTATATTTGTTTGGTTGTTTTGCTAATAGATATCAGTTTCAATATTCACGGAAATTCCATTAAGGGTAAACTCCCCAAACCATTGTCCTGGCATCATTAACAACTGGGTTAGCTTGGTAGCAATCTTGGTATCCTTACAGACAATAATGGTATCCTTACAGGGACAATGTAAGTGCTGCTGTATGGGGAAGTGTCTGTGGTTGATTTGCTGATACACTATTAATGAGTCAGTTCACTTGTAAAGTAACCCTCCTAATTGACTAGCCTTTGTTCAATAATTCTTATTATATCATCTGAAAAAAATGATAAGAACACAATGCATGCTATTACTTTTCCTCCAATGAATTATTCCTGGAAAAATGAATTTAGGGGACAAGGTTGTGGCTCAGTGGTAGAGTGCTTGTCTTGCACGTGTGAAGCACTGGGTTCGATCCTCAGCACCACATACAAATAAATAAATTAAAGTATTGTGTCCATTTACAACTAAAAAAGTATTTTTAAAAAAATGAATTTAGTTTGTTTCTTCCAGATCTCCAGATAAGTATTTCTGAACTTTTTCCTCAACCCATGCCTTTTTTTTTTTTTTTTTTTTTTTTTTTTTTAATCTTTTTTGAGACAGGATCTTGTTAAGTTGCTGAGGCTGGCCTTGAACTTGCAATTCTTGTGTGTCAGCCTCCCAGGTCCAACCTGTGCCTTTTTTTTTCTGATAAACATAAATCTTATGACTGTTCCCTAAAACTTCTGATATAACTTCTGAGAGGAAACTGCCTCCAACCATTTGGAGAGCTTTTACCTTCTGCATATTCCCAGAAACCAAAAGGAGGCTGTCAAGCTCTGCTGATTTGTAGTCTGTGTTACACAAAAAAAGTGATGACTTTTAATATGTTTTCCAAATATGAATACCTATTATAATTGATATGCTGTTTCAACCCACTTCTCTACTCCTCCTGTAGTACGCTGTAACCTGCCCCAGAATCCAGTTTACCATTTGAGAATCATTGCTTTGGTCTTTGTATTTAAAAATTAAAATCAACTTTCCCTGTTTTTTTATAGTTTGAATGTATCACAGTTTATTCAGTAATTTCCCTATTGAGATTTTAAAACATCACAATAAGTATTATTTTACATAGGCCCACAGATCAGAGGACCAACCTCTTGTATACAGTAGGTTTTCTCTCCTTCCCTTTTCCTTCCTTCCCTTCTTTGCTTCCTTCCTTTCTTTTAACACAGATTTGTTATCTTACAGTTCTGGGAGATCAGTAGTCCAGCACAGTCCCACTGGGATAAAATCAAGGTATCAAGGCTGCATTTCTTTCCACAGGCTCTAGGGGTGAGTCTGTTTGCTTGCCTTTTCCTACTTCTAAAATCCATCTGCATTCCTTTGCTCATGGCTCCTTCCTCTTCCTTTGAAGCCAGCAATGACTAATCGAGTCTTTCTCATATTTTATCATAGAGCAGGCAAAGCTATGGTAGTAACTGTTTCTCTCTTCTAGACCTTCCAACCACAAAGATTCTTAAGACAAACTTAAACTGTTAATCTTGCATGACATCATGTCAAGGGCAGAGCTTTCTTTATACTCTTGTCTTTATAGGTGAACATCTTTAAATTTCAAAAAAGCATAATTCTTTAATAAAAATTTTTAAATGATCCTACAGCTTGGTTTTCAGTTTGCAAATTCAAATCTATTAGTAGTTCATGAAATCAACCTCCCAAATCCAACCCATGCCTTCTTTCTGATAAACATAACTCTGAGGACTGTTCCCTAAAACTTCTGATATAACTTCTGAGAGGAGGCTGCACCTACCTATTTGAAGAGTTAATACCATCTGTACCCCCAGAACCAAGAGGTTACTGTCAAGCTCTGCTATTTTGTAATCTGTTACAGAAAGTCATTATCAGGATAGTAAATTAAATAGGATGGAAAATATCAGGTAGCATCACTTGTAGTAAAAGTGAATTGTTCTACAAACCTTGGGGTTCAGTTACAGTTCTGTAAACACATATGTATATAGAGCACATAAAATATATTTCTTTCTTTGGGTCATGGTCAAAAAATTTGAAAAATACACCACCTAAGGTTTCTGAAGAAAACCTAGTGGTTTTGGAAAATGTAATTGCTCATATTGAAAATATGCAATGAAGGGTTGTGTGTCAGTTTTACATTCTCCTCTTCACATGCCTTCACTGCAAGTTGGGGACTTTCCTTCCTGCCACACCATAGAGCATAGTCATTGCCATGAATCAAGTGAGCAGTGTCTGTGGACTATAGGCCCAGCCTCTTCAAGAACCCCCAGAAACCTTAATATACTCTCCTTTCCACTCCCACCCTCTCCCTGCCTGTATACCCTCATTAGGTCAGTTGGTTCTTGTAAAATAATATTTTTAAAAATGAGCATTCTAAATGCTTAAGAATACATGCTTCAAATACAGTCTTTAACAGTAGAGACCTAAAGCCCCAACCAATAAAGCAGTGTATTCTGGACCACATTACAGCAGATCTGAAACAGTAAGATTTATGCCATCCCTAGGATGTTTTTTACAGATATATATATATATATGACTAATGTCTAATGTAGGAGAATTAGAAAATACATAATAACAGAAAGATTAAAAAATATATATGGAGTCTTTAAAAAGTAAAATCATAGCTGGGCATGGTAGCATGTGCCTGTAATCCCAGTGGCTCGAGAGGCTGAAGCAGGAGGATTGCAAGTTCAAAGCCAGCCTCAGCAACTTAGCAAGGCCCTAAGCAACTTAACGAGACCCTGACTCTAATCAAAATATAAAAAGGGCTGGGGATGTGGCTCAATGGTTACGTGCCCCTGGGTTCAATTCCTATTACAAAAAAAAAAAAAAATAGCATTTTTTATAGCTTGCTTTTTTCATTATGATCACATATTTTGAACATCTTTCCACATCAATAATTATATTTCTACCTCTATTTTTCATGTTGTTTAAGACTTCCCTGGTACCCTAAATTAACCGTTTCCTTAGTGTCCAATGTTTATTTTCAATTGAAAGAAAAAAGGATTTCTTAATCACAATTTATTAACTGTCCACTGAAGCATGACTTTCTAAATTTGCTCAATGAACCTTTACCACTACTCTGACTACTCTGTAAGAGAGTTTCTTATTCAAAGTAAATCTTCCTCAGCTATATTCTTCAATTTTATGCAAATGGGGGAGGTAGGCCTTTCCTTTCTTATCAGTTTGTCAGTTTATAAATTCATGGGTTTCTTTGGTAATAATAGATGGCAGAGAAGAAATCTGCACCACTGTGGTGTATATAAGCAGTGTTTCTGGGGGAAAATATGTGACTGTCATCAGATATATATATATATATATATATATATATATATATATAAGGTTTTATTTTAAAAAAACAAGACTTCTTCACAATGAATTAATTAATTAGAAAATGTTTTATCAAGCATCTATTCTGTTCCAGACACCTTGCTAGGCAGTAGAACTAGATACTGTGCAAGATAACACAATATAATAGAGGAAGCTGACATTGATCAGATAATCATCCTATTAAATATGTAATGATAAAGGTAAAATGCTCCATAGCCAAAGGCCATGGTACTGTGAGCACTCGAAGCTGGACTGGAGTCAGCAATGACTTTCCCAGGGAAGTGATACTTGAGCTGAGCTGGACAGATAAATAGGCACTAATGGGAGAGGGTATTCAAAGTTCCCAAAGATAGAAGGAGCATGGCAAATAAAGATTGAAAAAAGGCTTGTATGGTTGGAATACAGAGAAAAAAGAAGGGAGGGGGCTGAGGTTGTGGCTTAGTGGTAGAGCACTTACCTAGCACTGGGAGGCACTGGGTTCAATCCTCAGCACCACATAAAAATAAATAAATAAAATAAAGGTATTGTGTCCATCTACAACAAAAGAAATAATAATAAAAATAAGATATATTTTAAAAATAAGGGAGACCAAACTGCACAGAGCCTCACAGACCATGGAAAAGGGATAGATTTAGGGGACTTGATCTTAAAAGCTATAGAAAGGCATTGAAAAATTTTAATCAGGAATAAGATGGCACCTGTATGTCCCAGGGATGGCCTTATTTCAGCCTGCACAAAATCCAACTTAATTATTCCTCCTTCCTATTTCCCACTTTATGTAACTGACACTACCACTCTTCTCATTATTCAATTTAAGTTGCCCTCTCTTCCCTTACCCTTCATCTAATCAATTATCTAATCAGTGATTTACTCCTAAGTTTCCTTAATTCTGTTTCCATGGTAATACATTTGGTATCATTCCTGCTGTCATAATTTCAGTTTAAACCCTCTAACTCTTGTCTGGACCATAGCCTTCTAATTGCTTCCACCTCTCCTACCCACTGTTATCTTTCCCCCAAACAAGCAAGTGAACTTCTTACCCATCCTTCAAGGTCCACTGTGACCCCTGGTACTGTGATTACCCTCTTTTAGATATTCCCAGTGTTTTGTTTGACTTCTTTGAATTTTGATATTAAATAGCTCAAGTAGTGAGATGCTGTTCTCCTTTTTCTGTTTCCTATGATGAGTAGTTAGTGCCTTGTCCTAATACTGTTTAATAAGCCTCCATTATAATGGATTGAAGGCAAAGCTAAAATGGACTCTCCTCCACTTAAAGTATTCTCCAACTGAGTTCCACTACTGCTCCTTAGACTAGGAGGTAGCAGACCAGCTTTGCAATGTGCCATATCATGTCCTTACTTTCCAGTGCTATACTCAGTCCCACAGAGAAGGGCAGAAATAACATTTCTTTTTAAAGGAGTTGGACCTTTCTTGAACCGTTCAGAAAAAAGCATAGTGGCACACACCTGTAATCCCAGTGACTCAGGAGGCTGAGGCAGGAGTATTGCAAGTTCAAAGCCAGTCTCAGCAATTTAGCAAGGCCTTAAGCAACTTAGTGAGACCCTGTCTCTAAATGAAAAATAAAAACGGCTGGGGATGTGGCTCTGGGATTAAGCACCTCTAACGTTCAATTCCCAGTACAAAAAAAAAAAAAAAAAAAAAAAAAACAGTTCAGAAAAAAGCTGAAAATGTGGGAATGACATTAGGGAAGCCTTAGAAGAGTGAAAAATATTATAGAGTTTGTAATAAACCAAATTATATGATAGACAAAGAGATCCACAAAAAGATAACTACAAATTAGAAGGGCAGAGTACTGTTTTTATCCTTGACCACATGCATAGGGATGGCAGTTTCCTTACTACCTGATTCAGGAGTCTTCTAAAAATAGGAATTCATTCACTGGTTAATACATAGTGGCGTTTCATGACGGCCATCCTTGGATGGATTGTGTACCACGCTTATTGGAGGCAGTTTTCTTCAGTCTGAAGGCCTGAAATGTGTCATGCAGGTAAGCGTTGAGCCTTGAGTCTTCTTGTGGAATAGAGAAGAAACCTGAATTCTGAGGTCTCCAACCATCTCAGTACAGAGGACGGGACTCCTGAACAAATTTGCTTTAGCATGCAAAGGAAGATGGAGATATCATTTCACATATGTAGAGTGCTTTCCACTTCACTAAGCGCTGTTAGTCCATTTTCTTACATTATCCTATGACAGCCCCATGAAGTGGGCTGAGCATACATCCCTCATTCCATATATGGAAAACCAAAGTCACAGGGCCAGTAAGAAGTAGAACCAACATCCTCTGACTCCCATTTTTTTAATTCTTTTTTTTCCCTTGGTACCAAGAACCCAGTGGTGTTCAGCCACTGAGTCACATACCCAGCCCTTCTTACATTTTATTTTGAAGCAGAGTCTCACTAAGTTGCTTAGGGCCTTGCTAAGTTTCTGAGGCTGGCCTTGAACTTCGATCCTCCTGTCTAAGCTTCCTGAGTCGCTGGGTTATAGGCATGTGTCCCTGCACCTGGCTCCTCTGACTCCTCAACACATGCTCTCTCCACTCCACCATGCTACTGAGTCTAGAAGAGGGGGACACCACTTAATAGCAATCACTGCTTCCATAATGGTTGAAACTGATTATCCTAACATGTTCAGCCATTGACTGAGTCTGTACCCTCTGCTTTTTGTCCACAGAATCATGGGGGTGTTGATGTCCAAGCGGCAGACAGTAGAACAGGTACAAAAAGTGAGCCTGGCTGTGTCTGCCTTCAAGGATGGGCTGCGAGACAGGCCTTCCCTCCGACGCACGGGTGAGCTACCAGGGTCTCGTCGTGGTACTGTAGAGGGCTCTGTCCAGGAGGTGCTGGAAGAGAAAGAAGCTGAGGCCAGCACCCCGGTAGTCCAGGAAGAGAGCAGTGTCAACCGTGCAGCCTGGGAACGGCTGCGAGATGGGCGTGGAGTGGAGCCTGAGGAGTTTGAAAGGACCAGTCGGTTCACACCCCCTGCGTTCATCCGCCCCACTCGGAAGCTAGATGATGACAAGCCTCCAGATATCTGCTTGGAGCCCAGAGAGCCTGTGAGTGTCTAGTTAGGGCAGTATTATTCAATATTAGCCTTTCTGATGACCAAGGAGCAGGACAGAAAGATCTGAGTATGGGTGAGGTAAGACTCAAAACCAGAAAGATGGAGCTGAGTCCAGAACAATCTTTAATTTTTTTCCACAAAAATAAAAGTATTAGTTTAGTACTAACCCCAGTAGGAAACATTTGGAAATTTGGGAAGGGGGAGTTAGGGGATGTCACAATGACTAGGAGTTTCTACTGGTGTTTGGTGTCAAGAAAATCAAGGATACTAAATGTCCTACAGTGCGTTGGACAATCACTCACAACAGATTGCTCTTTTTAAAAATGCTAATAGCATGCCTGTTCAGAAGCATAGTCACAAAGGTCTAAGCAGCTAGAACTGCCTGGTTCTCATCCACCAGGAAGACAGCTCTGTCACCTTAACAGTGGCTTCAGTTGGAACTGATCTTCTTGGCTGCCTCAGAGAGACTCAGCCCCCATAAGGGTAACTCTGTGCTTAGTAGCCATAGGATCTTGCTGCCTGAACTTTCACCTCCTGTTCATTCCTGCCATCTTTCCCCAGATTGTCAACGATGAGATGTGTGATATCTGTGAGGTCTGGACAGCTGAGAGCCTCTTCCCCTGCCGGGTCTGCACCAGGGTTTTCCATGATGGCTGCCTGCGCCGCATGGGCTACATCCAAGGAGACAGTGCAGCGGAAGTGACTGAGATGGCCCACACAGAAACAGGCTGGAGCTGCCACTACTGTGTGAGCCTGGACTGCAAGGACAGTGGGCTGTTGCATAGAAGAGGACTTGGCACTTTCCTTGAAGGCCCAATCTTACAACACTTGTTTCTAGGCAGTGACCTGAAGGGTTTTTTAATAGTACATACAAGCAAGGGTCCTAGAGCTAGGATGGGTTTTCTCAACTCAGTACTTTTGACATTTGAGGTTAGATTATTCTTTGTTGTCGGAGCCGGATGCATTATAGGGTATTTTAACAGCATCTCTGGCTTCTATTTCATGCCAGTAGCACACAATCCTCATTGTGACAACAAAAAATGTCTTCAGACATTACCAAATGTGTCCTGGAGGAAGCAAAATCACCCCTTTTTGAAAACTCAAGGGTAATTTTGCTTAGAGCAGTGCTTCCTCTAATAGTGTGTAGTTGTCATTCATTGTACTCACCTGAACACCAACCTGAGCTCCTAAGCAGCTTGCGTCCAAAAGGAATAGATTCTATCACAGTAAAACTATTTAATCCCATGATCCTCACTTGACGTACTACCTGGCTCTTAGAAGCATTTGTTCTTCATCTCTGAATTGGTTGTTATGTGAACTAAATTACAAAGCTCTATTGATTCAGAACTCTGCAAATTATAATAAATGCCTTCCAACTTTCAATGGATAGAATCGAAGGTTTCCATTAAAAGTCATATTCATGTTCATTTCTCACCACAACTGAATAGAGTTCAACTCTTTACTTATACATTGTGCTGCAGATATCTTCATATTATTCTCTTATTTTAGAGTAAGAAGCATGGAATGATTGCCCTCTTCTTCCTGCTGCCTAGAAGAAAAGAGATCTGCCACTTTTCTTTCTCTATGGCTTGTCTGTAAAATGAATTATAGAAGTTATTTTCAGCTACTTAACCACCTTCCCCACTAGAGTATGCCACAGAAGAACCAACTGTACAAACAACCTTCTCTAGTACCATTTTCCACCCCTTGAGATTCCAGTCTTTTCGCCTAGCAACTCTGTTTTGCACTGTGCTGCTGGCATGAGACTGAGTTGAAAGTGTCCCCTGCCTACTACCAGGAATGCACCTCTCCTTTCCTAACTTCCTGTCACAGTCCTACCAACATTATCACCACTCTCCTCCAGTCTTTATACAAAGGCTTCTTCCAAGTTCATCCCTTCTTTGCTTCCTTTCACAGCCAGGCTTCTTAAAAGAACTTCGTTTTCTCCTTGTAGCTCCGGAGTCACCTACAATCTGACTTCTGCATCCATCATCCTGCTGAATTGGCTTTTCCTAAGACTACCAGTGATCTCTTAATTGTCAAGTCTTGAGACCTTTTCTCAGGCATCTTTCTATGTAATCTTTTTGGAGTATTTAGTGCTTATTTCCCTCACTTTCTTAGGATTGAAGTGTGTTTTGTGGGGGGTTATTAGCTGTGGAAACTAGAAAAGCTAGAGACTCAATAAAAACCTACCACAGTTGCATTACCATTGTTAAGATGACCTCCTACATTGTACAGCTCTCTACCTACTATCCAGTACCATCTTCTCTACTGATTCTCCTGCAGCCTTCTTAGACCATGCTTTCTCAGAATCTTTAGTTTTTTGTCTCAGTCCTAAATGCTGGTGTGTCTCAGGGTTCTACTGCTAACACTCTTTTTTTTCTCACTATACTCCCTCTCTTTGGGTGACTTCATCTTATTGAAACACTAATGACTTCCCCCTCTCTGTGTGCCCAGACTTAAATTTCCTATTGCTTGGACTTATCCATCTTGATGTCTCACGGGTACTTCATGCTCAACATTCCCCCAAATGAACTTATCTTTCTACCCAACCCTGCTTTTCCTCCGTCCCTTATCTCATCCCCCAATTCATTCTATCTCATTTCTTTCCCGCATAGCTCACATCTAGTAAGTCACCAAACTCTGTTGACTCTGCCTCTAATATCTCTCACACACCTCCCCTCTTTGTTCTCATGTCAGTTTAGCCACTCATCATTTCTTACCTGTACTATTGCAGTAGCCACCTAACTGCTTTGCGTGCCTCCAGACTTTGCCCATCTAATTCATTTTCCCACAGCAGTCAGAGATCTGAACATGGCACTCTCCTTTGGGGCCTCCCCCCTTTCCTTTTAGTTTTTTTTTTTTTTTTTTTTTTTTTTTTTTTTTTTTTTTTAAGAACAAGAACCTAATTTGAGAGACTCAATCAAGGGCGTTTCAGGTGCTTCAGAGTCAAGATACCTCCCCTCCTTGCACCCCACCCCACACATACTCACACATACTCTACTCCAGCCACACTATCTCACAGTCTTGCATACATACCATGGTGGTGCCCAGCATATACAAGGTGCTCAATAAATGCTTATTGAAAACTGGTTTCTTCATGAAATCCACAAATGAATACTAATGAAATATCTGCTTCTGTTCTCTGCTGGTATTGTAGGGGTGAAATTGCTCTTCTTTTAAAATCTTAGACAGTTTTAAGGACTGGATAGTAATAACAACAACAAGATATCAATGCTTGTTTGGAATTAAAACTTCTGTGGCACCACAAAAAATTCATTTAGCTATAGGAATCATCATTATGGCATCTCTTTCAAAACCATTTCAGATTCATTTAAAGCAGTACAATCTACTAAGAACAGAGCTAGAATTAATTTTTTACTAAAATACTCTTTGGGTACAACCTAATCAGAAGCCAGATAAATAAAATGTATAAAGTTGGAGCTGCTCTCTTTGATGAGCTCTGCCCACTCACTGGCTCCCTTATCCCCTGCAGCAGCTTTCTAAGGTGCTTTCAAGATACCCTAAGGTTAGCTCAGTAAATAATTTTGAAAACTAGCATTTTAGTAAAGTAGACTCAGCTAAAGTCAGGATTTCTGGATTCTGGAGAAGATTCTTCCCCAGAGTTAGCCAACTCCAAGAAAGTTCTTTCCTCTTCCTAGGGCCTCAGTCTCCTTGATTTTCTGGGGATTGAACCCAGGGCCTTATGCATGGGAGGTAAGCACTCCACCAACTAAGCTATATCTCCAGCCTAGTCTCCTTGATTTTTTAATGGAAGCCTGGAATTAGGTGATCTTGGATTGCCTTCCAGTTGAAATTCTATTTCCACTCCTTTTGATCCTTGGCATTTCTTTCTTACTAATGTATATGGCCACTGACTCAGCTTTTTCTCTTTTTCAGGACAACCTCAACTTGCTGCTTACTGAAGAAGAAATGTACAGCCTAACAGAGACCTTTCAGCAGTGTAAAGTCATCCCTGGTAAGGCTGGCCAGTGCTACTAGGAGGAAGGCGGCCAGATTTCTTCTTCATCCTCTGTAGGATGAATTATGCATGAATAGAGTATTCTGGGATTTGGGAGATAGGAGGTAAATGGGTCCTTGTTCCTGAGTTGTTGGCCAGCAGAGACACCCTCCCCACAGCACAACCTGAGCTACCCTAGCTATGAGAAGCAAAGATTTAACAAGACTATGGCTGTGGGGGCACTAAAGGTATCCTGGAAATGAGTAAAGATGCCTAAGGCTGAGTAAGGGCGGACATGACCAGCAAGAGGTGCCTCTGGGCCAGGCATAGTGGTACGTAGCTGTAATCCTAGCTCTTGAGGAAACTGAAGAAGGAATATTGCAGATTTGAGGCTAGCCCAGACAACTTAGTAAGACCCTGTCTCAAAATAAAAAGTAAGGCCTGGGGAGATAGCTCAGTTGGTAGAGTGCTTGCCTTGCTGGGTTTGATCCCCAGCACCACAAAAAAAAAAAAAAAAAAAAAAAAAAAAAATTAATTAATTAATTAATTAATTAATTTTAAAAAAGTAAAAAGGCTGGGTATGTGGCTCAGTGGTAGAGCATTTGCCTAGCATGTGTTAGGCCCTGGATTCAATGCCAAGTACAGAAAAAAAAAAAAAAAAGAGATGCCTCCCACAGATTGCTCCCTGACACTGGAGGACTTTCTTCGTTACCGCCACCAAGCAGCAAAGCGGGGAGACAGTGAAAGGGCACTGAGTGACGAGCAAGAGGAGCAGGCAGCCCGCCAGTTTGCAGCCCTGGACCCTGAACATCGAGGCCACATAGAGTGGCCTGACTTCTTGTCCCATGAGTCCCTACTACTCCTGCAGCAATTGCGTCCCCAGGTGAGGGGCAGCTGGGGTGTGTTTCCATGGGATACTGGGTGACAGAGGCCTGGGAAGCATTCTGGGCAGGTTCAGGGAGCGCTGGGTACTGTCTGAGCAGGAACCAATACCAGGAATGGATTCAGGTTCCATTCAATGGCAAGTGATCTGTGCCCAGGCTGAGGAAACTGCCCAAGGAAGATTGGTTTGCACTGGGCTCCCCTAAAAATGTTGGTTCTACCAGAAGAGCTCTAGGAACTTCCAAGGGAGATTGCAAATGTTAGGTAATGGAAGTAGGATTCTCTGTGGCTTGGGAGTTTATAAGATATTTTCATCTCTACGGTCATAACTTGTCTCTTCTTCCCCAGAACTCACTGTTGAGGCTTCTGACAGTCAAGGAGCGGGAACGAGCCCGAGCCACCTTCCTGGCACGGGGCAGTGGGAACACTATCAGTGAGGCAGAGTGCCGCTGGGCCCAACACTCTTGGTTCTGCAAACACCTCATAGAGGCTCCTTCCTGTGGTGTGAGGTCTGCTCCTTTCTAGTCCCTGCCCCCATTCAATCTCCCTTCTCTTTTTTCCATACCAACGACCTTTGGTGTGAAAGGTACCTTCCTGCTCTTCATGCCAACAGTCAGGAGAGGATCCTCCTGTGCATTAGGCAGAGGATTGTTATTCCTGTTGACCAGTTCACAGGGTGGCCTTTGTGTTGCCGTATGTAAGAAAAGCATGACCAGGCATATCCAGAGCCATGGGTTCAACAGAGTTTGGAAGTGGTCAGGCCTTTCACTATTCCACTCCTAACCATATATGCTTGTGCTTAGCAGTATCAGCCACGTGGGTCCCATAGCAGACAGCAGCCCAGCCAGCAGCAGCAGCAAGAGTCAGGATAAGGCCCTACTACCTGCAGAGCACGAGTCCAGGTGAGTGGAACCTCCTCACCTGGCTTTCTCTACCTTCCTCTCCCTAATACACACACTCATATAAATAAGAGAGGGCATTACCCACAGCCACTGAAGAATAGCAGATACCCCCTCCACAGCCATCAGACCCCAGGAGTATACATTTGACCCCAGATCTCTAGGGCCAGCCAGCTGATATGCTGATTTGGTAGCACAGTCACACATGAGAGGCATGAGACATGACTTTCCTGAGTTTTGTCTAACTCAAACCAAACTCCCATTGGAATTAGGTCTTATGAGCTTTTGGGTTCTGCAATAAGCCTCATGAACCTATGTATTTACTTCTACTGCAGATCTGTGGACTGGCCCACCTTCCTGCGAGAGAATGCTGTCTACATCTTGGCTGCTCGCCCTAACAGTGCAGCCATTCACCTGAAACCCCCAGGATAGCATGGCACAGAGAAGTTTGGTTCAGAGCCACTGGCATCTTATCCCTTCTTCCCTTTTCCCCTTTCTTCCACCAAATTCTGGCTCAGACTCATGGGGATTGGGCACTGCCAGCATCTTAATTTGTCATTAAGTTTTATGGCACTGAAATCACCATTCCCCTCACAGAGACAGTTAGTACATTGCCACAGGGAGAATCCTTGAGAGTTGTGGCAGCATCCACTCCTGGACCATCCCCCTGCCCTCACATCATAGACTGGACCTGCCACCACATGCTTACAAATGTGTACATGTGCATATGGATATCAGTCACATGAATATCACACACATGGATATCAGTTAAGCTGGTTCTTTTTATTCCAAAAAGAACTAAAGTCCCTTTGCAAAACCCCAGGTATGGATGAAGAGGTCACTACTCATTTCTTCTTTTGTCCAGTTCTGATTTTCAATAGATAAAACTCTAGCCAAATGATTATGAACAAGAGGGCATATTAGATTCACATTTCCTCTTGGGGGTACTGAAGGGCCCACTCTGCCCACTTTGAAAACTCCTTGTATGATGAGCCACACTAGTAGGTATCTGTTATATCCCCCCGGGTATGTTGAAGATGGAAAAAATGGTTGAAAATCATCACTTCCGTTTAACCCATTATTTTATTTAGATTCTAATTCTAATTGTGACAGAGAAGGCAGCACCTTATGGAATCCTGACTGGAAAACAGGGAGACAGCATCTCCCAGAGACACAGAATTCTAGGAGTCTCTCAGCCAGGTCATCCAAGTCCAAAAGTCTTTAGCAGAATGGTGAAACCCCAAGGTGAGCTTTCCTAGCCCCTATTTCTCAGATGTTCATTCATGGCCCAAAACCTGAGGGACCTGAATGGAACAAATATGCTGGCAGGAGTCACGACCCTCTGTTTTAGATGCCTCACCCAAGTCAGCTACCACAGAGACCAGTGAGGACAAGGTCTGCATGGAAGAGGAGAGGAGAGGGCTCATGCTTTTCGATTGTTCCAGCTCAACTCAGCCATAGCCCTAGAAAAGTGTGCCATTGTGTGGAGAACAAAGCCAGCCTCTTCCACAGCCCAAGAGAGAGCAATTCTACAGTAGTCCTGAGCAGGGACTTCTTTCTATCATCCTGACAATAAGGATAGGAGAAAACTGGGGCCTGTGAAGATTTGCACCTCAGCTCTCTCAAGCAGGGAAGGTCCCAGTAGAACCTCATAGAAGGAGGAAGTTTCTCTTTTTCCCCATCGCTGAGATGTGGCTTCAGTTGCTGCTCCTCCCCACTGTTCTCTGTCATTCCCTCTATACTGGGGCCTAGGCATGGGAGGACTTTAGGGACAAGCAGAGCCTTCCAAAAGGGCACCAAGTTTGGCCTGCAAGCCTCAGCCTTCTTCCCAAGTTCTCATCATCAAGTTCTCAAGTCATTTGTGGTATGGGTCAGCCCCGGTCTGGGTTCTAGATTTCTGTTTCCAACTGAATTACTTAGGTGTAGTTAGATCTGACTACCAAGAGTTATTCAAAAGAATTAAACTTGGTCATGCAGACGCTCAATGGCACTTGTACTAAATTGGGTGCTTACAGAAGAAGGAGTACCACTCAGTATTGAGATACTCAGAGAAAAGTGAGAAGCTGCCACCAGGAGCTTGGTAAGAGCCCTATGTAGTTTCCTTCTGTAGGAATGGCTTCATCTAGAAGAAGGGTGATAAGCTGCTGGGGATGGATTCTCTAGGACTGAAATGAAGTGGATAGTAGACTAATGTATATATATGGCCCTGAACATTTTGAAACCCACAGCTCTGTAAATACTCGTCAGCCATACTCCTTGGACTGATCAGTCCTAGGGGCCATTATTCAATCTAATTTTTTAAAAAGGAAAGCAAGCACATGACTCCTGGACCCAAGAACTTCATCTGAAACTGCCAGACTTGGTATTTTTCACTGAGAAGATTAAAGCACGTTAAACACAAGGGCTCTTACTCTCCTGGCAAGTCATCCTGTATACCAGCTATGGGCTGCTGAGTCTCACAGATAAGACATTTTAAGTAGAGACAAACTCTGGGCTTTGAGAGCTGAACAGTTTTTTTTCTCCTGCTTCATCTGTCACAGGAACTAAAAGTCCATCTTTTTGCTTCTTGAATCCTTCACAGATGGAGGTGATGCCCACCACTGTAGAGCTGCTGCTTCTAGCTCTCTGTGAGTGAGTGGTGAAAGACTGCCAGACCAGGCCAGCTGTGTCCCAAGGCCTGCAGAGCATGCCCCAGAGTTCTTGAAAAATGGGAGCAGGCCCATTTGGCATCACCCCTCTCCCTATCTGAAGTCAGCAAGCTTCCTTGGTGAAGAGCCTGCTACAGAGGGCCTAGGGAACACTGCGCCCAGCAAAGAATAGGGTTTCAAATCCACAACAGTTCTCAGAAGCAGAAAACCACACAAGGGAGGCTGGTCTCTTCTGTATAAGCATCTAGCTTTTTACCAAAGGGAGGGTCCATTGCTCCCCAGTCCTGAGTTGCAGAAGCTCCATCACAACCCCTCTCTCCAGAATCTCCCTTTGGAGTGTCCTAATCCCTAGTGTACCTCTGCAGTATATGTGGAGATGTTCAAATCTAGCAAGACCCATTCCCTCTTTAAGATTTCCATCACTGTGGTTGTCTGAAATTCTGCCAAGTACAAAAAATAGTGTCTGGCTCTAATATGGGAATGAGAAAATGTTTCAGTCTTTTCTTCTTGGTTGCTGAAAATTGAGACCAGTACTTTCCCCAGGTACCACCCACCTAGACAGCAGCCATGGATTACACATGTGCTCCCCTGAAGATCACTTGTCCTAAGCCTGTTTTTCACACAGCTGTCCTCTTCTGCACACTTTTATTTAAATAAAGGGGCATCTGGATGACACTGAGGATCACTGAGGAAGTGGCTATCCAGGTCTGCTGTTTGACTTCTTTCCTGAAGCCTGCCTTCCCCAGCAGAATATTTGAGCAGTGTCCCCTATGGTATCCCAGGGATGGAGCAGTTTCCTCACTCCTAGATACTGATTCAGCTCTCAAGTGCTCTTTCTTTGAGGACAATTGCAGTAGAAACCACGAATATATTGCCTCTTTCTACCCTCAGCCAAAGCAATGGGCTACCTATCTTTCTGACCCTGGTACTCTGGGATGTCACCCCAGCTTTGTTTAAATGGCCAAATCTTAGGGTTCCCCCATTTCTTTCATCAGTATGGAAAGCATAGAATTTAAATTGCCTGGGAAGAGGGTACCTCACTGGGAAGTGAGCCCCAGGGTTGCACCTAGGCCTCTTGGCCCAAAGCACAACTTCAACCATTGCAGGCATCACAGCTTTGGAAAGAGTGGTGCCAGGAAGCCCCAACACCAAAAGACTCATAATAATCTGTCTAGCAGGGCCCAGGTCAGGCCATGACCACCCCAGAGCCAAGAGTAACCTCTAGGCAGGACTGAGAACTGACAGCAGGCCATAGCATTCCTGCAGGCATGACCCCTTCAGACCTGCTGAAAGGCAGGTGTATACAGTCATGTGTTGCTTAACAATGGAATCCATTCTGAGAACTGTGTCATTAGGCCATTTCTTCAAATGTAAACATCATAGCATGTATTTACACAAACCAAGATAGCTATGCCATTACTAGGCAATATAGTCTTATGGGACCATGTGCAGTCCACTGTTGGTTGAAATGTCATTATGCAGCACATGACTGTTCTTCTGTCTTGCCACGAAAAGGCAGGACACTCTCAATGCCAGAACTTCAGGTAATCCTGGCAGTATCTGTAACCGAAGTTCCTTTATATTCCCGTATTTACAGTGGAATAAAATTGCTACTTGATCCTTGCCAGTTAGCTTGAATTTGCCCAGGATGTCTCTTTCAGCCCCAGGCTGCAGCCCAGACAATGGAGATCTCCTGAGTGGGCCCTATCTATGCATCATGTCTGTTCCCAACAATTCAACCCTGGGGTGGAGTGGGGCTAAGCATTTTCCCTGATGTTGTTTTCCTGCTGCCACTGTTTTTGCCAACCTTGAAAGGAAAAGAAAATGATATCGTTGCAGAATTTCCACTAGTCCCAACCAGCACTAAGGAAAAACTGTTTCCCTCTGGGCTGCATTCCCCAGTGACCCACAGCGTGGAGAGGGGGTCAGGTCTCATCTGAACCAATGATTAAGAAGCTCAATCACATTAAAGTTTGCATAGCACTGGTTGGCCTTCCCATATTCGTGGTGAACAAAGGCCTTCAAGCTTAGCTTCCAGCTATTAGGGATGTCCATGATCTGTCTCCCAGCCAAACATAGGCTGTGAGAGAGGTCTCTGAAAGCACTTGAGTAACAGTGGAGGACCCAATGCCCTGTGGTCCTTCGTGCCTTTCCCATTTACTTCTCTGCAGAAGGTAACTTGACAGTAAACTAAGGGGAAACATTCCTAAGCCCTGTCTTCCCATCTACAGCTGCATGCCCCGCCCATGGCTCAGCCTTCACAGCACTCCAAGAAGGAGCTCCTAGAAGCTGGGCACAGCGGAAACCATAATAAAGAGAATGTGATGCTATTTTGGCTTCCTGATTCCTGTTGTTTGGGGAACCTGGAAATGGGCAGGCCATTTCTCTGTGGTTTCCCATCATTGACTAATTCCTGGTTCTGGGGATAAGATGAGCTACTGTGGCTTGCTTTCTAGAGATTTCCTGGTCCTGACTTTCCCCAAGAATCAAATGATGGGTGTGTATAGGGGCACCACACATACGGACACAAAGGGAAATGCAACAGAGAGTACTGAAGGGAAAAGTCAGAATTTTCAAAGAAGAGATAATAAAGGCTTCCAGCCTGTCTGCAATGTATTTCCCCCTCCTCACTAAGGGCTAGTTTTAGACACTTCTTCCAGTTCCTGCTAAACTACAAAGTAGGGAAGCTAGTTGGCTGTTTTCTCCTGAACTTCTGGGACTTCCCTGGATGATAGAATCCTCCCCATTTTTATACACTGTTTTAGTGTAATATGATAGTATTGGGAAAACTTAGGTTTGGAAGGCATTTGGAGGACTATGAAATCCCCATTCATCCCTTTACCTGGTGAGAATAGCCAGTTCCTCAGCATCTCTAGGCAGTGAGCCAGATGCTGACACTACCTCCAAAGCCACAGAAGCTCCAAGAACAAGTAATTGCTGACATTTTAGTATGTACTATGCACTGGGGAATCCTAAGTACTTCACACTCATCTTCAAAATGACCCTATGAGGTGGGTAAGGGTGTAGCTTAGTGGTACAGTGCTTGCCTAGAAAGCTCAAGGCCCTGGGTTCCATCCCCAGCACCACAAAACAACAGACCCTATAAGGTTTGTGTTACAGATATATGAACACTTTACGTTTCTCAAGTTTACATAGTCACACGGCTAGGAAGTGGAGGAACCAAGTAGTCAGTTCTCAGTGCCCATGTTCTTAGCTACTTTATTGTGCTGTCTGTCAAAGTACACCTCAAGGGAATGGCTGTAAAGTGGGCTAGGACTCACCCCTTCTGTGCCTGAGAATAGACCTAAACAGGGAACCAGGCTGTAGTCATGTCACAGATTTCTCACCACCTGGACAACTCACCCCACTCACTCATTGGGCTCCCATATGTCTCCTCTCTCCCTGAAGTTTTCCCATGGGGAACATTGTTCATCAGACTCAAAGGTAGGTTAATACCATCACACAAGCCTCTTTTCTTTGTTTCCAGACAGTGAAGCTGAACATCAGGGCGGAAAAAAAGGCATAAATATTGGGTCTCTGTGGACCAGAACAAGGTTTCCCCATCCTCAGTCCTGCAACCCTGGCTGGAGATTTAGGCCCCTCCAAGGACTGTTCCTCCTACCAGCTGCCACTTGCTCCACACAAACCTCTACCCACCTTGTCCAGATCCGACTCAAATGCACTCTTTGATCCCTAGGGAAATTCATCCCCCAAAGAAAAACAGTGGTTGCTAAATTTACTAAACATGAGTAATTAGTGTGCTGTCTCTACCCCACCACCCTTTCCAAGGGTTGTTTGGAGTTTGACCTTGCTGTACCTGTTTCCTCATCTGTAAAAATCCAGAAAATAATCCCTGCTGTCTGCTTCCTGAGCTGGTAGTTGAGTTGAGGACGGAGTGAGATTGGTAATAGGAAAGAGCTTTAAACATTGTAAGGCACTGAGTGAACAGCAAGGATTTATGCTTCATCTGAAGCTCTAAGAATGTCATCTTCCACCCTCCCACAGTCCCAGACATAGCTGGGGGTACTGCCAGTGGCCTCTGTCCAAAGTGCTGAAGTCACAGCCAAGCCATCTGGGACCTTCATTCCTTCTTTGACCCATCTTTTAAGTAAACATCAAGTGCATAGATTTCAAAGATTGCTCTAAAATACATAATTTGTTGTCAAAATGTTTTATATTTATTTTAAGTATCTTTAGTTTTTCAAAATCAAAATAGGTATAGATGGGCAGGAGTATTTAGCAGCTCAGGGGGATAAGAGTTTGTGGTCTTAACTTGATACAAGTGAACTGTATGAGATGGCTACCAAAAATGAATCAATGTAATCTAAAGCTACATGGAAAGAAGTTCAGGGTCAGAGAAGGGAGGCAGACTGACTCATTTATACACTGTATCAATACTCCTGGAAAAAGTTGATCAGAGCCAGGTACCACAAACTAAAACCCATGACAGTGAATATGGACCTAGTGGTAGGAGCTGAACAAAGCAGAGGAGAAACCCATGAAGACTCAAACCCTGGAGAGGGGCAGACATGAGGGATACAGATGTCTGACAGATGACTGGCAGGCCAATAAAGTTGATGATGTAGTCTCAAAAATGAAGACAAAAGGTGACACTATAGAAAAGCAGATTTATCCTCAATCAAACAAAAGATAATTGGATTCCGGGGAGGGCAGCAAAGCTGTATAATCACATAACAGAAGACGCAGAATTGGGAGTGAGATACCTTATCAGGTATGGAGTCTTTCTGAGACCTGACATGCCAGTCAACAGTTAAGAAACTTCTGGCACATGCCCAGACTTAAGCCCAGCTGAGATGGAGGAAATATTTTCATAACTTTAAGAACCCACAGAACATGCCACATGGCATCAAAAACTTGAAAACTATATTTTTTTTCTTTAGTTCACAGGTGGGCTCTTGGAAGCTTGCCTCTAGAACTTGATGCTGCACGCCCTCTGCTGGTCATTCCGAGCACTGCCATCTCATCTCAAAGCAAGAAATAGCCCCCTTAAGTCCTATGTAACCATCTGTGTAGGTTCTGAACCAGAGAGTCAGAGAGTCAGATACATAGTTAGTGCTCAGACAATGTACAGTGTACAGGGTCATAATAACAATAAGGATGAGTTCAAATAATCTGGAATCAAAATTAGGTTTGTCATGTCTAGGAAAAGGGCTTAGGCTTACACTGGTTTTGGGGTACTGTCACATCCTGAACTATCACCAGAGTTAGCATCTCAGGCCATAACTCAGTGTGGAACCAAAGTTTTGGTTCAGGTGTCAACACGAAGTGTGAATTGGGAGAGGTGCTAGGAGTCTCGACTACAAGAAGGAATCAGTCTGTATCCAAGGTAATGAGTCAATGCAGCATTCCTTTTCCCAGGTGAAAACATCAGAGGGTAAGCAACCAGTCACTAGAGAACTCAAGCAAAGACTTCCCAGGGGAGAGGAATGAGGGATATGGGGACAATCACTAATTTCTAAGGATTTGCTAACTTTAAAGATGGTAATAGCCCTTTTCTCTTCCAATGGTGGAATTCCAGTTCCAGCTTCCTATAAAACCCCCAGCAGCCAGTGTATTATCACATTTAAATCATAAGCATAATTTGGGGAAAGAGCAGGACCATGGGCCAATCCTGTCACTAAACAGAGCAGGCAACTATGGGAATAGTCTTCCTTCTCCCCCCACAACCCCAGGATTCTCTGTTTCTACTGGTAACAGTGCTTGGCAGCATCCCACATCCAGATCTTAGCAACCATGGCAGCCCCTGGCAACTGCTGCCATGGTGACAAGACAGGGAACTGAGAACAGACCAAAGGGGGGGAGCACTTCCTCTGGAGGCTTTGAAATGTATGCAAAATAGGGGGCTCCGCCTCCCATATACAGTCTGGGAGGGAACATAGGCTCCTGTCTAAACACCTCCTCACTGGCACCCACCCCCGTCCCTGCCCACATGTTCCGGTTCCCTCAGGGTGAGGAAGTGAGGGACACCTAGGGTTATGACGTCTCCAGTCTCCATCAGGAGGGAGGGTGAGCGGGGGTGTTTGGATCACAGATACATGCATATACTGACAGATGTGGTGTCAGCGTCTGGGCAACCACATACTTCACCCACTCTTTGTCATGGAGACATGCCTCCATAGCCACTTAATCACATATGTACCCTGACACAAAATCACATACCTACAACAAAGAATAGAGAGTTAGATATACTACCATATAAAAATAATCATACAGATATACTCTCACAAATTGAATTACCAAAACAATAGTACAAATAACTCCCAGATTCACACATTATAGATGCACTCGCACACCCAGATACCTGTGATCACAGAATAATGGTTAACTTGGTTGAGCATTAACTACAAGCTCAGAACTGAGTACATCACTTGTATTACCTTAATTAACCCTCACAACAATGCTGTGAAGTATTGCTGTTGCAAGTCTCCATTTAGAAAGGACAAAATGGGGTACAGATGTGGCAAGTAGCCTCACACAGTCATAGTCTGACTCTAGGGCCCACATTCTTACAGACTATGCCACTATGTACCCTGGTTCCTACACACATCCCAGATGCCCAATACAATGGGACAGAGAGCAGCAATAATAATCCAGGCAGATAACAGAGTTCAAGTCATCAACTCATGAGGGCACAACCCTGCAACCCCAAAGGTCCAAGCCTACATTTTAGCATTAGCTGGGGCCAGGTAAGAGCTGCTGACTAAACTCTGCCTCCATATTGGCATAGACCAAGTTGGGGGAGGCAGAAGAGACAGAACTGGAATAGGAAAAAGTGGAGCCACCCACAGCCTGGGCCCCCACGAGTCAGGGGGAAGGGGAGTGAAAGCCCCCAGATCTGAAGAACCAGCATCAGTCCTGGGCTCCCTCATGCTACTCTGTCCACCTCCATGTCACACTTGCAGTCTCTCATCACTGCTCACTGTCCTTTCCCTTCCTCATTCCGCCTCATCCCACATCCCTGTCCCATCATTATGCTGCTCATGCCATCCCCTTCCCTCTAGTCCTCATCATCCAACCAGCCTCTCTCTCCATCCTCATTCCTTTCCCCTCCTAACCACCATAGCTCCCCTCCCCATCCTCCATCCTCCTTACCTCAACAATGTCTCCCTCATCTCATACTGATCACCCCATTTCACCACCCCCTCCTCATCCCTCTAACCCCACTTCCTCTCCATCCTCTTCTTACCCTAATTTCCTTTCTTACTTTAAACTCATACCCTTTACACTTGGGAGCCCCTTAAAAAGAAGGACCAGGAAAGAATACTGCAGACCTGACCCCAGGACCCCTAGACCCCTCTCATTCTCTATTCTGTGGCCTAAGTACTCCAAGTCTGCTTTTCCAGCTCTATCCAGTTTGCTTGATTTCATGGGTGTCTAAACTCTCTCTGGAAAACACAGGAAAGTGATAAGAGCTTCTTCCCAGGCCCTTCCTTGAACCCCCCAAGAATCCCCTCCCCCTCTTCACCCCCAGATTACCCCCTCACCACCCCCGCTCTTTCGAGCACAGATGGGCCTGGGAGACAGTAACGTGGGCGCCAGGCTCCGTGTCTGCTGGAGCGGCGGCTTCCGCTGGCGACCGCCTCCGCAGCCCCGCCTGCTCTGAGCATTGGGGACACTAGAACTGAGATTTAATGATTTAATGGGGGGGGGGGGGAGCTGAGATGAGAGAGTCTGAGGGTGTTAGGAAAGGGGATTGTGGGGTACTGACATCAAAGGTAAAGGGGGAACTATGATAAGGATAGGGATAGGGATATGGAGGTAGGATTAAGAATAGAAAGAGAGAGGAAGAGAAAGAGGGAGAGAGAGAGAGAGAGAGAGAGAGAGAGAGAGAGAGAGAGAAATAAAAGAGGAAAAGAAAGAGGCCAAGACAAAAGAGGGTGGGCAGACGACAGACAGGAGATGATAAGGGATAAGAAAGGGGGCAAGTAAAAGGGGCTAAAATTCAGAAACTCTCAAAAAGGAAGTAAAAGGAAAGGCTGATTATAAGCAGCCTGAAAAGGGAGCGGTGGGGGTGAGAAGCAGCTACTCAGAAGGGAAGGAGGGTGAAAGGACTATATAGAAGAAAGGGGACTCGGGAAGAGAATCAAGGAGGTGCCACTCCTGGGGCAAAAGGCCAGATTACTGATAAAAGGAGAGAGTAGAAGGGCACTTAAACTCTACAAGTTTGAGATTCAGTTAGGCCATGTCAGGTCAACCCCAGGTTCAAGTAAAGTAAACTAAAAAAGGTCAGGGGGCTGGGGAGATAGTTCAGTCGGTAAAGTGCTTGCCTTGCATGCACAAGGTCCTGGGTTCGATCCCCAGCACCGCCAAAAAAATAAAATAAAAAGTAAACAAATAAGGTGAGGTCGCGGTCGGTTCACAGTTCCAAGGAAGACAGGTAGCTCGGATGACCTTTCAGCCCTGGTCCAGGGACTACACCTCCCAGAGTGCTTTATTCTTTCTCCCCCCGCCCCCCGCCTCCTGCCTAAACGGAGAAAGGAAAGAATGCCCGGTGCCACCGCCAACTGGTGGGCGCAGTTTTCCTTTAAGGCTGCCTTTGACGTTGCACGAGTTCCAGAAGGTTCTCCCGGGATTCGAGCGATGACCAGTACGTCCCACCTTCTCAAACCGGAGATTGGACTAATATAGTTGCACCCCCGGCAGAGGTCTGAGTCCTACAGACGAGCCAATAAAATCAAAGGGCGCGTGGAGTTGTCACCCTCTATCCTTTTCACCAATGACAGGACGAGATGACGAAGAGGTGTGGTTGATTGATCCCAGAGGGCACCAATCAGACCCACACCAATCACTGTCCGGAATGTGTGCGCGTGTGGCCGGGTGACAGGGGCGGAGAAGGGGTGGCTAACACTGAGCCGCTCGTTGAAAGCTGCCCAATCACAGCAGAGGTTTAGCTGAGTGACGGGCAGACGGCGCAATCGACGATACGGAGGCGGAGCCGTGGGGGCGGGCTCCCGGTCCCGCTGTCTGCGGCCGGCGGGCAGGCGACTCCTGTCCCGAGTGGAGGCGGCGGAACCGGAGCCGGGGGAGGGGGCAGCGGCTGTGTGACGGACCGCGGAGGCACCCGCAGCTCCTCACCGGTGAGGGCGCTGATCCAGGACTCAGGGGTCCCGGGAGTGGGGTGTCACGGAGACAGGGGTCTTGGTGTCGGGGGGTTGGGACACAGAGGGCCCATTGGCTCTTCTGTGGGGGTGCAGAGACTGGGAACTCGGGGTCTGCACGGTGCTCGGCGTCCGCACCCTAGGCTTGGTTCTCCCGCCAGCCAGCTTCTGAGCCGGGAGAGTCGGGTCGGGTCGGGACGAATTGGGTTCTATCGGGCAGAGGCGTTTCTGAGCAGGCCAGCCAGCCAGCGCGGGTGACATCACCGACCCCCTCCTCCGCCCGTCAGAACCCCCTCCCCTCCTCTCCCCGCAGCGCCTTTTGTCCTGACCAGGCTCTGCTCTGCCCCGCCCCTCCCCGCCCATCTGCGGGGGAGGAGACTCCCCGTCAGTGACTTCATTGAGTAGGTTCTTGGGTATTGGACTTGGGTCCTCCCCAGATAGGAGCTCGCTGCCTCTCAGACCCTCACTATCACACCTGTCACAGGTACATACACTACCACTCACAAGCACACGTTGCCACTGCCAGCCTCACTGTCACACTGCCATACAGCCATTCACAATCAGCCAGACACTGCTGCACCTGACAGCAGGTAGCCAGTGGACCCTCGGCCTTCACTCTCAGCACCTGGGGATCAGGTCCAGCTCCTGCAGCACCAGACAGGCCTTGCTGGGCAAGGGCCTTTGAGAATCCGAGGAGGTGGCTTCCAGAGCTGCAGCATTCCAAGCAGGCTCCGGTGGAGCAATCAGAGGTGAGGGGCTTGGCTGGGCATGTTTAAGCGCACAGTGCTCTCCTGCCCACCCCCAGCAGCACCCCCACTACAGGCTCGAGGAGCTTTCCGGAGCTTCCCACACTTCTGGGGAGAAGACTTCTTAGCCAGCTTGATGTTTAAAATTCAGCTGGAGCCCTTAAAACTTCGAGCGTGGACGCTGAATGGGTTTGTAAAGTTTCGGTAAGTCCCTCCTGAGAAGGGCGCTCATACCCACACCAAGTCAAATTCTCCACGTCAGCCATACCCCTCCATCCCCTCTTTGCTTCCTCATCTCATCCTCAATTACATGTAAGAACCCCCTTCTCTCTCACCTGTGAATGAATTGCACCCCTATCATTCATATCCTCTCTCAAATCCTTTTCACAAACACCTCCTCCAACACAACTCTCTACAGTTTTTGCTCTCCACCCCTCATAACCCATTGTCCATCTGTCATTTCCATTTGTCATCTATTATCCCCCCTCCATCAAGACCTATTACCTCAACAGGCCCTCTTGCCATTTCTCCCCATTTTTCATTCCTGCCTCTACATTAAATCCTCCTCATTCTTCTCCATCAAAGGCAATGCCATACCATGGGGCTTCTTTGTCATTGTACCATGCGGCTTGTGGGTAGGGGGAGTGAGGGAGGGTAGAAAGGAGAAGGAGGAGAAAGAGGCAGGTTCTGAGAGAGTTTGCCCTGTGTCTGTGGAGGCAAGAGAATTATGAGTCTGTGAGAGATAGCAGGTGGGTGCCCGAGAGGACACTGGCCGGGTGAAAAGGTAATGCAGGGACAGCAAAAGGAGTGGGTGGACTGGAGAGCTGTTCTGACTTGCCTTCTGCCTAGTAGCTGCTATAGTTTTCTGGGGCACCCTGTTGATGTTCTGGGGTTCCTTCCCAATCCCGGAGGAAAGGTGTGGGCTGAGGTAGAGATGGCAGACCACCCCACCCCCACCCCGCTCCCTCTCAGACGGCTTTTACTGCTGCTTCTGAAAATGGCCACCCTCCCCCAGATGCTCTTTCTTCTCTGCCTCCCCCAACACCAGTCTCCCCCACAGACGTGACATGCTGGTGTGGGGAAATGGGGGAGCGTCTTTATGGTGCCTTCTCTTCATCAGAGTGAAGTGACTCCAAGCACCGTGAGTCAATCCAGCCACCTTCAGTAGGCTTTGTGGGGGCAAGAGCTAAGGTCATTGTCCCTTCCTACCTGGGGCTTTGGAGGCCTCCCCCTTACCAAGTCACAGTTCTCACTCCTGCCAGGCACCCTGTATACTTCACTGCTTTGAAGCAGTCAGAAAAGCAGGTCTCAGCTATGGCTGCCAGCCCAGGACATTGCTAGAAAGACTCTGGTTCTCCTGGCTTTGGCACGGGGTCAGCCATGTTTCGGAAGGACAAGAGAATGGCTTCTGATCCTTCCCCCAGATAACTGTAGATATAGAAAAGCACCTTCCCTTCATATCCTACATAGATGCATGGATGGGGGAGGGGAGATTCAAGTAGAAGAATAAGAGCCCTGTGTTTCTTCTTCATGTAACAGATGACCCTGCACCCCACATAAAATGGTTTATCAGGAGAGTGTGGGTCTAGTATGGGGCCAGATTCTAAACTACAAGGGGAGGTGAGAAGGAGGGACTTTCAGGGAATGCCCAACTGTCTCCTAGCTGCTAGGGTTTAAAAAGGCCCTATCCTCAGACACTTCTATTCACAAACACTGGTGTTCAGGCAGCACAGACAAGTCTTTACACACAGCTTTGTGTATAGACACTGGGAAATGAGTAAAGGCAACTGCTGCCCTCACTGGGGGAAGGACATTGCCACCCCCTGCTAAGGAGGGTGTTGGAAACGGCAGTTTCCTAAGACTGTGAGTCACCCTGTGATCTGACTCACACATGAGACTTAGCATAGGCTGGGGGACGGGTAGGGAGACCTGGGGTCTTCAGTGGCAGAGAATACTCCACAGACACCCATACCCTGACTCAGCCTGGCTGTCCAGGACAGCTGGCCGAAGACCTAGGCCTGTTCCCAGTCCTGTGCCACTGCCCCAGCTGCCCTCAGCCTGGGCACTGTGCCTGAGGTGTGGCGTAGGAGACCACGATGCTCAGGTGACCTCACCCAGTGCACTGACCTTCGCCAGCTTCTGTGTGTGGTCTGTCAGTCCACGGTGCCACCTCACTCAGAAGGACCTCGGGGGTCCTCAGTCTAGCCCAAGGGCCTGGGCCTCAGCTGAGCCTTAAGAAGTGGGCCATAACCTTCAGCTTCCTGTTGGGAAAATCCAGGAGCTGAGGAAGGACTCATGGAATCTAGGATGTCAGAACTGAAAGAGATCATCTAGCCTAAACCTTTCATTTTACAGATGGGGAGACAGAGGCCCACAGAACAGGCATGACCTACTACTGAAGGTCACACAGGGAGTCATTTAGGAATTGCAGGATCATTGAGAACAGGGCTGAGGAGTGGAGAATAAAGGCACCAAGGATTGGCCCTGGGTTTCTTTCAGAAATAAGGAGACCAGTGCCGGTCCAGTGGCTGTAATGGGAAAAGATTATTACAAGATTCTTGGGATCCCATCTGGGGCCAACGAGGATGAGATCAAGAAAGCCTATAGGAAGATGGCCTTGAAGTACCACCCAGACAAGAACAAAGAACCCAATGCTGAGGAGAAGTTTAAGGAGATTGCAGAAGCCTATGATGTGCTGAGTGACCCTAAGAAACGGAGCCTCTATGACCAGTACGGGGAGGAAGGTAAGAGGGCTGCACTGCAGCCCAACAGGGACCCCTGTGTTTGAGTGAATTGGCTCTAATAGCAGAGAACTGAGCAGGGATGAAGGTGGCAAGTATTCCTAATACTGACACCCAAGGGAGAGAGGAGACCACTCACTACCTAGTCTCAGCTTACTGCCTCTCTCTACCCTACTCTAGTTCAGGCCTTAGAGAGGTCTGAAGCAGGAGCCAGAGGCCTTCCCCCTCCCTCTTTCCTTCTCAGCCTTATTAGTCCTGCCTGAAGTCCCTGCTGCTTCATTGGCTGATGAGAATGGTGAGGGAAAGGGTGCCTGTGGCTCTCTGAGGACAGAGCATTTACATTCATCAGCATAAAAGTCTGGCCCTTAAACAGCCTGGGGATTAACCACCAGAGCCCTGAGTAGACATGGTTGTCCCCTTCCCTTCCCCCACCCCAGCCCACTTTAGGCCAGGAGAACAGAAATGGAGCTTCACCTCCCAGAGGAAGTGGCAGGGATCCAAGGGTGGAAGGGGAACTGCTACTGGCATCTCACCCCCTCCCAGGGGCAGCTGGTGGCCAAGCACAGGGCGGGAGGCAGGAAAGGCCCAAATAAAGGCTCTGAGAGGGTGGCCCCTCCCAGCACATCCCACGAGCATGATGTAGCTGCTAATTCTGGGCCTGCCCCTCAGGGCTGCCTGCCACCCGCCAGCCACAGGCACCTGTCAGGCTATATTAAGAGACATTGTCACAGCTGAGGACTCTCCTTCCTGGGAGGAACTATCATTCTTCCCCACCTTTCTTTCACATTCTCCTCCTCTTCACCCTCCCCACCCTATCCTCAAAATGAAATGGGCTAATGGTATGTACTGTACCTGATACAAAGCAGGAACTCAAAGGAATGTTCTTTTTTTCTTTTTCCATTCTCCTTGCTTTGTGTTCCATTCCTCTCTACCCTTACCCTCTTGTGTGCCCCAGTCCTCCCAACCCCCTCTTCTCATTCTCCATGCTTCTACTTCCCTCTATCTTTTCTGCTCGCCTCCTAGATTTACAAACTCCCAAATTCACTATCTCCTGAAGTCCCCAGCTTTCTCCCCAGCATTCCCATCCCTCCGGGGTGGAGGGATGGGAATGGTAGGGATAGGAAAGAGGGAAGCTGTGCAGACACCATGCCACCATGTGACCTGTCTCGGAATTGCATGCATTCCTCCACTCAGCCTCACCTTTGTTTAGGAAGCAGGTGGGAGTTGGGAGAGCTACCCTGAACTTCACCCCACTACCGCCACCAGCATGCCCAAGCCTAAGTGCAGGGTAATGCTCAGAATCAGCCCAGACACCAGGTTCTGGTGCAGATTTTCATCCCAAGGACCCCTAAGGCTGCACCAGGGCCTGGGAAAGGAGAGGCAGCCTTGGAAATGTTGACTGTATTTTTGTCCACTCTGCCCCCTCCGCAAGAGCCAGCCAGAACAATTGTGCACACAGACTCTATGTGCAGCTCTGGGTTGGGACAAGTTGTTCCTAGCTTGAAAAGGGAGTGGTGGTGGTAAAGGAGGAATCCCACAGGAAGAATTACCCCCTCCTGTTGTCATCAGTTCAACCTCCCTCTCTCACTGAGCTCTGCCAAGCTTTTTGAACTTGCTTGATAGCCCCTCAATAGGAGGAAAGAATAGATCCTAAATCTTGACAGAGAAGTGAAGGGGTGGCTACTACAAGTACCTGAACTGCCTACCACCTGGCCCCTCTAATGAAACCCGAATCTATCCTTGTGGTCCCAGGAAATGAGGCTAATTTAGGCTCAGGCCTCCATGACCAATTGAAATTCTAGATAAAAGACTTCAAAGAGAAGGAACCCTTCCTCTAGCTTGGGCCCCACCCCAGAGTCTACATATTCTGGATGAGCTCTCAATGTTAATCCCCTCCACACAGCTCCCAGGACCTCCATAACCATCACCACCACACCCACGAAGGTGCCATCCAGGACTCTGAACCCTAGATAGGACATGATTCACGAGAGAGCACTTGGGGTCACAGCCTGCAAGATGCCAGCCATTCATGCATGGTGGTTGGTCTACATTAGGTGTGGGGTCTAGGGCTTGATGTTGCATAACTCCAGGAGCTTCATTCCCATTGTAGTCTGTGTCTGCACTGTGTGAATGACACTCCCTGGAGCTATGCAACACTGTGAGCAGGGTTTGAGAGTAAAATATTTGAAAACTTGTAAAAAAATCATTCCTGTGTTTTTGAGCCTTTCTAATTTCCCATTTGGCATGAGTCAAGGAAAGAGGAAGCATTACTAGAAGCAGAATAAAATGGGTTTCCTCCTAGATTGTCTCCCCAACTCATCTGGGGCAGGTCACTTATTAACCCCTAAGTGGTCAAATCCTGTCTGATTGCCTCTTGCTGTTGTCTTTGGAGATAAGCAGGGGTCTGGGAGTCAGGTATGACTTGTAATGTGACACCAGACCAGCCACTCAAGGCTTTGTGAGACATCTCTGGGCATGAGTACATGGAAAAGGTGACAGAACTGAAAGTCCATCCTCTAAGTCCCCTAGTTCTGACTTTTTCATCTAATGGGTAATCCAGCCTCTTCGAACCTCAAGATGTACATTATTCTTAAATACATAATTAAGAGTGGAAATTAATCTCGCCAGAAGTTTTTCTTACTGTTAGCCTGATCCTCTCTGGAGTTAAAGGTTGCTTCTTTCTCTAGGCCCAAGAACTGGGAGTTGAGGGCAGAGGGAAGTGACTGGTGTGGGGCCAAGATGGGCCACAATGCCCCTAACTTCTCCTCCCCTCTAGGCCTGAAGACCGGCAGTGGTACGTCAGGTGGCTCCAGTGGCTCCTTTCACTACACCTTTCATGGGGACCCCCATGCCACCTTTGCCTCCTTCTTTGGTGGCTCCAACCCCTTCGATATCTTCTTTGCCAGCAGCCGCTCCACTCGGCCCTTTAGTGGCTTTGATCCAGATGACATGGATGTGGATGAAGATGAGGACCCATTTGGTGCCTTTGGTCGTTTTGGCTTCAATGGGCTTAGTAGGGGTCCAAGGAGAGCCCCAGAACCACTATACCCCCGGCGCAAGGTGCAGGACCCACCTGTGGTACATGAGCTGCGGGTGTCCCTGGAAGAGATCTATCATGGCTCCACCAAACGCATGAAGATCACTAGACGGCGCCTCAACCCTGATGGGCGAACTGTACGCACAGAGGACAAAATCCTGCACATCGTCATCAAGCGTGGCTGGAAGGAAGGCACCAAGATCACCTTCCCCAAAGAGGGTGATGCCACTCCTGACAACATCCCTGCTGACATTGTCTTCGTACTCAAAGACAAGCCCCATGCACATTTCCGCCGAGATGGCACCAATGTGCTCTACAGTGCCCTGATCAGCCTCAAGGAGGTGGGACCTGCTCAGGTTTTGTGTGTGTGTGTGTGTGAGTGAGTGTGTGTGTGTGTGCGTGTACATGTGTTGTGTGGGTGACAGAAAACATTCCCTACCTTCCTGGCACGTGGCACCTTCTTCCCCCATTTCAGTCTTTCTCCTCCCTTCCCATGAACTTTGCCCCACCTTTTCCTCATTCTCTGCTTTGTTTTCCCCAGGCACTGTGTGGCTGCACCGTGAACATTCCCACCATTGATGGCCGAGTGATCCCTTTGCCCTGTAATGATGTCATCAAGCCAGGCACCGTGAAGAGACTCCGTGGGGAAGGCCTTCCCTTCCCCAAGGTGCCCACTCAGCGGGGAGACCTCATTGTGGAATTCAAAGTTCGCTTCCCAGACAGATTAACACCACAGACACGACAGATCCTGAAGCAGCACCTACCCTGTTCCTAGGCTCTGCCCCAGCTAGTTCAGAGTCTACCACAGCAATACCCCACACTCACCCCACCCGATGTGCACCCAGCTTGATGTCCACTGGACACTGGCAACTTTTTCTAAAATGCAAAAAAAAACCACTGGTTTTCAGGAAAATGTTCCTATTCCTGACCCCTTTCAGAGCTGGGCTGCTTTGGGGGAGTGGGAGGGAGGTGGGGAGAGCTAGCCCAGGCCAGGGGTCAATTTTCATGTCACTAGCTTTGAATCCAGTTCCCACTTCAGTGGCTGGAGAGTGACTTGAGTGCTACTTGAAGATGTAGATTCCTTATCCATGCCTGTAAATAGCATGTCCTCTTTCCCCTCTTGGCCTTGCTAATCCTTTTCCTCTCCCTTCCCTTTGGTTTCCTCCTGCTGGGGGAGGAAGAGGATAGAAAGGATACTGCTTTCATTCCCCCACTCCCAGGTCCATAGTGTCCAAGGTTATCACACACATATTCATGCACATGAAGCCCTTGAGCATCTGTGCCTCTCCAGGAGATAGAGAGGGCAGGAGATAGGAAGGGACAGTCTGCAAACCATGAATAGGGCCATTGAGCACAAGACACTTTTCATTTGGGACAGGGAGGTGAACCAGCCCTCAGCAGCCTCCTGACAGCTACTCAGGCTACACTTCACAGAGCTGGAAGTTCTGTCCTCACAGCTGCTTTGAGGAGTGTTCAAGGGCAGAGGGAAAGAAGAAGAGGGGTCTAAGGTATGAAGCTAAGAGGTGGTGCAGGGCCCATCTCCCAGCCTTCATCAGGAAGGGAAAGAGCTTGGGGGTCAGGTGGCAGCTATTTCCCACCAAGAGATTCAGGGTCACATGTTTCTCCCCACACCTCTGAACTCAGGGCCTAGCCACCCCAAACTTCCAAATCCCACTTTTATGATATGTGAAACTACTTATTTCTTATCCTTCTTGGAGGCTGTGTGGGGAATTTCCAGCCCTTTTATGCCTATGTGACCCCACCCCACTCCCACAGTTGTATAAAAATCAAATAGTGAAGGAGCTGGGAGAAGACTGCTTTAGCCAGTCCTGGGGTGGGGTCTTTAGGTTTTCTCACTTTGACAAGCCCCTGAATGTTTTTATAGTAGTTTTTTTTTGTATTTTTTTGTAATGACAGTATTATGGAAAAAAATAAAATATTTTAAAAATATGGCCTCTGAGCAGGAACAACTAACCTGAGATGGGGACAGGTGTGCAGTGCTACTGTCAACCTCCCTTCAGGGTCCAGGCCACCTCTGAGAAGCCCAAGCAGGCCCTTGATAAAAGCTGAGGATTATTCCTTCCTTTCTCTAAACTCAGACTCTTCGGATTTCTAAAACAGGTACCCAAACATAAGAAAGATAGAAGATACCACTCAGGTATTAGAAGAATCAGACCATTTGGGAAGAAAAAATAAATCCCTGGTCATAAGAAACAGGGACCATCCTCTTTGGAAAATATATTAACATGATATTGAATAGATTTTCTTCTCTTGTCTAAAATTTCTGTGAATTTGAGGAATTTTCTTCCTAGGAGGGGATGGAGGAGAACTTTGTAGCTGACCAAAAGAGAGACATCTCCAGAGACCAAGATCAGGCAAGAGAAAGGGTAGCTAGATTCCTGGAATCCTTGGCCAGAGCTGGCAGAGCCTGGGTTGGGGACATGGGCCCCGTGGGAGGCACTGATCATAGTTGCTGATCCTTGCATCTCACAATTTTCTAGTGATATCTGTTCTGGTATCTGACCTGCTGATTCCTGCTGAGACAACTCTGGCTCTCAAAACCTGAGTGACCTTTATGATGATGTCCCTGTCCTTTCCCTTGGGTCTGGGTAGGAAGGACCCCTGGGGCTGCAGAATGCCCATCCACAGGAGCTGTCTAGGCCTGGATTTCCTCCTATGGCTGTCCTTCCTCCAAGTGTGATGCCTGCATCCCCAGAATCAGACCCAGGACAGTTATGTTCTCCTGAGCTCAGTGTCCCCAGTGTCATGAAGGCAGTGCTGTCTGAAGCTGAGCCTGGCCCTGCACAGCAGTGGACACTGACTTGGCTTTACTGTGGCCTTGCTGCCTCACCTTTCATCCCAGGACAGAGTCACTGAAAAAGGCTCCTCATCCTTTTATATGAACTATTTTTGCCAGAGGATGTTCCTCATAGTGCAGAAGAAAACCAAGGGCTCTTGCTCACAAGGGTGTCTCCTAATCCACTGGCCTGAGCAGGGACACCCCAATCCTGCATCCCCTACTTCATGCTCTCCTGCTCTGTGGCTCCTAGGGTAGTCCTCTTTATTCAAGGCTCCATTCTTGTCCTGGTTCTTTATGAAAGCCTGAAGTTTTGGAATCTGGGTCCACTAAGCCAGACTTCTCCCTCTGACCTTCATGGAAACACAGGACCTGGGGAATTTTCATGTCTTCATGGAGCACACACTGGGAATGGGATTAGGAGACCCTAGAAATCAGGTTATCTGAAGTAAGGGGCACTCAATGGGAATGCCTTGAGGCCAGCTCTACAGCTCTACCTGCAAATTGAACTTAGAGGCTGTGTGGGATTTACTGGTCCTTTAATATTTGTGTAACCCCACATACACACACATATACACAGAGCTGTAGAGAAGTCAAGATAGTAAAGAAGATGTGGCAGGGGAATGGGCTTACTCTTTAAAACCCTTTATTAAGTTTTCTCACACAAGTTCCTGAATATTTTAGATTTTTTTGTGTGTGTAATTTTGTAATGACAGAACTATAAAAATCATTTGTTCATTTTGGATGACAATAATATTCTTTTTAAGGCACAGCCATTCTGGATTTTGAACCACTGGCACTCTTGGGGAGGGGCATTTTTTGGTCGCTGGAGTCCTTTGACCTCTCAGTTTACTAGACACATCCAGCTCACTGTCTCCAGGACATCTTCCAATTATGGCTTAGGAACCTTGGAAATCTCCTTGGACTTCATTTCTCCCTTGCATCTTTGTCCCTTGAAAGAATTCCTAAGTCTCCATGTCCTTCTCCTAAAGAGGAAACTCTGAAAAGATGTGGTGAACCCCTTCAGACCCTCTCCTCTCTGACCTCCACCTGTGGGCACTGCTCCTCCATGACTGCAGTCTGCTGGGATGCAACTCCACTCTCATCTCTTGGGTCATGTCATGCTATTGTTTGACTTGGGTGACTCTGGACTGTCTCTCTTATCCCCAACAAAGTTTAACCATGATACCAGTATCATGAACCAAAAAATTTGTCTTCTCTTTTCCTTGAACTGAGCGTTCTCTGTGAACCCATGACCAGTACCTCAGGGCCCTCTGGACTTTCTTGCTCACAGCTGAGGGGACAGGGAAAGGACTATGCCAGGGTGCGGAATGAGTTTTTTACGGTGTTAATCTCCCAACCTACCTAAGACTTTCTTTCAAGGAACTAAACAACCTCAGTTTATCTATGCTTAAAACATGGGTGGCTGAGAAAGAAAGCTAGACTGGGGAAGGGGCCATGAGAGGATTTCTATAAATTTAACTGTTTTTTGGATTCAAAGACCTTGAAAGCTAAGCTCTATCTCTTCCACACTAAAAACCATAACATCTGGACTTTTAGTATGTGTGTAATTCCTGAGTCAAGGAAGAAAAACTTCCAATAGACATGCAGAGAGTGTTCCTGATTCACTGAGGGTACTGAAAATCTAGTTTCCAAGCAGCTGTAGGACTTATCAGGAAGGGACAGCATATGGTTGTCAGCAAACCATGAACAATATATATCTATAAGGACCTACTCTGATAGATTTGCTCATCTTCTTGCCCAAGTAAACCTTCGGGATATTTTCCAGTTACTTCTGGTCTAGGTTCTCTCCTGAACACATTAATGTCATTTCATGATCCATTACTTGAGTGACAAGTAATTTTTTATTTTTTTGGTCTCTTCTTAAGAATCAGTCCCTAAAACCTGGGTAACTTCCTGCATGCCTTTGGGGCCCCTTTTCTATCTATGCCTCAGACTCTTCCCTGAATCATTCCCTATCTGAAACTTTATTAGGCCCTTCACATGGAAGCTTCTTGAAGTATCCAATCAAATCTTTCTTCTATCCTCACTGCTTTAACCTATAAATACCTAGAGCATGTTTATAGGATCTAAGCTTGTTCCTTAGCTGAGATGTGTCTATTTAGGTATCCTGAGGCTCCATCAGTGCCAGAGGCTCCTGTATCTTGCAGGCCCAAAACCACTAATGTTATATGAAGCTGTTTCAAAGGTGACGCTCTAGTTGATTCCAAAAATTATTGCTTGTAGGAAATTGTCTAGGAAGAATGGAAAACTGCACATAGACCTGGGAGACCAGGTTATACTTATAAGTTGGGATCTGGGAATGTTTGCCTAGCATGTGTGAGACCCAGGATTTGATTCCCAACACTACACCAAAAAAAAAAAAAAAAAAAAAAAAAAAAAAGACACTTGGGAGCCAGAAGACTAAATGCTTCCTAAGATAGTTGGATCAAAGAGAGCAAAACCCGGAAATTTTCTACCTACTTCTGCAGAAGCAGTTATTCAGTTTAAACTGTGATGAGAGAGACTGCACCTCATTCTGGGTCCTAGGAAAGGATACTGCAGAAGCATTAACCTGGAGTGATAAAATAGGAAGGGGAATGAAGATTGAAGGTGGCCTAAGAGGGCTGGGGAAGCAGTGGGGACTCTTTAGCCTGATTTAAACTAGGGGGTGGGGATAGGCATTAGAGATTACACTGAATTAAACAAAGGGACACTCTAGTGCAGAATAACAATCAGAAACCAGGACATAATCAACAAGGATTCACTGTACAAAAAGAGGATACCCTAGAAGATCTAGCTCTGTTGCTTCTATAACTGTTCCCCCAGGTTTGGGACTTGGGAGCAGCTGAGGACTGTGTAACAGCCCTCTTTTGTCTTCAGTGCTCCACAGTGACTGGGAGCCTGTGGTGTCCTGCATGTCAGCAAGTAACTCTAAAATAGTGCCAGAAGTATACTGTGTATTAACACTCCCTCAACAAAACAAGAAATGGGAGACTCATCCACTCCAATCTTTTAATGAAATCTCTATGCAATCATTGGCTGGTCACTAAGCTAACCAGCAGACACTTCACTGACCCTAGACAACAAACGATACAGACTTTACGTGATTAGTTCAGAAAGTCATTATACAAACAAACAATAACAACGATAAACCCTGAAGAGAGGAGAGACTCTGGTTTCCATAGATGCCACACTATATTATTTAGAAGGTCATTTTCAACAAAAACTGAAAGAAACAAACAAAAACATGTCCTATGCATATACATAGGGTGGTGGGGAAGTAATCAGTAAAAAGTGACTCAGAGGAAGCCCAGAACTTGGGCTTACTAGATAGATTATAAATCAGTTACTTAAAATCTGTTCAAAGAACTGAAGAATATTGTCTAAAAAAACTAAAGAAAAATGTGAAAACAATGTTTCACTAAACAGAGATTATCAATAAGGAACAATCCACACTGCAAAAAAAATTTTTTTTTATCATCAAACAGAAACTCTGGAGTTGAAAAGTACAGGATCTGAAATGCAAAATTTGACAATAGCACAGGAATGAATTGGAGAAGGCATAACAAAAACAACTGAATGTGAAGATAGGTCAATTGAGATTATTCCATTTGAGAAACAGAAAGGGAAAAGAGAAACAGACAGAGTCTATAATACCTAGGGAGCACTATCAAGCATAATAATGTACAAATAATGGAATTTTCAGAAAGAGAGGAGAAAGAGAAAGGACCAAAAATATTTGAAGAAATAACAACTGAAGGGGCTGGGGAGATAGCTCAGTCGGTAGAGTGCTTGCCTTGTAAGCACAAGGCCCTGGGTTCGATCCCCAGCACCAAAAAAAAAAAAAAAAGAAATAACAACTGAAAACTTTCCAAGTTGGTGAAAAACCTTATTAATTTACACACCCCCAAAAGCTCAATGAACTCCAAGTGGGATAAATAAAAAGAGATCCACAGCCAGACACAGCATATCAAACTGTCAAAAGAAAAAGACAGGCTGGGCATAAAGAGGCAAGCCTGTAATCCCAGTGACACAGGAGATTGAAGCAGGAGGAATGCAAGTTCAAAGCCAGTGTTGGCAACTTAGGAAGGTCCTAAGTAACTTAGTGAGACCCTATCTCAAAATAAAAAATGAAAAGGACTGGAGATGTGGCTTAGCAATTAAGCATTACTGGGTTCAATCCTGGTACACAAACACGCAAAAGACAAAGACAGAAAATCTTGTAAAAAGCAAGAAAGAAATGACTCATCACGTACAAGGGGTCTCCAATAAGATTAATAGCTTATTTGTCATCAGAGGCCATGGCAACCAGAAGGCATTGGATGATATATTCGAAGAATTGTGGAGAAATTCTATACCCAGAAAAACTATCTATCAAAGCTGCAAAAGAAGTCAAAACATTCCCAGATAAACAAAAGCTAAAAGAATTATTTGCTAGCAAATCTACCCTATTAAAAATACTAAACGGAGTCCTTCATGTTGAAATAAAGGAAACTAGACAGCAACTCAAATCTTCATGAAGAAATGAAGAGCACTGGTAAATGTAATTATAGAGGTAAAAGTAAAAGATAGCATAAATGTATTTTTATTTGTAATTTTTTCTCCTATGTTATTTAAAAGACACCTAAATATAGTAATATTTACAAATATGTATTGATGGGTATGGAATGTATAAAGATGTAATTTGTATGCCCAAAAAGAGAACAAAGGAGGATAAAGGAAATAGAGCTATATAGGAGCAAAGTTTCTATATACTATTGAAATGGAGTTAGTATTAATTCAAACTAGCTTCTTAATTTATGTTTGTTAAGATAAAGATAAAACTTATTAGGACTAATTAAGAAAATTAATATAAATTAAAAAAATTGTAATCCTTAAGGCACCAATTAAAATTTATTTGAAAGGAAATGATAATTAAAATGACATACCAGAATATATTTATTACAAAAAAGAGTAAGAGAGCAATTGAGAAAAAGGAAACATGAAAAACTAAAAGCAAAATGGCTGACATAAATCTTACTGTGTCAGTAACTACATTAAATATGAATAAATTAAAAATAAATAACACAACTACATGCTATATACAAGAAACACACTCTGGATTTAAAGACAAATGGGTTAAAAGTTAAAGGATGGGAAAAGATAACCTATTTAAAGAGTAAAAGGGAAGTCACAGAGTAGCTATACTAATATCAGAAAACAAAAATTGTTACAAGAGATAAAAAATGATATTTTATAATAAAGGAGTCAACTCATTAAGAAGATAGAAAAACTATAAACCTATGCATCTAACAACAGAGCCCCAAAATATATGAAACAAAATCTGACAGAATTGAAGGGAGAAATAGACAACTCAACAATAATAGTTGGAGATGTCAATACCTTAACTTTCAATAATGGGAAAACCTAGCAGAAGTTTAATAATAAAGCAGAATACTTGACCAACACTATGAATTAACTAGATCTAGTAGACATGCACACAACATTCCACTTTGTAGGAAACTACACATTCTTCTCAAGTACACATGGAATATTCTCCAAGTTAACCAGATATTAAGTTAGAAGACAAGTATCAATAAAAGGATTAAAGTCATACAATGAGTGTTCTCTGACCCTAATGAAATGAAATTAGAAACAATATGAGAAGGGAGTTTGGTAAATTCACCAAAATATTGAAATTAAAGAAAATACCAGAAAATAACAAATGCATCAAATAAAAAAAAACACAAGAAAAGTTATAAAATATTCAGATACAAATGAAAATGTAAATACAACATACCAGAATTTATTGCATGCAATGAAAGGAGTGCTCATAAGGAAATATAATACCTGAAATTGCCTACATTCTTTTAAAAAGCAAGAAAAATCTTAAATCAGCATTTTAACTTTACAATCCAAAAAACTGAAAAAAGGAAGGAGATCCAAGATGGCAAACTAGAGGGTGACTGCATCTCCTATCGCTCCAGAACTCAGGATTCAAGAAGGGGAGGTATTGAGAGACTCGGACCAACATAGAGCAGCAGGGTGAGTCTCTCCCACCAGGTGAAGCTCGGCCTGGGTGGCAGGCCCGGACAGTGGGCAGCTTCTTGGAGCAGGGCAGCTAGAGTCTTCCCCAAGCAGCCCTGCTCCCTCCGGCGGCAGGTGGGGTTCACAGCCAGCTTCTTGGAGCAGGCCCACCCAGTGAGAGCTTTTCCACACAAAGCCAACCCCAAGCCTTGAACCCAGTGGCAGGCCCTGGCCCACAGGTGGCTTCTGGGACCAAGGCAGGACAGCCAGAGGCTTTCCCTGAGCAGCCCGGCTCCCTCCAGCAGTGGCAGGCCCTGTCTACAGCCAGCTTCTCAGAGCAGGCCTGCCCAGTGAGAGGATTTCCACACAGAACCAGCCCCCAGCTGTGGACCCAGCAGCAGGCTAGGGGCAGCCTTCTTCAGAAGCACTGCATTATTAAGTTCCTCCAAGACTTCAGACTACTGAAGCTGGGGGGTGATATACTGGAAATCTACAGGTACACTATAAGCCAATAGAGGAAATCTGCAATATCTCAGAGTTCCACTGATATCTGACCAATATGAGAAAACAAGGGAAGAAAATGTCCCACAAACCTACATACTATATGAATAAAACCCAATGACAGCACAGCAGAAGAAATGTCAGAAAGGGAGTTCAGAATGTACATAATTAAAACATTCAGGGAAGCAAACAAGGAGATGAAAGAGCAAATGCAGGCATTGAAGGAAGAGATGAAAAAGAAAATACAGGCATTAAATGCTCGCACCAATCTACAGTTAAAAGAGCAAATACGGGAAGCAAAAGATCATTTCAATAAAGAATTAGAGATACTAAAAAAAACAAACAGAAATCCTTGAAATGAAGGAAACAATAAACCAAGTTAAAAACTCCATAGAAAGCATAACCAATAGGATAGAACACCTGGAAGACAGAACCTCAGACACTGAAGACAAAATATTTAATCTTGAAAACAAAATTGATCAAACAGAGAAGATGGTAAGAAATCATGAACAGAATCTACAAGAATTATGGGATATCATGAAAAGGCCAAATTTAAGAATTATTGGGATTGAGGAAGGCTTAGAGAAACAAACCAAAGGAATGAACAATCTATTCAATGAAATAATATCAGAAAATTTCCCAAATCTGAAGAATGAAATGGAAAACCAGGTACAAGGGGCTTATAGGACTCCAAATATACAAAATTACAACAGACCCACACCAAGGCACATTATTAAGAAAATAACTAACATACAAAATAAAGACAGAATTTTAAAGGCTGTGAGAGAAAAGAACCAAATTAAATTCAGGGGGAAAACCAATAAGAATATCAGCAGATTTTTCGATCCAGACCCTAAAAGCTAGAAGGGCCTGGAACAACATTTACCAAGCCCTGAAAGAAAACGGATGCCAACCAAGAATCTTATACCCAGCAAAACTTACTTTCAGATTTGATGATGAAATAAAATCCTTCCATGATAACAAAAGCTAAAAGAATTTACACAGAGAAAGCCAGCATTACAGAACATTCTCAGCAAAATATTCCATGAGGAAGACATGAAAAACAATGATGCAAAAATCAGCAACCGGAGGAACTAGCCTAAAGGAATAGCCAAATAAAGGAGAAACCAAATCATGTCAAAAAACAATGAGTCAAATGACAGGGAATACAAATCATATCACAATAATAATCCTAAATGTTAATGGCCTGAACTCATCAATAAAAAGACATAGACTGGCAGATTGGATTAAAAAGAAAAATCCAACAATATGCTGCCTGCAAGAGACTCAGCTCACAGAAAGAGATAACCATAGACTAAAGGTGAAAGGATGGGAAAAAAACATTCCATGAACACGGAAACAGCAAAAAAGCTGGAGTATCCATCCTCATTTCAGATAATGTGGACTTCAAGCCAAAACTAGTCAGAAGGGATAAAGAAAGACATTTCATACTGCTTAAGGGAAGCATAAATCAGCAAGACATAACAATCATAAATATCTATGCCCTGAACATTGGCTCATCCATGTACATCAAACAAATCCTTCTCAATTCCAGAAATCAAATAGACCACAACACAATAATACTAGGTGATTTTAACACACCTCTCTCCCCACTAGATAGATCTTCCAAACAAAAATTGAATAAAGAAACCATAGATCTCAATAACACAATCAACAATTTAGACTTAACAGACATATATAGAATATACCATCCAACAAAGAATGAATACACTTTTTTCTCAACAGCACATGGATCCTTCTCTAAAATAGACCATATATTATGCCATAAAGCTACTGTTAGCAAATATAAGAAGATAGAGATACTACCTTGTATTCTATGAGATCATAATGGATTGAAATTAGAAATAAATAACAGAATAAATACAGAAACTTCTCCAACACCTGGTAATTAAATAATACACTATTATATGATGAATGGATAACAGAAGACATCAGGAGGGAAATTAAAAAATTCTTAGACGTAAACGAGAACAAAGACACATCATATCAAAATCTCTGGGACACTATGAAAGCAGTACTTAGAGTAATATTCATTGCATGGAGCACATTCAACGAAAGAAGGAAAAATCAACAAATAAATGACTTAACACTACAGCTCAAAGCCCTAGAAAAAGAAGAACAGACCAACAACACAACAAAAGTAGTAGAAGACAGGAAATAATTAAAATCAGAGTTGAAATCAACGAAATTGAAACAAAAGAAACAATCAAAAAAATTAACAAAATAAATAGTTGGTTCTTTGAAAAAATAAACAAAATTGATAAACCCTTAGCCACACTAACAAAGAGAGAGAGAAAATTCAAATTACTAAAATTCAGAATGAATAAGGAAATATCACTACAGACACAAGTAAAATACAAAACATAATTAGAAGCTATTTTGAAAATCTATACTCCAACAAAATAGAAAACCTTGAAGACATCAACAAGTTTCTAGAGACATATGAATTACCTAATCTGAACCAGGAGGACATACACAACTTAAATAAATCAATCTCAAGCAATGAAATAGAAGAAATCATCAAAAGCCTACCAACAAAGAAAAGTCCAGGACCAGATGAGTTCTCAGCCAAGTTCTACAAAACCTTTAAAGAAGAGCTCATTCCAATACTCCTCAAAGTATTCCATGAAATAGAAGAGGAGGGAACCCTCCCAAACTCATTCTATGAAGTCAATATCACCCTGATACCTAAACCAGACAGAGACATATTGAGGAAAGAAAATTTCAGAACAATATCCTTAATGAACATCGATGCAAAAATTCTCAACAAAATTTTAGCAAATCGCATGCAAAAATATATTTAAAAGATAGTGCACCACGATCAAGTGGGTTTTATCCCAGGGATGCAAGGTTGGTTCAACATCCGGAAATCAATAAATGCCATTCACCATCTCAACAGACTTAAGAATCATATGATTATTTCAATAGATACAGAAAAAGCATTTGATAAAATACAGTATCCCTTCATCGCAAAACACTAGAAAAAATAGGGATAGTGGGAACATTCCTTAATATTGTAAAGGCCATCTATGCTAAGCCCATGGCCAATATCATTCTAAATGATGAAAAACTGAAAGCATTCCCCCTAAAAACTGGAACAAGGCAGGGATGCCCTCTTTCACCACTTCTATTCAACATCATCCTTGAAACTATCCAAAGCAATTAGACAAACCAAAGAAATTAAAGGGATATGAATAGGAAAAGAAGAACTCAAACTATTCCTGTTCGCTGATGACATGATTATATATTTAGAGGAACCTGGAAATTCTACCAGAAAACTTTTAGAACTCATAAGTGAATTCAGTAAAGTAGCAGGTTACAAGATCAATGCTCATAAATCCAATGCATTTTTATACATAAGTGATGAATCTTCAGAAAGAGAAGTTAGGAAAACTACCCCATTCACAATAGCATCGAAAAAAATAAAATACTTGGGAATCAATCTCACAAAAGAGGTGAAAGACCTCTACAATTAGAACTACATAACACTAAAGAAAGAAATTAAAGAACACCTTAAAAGATGGAAAGATCTCCCATGTTCTTGGATAGGCAGAATTAATATTGCAAAAATGGCCATACTACCAAAAGTGCTATACAGATTCAATGCAATTACAATTAAAATCCCAATCATATACCTTACAGAAATAGAGCAACCAATCATGAAATTCATCTGGAAGAATAAGAAACCCAGAATAGCTAAAGCAAGCCTTAGCAGGAAGAGCGAAGCAAGGGGTATCGCAATACCAGTTTTTCAACTATACTACAAAGCAATACTAACAAAAATGGCATGGTATTGGTACCAAAATAGACAGGTAGATCAATGGTACAGAATGGAGGACACGGACACAAACCCAAATAAATACAATTTTCTCATACTAGACAAAGGTGCCAAAAATATGCAATGGAGAAAAGATAGCCTCTTCAACAAATGGTGCTGGGAAAACTGGAAATCCATATGCAACAGAATGAAACTAAACCCCTATCTCTCACCCTGCACAAAACTCAACTCACAATGGATCAAGGACCTTGAAATCAGACCAGAGATCTTGCATCTTATAGAAGAAAAAGTAGGTCCAAATCTTCAACTTGTTGGCTTAGGATCAGACTTCCTTAACAGGACTCCCAGAGCACAAGAAATAAAAGCAAGAATCAACAACTGGGACAGATTCAAACTGAAAAGCTTTCTCTCAGCAAAGGAAACTATCAGCAACGTGAATAGAGAGCCTACAGAGTGGGAGAAAATCTTTGCCACTCATACTTCAGACAGAGCACTAATTTCCAGAATATATAAAGAACTCAAAAAACACTACACTAAGAATACAAATAATCCAATCAACAAATGGGCTAAGGAAATGAACAGACACTTCACAGAAGAAGATCTACAAGCAATCAACAGATATATGAAAAAATGTTCGACATCTCTAGAAATAAGAGAAATGTAAATCAAAACTACACTAAGATTCCTTCTCACCCCAATTAGAATGGCGATTATCAAGAACACAAGCAACAATAGTTGTTGGCGAGGATGTGGGGTAAAAGGTACACTCATACATTGCTGGTGTGGCTGCAAATTAGTGCAGCCACTCTGGAAAGCAGTGTAGAGATTCCTCAGAAAACTTGGAATGGACCCACTATTTGACCCAGCTATCCCACAACTCAGCCTATACCCAAAGGACTTAAAATCAGCATACTACAGAGATACAGCCACATCAATGTTCATAGCTGCTCAATTCACAATAGCCAAACTGTGGAACCAACCTAGATGTCCTTCAATTGATGAATGGATAAAGAAACTGTGGTATATATATATATATATATATATATATATATATATATATATATATATACACACACACAATGGAATATTACTCAGCTATAAAGAATGATAAAATTATGGCATTTGCAGGTAAATGGATGAAACTGGAGAACAACATGCTAAGTGAGATAAGCCAATTTCAAAAAACCAAAAGACGAATGATCTCACTGAAAAGCAGATGATGACACATAATGGGGGGTGGGAGGGGGCAAGAATGGAGGAAGGAGGGACTGTATAGAGGGAAAAGAGGGGTGGGAGGGGTGGGGTGAAGGAAAAAATAACAGAATGAATCAAACATCATTACCCTATGTAAATGTATGATTGTGCAAATGGTATGCTCTTACTCCATGTACTAACAGAGAAACAACATGTATTCCATTTGTTTACAATTTTAAAAAAACTGAAAAAAGAAGAGCAAAGTAAATCCTGAGCAAGGAGAAAGAATGCAATGATAAAGCTTAGATAAGAAATAAATAAAATAGAAAATAAACAATAGAGAAAAATCAATAAAACCAAAAGTTGGTTGCTTGAAAACTTGAAAAAAATTGACAAACTTAGCTGTATTGACTAAGAATAAAAGAAGGCTCAAATTTTTAAAATCAGAAATTAAAGTGGGAACCCACCTTACAGTGAAAGAATTACAACTTTACAGTGAAAGAAAGAATTATAAACAATTTTATGTCAACAAATTACATAATCTTGAAGAAAAAGACAGATTCCTTCAAACACAATGTGATGGTGTTGACTGGGCCACAGGGCTCCCGGATATTTGGTGAAATATTATTCTGGGTGTTTTTTGATGATATTAACATTTAAGTTGGTAAACTGAGTAAAGAAGATTGTCCTCCCTAAGGTATGTGTACTTCATTCAATCAGTTGAAGACCTAAATAGAAAAAAAAAGTTGACCTTCTCCCAAGTGACAAAAAATTCTAGGACTGAGGATGTCGCTCAGTGTAGAGAGCCTACCTAGCATGTTCAAGGCCCTGGTTCAAATCCCAACACTGTTCAAAATAAAAATAAATAAACAAATAAAAAAAGGAAGAGAGAATTCTTCCTGCATGACAGCCTTCAAAGTGAAAATACTGGATTCTTTACATTCTTTGAATCTGAACTAAAACACCTGCTCTTCCTGGTCTTGAACCTGCCAGTCTTTGGACTAAAACTACAATTTTGTCTCTTTTGGTTTGCAGGCATTTTGCCTCAGACTGTAACTAAACCATTGACTCTCCTGGGTCTGTAAGGTCTCTAGGTTGCCAACCCTTCCTGAAGATCATGGGATTTGCCAGACTCCACAATCAAGTGAGTCAGTTCTTTATAATAAATCACACATACAGGGGACAGGGGGAAGGGGGAGAAAGAGAGAGAGAGAGAGAGAGAGAGAGAGAGAGATATCACCTAAATTGACTCAAAAAGAAATAGAAAAATTTCAACAGATTTATAACAACTGTATAAGCCTTCCAACAAAGAAAAGGCCTGGGCCTGATGGCTTCACTGGTGAATTCTACCAAACATTTAAAGACGTTTTAATACTAGTCTTTATCAAAGTCCTCCAAAAAACTAAAGAGTAAGAAAACCTTCTAACTTATTCAATGAAGACAGCATTATCCTGACACCAAAGACAGATACTCATTAGAAAAGAAAATTATGAATCAATATCCCTTATGAATATACATGCAAAAATTCTCAACAACATATTAGCAAGTTGAACTCAACAGCATATTAAAAATATGATTCACCATAACCAAATGGGAGTTATTCTAGAAATGCAAGGGTAGTTCAACATAAGAAAATCAATCTATATATTATATCATATTAACAGAATGAAAGGGGGGAAGTCACATGATCATTTTGGTGGGCATGGAAATAGCATTTAATAAAATCCAACACTTTCCTGATAGAAACTAAGAAGACTTGAAATAGAAAGGACATGCCATAACTGATAAATGTCATTTAGTTTCTAAAATGCATAGTTAGCAGCATATTCAACAGACAAAAACCAAAGTTTCCCCCTAAGATCAGAAGCAAATAAAGGATACCCACTTTCACCACTGCTGTTCAACATCATAACAATGAATATTTTAGCCAGAGCTATTAGGTAAGAAAAAGAAATAGAAGACATCCAAACTAGAAATGAAGAGGTGAAACTATCTCTTTTCACAGATGATATGATCCTATATAGAAAGAATCCTAAAAAATCCACAAGAAAGCTACTAGAGTAAATAAACAAATTCAACAAAGTTTCAGGGAATAAGATCAATACACAAAAATCAGTTGTTTTTTTCAAGTCCTCATTTTTTTATTGGTGCATTATAGTTGTACATATTGATGGGATTTGTTGTTTCATATCTGTACATGCACAAAATATAACAATATAATTTGACCAATATCACTCCCCAGTATTTCCCCCTTTCCTCCCTGACTCCCACCCCTTGAGCCCTTTCCTCTACTGATCTCCCTTTAATTTCTAGGAGATCCACCCCTAACTTTATTTTCCTTTTTCCTCTCCAGCTTCCACATATGAGAGAAAACATGATCTTTAACCACCTGCCTCTGATTTATTTCACTTAGCATGATGGTCTCTAGTTCCATTCATTTTCCTGCAAATACCATAATTATTTTTCGTTATGGCTGAATAAAACTGCATTGTGTAAATATACCACATTTTTTAATCTATTCATCCATTGATGATCACCTAGGCTGGTTCCATAGTTTTGCTATTGTGAATTATGCTCCTTAAAACGTAGGTGTCCATATATCACTATAGTAAAATGTCTTTAATTCTTCAGGGTAAATACCAAGAAGTGGTATACTTGGGACATATGGTGATTCCATGTCTAGTCTTTCGAGGAGTCTCCATACTGACTTCCACAGTGGTTGTACTAATTTACAGTCCCACCAAAAGAAAATAAAAGTGTTCCTTTTTCCCCACATTCTCTCAAGCATTTATTATTATTTGTATTCTTATAACTGCCATTGTGACTGGGGTGAGATGAAATTTCAGTGTAGTTTTAATTTGCATTTCCAAAATTGCTAAGGATGTTGAACATCTTTTCATGTATTTGTTGGCTATTTGTATTACTTCTTTTGAGAAGTATCTGTTAAGTTCATTTACCCATTTATTAAGTGGGTTATTTGATTTTTTTGGTGTAAAGTTTTTTGAGTTCTTTATACATTCTTTTATAATTCTACATATTAATCCTCTGTCACAATAGTATCTAGGAAAGATTTTTCTCCCATTTGGTGGGATCTCTCTTCACATTCCTAAATGTATACTTTGCTGTGCAGATGTGTTTTCATTTGGTGCTATCCCATTTATTAACTCTTTGCATTATTTCCTGAGATTTGGTGGTCCTTTTGAGAAAGTATACCTGTGCCTAAAAGCTGGCATGTTGACTCTATGTTTTCCTCAAGTAGTTGCATAGTTTTTGATCTAATCCCAAGGTCTTTGATCCATTTTGAGTTGATTTTTATGCATGATGGGAGATAAAGATCTGGTTTCATTCTTCCATATATGGATAACCAGTTATTCCAGCAGCATTTGTTTAAAAGGCTGTCTTTTCTACAATGTATGTTTTTGGCACCTTTGTCAAGGATTGAATGGCTATTTGTGTGAGTTTGTCTCTGTGTCTTCTATTCTATACCATTGGTCTATGTATCTCTTTTTATGCCAGTTTTTGTCATTGTAGCTCTGTAGTATAATTTAAAGTCAGGTACTGTGATGCCTGTAGCATTGCTGTTTTGGCTTAAAATTGTTTGGGATATTCTGGGTCTTTTATTCTTCCAAATTAACTTCAGGACTAGTTCTGTGAAGAATGTCATTGGTATTTTGATGGGAACTGCATTGAATCTGTATATTGTTTTGGTAATATGACCATTTTAACAATATTAATCCTGCCTATCCATGAACATGGGAGGCCTTTCCATCTTCTGAGGTCTTCTTCAATTTCTTTATTCAGTGTTCTATGGTTTTCATTGTCGAGGTCTTTCACCTCCTTGTTTAGATTTATTCCTAAGGTTTTTTTTTTTTTCTCATTTGTTTATTTTGAGGCTGCTGTAAATGGAATTGTTTTCCTGTTTGTTTGTTTGTTTTCAGCAGATTTGCTGTTGGCATATAGGAAAGCAGCTGATTTTTTTTTTCTTTTTGTACCAGGGATTGAACTCAGGGACACTTGACCACTGAGCCACATCCCCAGACCTATTTTGTATTTTATTTAGAGAAAGTTGCATAGCACCTTGCTTTTGCTGAGGTTGTCTTTGAACTCACAATCCTCCTGCCTCTGCCTCCTGACCCACTGGGCTTACAGGCATGTGACACTACACCCAGCAGCAGTTGACTTTTGTATGGTAATTTTTTTTAACTTGCTACTTCGCCAAATTTATTTACTAGCTCTAGCAGTCTTTTGGTGGAATTTTTGGATCTTTGATGTATAGAATCATATCATCTGCAAACAATGGTAATTTGACTTCTTCTTTTCCTATTTTTAACCTTTTTATTTCCTTCTCCTGTCTAATTGCTCTGGTTAGAATTTCTAGCACTATATTAAATAGCAGTGGTAAGAGTGGACATACTTAAAAAAAAAAAAAAGAGTGGACATACTTGTCCCAAATTTTAAGGGAAATGCTTTCATTTTTTCCCCACGTGCTATGAGGTTGGCTTTGGGTTTCTCATATATAGCCTTTGTGATATTGAGGTAGGTTCTTTCTATCCCTAATTTCTTCTTCTTTTTTTTTTTTTATCATGAATGGGTGCTGAATTTTGTTGAAGGCTTTCTCTGCATCCATTGAGATTACTAAGTGATTTCTGTCCTTAATTTTGTTAATGTGATGAATTACATTTATTGATAAGCATATATTAAACCATTCTTACATCACTGGAATAAAACCAATTTGGTACTAGTGTATTATCTTCTTAATATATTGTTCAAAATGATTTGCTAATATTTAATTAAATACTTCTGCATCTTAGTTCATCAGGGAAATTGGTCTGTAGTTTTCTTTCCTTGATTTGTCCTTATCTGATTTGGTATGAGTGTGATACTGGCTTCATAGAATAAATTTGAAAGTGCTCCATCCCTTTCTATTCCATGGAATAATGTGAGGAGTATTGACAGTGGTTCTTTAAAAGTCTGATAAAATTCAGCTGAGAATCAATCTGGTCCTGGTTTTTTCTTTGTTTGGAAGGTTTATATTACTGCTTTTATCTCATTACAAGTTATTGGTCTGTTTAGGTTTCCTGTGTCCTCTGGATTCAGTTTTGGCAGATCATATTTGTCTAGAAATGTATCTATTTCTTCTAGGTTTTCTAATTTGTTGGAGTATAAGCTTTCAAAATATTCCCTAATGATCTGCTGGAGTGTTAAGATGTCTGTGGTGATTTCTCCTTTTTCATCTCTAATGTTATTAATTTAGTTTTTCTCCCTTTTCTTTTGATCAGTTTGGCTAAGGTTTTAATCAATTTTGTTTATCTTTTCAAACAACTAACTCTTTGTTCCATCAATCCCTTTTTTTTTTTTTTTTATTCTCAAGTTCATTGATTTAGACTCTAATCTGAATTATTTCCTTCTTTGTACTGGTTTTGGAATTGGTTTGTTCTTCTTTTTCAAGGGCTTTGAGATGCATCATTAGGTTTTCTATTTGGGATCTTTCTGATTTTATTATGTAAGCACTCATAGCTATAAACTTTCTTCTTAGAACTGCCTTCATAGTGTCCCAGAGATTCTGGTAAGTTGTATCACTCACTATTCACATTTGAGTCTAAGAATTTTAATTTCTTCTTTGATTTCTTCTATCTCCCATTATTCTATTTCCATGTGTTTAAAGGGTTTCTATAGGGTATTTTGGTGTTGATTTCTAATTTCATTCCATTATGATCTGATAAGATGAAAAGATAAAAAAGATTTTAAAATTATGTAAGAATGACACTTTTTTATATTTGCTAAGAGTAACTTTGCAGCTTAAAATATGCTCTATTTTGGAGAAGGTTCCATGAATCACTGAGAAGAAAGTGTATTTAGTTGGTCTTGGATGAAATATTCTATAAATGTCTGTTAGGCCATTTAATTTATAATATTTTTCAGTTCAATTTTTAATATTTTTGCTGAGTTTATGTCTGGATGACCTATCTAATGGTGAGAGAGATGGGTTGAAATCACCCATATTGTTGTACTGGGGTCTATCTGGGACTTCAATTTGAGTAGTGTCTCTTTTATGTAATTAGTTGCACCCAAACTGGGGGCCTAAATATTTTAGTTAGATCTTCTTGTTGGATTTTTCCCTTTATCTGTATGAAGTGACCTTTGTCTCTTCTGATTAATTTCGGGGTGAATTCTGCTTTATCAGATATGAGAATAGCTGTGCCTACTTGTTTGGGGGCTCCATTTTCATCCTTTCACTTTCAATCTGTGGCTATCTATGCTGTAAGGTAGGTCTTTTGCAAACATTATAATTGGGTCTTGTTTTTTGATCCATTCTGCCAGCCTGTGTCTTTTAATTGGATAGTTGAGATAATTTACATTTAATGTTATTATAGAGAGCAATTTATTAATTCCTGCCATTTTGATATATTTATGTGTTTAATTTGGTCTTATTTCTCATTTGCTAAGCTACTCTTCAAATGAAATCTGTTCTTTTGTGAGCTCTGAGATTGTTATTTATTTCTTCTGTGTGCAATATTCAAGTTCTGTAGTGCTGGTTAGTAGTCATGAATTATTTTAGTTTCTGCTTATCTTGAAATATTTTTCATCTTCAATTTTGAATAATAGCTTTGCTGAACATAGCAGTCTTAATTGACAGTTATTTCTCTCAGTACTTGGAACCTATCGTTCCAAGTGCTCATGGCTTGTAGAGTTTGTGCTGAGACATCAGAAGCGATTCTGATTGGTTTGATTCTAAGTGTGACTTGACATTTTTCTTGTGAGGGTTTTAAAATTCTTTGTCTTCATGTTAGTCATTTTAATTATAATGTGTTGTAGAGTGGTTCTTTTTTCATCTTGTCTATTCAGTTGTGTTTTTTACATACCTCAAATGAAAAATCCAAAAGAAATTATGAAAGCAATTTCATTTATAATCAAATATAAAGGTATTAAAAGAATAATCTTGCTGGGTGCAATGGTGTACACCTGAAATCCCAGCAACTTAGGAGTCTGAGTCAGTAGGATCTTAAGTTCAAAGGCAGCCTCAGCAACTTAGCAAGGTCCTAAGCAACTTAGTACTTGGCTCAAGAAAAAAAAGTTAACTGAGGATATGGCTCAGTGGTTAAGTGCTCCAGGTACAAACAAAAAACAAAAAAACAAAAAAACCACTTTTTTTGTTTTGCTTTGTTTTTAGGAACAATTATAACCAAAGAGGTGAAAGATCCTTCCACTGAAAATTACAAAATACTAAAGGAAATTGAAGAACACTAAATAAATGGGAAGATAGTCTGTGTTCATGGATAGGAAGATTTAACATAATTAAGATATCAATATTGCCCAAAGGAATCTACAGATTCAATGAAATATTTTTATTTATTAAGATTCCAACATCCCTTTTCACAGAAATGGAAAAGCCATTCTGAAAATCACATAGACCAAATTTCAAAAGACCCTGAATAGCCTAAATAACATCAAAATTTCAGTAAAAATTCAGTAAGGTTAAAGGACTCAAGTTTCTGACTTCAAAACAGTACAAATCTACAGCAATTAAAACAATATAGTACTGATGTAAGACACACATGTAGCCAACCGAATGGAATAGAAAGCCTAGAAATAAAACCTCAAATATAAGGCCAATTGATTTTCAAAAGGATTCTAAGATCATTCAATGAGGAAAGGACAATCTGAAATAAGCCAGGCACAGTAAGACAAGTACTCATGTGAAATATAAAAAAGTTGATCTCATAGATGTTGAGAGCAGAATAGTGATTACCAGAATCTGGGAAAAGTAGGGGAGAGAGAGGGAAGATGAAATGTTAATCAATAGATACTAAAGTATAGTTAAATGGGAGTAAGAAGTTCTGGTGTGCTATTGCTCAGTAAGGTAACTATAGATAACAATTATGTACTGCATATCTCAAAAAACTAGAATTATGTTCACCATAAAGAAATGATAAATGGGCTGGGGAGATAGCTCAGTCGGTAGAGTGCTTGCCTTGCAAGCACAAGGCCCTGGGTTTGATCCCCAGCACCATAAAAAAAAAAAAGAAAAAGAAAAAGAAAAATGAAAAATGTTTCAAGAGCAATATATTTAGCCTGATTTAAACAACAAAATGTATACATGTATCAAAATACCATGGTACTTGTGTTCTTATGAAATAGCTTTAAATAAATTTAAATTTTAAAATGTAATTATAAAAATTATTTTTTAAAATTCTAGCAATCTTTCTTTAAGAATTAAGAATTGCTTATGACTGTAGAGTAATTGAAACTTTATATATTGCTGATTGGTTATAAAATGTTGTAGCCATGAGGAAAAGTTTGGTGATAGGTCTATATCCAGGAGAACTGAAAGCAGGGACTTGAACAGGCATTTATTTATACACCAATATCCATGGCAGCAGCATTCACCATAACCAAATGGTAAGAAATAAAAAATAAAAAACTCATACGTCTATCAGCAGATGATAAGCAATATGTAGTATGCACATATAGCAGAGTAGTATTCAACCACAAAAAAAGAATGCTAGAACATGGATAGACCCTGAAAGCATTCTAAATAAAATAAACCAGACAAATGTTAAATGCTGCATGACTCCACTTATATGAAGTACCTAAAACAGGCAAATTCACAGAGACAAAAAGTACAATAGAGGTTACCAGGGTCAGGGGGAAAGGGGAATAGAAAGTTTCATTTAATGGATAGAGTTTCTATATGGGATGATGAAAAGATCTGGTGTATGATATAGTGGTTACTCCAGCATTGTGAATGTATTTAATTCCAGTGGATTATACAACCACAAATGTTTAAAATGATAAAAAATTATGTATATGTTATGATGAAAACAATTAAAATGGACCAAAAAACTAAAACCATAATACTTTTAGAAGAGGAGTAAAGCTTCATGACCTTGGATTTTGTAAAAAAAAAAAATTTTTTTTAATTTACGTATGATATCAAAAGAAGAATGAACAAAGGATAAATAAATAAATTGGACTTCATCAAAATATACAACTTTTGTAGCCAGTTGTGTTGGCACACTCCTGTAATGCCTGCAACTAGGTAGGCTGAGGCAGGAGGATGGCAAGCGTAAGGCCAGACTAAGCAACTTAGTAAGGTCCTAGTAACTTAGCAAGACCTTGTCTCAAATAAAAAGTAAAAGGGGTTAGGGATGTGGCTCAGGGGTGAAGCAACCCTGGGTTCAATCCCATGTACACACACACAAAAGAAATATTTTTTTAAACTTTTGAGGTTCAAAGGACACTATCAAGAGAGTAAGAAGAAGGGCTGGGGATGTAGTTCAGTGTTACAGTACTTGCTCAGCATGTGTGAGAACTGGGTTCAATACACATGTATATCACATGTATACACGCACACACACAAGTAAATTCACAGAATGGAAGAAAATGTTTATAAATCATACGTCTGCAAAGGCCAATATCCAGAACACAAAAGGAATTCTTTCAACTTGACAACAAATAGACAACCAACCCATTTTGGTCTTTTTAAAATTTTGGTTTTTTTAGTTAAACACAACAGTAAGATGTATTTTCACATATCATATATACACAGAGTATAACTTTCCATTTTTGTCATTGAACAAGATGTGGAGTTACACTGATTGTGTATTCATATATGAACACAGTAAAGTTATGTCCAATTCATTCTACTGTCTTTCCCATTCCCATCCTTGCTCCATTCTCACTACTTTGCCCTGTCCAATCTGGTGAACCTCCCCTTTACCCTCTCCCCACCCCCCAACACACCAGTTGTCAGTCAGCATGCACACATCGGGAGAACATTTGATATTTGGTTTATTGGGATTAGCTTATTTCATTTAGCATGATAGTCTCCAGTCCCATCCATTTATTGGGAAATGTCATCATTTCATTTTTTTAAGGCTGAGTAATATTCCATTGTGTATATGTATCACACTTTCTTTATCCATTCATCCATTGAAGGGCACTTAGGTTGGTTCTATAACTTAGCTATTGTGAATTGAGATGCTATGAACATTGATGGAGCTCTCACTATAGTATGCTGATTTTAAGTCTTTTGGGTATATGCCAAGGAGTGGAATACCTGGGTCAAAGGGTGTTACCATTCCAAGTTTTCTGAGGAATCTCCATCCTGCTTTCCAGAGTGATTGCACCAATTTGCAGTCCCATCAGCAACGTATGAGTGTAACTTTTTCTGCACATACTCACCAACATTTATTGTTACTTGTATCCTCTTTTATTTTTATTTTTTGTATTGGGTATCGAACTCAGGGGCACTCAACCATTGAATCACATTCCCAGCCCTACTCTGTATTTTATTTATAGACAGGGTCTTACTGAGTTGCTCAATGCCTTGCTTTTGCTGAGGCTGGCTCTGAACTTTCGATCCTCCTGCCTACCTCAGCCTCCCAAACTACTGGAATTACAGGCATGTGCCACTGTACCTGGCTGTTACTTGTATTCTTGATAACTGCCATTCTGATTGGAGTGAGACAAAATCTCATTGAGGTTTTAATTTACATTTCTCTATTGCAAGAGATGTTGAGCATTTTTTTCATATATTTGTTGACTGATCATGTGTCTTCTGTAAAGTGTCTGTTCAGTTCCTTTGCCCACTGATTAATTGGGTTATTTGTTTTTTGAGTTCTTCACATATCCTGGAGATAAATGCTCTACCATAGGTACAGGTGGCAAAGATTTTTCTCCCATTCTGTAGGCTCTCTCTTCACGTTCTTGGTTGTTTCCTTTGTTATGAAGAAACTTTTTAGTTTGATACAATCACATTTATTGATTCTTGATTTTATTTTTTGCTCTTTAGGTGTCATGTTGAGGAATTTGGTTCCTAAGCTGGCATGATGGAGATTGGGCCTACTTTTTGTACTAGTAGGCTCAGGGTCTCTGGTCTAATGTGTAGGTCCTTAATCCACTTTGAGTTGAGTTTTGTATAGGGTGAGAGATAGAGGGGCTAATTTCATTTTGTTTCATGGGGATTTCCAGTTTTCCCAGCACCATTTGTTGAAGAGGCTACCTTTTCTCCAATGTATGTATATGTTGCCTTTGTCTAGTATGAGATAACTGTATTTACCTGGGTTTGTTTGTGTCTTCTATTCTGTGTAACTGGTCTTCATGTCTGTTTTGGTGCCAGGACCATGCCATTTTTCTTACCATAGCTCTGTAGTATCATTTAAAGTCTGGTATTTAATGCTTCCTGCTTCACTTTTCTCACTGAGGATTGCTTTGTTTATTCTGGGCCTCTTATTTTTCCAAACGAATTTCATGGCTGCTTTTTCCATTTCTATGAAGAATGTCATCAAAACCTCAAAAGGAATTGCATTACATCTGTATAGTGCTTTTGGTAGTATGGTCATTTTGACAATATTAATTCTGCCTATCAAAGAACATGGGAGATTTTTCCATCTTTTAAGGTCTTCTTTAATTTCTTTCTTTAGAGTTCTATAGGTTTCATTATAGAGGTCTTTTTTTTAAAATTTTTTTTTATTGTAAACAAATGGGATACATGTTGTTTCTCTGTTTGTACATGGCGTAAAGGCATACCATTTGTGTAATCATAAATTTACATAGAGTAATGTTGTTTGATTCATTCTGCTATTTTTTCCCTTCCCCCCACCCCTCCCACCCCTCTTTACCCTCTATACAGTACTTCCTTCCTCCATACTTGCCCCCCTCCCTAACCCTAACTCTAACCCTAAAACTAATCCTTCCCTCCCCCCCATTATGTGTCATCCTCCACTTATTAGTGATATCATTCGTCCTTTGGCTTTTTGAGATTGGCTTATCTCACTTAGCATGATATTCTCCAATTTCATCCATTTGCCTGCAAATGCCATAATTTTATCATTCTTTATGGCTGAGTAATATTCCATTGTACATATATACCACAGTTTCTTTATCCACTCATCAATTGAGGGCATCTAGGTTGGTTCCATAGTCTGGCTATTGTGAATTAAGCAGCTTTGAACATTGATGTGGCTGTATCTCTGTAGTATGCTGATTTTAAGTCCTTTGGGTATAGGCCAAGGAGTGGGATAGCTGGGTCAAATGGAGGGTCCATTCCAAGTTTTCTAAGGAATCTCCACACTGCTTTCCAGAGTGGCTGCACTAATTTGCAGCCCCACCAGTAATGTATGAGTGTACCTTTCTCCCCACATCCTCGCCAACACCTGTTGTTGCTCGTATTCTTGATAATCGTCATTCTAATTGGGGTGAGATGGAATCTTAGGGTGGTTTTGATTTGCATTTCTCTTATTACTAGAAATGTTGAACATTTTTCCATATGTTTGTTGATTGCTTGTAGATCTTCTTCTGTGAAGTGTCTATTCATTTCCTTAGCCCATTTGTCGACTGGATTATTTGAATTCTTGGAGTAGAGTTTTTTGAGTTCTTTATAGATTCTGGAGATTAGTGCTCTATCTGAAGTATGAGTGGCAAAGATATTCTCCCACTCTGTAGGCTCTTTCTTCGCATTGCTGATAGTTTCCTTTGCTGAGAGAAAGCTTTTTAGTTTGAATCTATCCCAGTGGTTGATTCTAGCTTTTATTTCTTGTGCTATGGGAGTCCTGTTAAGGAAGTCTGATCCTAGACCAACAAGGTGAAGATTTGGACCTACTTTTTCTTCTATAATCTGCAGGGTCTCTGGTCTGATTCCGAGGTCCTTAATCCATTTTGAGTTTAGTTTCGTGCATGGTGAGAGATATGGGTTTAGTTTCATTCTGTTGCATATGGATTTCCAATTCTCCCAGCACCATTTGTTGAAGAGGCTATCTTTTCTCCATTGCATATTTTTGGCACCTTTGTCTAGTATGAGAAAATTGCATTTATTTGGGTTTGTGTCCGTGTCCTCTATTCTGTACCATTGATCTACCTTTCTATTTTGGTACCAATACCATGCCGTTTTTGTTACTATTGCTTTGTAGTAGAGTTGAAGATCTGGTATTGCAATACCCCCTGTTTCACTCTTCCTGCTAAGGATTGCTTTAGCTATTCTGGGTTTCTTATTCTTCCAGATGAATTTCATAATTGCTTGCTCTATTTCTGTAAGGTACGTCATTGGGATTTTAATTGGAATTGCATTGAATTTGTATAGCACTTTAGGTAGTATGGCCATTTTGACAATATTAATTCTTCCTATCCAAGAACATGGAAGATCTTTCCATCTTCTAAGGTGTTCTTTAATTTCTTTCTTTAGTGTTGTATAGTTCTCATTGTAGAGGTCTTTCACCTCTTTTGTGAGATTGATTCCCAAGTATTTTATTTTTTTCGAGGCTATTGTGAATGGGATAGTTTTCCTAATTTCTCTTTCTGAAGATTCATCACTTATGTATAAAAATGCATTGGATTTATGGGCATTGATCTTGTAACCTGCTACTTTACTGAATTCACTTATGAGTTCTAAGAGTTTTCTGGTGGAATTTCCAGGTTCCTCTAAATATATAATCATGTCATCAGCAAACAGGGATAGTTTGAGTTCTTCTTTTCCAATTCGTATCCCTTTAATTTCTTTGGTTTGTCTAATTGCTCTGGCCAGAGTCTCAAGAACGATGTTGAATAGAAGTGGTGAAAGAGGGCATCCCTGCTTTGTTCCAGTTTTTAGGGGGAATGCTTTCAGTTTTTCACCATTTAGAATGATATTAGCCCTGGGCTTAGCATAAATGGCCTTTACAATGTTAAGGAATGTTCCCAATATCCCTATTTTTTCTAGTGTTTTGAGCATAAAGGGGTGCTGTATTTTATCAAATGCTTTTTCTGCATCTATTGAAATAATCATGTGATTCTTGACTTTAAGTCTATTGATATGGTGAATGACACTTATTGATTTCCAGATGTTGAACCAACCTTGCATCCCTGGGATGAAACCCACTTGATCATGGTGCACTATCTTTTTAATATGTTTTTGTATGCGATTTGCTAAAATTTTGTTGAGAATTTTTGCGTCGATGTTCATTAAGGATATTGGTCTGAAATTTTCTTTCCTTCATGAGTCTCTGTCTGCTTTAGGTATCAGTGTGATATTGGCTTCATAGAATGAGTTTGGGAGGGTTCCCTCCTCTTCTATTTTATGGAATACTTTGAGAAGTATTGGAATGAGCTCTTCTTTAAAGGTTTTGTAGAACTCGGCTGAGAACCCATCTGGTCCCGGACTTTTCTTTGTTGGTAGGCTTGTGATGACTTCTTCTATTTCAGTACTTGAAATTGGTCTATTTAAATTGTTTATGTCCTCCTCGTACAGTTTAGGCAATTCATATGTCTAGAAACCTGTTGATGTCTTTGAAATTTTCTATTTTGTTGGAGTATGACTTTCAAAATAGCTTCTAATTATGTTTTGTATTTCAATCCTGTCTGTTGTGATATTTCCTTGTTCATTCCGAATTTTAGTGATTTGGGTTTTCTCTCGTCTTCTCTTTGTTAGTGTGGCTAAAGGTTTATCAATTTTGTTTATTTTTTCGAAGAACCAACTATTTATTTTGTCAATTTTTTGTATTGTTTCTTTGGTTTCAATTTTATTGATTTCAGCTCTGAGTTTAACTATTTCCTGTCTTCTACTACTTTTGGTGCTGGTCTGTTCTTCTTTTTCTAGGGCTTTGAGCTGTAGTGTTAGGTCGTTTATTTGTTGAGTTTTACTTCTTTTATTAAATGCGCTCCATGAAATAAATTTCCCTCTAAGTACTGCTTTCATAGTGTCCCAGAGATTTTGATATGATGTTTCTTTGTTCTCATTTACCTCTAAGAATTTTTTAATTTCCTTCCTAATATCTTCTGTTATCCATTCATCATATAATAGCATATTGTTTAATCTCCAGATGTTGGAATAGTTTCTGTGTTTTACTCTTTCATTTATTTCTAACTTCAATCCATTATGATCTGATAGAATACATGGTAGTGTCTCTATCTTCTTGTATTTGCTAACATTAGCTTTGTGGCATAATATATGGTCTATTTTAGAGAAGGATCCATGTGCTGCTGAGAAGAAAGTGTATTCGCTCTTGGTTGGATGGTATATTCTATAAATGTCCGTTAAGTCTAAATTATTGATTGTGATATTGAGATCTATGGTTTCTTTGTTCAATTTTTGTCTGGAAGATCTGTCCACTGGTGAGAGAGGTGTGTTAAAATCACCTAGTATTATTGTGTTATGGTCTATTTGGTTTCTGAAATTGAGAAGGATTTGTTTGACATACATGGATGAGCCACTGTTTGGGGCATAGATGTTTATGATTGTTATATCTTGCTGATTTATGCTTCCCTTAAGCAGTATGAAATGACCTTCTTTATCCCTTCTGACTAACTTTGGCTTGAAGTCCACATTATCGGGAATGAGGATGGATACTCCAGCTTTTTTGCTGAGTCCATGTGCATGGTATGTTTTTCCCCATCCTTTCACCTTTAGTCTATGGGTATCTTTTTCTATGAGGTGAGTCTCTTGCAGGCAACATATTGTTGGATCTTTCTTTTTAATACAATCTGCCAGTCTATGTCTTTTGATTGATGAATTCAGGCCATTAACATTCAGGGTTATTATAGAGATATGATTTGGTTTCCGGGTCATTTGGTTCATTTTTTAAATTTTATTTATTTATTTGTTTGACACAACTTGTTTCCTCCTTTATTTGACAATTCCTTTAGGATAATTCCTCCCTTTGCTGATTTGCTTCTTTGTTTTTCATCTCTTCCTCATGGAATATTTTGCTGAGAATGTTTTGTAATGCTGGCTTTCTTTTTGTAAATTCTTTTAGCTTTTGTTTATCATGGAAGGATTTTATTTCATTGTCAAATTTGAAGGTAAGTTTTGCTGGGTATAAGATTCTTGGTTGGCATCCATTTTCTTTCAGGGCTTGAAAAATGTTGTTCCAGGCCCTTCTAGCTTTTAGGGTCTGGATTGAAAAATCTGCTGATATCCGTATTGGTTTCCCCCTGAATGTAATTTTGTTCTTTTCTCTCACAGCCTTTAAAATTCTGTCTTTATTTTGTATGTTCGGTATTTTCATTATAATGTGCCTTGGTGTGGGTCTGTTGTAATTTTGTGTATTTGGAGTCCTATAAGCCTCTTGAACTTGATTTTCCATTTCATTCTTCAGATTTGGGAAATTTTCTGATATTATTTCATTGAATAAATTGTTCATTCCTTTGGCTTGTTTCTCTAGGCCTTCCTCAATCCCAATAATTCTTAAATTTGGCCTTTTCATGATATCCCATAGTTCTTGTAGATTCTGTTCATGATTTCTTACCATCTTCTCTGTTTGTTCAACTTTGTTTTCAAGGTTAAATATTTTGTCTTCAATGTCTGAGGTTCTGTCTTCCAGGTGTTCTATCCTATTGGATATGCTTTCTATGGAGTTCTTAATTTGCTTTATTGTTTCCTTCATGTCAAGGATTTCTATTTGGTTTTTTTTCAATATCTCTAACTCTTTATTGAAATGATCTTTTGCTTCCTGTATTTGCTCTTTTAGCTGTCGATTGGTGCGATCATTCAATGCTTGCATTTGCTCTTTCATCTCCTCGTTTGCTTCTCTGATCATTTTAATTATGTACATTCTGAACTCCTTTTCTGTCATTTCTTCTGCCATGCTGTCATTGGGTTTTATTGATGTAACATCTAGATTTGTTTGCAGCATTTTCTTTCCTTGTTTTCTCATATTGTTCAGGTATCAGTGGACCGCTGAGATATTGCAGATTTCCTCTATTGACTTACAATGTCCCTGAAGATTTCTATATATATCCCCCCATAGCCTTCAGTAGGCTGAAGTCTTGGAGGAAGTTGATAATGCGGTGCTCCACAAGGAAGCTGCCTCTCTAGGAGTGGTGGCCTTCAGGTGGGGTATAATCCCTGCTAGTGGGCAGAGGTGCCTCCACTTGTTGACCAATGGTCATCCAAAGGGGACCTAGGCTGCGGGCTGAGGCAAGGCCTGTTTGGGCCTTGATTTTACCGTCCTTGTGGGGAAACCTCACCCGGCAGGGAAGACTCACCCGGTGGGGAGGTCTCGCTGGTCAGTTCCCTCCTAGACGTTCCCCTCAATTTACAGCTACCGCCTGGGCTGGGCTGCCTTCCTCTGCAAAGTTCCCAGGGGCCCGGCCCTACCTCCTGGGCCTGGGAGCCTCACCCTTCGCAGATGAATCTCCTTAGGCTGCCCCTCCTCAGAGAATCTGCCCGCAGGCCTGGAACCTTCGCTCCACCCTAAGCCTGTCTCTGTGCGGCTCTTCCACCAAGAAGCCTCCTAGATCCTGGGACCCTGCTCTGCACCTAATCTCCTGGCTATGCGGCCCCTCCTCTGAGCAGCCACCTGGGGCCCCGTACAATCGCTCTGAGTCCCAGAGACCCGCCACACGCCTCTTCCTCCAGACAGCCGCCCAGTATTCCGGTGCGGTCACTAGGAGTCCAAGAAACTCACTGTGTGCCTCCACCTCCCACCAACCACCCGTAGCCCTGAGCAATCAATCACTCCGAGTCAAATTGACCCTCCCCGTTCCTCCTCCTTCTCCAGATAACCCCCTGGGTGTTCAGGAGCGGTCGCTCTGAGTGGCTCTGAATCCACGTGACCCGCTGCATGGGTCCTCTGGGCAACCGCCTGGAGCTCTGGTGCGGCCACTCAAGACCAAGCGACCCACCACGCTTCTCCTCCAGGCAGCCCCCCTGTGTTCAGGAGCTGTCACTTTAAGTCCAAACAACTCACCACTCGCCTTCTCCTCTGAGCAGCCGCCTGGAGCGCTAATGCAGTCACTGCGAGTTCAAACGACCCGCCGCGCTCCTCCTCCTCCTCCTCCTACTCCTCCGGGCAGGCCCCGGTGTTCAGAAGTGGTCTGAGTCCAAACAGCTCCCCACGCAGCCCCTCCTCTGGCAACCGCCTGTAGCTCTGGTGTAGTCACTCTGAATCCAAGCGGCCGCGCTCCTCTTCCTCCTCCTCGTCCTCAGGGCAGGCCCCGGTGTTCTGAGTCCACACAGCTCTCCTCGCCACTCCTCCCCTGGGCAGCCGCCGGAGCCCCAGTGGTTGCTCCGAGTCCCAGCGCTGTGCTGAGCGGCCTCCTTTATGGCGCTCCCAGTTGTCCGAGTTCACTGCTCCAGCGGGGGGAGGGGTGTGTCGCCGGCAGCTCTACTTCACAGTTTCCTGTGTTCCGGGACCACCGTCCCTACCGGGATGCCTTCCCAATGGGTGAGAGTCATCCGGCTGCTTTGAGTTGGTCCCAAGGGTCTCAATATCTCCTCTTTTGAATCCTGAATCCTGGAGCAACATGAAATGCAGCCACCCTCTAGGCCGCCATCTTGAAACCCATTATAGAGGTCTTTTACCTCCTTTGTTAGATGTATTCCCAAATATTTTATTCTTTTTGAGGCTATTATTAATGGGATAGTTTTCCTAATTTCTCTTTCAGTTGATCATCACTAATGTATAGGAACAAAATAATTTATGGTTGTCAATTTTATGTCATGCTACTTTGCTGAATTCATTTATGAGTTCTAGAAGTTTTCTAGTGGAGTTTTTTGTATCTTCTAAATATAGAATCATAGGGATAGTAGGAATATACCTCAACATTGTAAAGGCTATTTATGCTAAGCCCATGGCCAACATCATTCTTAATGGAGAAAAACTGAAAGCATTCCCTTTAAAAACTGGAACAAGACAGGGACGCCCTCTTTCACACTTCTACTCAACATCGTCCTTGAAACTCTAGCCAGAGCAACTATACAGACTAAAGAAATTAAAGGAATAAGAATAGGAAAAGAGAAACTCGAGCTATCACTTTTTGCTGATGACGTGATTCTATATTTAGAGGATCCAAAAAACTCCACCAGAAAACTTTTAGACCTCATCAATGAATTCAGCAAAAAAGCAGGATATAAAATCAACATGCATAAATCTAAAGCATTTTTATACAAAAGCGATGAAACATCTGAAAGGGAAATGAGGAAAACAACTCCGTTCACAATTGCCTCAAAAAAATAAAATACTTGAGAATCAATCTAACCAAAGAGGTGAAAGATCTCTACAATGAAAACTACAGAACATTAAAGAAAGAAACTGAAGAACATAGAAGATGGAAAGATCTCCCAGGTTCTTGAATAGGCAGAATTAATATTATCATAATGGCCATACTTCCAAAGGTGCTATACAGATTTAACAAAATTCCAATTAAAATCCCTATGACATTTCTCATAGAAATAGAAAAAGCAATCAAGAAATTCATCTGGAAGAACAAATGACCCAGAATAGCCAAAGCAATCCTGGGCAGGAAGAGTGATGCAGGAGGTATCACAATATCAGGCTTAAACTCTACTATAGAGCAATAGTTACAAAATGACATGGTATTGGCACCAAAATAGACAGGTAGACAAATGGTACAGGACAGGAGACATGGAGACATACCCATATAAGTAGAGTTATATCATACTAGACACAGGTGCCAAAAACTTACAATGGAGAAAAGATAGCCTCTTCAACAAATGGTGCTGGCAAAACTGGAAATCCACATGCAGTAAAATGAAATTAAACCCCTATCTCTCACCCTGTACAAAATTCAACTCAAAATGGATCAAGGATCTAGGAATTAGGCCCAAGACCCTTTACCAAACAGAAAAAAAAGTAGGCCCGAATTTCCATCACGTTGGCTTAGGACCAGACTTCCTTAACAAGAATCCCATAGTGCAAGAAATAAAAGCAAGAATCAGTAAATGGAATAGATTCAAACTAAAAAGTTTTTTCTCAGCACAGGAAAGAATCAATAATGTGAAAAGAGAGCCTACAGAGTGGGAGAAAATCTTTTCTACATACACTTCAGACAGAGCACTCATCTCCAAAGTTTATAAAGAACTTTAAAAACTACACCCAAAATACAAAGAACCCAGTCAATAAATGGGCTAAGGAAATGGGCAGACATTTCACGAAGAAGATATACAGTGATCAACAAGTACATGAAAAAGTGCTCATCATCCCTAGTAATTAGAGAAATGCAAATTAAAACCACTCTAAGATTTCATCTAACTCCAATTAGAATGACTATTATCAAGAACACAAGCAATAATAAGTGTTGGTGTGGATGTGGGGAAAAAGGTACACTTCTACATTGCTGATGGAGTTGCAAATTGGTGCAGCCACTCTGGAAAGCAGTATAGAGATTCCTCAGAAAACTTGGAATGGACCCACCATTTGACCCAGCTATCCCGCTCCTCAGCCTATACCCAAAGGACTTAAAATCAGCATACTATCGTGATGCAGCCACATCAATGTTCATAGCAGCTCAATCCACAATAGCTAGATTGTGGAACCAACCTAGATGTCCTTCAATTGATGAATGGATAAAGAAACTGTGGTATATATACACAATGGACTATTAGTCAGCCATAAAGAAAAATAAAATTATGGCATTTGCTGGTAAATGGATGAAGTTGGAAAATACCATGCTATGTGAAATAGGACAAGCCCAAAAAAGCCAAAGGCTGAAGGGTAAGTGCATGACAATACATAATAAGGGGGAATGGTGAGGGGGTGGAGAGAAGAATGATGGAACTTTGGATGTTGTAGAGGAAAATGGGGTGGGAGGGGTGGAAGACAGCAAGATAGTAGATTGAAACAGTATTACCGTATGTGTATGTATGATTACATGAATGGTGTGAATCTGCATTGTGTACAACTATACAAATGAAAAGTTGTACCCCCATCCAAAAAGAGGCAGTATAAATAAATAAATAAATAAATAAATACTCATGTCCTTGGCATATAGGGATAATTTGAGTTCTTCTTTTCCTATTTGTATCCCTTTCTTCTGAATTTCTTTCTTCTAATTTATCTGGCTAGAGTTTCCAGGACTATGTTGAATAGAGGTGGTGAAAATGCGTATCCCTGTCTTGTTCCAGTTTTTAGAGGGAATGCTTTCAATTTTTCTCCATTAGAATGATGTTGACCTTGGGTTTAGCATATATAGCTTTTACAGTGTTGAGGTACATTCCTACTATCCCTATTTTTCTAGTGTTTTGAACATGAATGGATGACGTGTTTTGTCAAATGTTTTCTCTGCATCTATTGAGATAATCATGTGATTCTTGTCTTTAAGTCTATTGATGTGATGAATTATATATATAATACAGTATATTGATACCTGTATGTTGAACAAATCTTTCATCCCTGGGATGAACCCCACTTGATCATTGTGCTCCATCTTTTCAATATGTTTTTGTATGTGATTTGTCCATATTTTATCAAGAATTTTTGCATCAATATTTATCAGGGATATTGGTCTGAAATTTTCTTTCCTTGATGTCTCTGTCTGGTTTTGGTATCAGGGTGATACTAGCTTCATATGATAAGTTTGGAAGTGTTCCCTCCCTTTCTATTTCATGGAATAATTTGAGAAGTATTGGTGTTAGTTCTTCATAGAAGGTCTGGTAGAACTCAGCTGAGAATCTATCTGTACCTGGACTCTTCTTTTTTGGTAGACTTTTGATGCCATCTTTAATTTCATTGCTTGAAATTTATGTTTAAATTTTCTAAGTCCTCCTGATTCAGTTTGGCTAGGTCATATGTCTCTAAAAATTTGTTGATGTCTTCAGGATTTTCTATTTTATTATAGTATAAATTTTCAATATTTTCTGATTATTGTCTGTAGTTTAGTAGTGTCTATTGTGGTGTTTCCTTTTTAATTGTGAATTTTAGTAATTTTAAGTTTTCTCTCTCTCTTCATTAGCTTGACTAAGGTTTATCAATCTTATTTATTTTTTTAAAAGAACCCACTTTTTGTTTTGTTGATTTTTTTGTTACTTTTGTTTCAATTTCATTGATTTCAGCCTTTGATTTTAATTATTTCCTGTCTTCTGCTTTTGATGTTGATGTGTACTTCACTTTCTAGGGCTTTGAGATGTAATGTTAGGTTATTTATTTGGTGATTTTTCTGTTCTTTTAATGAATGAGTTCATGCAGTGAACTTCCCTCTTAGCACTCTCTTCATAATGTTCCAAAGATTTTGATGTTGTATTACTACTCTCATTTACCTGAAAGTATTTTTAAATTTCATCCCTGATTTCTTTCTGCTATTCATTCATCATTCAATAGCATATTATTTAGTCTCCAGGTGTTAGAATAGCTTCTATTTTTTAACTTTATCATTGATTTCTAATTTCATTCCATTATGGTCTGATAGAATGCAAGGTATTATCTCTATGTTTTTGTATTTGCTAAGAGTTGCTTTGTGGCTAAGATATGGTCTATCTTAGAGAAGGCTCCATGTGCTGCTGAGAGGAAAGTGTATTCAGTCATTAATGGATGAAACATTCTCTATATGTCTCTTAAGTCTAAATTATTCATTGTATATTTTAGTTCTGTAGCTTCTTTTTTAGTTTTTGCTTGAAGGATCTATCTAGTGATGAGAGAGGTGTGTTAAAGTCTCCCAGTATTACTATGTTGTTGTCTATTTGATTCTTGAAGTTGAGAAGGGTTTGATATATGTAGATGTTCCATTGTTTGGGGCACAAATATTTAGGATTGTTATGTCTTGTTGATGTATAATTCCTTAAGCAGTATGAAATGTTCTTCTTGGTCCCTCTGATTAACTTTGGCTTGAAGTCCACTTTAAACAAGCAGAAACCCCTGCTTGGTTATGCAATCCATGTGAATGATATGTTTTTTCCCATCCTTTTATCTTCATTCTGTTGATCTCTTTGCCTATGAGGCGAGTGTCTTGGAGACAGAACATTGTTGGGTCTTGTTTTTTAACCTAATCTGCCGGTATATGTTTTTTTTCAGTGATGCATTTAGGCCATTTACATTTAATGTTATTATTGACATGTGATTTTTATATTCCCTGTCATTTTGATTTATTTCTGATTTTTAATTTGAATTAGTTTCTCCTTTGATTGACTGTTCTAGTGTAATTCCTCCCTTTGCTGGTTTTCACTTTTATTTTTTAGTTCTTCTTTTTTTTTTAGAACATGCTTTGTAGCTGGGAATTCTTTTAACGTTAGTTAGTCATGGAAGGTCTTTATTTCATCATTAATTCTAAAACTTAATTTTTATAGATATAGTATTCGTGGGTGGCATCCATTTTCTTTCAGAGCTTGATATATATTATCCCAAGACCTCCTAGCTTTGAGGGTCTGGGTTGAGAAATCAGCTAAGATCAGATCGGTTTCCCTATAAACACAACTTTTTGTTTTTCTCTGGCAGCCATTAAAATTCTATCCTTATTCTGTATGTTAGGCATTTTCATAATAATACATCTTGGTGTGGGTCTGTTGCAATTTGTATATTTGGGGTCCTGTAAGCCTCCTGTATCTGGTTTTCCATTTCTTCTTTAGGTTTGAGAATTTTCTGATATTATTCCATTGAAAAGATGGTACATTCCTTTGGTTTGTATCTCTGAGCCTTCACCTGTCCTGATAAATCTTAAATTTGGTCTTTTCAGGTTATCCCATATTTCTTGGAAGTTCTGTTCATTGTTTCTTAACAGCTTTTCTCCATAGTCAACTTAATTTTCAAGATTATATATTTTATCTTCATTGCCTGAAACTCTGTCTTCCAAGTACTCTACAGTCTGTTGGTGATGCTCTCCACTGAGTTTTTAATTTGGTTTATTGATTCCTTCATTTTGAGGATTTCTGCTTGATTGTTTTTCATAATCTCTTTTTATTGAAGTGATCTTTCACTTCCTGTATTTTCTCTGATATCAATCCTTAAATCATTCTTTACCTCACAGATTAATTTAAACTCCTCTGACATTTCTTCCACTGTGGTGGCAATGGATTCTGTTATTGAAGTATCTTGGTTTGTTTGGGGTTATTTGTTCCCTTGTTTTTTCATGTTGCTTGCATGTATACCCATCTAACAGTATGGATGTGAGGCAGTCGAGTTTCTACCCTGTAGACTTGTAGTATCCCTGAAGATTTCCAGGACTTCACTTGTTGGGAAGCTGCTGTCTGTCTGCTTTCTTGGTTTCACACCACAGAGCAGTCAGAAAAGCAACCTGCTCTATTCCACCATCTTGAAACCACCTTCAGTAAAGGTCTTATATAGACATTTTTCTAAAGTTGACACTGTTGGTCCTCCTCATCTGTGGGTTCCACATGTACTGATTTAACCAACCGCAAATTGAGAATATTAGTGGGAATAAAAAATTGCATTTGTACTGATACCTCCAGATTTTTCTTGTCATTTTCTCTAAATAATAATAACTATTTCCATAACATTTGTATTGTGTTAGATATTATAAGTAATCTAGAAGTGATTTAAAGTATATGGGAGAATTTGTGTAGGCTATATACAAATACCATGCCATTTTATATAAGAGACTTGAGTATCCACAGATTGTGTTATCTATGAGGGGCCCTGAAACCAATTCCTCAAGGACAACAGAGAATGATTGTATAAAAATTGCAAAAAACACATGAGAAAATGCTCAATGTCATTGATAGTCAACAGGGAACTCTCACCAGGTGCAGGGTTGCATACCTGTAAGACCATCTACTCCAGAGGCTGAGGTGAGAGGACCACAAGTTCAAGGCAAGCCTCAGGAACTTAGTGAGATCCTATCTCAAAATAAAAAATAAAAAGACTGCTGAGGATGTAGCTCAGTTGTAAAGCCTTCTACTTTCAATATTCAGGAGTAAGACCCCAAAAAAATTATATATATATATATATATATGGGAATATATATAATATATATATTATAATAAGAGGGAATATATATATAAATAAGAGGGAATATATATATTATATATAAATATAGTTTTATATATATATTTATATATATATAAATAAGAGGGAAGTTTTGTATATTTCTGAGAGACTGTAAAATGGTGAAGCTGCTATGGAAACTAGTTTTGTGATTCCTCAAAGTTAAACACAGAATTATTATATGACCAGAAATTCCATTCCAAGGACATATACAAGTGAAATCAAAATACATATATCCCAAAACATATACACAAAAATGTTTATAACAGGATTATTCACAACAGCCAAAAGTTGGAAACAACCCAAATGTCTATCAATTGACAGATTTTAAAGTGCATTATATCCATATAATGGAATATTTATTCAGCCACAAAAAAGAATGAAGTACCAATGCATGCTACAATATGAATGGATTTTAAAAACCTTATGCTAAAAAACAAAACAACAACAACAAAACTTATGCTATGAACACCTAGAAACCACTCCAGACACAGGGATTCATGCAAGAGATTTTATTAAGCAGACAGGCAGAGTGGCTGCCCACAGGGTGAGAGAGAGCGAGCGTGAGAGTGAGAGAGAGAGAGAGAAGGAGAGAGAGAACAAGCATGAGAGCAAGTGTGAGTGAGAGTGAGGAGGAGACAGACAGAGAAAAAGTGAGAGAGAGAGCACACACAAGAGTGAGAGTGGGGGGGGAGAAAATGGTGGTGGAGCTATTCTTAAGTAGTGGAGTTTTGCAGGCTAATAACAACGGATCAGTGACTGATGAGAATGTTTGCAGGCTGACAAATCTGAACCAATGATTGCAGAGAATGTTCACAGGCTGACACGTGGACCAATGGCTGGCTAGGATGTTCAAAGACTGATGATCTGGGTTGTAAAATGGTGTGTGTGGGAGGGGAGCAGAATACTGGCAGCAGCTGATGCCAATATGCTATATGAAAGAAGACACATACAAAAGGTCATATATATCATATGATTCAGCTTACATGAGTACTGTGGTTTGGATAAATGTCCTCCAAAGGTTCATGTGTTAAAGGCTTGGTCCCCAGCCCATACCTCGACTGGGAGATGGTAGAACCTTTACAAGGTGGGGCTCAGTGGGAGGTCTTTAGCTGACTGGGAGCATGTGTAGCCTCTTTCACATCCTGGTCATGAAGTAAGCAGTTATGCTCTGCCATGTATTCTTGCTATTATGTGCCACCACAAACCCAAGCAACAGAGCCAACCAATCATGGACAGATACTTCTAAAACTGTGAGCCAAAATAACCTTTTTCTCTTTCTAAGTTGATATATCAGATATTTGTTATAGTGATGGAAAGCTAACACAAAAAGATATCCAACAGTCAAATCAATATAGACAAAAAGAAAACAAGTAGTTCCCAGGGTTTGGGGAAAGAATGGAATGGGGAGTGTTAATAGGTACACTTCTTGGTGAGATGATAAAAATGTTTTCAAATTAGATGGTTGTGATTGCTACAACCTGAAAATATACTAAAAACTACTAAATTATATATTTTAAAGGGGGTGAATTCTACTGTATGAGAATTTTATCTTGATGATTAAAATAAGTATTTAAAAAATAAATAAAAAGGTAAGAGGTTGATATTCTGAGACAGTAGGTCAAGTAAGTGTATCATCCAGAAACAAAGTGAGGTCTAGCTAAAGAACAGGATCTGAGTATTCTGAAGGAAGAAGGAAAAAGCAAAGTGTTAGGAATGGAAAACAGTTGAATAAGAAACTAGGATTCAGTACTAAACAGACTAAAATAAACAGACACTTCTCAAGAGAACTACAAGACCAACAAATATGTGAAAGAAAAGTCAACATAGTTAGCAATTAGGGAAATGCAAATTAAAATTACATTGAGATTTCATCTAACTCCAGTCCGAATGATAGCCCTCAAGAATACAAATAATCTGAGCTGGGGTTGTGGCTCAGTGGTAGAGAGCTTGCCTAGCATGTGTGAGGCACTGAGTTCGATTCTCAGCACCACATTAAAAAAATAAATTAAATAAAGGTGTTGTGTCCATCTACAACTAAAAAATGGATACAAATAATTTGAGTTCAATCCCTAGTACCCCCAAGAAAAAAGAATACAAATAATAGTAAATACTGAGGAGGATGTGGAAAAAAATAAACACTTTTACACTGTTAGTGGGACTGTAAATTAGTACGAATTATGGAAGTCAGTATGGAGGTTCCTCAAAAGATTAGTAATGGGACTACCCAACTATACCACTCCTCAGTATTTATCCTAAAGAATTAAAGTCATTATACTATAGTGATTCATGCATACCCATGTTTATACTTTTTTTATACATGTTTATACTCATGTTTATAGCAGCACAATGCACAATAGATGAAATATGGAACCAGCCTAGGTATCTATCAACAGACGAATGAATAAAGAAAATGTGGAACACATACACAATAGTTTTATGAGCCATAAAAAAAGAATGAAATTATGTCATTTGGAAGAATGAAAGGAATTTGAGACCATTATGTTAAGTGAAATAAGCCAAACTCAGAAGGCCAAAGATTACATGTTTTCTGTCACATGAGGAAAGTAGAGAAGAATATGTAATGGAAGTAGGGTAACTGTGTGGTGAAGGGACAGGCCAAGGAGCAGAATATGTAGTGAAAAATCAAAGGGCGATCAATAGACTGGAGAAAAGGGACTCGAGGGAGGAAAAGGGGAAAAAACGGGAATATTGGCTAAATTATATTGTAAATATTGTGTGCATATACAAATATGTAACAATAAAACCCACCATTATGGACGGAATCAAACTACAAAGGTTCTTCACAGCAAAGGAAACAATCAATAACGTGAAGAGAGAGCATATAGAATGGGAGAAAATCTTTACCACACATACCTCAGATAGAGTACTAATCTCCAGGATATATAAAGAACTCAAAAATCTCAACATCTAAAACACAAATAACCCAATCAATAATGGGCTAAGGAACTGAACAGGCACTTCTCAGAAGAAATATAATCGATCAACATCTCTAGCAATTAGAGAAATGCAAATTAAAATTACACTGAGATTCTGTCTCATTTCAGAACACAAGTAACAAAACACATGCTGGGTTTGCCTCTGCTGCTGCTGCCAACTCCACTGGAGAATGTTCTGGGTGGTAGTGGGTGGCCCAGGCTAGCGACCCCGGGCCACTTCTGGGGCTGCCCAGACGAGCAAAGGTCACCAGCCCTATATAGCCCCACTCTCTGTTCCCCAGGAGGGGCAAGAGGGAACAGCTGCTGATATCAGAAATATACTTTCAGGAAAAGGCCTCTAAATCTTGGTTGAATTTTTAACTTTCCTCTGTGGATCAACAATAGGTTTTGGTTTTTTTTATGCTCTCAGCTATTTAGTATTTTGTTGGGAGAACAGGGTGACACACAGCCCAATATTCTTCATAATGATCCCCATGCTGGGCATTCAGATGATAAAGGACAGAATCATCTAGAAGGACAAATGAACATCAATGCAGATTCTAGCCAACATAAAGAGGAGAACACAGACATCGCTGAAAACCTCTTTCAGAAAGTTAAAATTTTTTGTTGGGTTATGACAGACCCTCAGAATCTAGAGAAAAAGGTCAAACACACCAAAGCTACATGGGCTCAACGTTGTAATGTTGTTTATGAGTTCAGAAGAAAATTAAGACTTTCCTACTGTGGGATTAAAAAATCAAAGAAGGCAGAGATCAACTCTACTGGAAAACAATTAAAGCTTTTCAGTGTGTTAGTGACCGTTATTTAAAAGATGCTGATTGGTTTATGAAAGCAGATGATGATACATATGTCATACTAGACAATTTGAGATGACTGCTTTCAAAGTATGACCCTAAAAAAACCATTTACTTTGGGAGAAGATTTAAGCCCTATGTAAAGCAGGGTTACATGAGTTGGGGAGCAGGATACGTACTAAGCAAATAAGCCTTGAAGAGATTTGTTGATGCATTTAAAACAGACAAATGTACGCATAGTTTCTCCATTGAAGACAGACCTGGGAAAATGCATGGAAATCATGAACACAGAAGCTGGGGATTCCAGAGATACCACTGGAAAAGAAAAACTTTCATCCCTTTGTACCAGAACCTGTACACTTAATCAAAGGTTATCTACCCAGAACCTTTTGGTACTGGAATTATAACTACTATGCTCCTATAGAGGATCCTGGTTGCTGTTCTGATCTGGCAGTTTCTTTTCACTATGTTGATTCTACAAGTATGAATTAGAATACCTTATTTATCATCTTTGTCCACATGGTTATTTATATAGATATCAACCTGCCCTACCTGAGAATAAATCAAAGGAAATAAGTCAAGCAAACAAAAATGAAGATCCAAAAATAAAATTAGGAAACCGGTGAATGAAAAATGTGAATGAACCGAAGTAAAATGTCAAGTATTGCAGTGAAGAACTTCTGCATTTCTGACACAGAACCCTGAAATCCCATTGAGAAATTCATTCTAAGTGAAAGTTCTGTATAGAAATCTTTCAAGGCTGGGGAGATAGCTCAGCTGGTAGAGTGCTTGCCTTGCAAGCACAAGACCCTGGGTTCGATCCCCAGCACTATCTTACATGACCTAAGAAGCAAAATAATTCTGTTTTTGATAAAGCATATAAAACCAAATTTCATGATAAGTCACCATCTTTAGCTTAAGATTTTTATCATGTGGATAAATTATTTTAGTGTGGTCTCAAAGCATAAGGCTTTTGCTGTCTTATAAGCACACTCTAATAACAGTACGCTTGCAAAGGTGGGAAGTTCATAGGTTTAAAGCAGGGTTTTGTTCCTTCGTTTTTAAATACCTTAATTTTCAGAAGAGTTTTTGTCACTGTAAGAAGATTAGAAAATGCTGACCAATTTTAATATTTTTGAATATGGTAATTAGACTTGAGCATTAAACTTGCTGATTATTTTCATAATTGTTTATTTTTCACTTCCTTGAGCCTACTATCAAACTGTATTACCAGATTGAGGCACTGTTGTACTTGAAAGACTCCCTCACTTGAGTGATCAGATCATATCTAGTCTTTAATTCTTCATTTAAATTTTCAGTTCATTAGAACTGGCTGATAATTTCTGCTCCTTTGTATTTATTTCTTTATTTCCTTTATAAGTACCACTTGCAGTTACTCTTAAATCTGCCTTCATTAAGATTAATTTGACTGTTAGAGGTGATTAGAATTAGTATGAGTTGCTGATAATTTTATTCCTACTAACTTTAGGTTTCCCCAGGATTAAATGTCTAAAAATAATGCCTGCTGGCCCTCAGGATACTTGCCCTACTTAAAAATTTACAATTTAAAACTAATCCTCCACTTTATTAAAGGAGGTAGTTACTTGAATCCTACCCACTCACCCTCTTCTTAAAAACGAAAAAACTCATTTGTGCTTTTTCTCTACTTCTTTATAGTAGGTTTGACAGAAACATATTTAAATCTGAGAGGGAAACTGTGGTATATGTTATGCTAAATGTAACCTCTATTGATTAAAACAATGACATTTGTGTATCAGTTGAAATAGAACATTTAACACAGATTTAGAATGTTTACTAATTCTCTTAGAGAAACCAACTCTAGAAAGTAGTTGTAAAGTTGAGTTGTGTTCCATTTCAACTCCTTTACCTCTCTAGTTTTCAGTTTTGAATAACTTTGCAAGGCTCTACAAATTAATAATCTACATTAAGTATATTTGAGGGAAACTATTCTTACTGCTAAGTGGTGTGTTGTACTATATAGTGAATGTTTGTGTTTTGGAATTTAAAAGTTATTTAAAGTAATTGTGTTATGAATGGTTTAAAAATGTCTGGTGACTTGCTTATTTTAAGTGATCAACATGAAATCAGAAAAATGTATTTTAAAATTTTTTTTAAAGTGCCTTTTGAAAAATTTAAAACAATGGATTTGAACAACTGCACAAAATAAATTACCATGTTAAAAAAAAAGAATATAAGCAACAACAAATGTTGGCAAGGATGTGGGGAAAAAGTACACTCATATGTTGCTGGTGGGACTGCAAATTGGTGCAACCACTTTGGAAAGCAGGATAGAGATTCCTCAGAAAACTTGGAATGGAACCACCATTTGATCCAGTCATCCTATACAATGTGTCAAAATGTATTCTACTTTCATGTATAACTAATTAGAACAGATAAAAAATAAATTAAAAAATAAAAACCCCACCATTATGTACAGCTATAATGAGCCAGTAAACAATAAGGAAAAAAGAAAACATTAAAAAGAGAGAGTTTTCTTAAACCAAGCCAGTGCACATGCCTGTAATTCTACTTACTCTCAGGATGCTAAAATGGCAGAATTACAAGTTCAAGGCTAGATTTCAAGGAGAACTCTAAGTCTCAGGGAATTGTTAAAAATAATTTGTCCAAAATAAAGACTGGAAGCCTGTCTCCAGATAGTCATTCCACCCCATCTCACACCTAGCAAGACCCACTGCTCAGCTCCATCATTCTTTGATTCCCAGGGATGGACAGAGCAAGGAATCTGAGATTCTAGTTTGATTCCTTCCTTTGAGTTCCCCAGATTAGAGCTTTGTTTGCTGAGAGAGATGGTCTCTAACAGTACAGATACTATAAAATTTGTCTCTCATGGAAAGAAGAGATTAACACTTGATCCAAGATGCAGTGTTTCATGCCTATAATCTTAGCCACTCAGCAGGCTGAAGCAGAAGGATTGCAAGTTTGAGGCCAGTCTCAGCAACTTAGTAAGACCTGGTCTCAAAATAAAAATAGAAAAGATCTGGGGATATATCTCAGTGACAGAATGCCTCTAGGTCCAATACCACTAACATCCCCCACCAAAAAAGATTAACACTTGAGAGTTCTGAGTTAAATAGGTAGAACCTTATCTACAAATGCTTACTCTTTGTTCCTCTTCCCTCTGCACCGATGCTAAGACAAGGAATGAAAGAAAGGCCAGAATCCAGTTCCAATTCTCCTTTCTTCAGCTAAGTTGTAGACATTACTTATATATAAATAACATGGTTTTATACATTGAATTAAAGAATTTCTATGTTTTCTTTTAAGCCCATATTTTAAATGGATTAAATATTTTCTATTTTTCATTTCTTTGAAAATCTCAGTTGGGCACAGTGGTGTGCACCTGTAGTCCCAGCTACTTGGGAGAATCACTTGAGTCCAGGAATTGAAACCAATCTTGACAACATAGAAAGATCTCATCACAGAAGGAAGGAAGGAAGGAACAAAGGAATGAAAGGAGAAATCACAAACAAATATTTCCTGTACATGATCTTCAACTGATTTTTAGCCAGAAGTTCTTTACTGGAAAGCGCAAAGAACCTTGAATCAACACAAATATATATACTCTGTCCATTAGAATTATAACCCCTAGGTATAAAGCACCCCTAGGTTCAGTCCCTAGGACCACACATACACAAAAGCATATTATTTGAAAATATGGCCAGGTTCAGGGGTGCACACCTGTAATCCCAGCTATCAGGAGGCTGAGGCAGGAGGATCACAAGGTGGAGGCCAGCCTTGGCTACTTGATGAGATCCTGTCTCAAAACAAAGTAAAAAGGGCTGGGAATATAGCTCAGTGGTAGTGTTTGACTGGCATGTGTGACTCCCAGAGTTCAGTCTTCAATACCAAAAAGAAAAAGAAAAACTATCAGCAATTCGAAGAGAGAGCCTACAGAGTGGGAGAATATCTTTGCCACTCATACTTCAGATAGAGCACTAATTTCCAGAATATATAAAAAACTCAAAAAAAAAAAAACTACATGAAGAATACAAATAACCCAATCAACAAATGGGCTAAGGATATGAACAGACACTTCACAGAAGATCTACAAGCAATCAACAAACATATGAAAAAATGTTCAACATCTTTAGTAATAAGAGAAATGCAAATCAAAACTACCCTAAGATTCTATCTCACCCCAATTAGAATGGCGATTATCAAGAATACAAGCAACAATAGGTGTTGGAGAGGATGTGGGGTAAAAGGTACACTTGTACACTGCTGGTGGGGCTGCAAATTAGTGCAGCCACTCTGGAAAGCAGTGTGGAGATTCCTTAGAAAACTTGGAATGGACCCACCATTTGACCCAGCTATCCCACAACTCAGCCTATACCCAAAGGACTTAAAATCAGCATACTACAGAGATACAGCCACATCAATGTTCATAGCTGCTCAATTCACAATAGCCAGACTGTGGAACCAACCTAGATGTCCTTCAATTGATGAATGGATAAAGAAACTGTGGTATACATATACAATGTAATATTACTCAGCTACAAAGAATGATAAAATTATGGCATTTGCAGGCAAATGAATGAAATTGGAGAATATCATGCTAAGTGAGATAAGCCAATCTCAAAAATCCAAAGGACGAATGATCTCACTGATAAGCGGATGATGACACATAATGGGGGGTGGGAGGGGGGCAAGAATGGAGAAAGGAGGGACTGTATAGTGGGAAAAGAGGGGTCGGGGTGGGGGTGAAGGAAACAATAACAGAATGAATCAAACATCATTACCCTATGTAAATGTATGATTACGCAAATGGTATGCTGTTACTCCATGTACAAAGAGAAACAACATGTATCCCATTGTTTACAAGAAAAATAAATTAAAAAAGAAAAAGAAAAAAAATGAATATGAAGGTCAACATTACAAAAAAATAGCCATGTCAAAGCTGTTGCCTCTGATAAGCAGGACTTGAGACAGAAAGCACAAAGAGACTATTCCTTTTATTGAAGACTTAAATATTATCTGACTTTTAAAATGATATGAATATATTACTCTGTTTTATAAAAATTAACTTTAAAATAACCAGAAAAAGCCAGGAGTGGTGGTTCATGCCTATAATTCCTGTGACTTGAGAGGCTGAGACAGGAGAATCACAAGTTTGATCTCAGCCTTAGCAAATAAGCAAGGCCCTCAGCAACTCAGTGAGACCCTGTCTCAAAATGAAAAACAAAAAGCGCTGGGGATATGGTAGGTCAGCAGTAAAGCACCCCTGGGTTAAATCCCTTGTACCAATAAATAAATAAACAAACAAATGAATAAATAAATAACTCCAGGAAGAAAGAGAATAAGTGTTTCTCAGATTTCACTGCAAAATCCTTAAATAAGCCTAAATTTTTTTTTCTTTTTCTTTTTTTTTATTTGGTGCTGGGAATCAAACCCAGGGTCTAGCATGTGCTAAGTACACATTCTATCACTGTGTTATACCCCTAGTTCCAGAACCCAGTTTTTTGAAATGAAGTCTAAGGTGGACTAGGACTATAACTAGGTATAGCACTTGCCTACCATGTACAGGACTCTGGGTTAATGCCTAACAACACACACACACAGTCTATAAGATTTCTGTTTCTGGTAAGTAGGCTAGATATTCTGAAATACTCTTTCACTGTGAAACATCCAGATAAGTTAAAACAAATACACCTAAATGCATTGCTGGGTTCACAAGTAATGAAAGTTCTCAAGAACGAAAAAAGAGGCAGAGAGTAAAGAAAACAGGGAAGAAGGGAGTGAGGGAGGAAGAAATCCTAAGGCTAAAATTAGATGGATACAAACACCAAGGTTGCCCTAAAAATATGGCCAACCCAGAAACCGAAACTTTGCTGCTTATCCATACCACTGAGGAATAGTATTAGACTAGACAAAGTAGAGCAGCTTAATCTAAGTATTACAAATAAAACCAGGTACCTAAAAGGGCTATAATATATTTTCTATTAAAGAGGTAAACAGAAAAAAATACATGCTAACTATATGAACTAACAATAAAACCAAGATGCTTCTGGTGTCAATAAGAAAGGGAAGGAAAAACAATTTTGAGAAATAGACAAAATTGGCAAAACTGGGTAGAAAAGACTAATAATACTAATACCAAAAATTTTTCCTAATAATTTATGTTAGCCCAAGTCTTATGGAGTTCTGGCATTTCCATTTACAGCACACTCACAATATGAGACACCCTAATCCAAGAAATAAATAAGTTCCAGTTTGGTAGTATCCCTTAGCACACAGAGGAAACAAATCATCTCAATCCAGGCTTTTCCAGATTCCCAAAGTTATAATTTTACCAGATATGAGCTCCTAAGAACTGATACATTCCTAAGAAAATATATATGATGGAAACTGACCTCCATTAGTTAGAATGTAGAGAGACCATAGCCAGGCACAGTGGCACATGCCTATAATCCCAGTGGCTTGGGAGACTAAGGCAGGAAGATCACAAGTTCAAAGCCATTCTCAGCAAAAGGAGGCACTAAGCAATTCAGTGAGATCCTGTCTCTGAATAAAATACAAAATAGGGCTGGGGCATGGCTCAGTGGTGGAGTGTCCATGAGTTTAATCCCTGGCACCCCTACTCCCCCAGAAAAGAGGAACTACAAAGTGAAAAGGAAGACATACATAGACTGCAGATGCTGAAATTAGAAGAAACGGTATATGAAGTAAATATGTTTAAACTGTTTCACTTGAAGAGATAAACACTAAGAAAAGAAAGTTCATTTGGGCCAAACTGGACATTCAGGGTAAGTGTTCTAAGGAAGTGATGTCTGAATTGGAATAAGAATTAGCTGGGTATAAAAAAAATGATGAGGGCATTCCGGACTGGACATCAAAATCATGATGAGCAATGACATGGAAGCATTGAACAGTATGGAGCAGTGTCAGGGGAAACTACAAGAATTTCTATTATTGGAACAATAAATGTAGGAAAGGATAAGAGAAGCTAAAGAAGTACAGAGAGATCAGCAGGTAGAGGGCTCTGTACACCATGTAGAAAATATGACTTCACTGAAGGATTTTGAGGAGGAAATATCACAGTCAGTTTTGGCTTAAGTACTAGTAAGGGGAAAGAATTTAAGATGGGCAAAGTTGGAGGAATGATGATTAGCTAGGAGGCTAGTATATGGTAGAAATAATAAGGGTCTGAACTACCAGATATAGGAAATTTGGGGAGTAAAGAGATTTGAGAAAGAGCAGACAAAATTAGCAAAAGCTGGTGAGTGTAGAATGGCTCCAATGTTTCTTGCTTGTAATTAGCTGATACTAATTGATTTGGGGAATACAACAGGAAGAGCAGAATGGGACAGAATAAAATAATGCACTAAATTATAAAGATGTTAAGCCCGGGGTACTTGTTGAAAATTAAGGTGCAGATGTTTACACTCATAGAAGATTAGATTTAAACTCATAGAAGTCATTGCTAAAATAACCATACAAGTGGCTAACTCACCCACGGAGAGAGAAACAGAGTGACCCAAGTGTGGAACTCAGAGTTAGGAAATCATATGAAATTCAGGTCAAGTTTTATGGTTTCTTAAAAGACAGTTTATACTTCTATTCAACATTGTCCTTGAAACTCTAGCCAGAGCCAATTAGGCAGACTAAAGAAATTAAAGGGATACAAATAGGAAAAGAGGAACTTAAGCTGTCACTATTTGCTGATGACATCATTCTATATTTAGAGGATCCAAAAACCTCCTCCAGAAAACTTCTAGACCTCATCAATGAATTCAGCAAAATAGCAGGCTATAAAATCAACTCACATAAATCTAAAGCATTTTTATACGCAAGCGACAAAACAGCTGAAAGGGAAATGACGAAAACAACTCTATTTGCAATAGCCTCAAAAAAAATAAAATAAAATACTTGGGAATCAATCTAACCAAAGAGGTAAAAGAGCTCTATCTACAATGAAAACCTCAAAACATTGAAGAAAGAAATTGAGGAAGACCTTAGAAGATGAAAAGATCTCCCATGTTCTTAGATAGGCAGAATTAATATTGTCAAAATGGCCATACTACCAAAAGTGCTATACAGATTCAGTGCAATTCCAATTAAAATCCCAATCATGTACCTTACAGAAATAGAGCAACCAATCATGAAATTCATCTGGAAGAATAAGAAACCCAGAATAGCTAAAGCAAGCCTTAGCAGGAAGAATGAAACAGCGAGTATCGCAATACCAGAACTTCAACTATACTACAAAGCAATAGTAACAAAACTGGCATGGTATTGGCACCAAAATAGACAGGTAGATCAATGGTACAGAATAGAGGACACGGACACAAACCCAAATAAATACAATTTTCTCATACTAGACAAAGGTGCCAAAAATATGCAATGGAGAAAAGATAGCCTCTTCAACAAATGGTGCTGGGAAAACTGGAAATCCATATGCAACAGAATGAAACTAAACCCATATCTCTCACCCTGCACAAAACTCAACTCACAATGGATCAAGGACCTTGAAATCAGACCAGAGACCCTGCATCTTATAGAAGAAAAAGTAGGTCCAAGTCTTCAACTTGTTGGCTTAGGATCAGACTTCCTTAACAGGACTCCCATAGCACAAGACATAAAAGCAAGAATCAATAACTGGGACAGATTCAAACTAAAAAGCTTTCTCTCAGCAAGGGAAACTATCAGCAATGCGAAGAGAGAGCCTACAGAGTGGGAGAATATCTTTGCTACTCATACTTCAGATAGAGCACTAATTTCCAGAATATATAAAGAACCCAAAAAACTCTACACGAAGAATACAAATAATCCAATCAACAAATGGGCTAAGGATATGAACAGACACTTCACAGATCAAAAAGCAATCAACAAATATATGAAAAAATGTTCACCATCTTTAGTAATAAGAGAAATACAAATCTAAACTACACTAAGATTCCGTCTCACCCCAATTAGAATGGCAATTATCAAGAATACAAGCAACAATAGATGCTGGAGAGGATGTGGGGATAAAGCTCCATTGGTAGAGTGCTTGCCTTGCAAAAACAAGGCCCTGGGTTCAATCCCCAGTATTACAAAAGAAGAAAAAAAAAAAAAAAAAAAAAGCTAAATTCCCCTCCCACACAAAAGCCTGGATAATGTTGTAGAATAGGTGTTTTCCAAGTCCTGTTGACCAGAAACAGAAAACTCATGAACAATTCCATGAAACAAGAAATGTAGAATTCCTAGGAGAACCTTTTTATTCTACTGGCAAGGAGTAGGAGACAGAAATAATAACTTGGTAAATTATCTTGTCATAAATGTAAATTAAAAAGCACAGAATAAATATCTACTATTGCCCTTTCTGTTTTCTGTCAGGACTTAACTTACCTTCTTCACCCAGAGGCTGAAATCAGGGATGTAATGCAAATGAGTAAAAATGGACAAGTTGTAAGAAAACAAAATCATAGTCACAATGATAAACAGCAACTAGACCTCAAACTTGGCATTAACCATGGCAAGAGCATGGTAAGAACTGGGCTGAGAGCTGGACACACCTGTACTCCCAGCTACTTAGGAGGCTGATGCAGGAGGATAACAAGTTTGAGGCCAGCCTCAGCAATGTTGCAAAACCCTAAAAGCAACTTAGCAAATGCTGTCTTGAAATAAAACATTAAAAAAAAAAAAAAAAAAAAAAAGACTGGGGGTGGTTAAGCACCTCTGAGTTCAATTCCCAGTATCAAAAAAAAAAAAAGGGCCAGGCATGGTTGTGCACACCTGTAATCCCAGTGGCTTAGGAGGTTCAGGCAAGAGGATTTCGAGTTCAAATCCAGACTCAGCAACAGCAAGGTGCTAAGCAACTCAGTGAGACCCTGTCTAAATAAAACACACAATAGGGCTAGGAATGTGACTCAGTGGTTGAGTGCCCCTGAGTTCAGTCCCTAGTACTACCCCCTCAAAAAGGGTGGTGGTGGTGGATAGAATATGAGCTGGGCATGATGGTGCCCACCTGTAATTCAAGTGACTTGGGAGGCAGAGGCAGGAGGACCCAAAGCTCAAGGTCAGACTCAGTAACTTAGAGATACTTATTGCATAATAAAAAAGAGCTGGAGGTGTAGGTCACGGTAGAGTGCTCCTGGGTTCAATCCCAAATACAAAAAAAAAAGGGATGAAATGAGGCTTGTTGTCAGGAACCATAAAAGAAATAGAATTTAGGGCTGGGGCTATAGTTCAGTGGCAGAGTGCTTGCCTAGCATACTGGGGCACTGGGTTCAATCCTTAGCACCACAAAATAAATAAAATAAAGACACACAGTCCACCTACAACTACAAAAATGTTTTTAAAAAAGAAATAAAATTTAGCTGGGCACTAAAATGCATCCCTGTAATCTTGGCACCTCAAGATGCTGAGGCAGGAGCATGGCAAGCTCAAGGGCAGATTCAGCAATTTAGTGAGACCCTTAGCAACTTAGTGAGACCCTGTCTCAAAATAAAAAATAAAAGAGGACTGGGGAAGGCTGGGGTTATAGCTCAGTGGCAGAGTACTTGCCTAATATGGGTGAGGAACTGGGCTTGATCCTCAGCACCACATAAAAACAAATAAATAAAGGTGAAATTTTTTTAAAAAGTAAATTTTAAAAAAAGACAAGGACCAGGGATGAAGCTCAGTAGTAAGCACCCCTGGGTTCAATTCCCAGTAAGAAAGGAAGGAAATTTAAATATAGCCTACCCTATGTACCAGGTATTACTCTAAGCACATGTATTTATTCATTTAATCCTCAAAAAAACTCTGTAATATGTAATTTGGTTTGCTGGTGGGGCTGCAAATTAGTGCAGCCACTCTGGAAAGCAGTGTGGAGATTCCTTAGAAAACTTGGAATGGACCCTCCATTTGACCCAGCTATCCCACTCCTTGGCCTATACCCAAAGGACTTAAAATCAGCATACTACAGAGATACAGCCACATCAATGTTCATAGCTGCTCAATTCACAATAGCCAGACTGTGGAACCAACCTAGATGCCCTTCAATTGATGAGTGGATAAAGAAACTGTGGTATATATGTACAATGGAATATTACTCAGCCATCAAGAATGATAAAATTATGGCATTTGCAGACAAATGGATGAAATTGGAGAATATCATGCTAAGTGAGATAAACCAATCTCAAAAAGCCAAAGGACGAATGATATCGCTAATAAGTGGAGGATGACACATAATGGGGGGGAGGGAAGGGTTAGTGTTAGGGTTAGAGTTAGGGTTAGGGAGGGGGGCAAGTATGGAGGAAGGAAGTACTGTATAGAGGGTAAAGAGGGGTGGGAGGGGTGGGGGGAAGGGAAAAAATAACAGAATGAATCAAACAACATTACTCTATGTAAATTTATGATTACACAAATGGTATGCCTTTACGCCATGTACAAACAGAGAAACAACATGTATCCCATTTGTTTACAATAAAAAAAAGACCTTAAAAAAAAAAAAAAAACAAAACTCTGTAATAACATTATTCCCACTCTTTAGATGAGAAAACTGAGGTACTAAAAGATTAAACAGTTTGAGGTTTCTCAGGTAGAAAGTCACAGTTAGGATTTGAAAATGGTAGTTTCATGCTAGAATCCATGTTCTTAATCATAATACCTAAAGTATAATTCTGGCCTTGACAAAAGGGGATCACCAAGATTGCATTGTAAGAAGGATGAATTGTCTTCATAGAGACAATTGTTTGACCCTAAATTCAGGAAGAAGACTGTTAGGCCCCATCCCATATGGGGGATGGGAATTCTTTGTTCTGTGATGCAATGATGACCTCAGATTAAACTGCCACTAGGCTGAGGAAAATGCAATGGCTGCAAGAAGACCTGCCTAGGGTTAAGGGAGAAATGAGAATTCTCTGGGGCCAGTTGACCCAAGCACTGGTTTGCAGACACTGTGGCAGCAGCTGCCTTCAGAGTCCAGGGAATCTGGTAATACTATTCTTGTTCATGGTTTGGCAGTTCCGGAGATGGTGGTACCTTGGGAGTTGGCAACAGCTTCAGCCCTGGTGCTCTGGGGACATCATGCAAGGCAAGGTAGGTGATCTCTGACCATGGAAGTGCAGCTGGGTTAATAACTATTGACACTACATGTGAGGTTAGGTGAGGAATTTCTGGTAGGCGGCCCCAGATTGGTGATGAAAAACCCTAGATTTGAGGCTAAGTGTCCAATGACATGAGAGTTGAAGACTGGTGAACACTAATCCTAGATGTAGGGTTATCCAAGAAAATGCTGACTTTAAAATGAGGACTGGGTTGACTTTTAACACTGGATGAGGAACTGGGTAAGTGACTACTGACCACATATGTGGGACTAGATAACTGTTCACTCTTGGTGTAGAGCAGAAACTGAGGACTTCGTGATAAACCTTCCATCTTCAAGAAGGCTTTGTGTCTGATAGTATCCTTCCCTACTCCCCAGGGCCTACCCCTTCTGTATTATTTGACTTTCCTTGGTTCATGGAGGCAAAAACCAGAGGAGGAGGAGGAAGAGGAAGAAGAGGAGGAAAAGATGGAAGAAGAGGAAAAAAAGAAGGAAATGTCATCATCTATGAATCCATCGAAATCACTTTCTCCTACCAAAGATAATCCCATTGGAGAGCAAGGCATCGAAGTCCCACCCAAGACACTCTGTGGTTCCAAGAGCCTCCCCAAGGCCACAGAAACACCAGAGCAAATACTCACACCACCCTCAAACCCCTTCGAATCCTTCCCCACCTTCCAGATCCTGACCAACCTGCCTGTGAAGAACAAGACAACACTGGGGGGCTGCCTGCAACACAGAAAAAGCCAGCTATTCTGGGGTCTCCCTGCTCTGCACAGTGAGTCCTTGGACACCATCTTCCTGAGCCCAGATGGCCCCTCCTCCCTGAAGTTGTCTGTCTGTCCTTCTATTTTCTTCAACAAGCTTGCCTTCCTGTCTAGGTATAACTTGCTGCTTCCCCATTATCTCTCCCCAACCCAGCTTCTTACTCATGAAGCCCATACTACAGAATATTTGGGAAGAATGGCCTCCAATCCTCAGTTAGTTCTACCTCCATCCTCCCCTCCTGTCCCATCACCATCCCTCCATCTTAAGCCCTTGGCTAGGGACCACAAGCAGGTCCTATCTGGTGCTAAGGCACACACACAGTGGCTTGCACAGCACAAAGAGGTTCCTTGGGTCTCTGAGGATCAAGTGCTGTACCCACAGCCTGAACTCCAAAGAATGAAAACTTCTAAGCTCTCATCTTCATCTGAGGCCTGGTGGGGGGTGCTAAGGGACTTCAACCTCCATCAACCCAGTCCAGAGTCACACTCTACCTCTCTACTATATGTCTCTAGACCTCTGGAAATCCCGACGAGGTTTGAGGCCCCGTGGAGGACCATGGGGCAAACTAAGCACCCAAAAGCCTCTGAACCAGCAATGTCAGCTCCCAGCCCAATCCTAACTTCTCTGACAGAACTCCAGACAGTCAGCCCCATAGTAGGCCTGTCTAGATCTAAGTCCCTCTGGGAAACCACAGAGCAAAAAGGAAACCATCAGCTCTCTGAGCCCCCAATCCTGGCCTTTTGCCAACCCACAATACCCATGATGGAACCTCAAGGAACAAGCTCTCCAGAAGTTGTACCTGGATATGAAGCCCAGAGGGGAACCATAGGCCATAAAGATAGCCCCCAAGTTTCTGAACCCCCAATGCCAGCCTCCTGCCAACCACCAGCTTCTCTGTCAGAACCCCCAAAAGTAAGTCCTAAAGGAGGACTTTCTGAGTCCAAGGACTTCTGGGGAACCATGGGATACAGAGAGAATCCTCAAGTCACTAAGTCTCCAATGCCACCCCCTTGCCCTCCCCTAGACTCCCTGTCACAACTCCAAAAAAACAGTCCCCTAGAAGGTATATCTGGATATGAGCCACAGTGGAGATGCATAGAAAACTCAGGAAATCCCTGGGCCTTTGAACCTCCATGTGTGGACCTCAGGTCAGGACTCTATGAAAGCAGTTCTGAGTATGTCCATTTAGGATATAAGACTCCATGTAGGGGCAAACAGAATAGAGAACATCTTTGGGTCTCTGTAGACCCAGTTTCATCTCTCAGCCTTCCCTCAGCCTCTCTGATGGAGTCTTTAGTAATGGGCTTCCAGGAAGTTCTGTCAGAGTCCAAAGCTTTGTGGGAGACCAAGGGGCAGAGGGAGAATCCCTGGGTGTCTGACGCCCCAGACCCTATCCATAGAACATCTCCAACCCCCTTTACAGAACTAAACAAAATAAATACTATGAATCACCTCCCTAGATCAGAAGCTACATGGAAGAACAGGGAGCATTCCAGAATCTGGGTTTCTGAGCCCCCAACTCTTGCCCCTGGCCCATCCCCAGCTCTTGTATTAGAGCCCCTCAGAGATAGCTCCATGGGAGTCCTGTTTGGTTCTGAAGCTAGATGTGGGGACCCACAAAGAAAAAAGAACTCCTGGGCCTCTGAGCTTCCAGCTCACAGCTTACCCCAAGATCTGCAAGGAGACAATCCCTTAAGAGTTTTGTCTGACTCTGAACCTACTAGGGGAGACATAGAGCAGAAAGAAAACAACTATGTACCTGTATCCCTAGTTTGGGGACACAACCTACCTACAAACTCTGTTTCCAAGTCCCACATAAATGAGCCTTTTGGAGACCAATGCAAATATAAGCCTGTGAGGGGAGAAGTGGAACAGAGAGAGAACTGCTGGGCCACTGAGCTCCCAGCCCTCAGCTCTCTCTCTGATCCTCTACCAGAGCCACACACTGACTTTGAATTTATGTGTAGAAATGTGCAACAGAGGGAGGACTCCCAGGGTACCAGTCTACCAGTAGTGGATCTCCGGCATCCAATACCGTGGTCTCCCACCCTAGCTGAAGCTCAGAAGATTGAGCCCACCCAGCCTAGCCTACAGAAAAGAGAGATGTTCACAGGAGCTAAGGTAGAGGGCCCAACCTCCCAAGATAAGGCTATCCCAGAAATGCTCAATCACCCTGGGATCCATACCTGGCAATGGAGTAGAGAGTTAGAGCTCAGGCTGAAGAAACTACAGCGGGGCCCATCTTTCAGCTCTCCTGTCTTGAGTTCCGTAACTCTAGATTCCCGGGGACTCTCTTCCTGCCCACCACAGCAAACTCATTCCCCTAATCTGCACCCTGACTCTTTAAGCTGTAATCCCCTCAAAGTTCAGAGCACACCATCTCAATCGGTTCAGTCCTCCCGCTGTCATCATACCCACTCTTCTTTCCTGCCTCAGCCACAAGCTTCTGGCAAAGTAGAACAAGAGTCTCAGAAAAAGGGGAGAATAAAGGGAAAGATGGTAGACCAAGTCTCATCCCAGGGGCCATATGGTCACATGCAGGCTGTTGAGAACTGTCTAGGTCTGGAAAAGCCCTCATACCCTGGGGTTCTAGCCTCAGGAAAAAGACAAGTCAAATCTTCAGCACTATCTTTAGCCAAAAAGAGTCTCAGAAAATCCAAATCAGGAGAATGTGGAAGAGGGAATGCAAGACTGGATTCATCCACACTCACAGGGAAGAGCCACCCTGCCCAGGCCTGCAGACTAGCAGATGCCCTTGTAAGCAGATTTTCCCAAAGGTCTCAGCACAGGGGCCAGAGCTCTCAATGCACTGCTATTCCTCACCAGCTTCTGCTGGAGGATGCAGGTCCCCAGAATCAGAGGACAGGGGGAGTAGCCAGTGACATCCAGAACCCTTGCCACTGTAAACACTGTCCTTGGGTGCATATGGAGAAGAATCTTCCATCCTCCTCACCCCAAGCTCCCCTAACCAGAGGTCTCCTAAGAGTCTTAGAAAAATTTATGGGCACCCACGGATCCCTGCCCACCAAATCCAGTCAATAGAGAAAAAGATGGTAGTACTATCACCCAGTACCTCATAAACTGTAGCCAAACCAGTTGGAGGGTGAGGAGAAAATCCTAATAAACTAGCTAACCTAGAAAAATTCTACTCATGTCTTCTTTGGAGTCAAGGGTATTGGGATGTCAGTTTCCTATTAGCTTCTGTTGCAGCCATATCCTCTCAGGATCAGTTCCTAGAGGTAGAGAGGTCAGCATTCTGTGGACTTAACTTTCTTTTCCAGACTTCACAGATGATCACATCTGTAATCCACACATCCCTGCTATACCAAGTGAGGATACAGGGCCAGAATACAGCACAATGCTGCCCTTTAAAGGAAAAAATTCACAACCTAATCCTAACCCTAAGTGAACAGAAAAATACATCCATTTACATGAGCACTAACTAGCCTGGGTCTAGAAGTTGTTCCTAGTCTTGGGTATGGTTCCCTTTATCTACTTGACCCATAATTTATTCAATGATAAATTCTTCTCAGCCCTGATCTTCTTTCCCTGAGTCAGCTCATCCATTCCCAAGGTCACAAAAAAAACTGCCTTTTTACATTTAATAAGCATCAGGATTTTTCTTCTATAGTTACTTTTTCACAGTCCTTTCCTGTTTTTCTATTGCACTGTTGGATACTATACTGTCTTTATCCTGCTGCTATAATTACCAAAAATAACAAATTTTGTCAGAATTGTCTGATGTCTCTCACAGAGCTAAAATCAAGGAGTCAGTCAGGCATGGTGGCCCATGCCTGTAATACCGTGGCTCAGGAGGCTGAGGCAGGAGGATCACAAGATCAAAGCCATCCTAAGCAACTTAAGAGACTCTAAGCAACTTAGTGAGACCCAAAATCTTTTTAAAAGCGGGGTAGGCCTAGGGATGTGGCTCATTGGTTAAGAATCCTTGGGTTCAATCCCTGGTACAAAAAAAAAAAAAAAAAAAAAAAAGAGGTGTGGGGGCAAGGGGTCCCGCAGGATTGCATCTCTTGCTAGGATTCACTCCTTGACTTTCCCAGTCTCTAGAGGCTGACTACGTTTCTTGACTACTGGACCCCTTCCTCTATCTTCAAAATTAACAAAGGTAAGGTAAGTTCTCACATTGCATTACTTTGGCCTCTTTTGTTTCCCACTTCCATTTTAAGGACCCTTATGATTAGAGTCCAGGATACTCTTCCTTAGTCAGTCAATGGGCAACCTTAATTATCCTTTGTCATGTAAGGTAATATAAACAGATTCCAGGAATTAGAATGTAGTCATCTTGGGAGGTCATCATCTTGCCTACCAGAGTTATTAAGTCAACCTATTCATATATTTTGCAAATATTTTTCCCCATCTATAGTTTATCATCTAATTTGGCCTATATTGACTTTTTCTATACCAAAGTTTAAAACATCTATGTAGCCAGGTATAGTGGTTCATCCTAGCAGTTATGGGAGGCTGAGGTAGGAGGACTCCAAGTTCAAAGCCAGCCTCAGCAACTTAGCAAGGCCCTGACACTGTCTCAAAATAAAAAAGGGCTGGGGACGTGGCTTAATGGTTGAATGCCCCTGGGTTTAATCCCTGGTACAAAAAGTAATAATTTCTATGTAGTTAAGTCTACCAACATTGTCCTGTGTAGCCTCTAAAACTTTCAAAGTTTTGTATGTTATTGTTAATCAAAATTTTTAGTATGGTATGAAGTGAAAACGTAACTTCCCCCACAATGATTTTACCAATAACAAACATTTTATATATATTTTTTTCTCCTTTTGGTACCAGGAATTGAACCCAGGGCCCTTAACCACTGAGCCAAATCCAAACTTTCTGATTTTCTAATTTTGAAACAGGGTCTCCCAAAGTTGCTCAGGGCCTAAGTTTCTGAGGATGGATTTGAACTTGTGATCCTCCTGCCTCAGCCTCCCAAGCCTCTGGGATTACAGTATGGTGTGCACTACCATACTCAGCCTCCAATAACTTTTTAAAACACAATGCCTTGAGCCCATTCCACTAAATGTGCCATATTACAAAACATGGGTTAGTTTTAAGTACCTCTGGGCCTCAGATCTCAATGGCCTACTAACATCATCATATTCAACTTGTCCAAAAATTTACTTTCTTCTTTTAACTTTTTCCTCCAATGTACACAGTTCTATTGAAAGGGATCATATTGTCCAAATACCTAAGCCAGAAATCTGTCATCCTTAACTACTGTTGACCACCTCCCTAGTTCAATCCAACATCAAATTCTATCGTAAAATGTATTTGAAATCCATTTTCACCTCCCCAATTCCACCACTGCTCTTATTGTTTCTCACTAAATTGGTTGCCATATTACTTTTAATCCATTCTCCACATGGTTATCATTCAACTGACTCTATTTTTTGAAGTAGATATAAGTTTAAGCAAAGATACATAAATATGCAACTTGTGGTCCTAAACCAGATATTGGTCAAACTAGTTGTGAATCACATTTGGGTTACTTGGGAAAATCTAAATATGGTATGGGTATCTTGATAACTCAGGAAATTTATTGAGGGAAAGGTGGTATTTACTGACTTAAAAAAAAAAAAATCTATCAAGGGCTGGGGATATAGCTCAGTTGGTCGAAGCAGAAGGCCCTGGTTTCAATCCTCAGCACCGCCAAAAAAAAAAAAAAAAAAAAATCAAGTAGTATGATCTTGACTTGGTTTTAAAAATGCATATACATATTTACATACACACAAAAAGATTAAGAAAGATATAAAGTTAAGATGGTGATATCTCTGGCTATAAGAAATAGTAATTTTCTGCCAGGCACAGAGACATATGCCTATAATCCCAGAGGCTCATAGGGCTGAGCCTGGAAGATCCCAAATTCAAAGCCACAGCAAATTAGTAAAGCCCTAAGCAATTTAGTGAGACCCTGTCTCAAAATAAAAAATTAAAAGGGCTGGGGATGTGGATCAGTGGTTAAGTACCTTTGGGTTCAATCCTTGGTATCAAAACAAAAAAGTAATTTTCAAATTTTTGCTTATACTTTTCTAAATTTCTACGATGCACATTACTGCTCCTATATAAATAAAAGGTTATTTTAAAAATTAACAGACACCTGTAATCTCAGTGACTCAGGAGCTGAAAAGCCAGGCTCAGCAATTTAGCAAGGCCCTAAGCAACTTCACAAGAGTCTTGCCCAAAATAAAAAATCAAAAGGGCTGAGGACATGGCTCAGTGGTTAAGCATCCCTGAGTTCAATCCCTGGTAGCCCCCCCACAAAAAAATTATCATCTGGGTACAGTAGTACATACCTGTAATCCCAGCTACTCAGGAGGCTGAGGCAGGAGAATTTCGTTCAAGTCAGCCTTAGCAACACAGTAAGACCCTGTCTCAAAATTTAAAAACAAAACAAAAAGTGCTGGGGATATAGCTCAGCAGTAGACCACCCCTGGGTTCCACCCACTGCCAACACAGTGTGAAAATATCTATGAAAAACAATGTGCATGTGACTGACATTGTACTATTTATCTAGAAACTGATTTTTTTTAACAGTAAAAGGGGGGAATGAGTTTAATATCAAAATCTGATAATCACTTCCCTGCCTAAATGTCCCATAACTTTAGTTCATTCTTGGCATTTGAGGTTTTCACATGGATCCGGATCTCTTTTAAAATTCATTCCAGTACTCCCTTGCTGTTCTAACCTGCTGCTTAAGCATGCCCTGCGCCTTCTGATCTAAGTGCTCTCTCCTATTTCTCCATGTCACTAGTTTACCACAGTCAAAGATTAGCTCATACTATATCCAGAGCCTACTTAGTCTTGATATGGTTTCCCTTGCTTACAGTCCCACTGTATGTGCCTTATTAATGGCACCCTTTTACTGAGGGTATGGCTTTAAAGAAACTGAAGCTATGTAAGATAGAAGTCCAAACTCCCAACCCAGTGATCTTTCCACTCTACAATATTCCCTCTAATCTGTATATTTGATTTGAAACGTTTAACAGAACTCAAAAGCTACATGATATCCCTCTACTTCCTCATTAAATTCACAGTACAATTCCATGTTAGTCCAAACCTGTCTATGGAATCAGTTCAAAATTTACCACTTGCTGGCAAAGGGTGGAGCTGAAAGTCTTTCCCCTCCACTGTTATGGTCTCAAAACAATGTAATTCTGAATTTCCACTTGACATGGCAATAGTTAAATGTCTAAAAGAGCTTTATGAAAAATTCAAATCCCATATTTTTAAGTCTTTTAAAGGTCTCAGAAGATTACAGAGCTGGGAAAGGGTAACAAACCATTTAGCACTTGTCATAATTCAGTTATATTAATGTTTGGCAGGCATGTGTTCTTTATGTGTATCCAGTGGGTCCTTAGGGCAATTTATAAGATAAATATATTGGACCCGGGCTGGGGATGTAGCTGAGTTGGTAGAGTACTTGCCTCGAATGCACAAGGCCCCTGGGTTCAATCCCCAGCACGGCCCAAAAAAAAAAAAAAAAAAAAATATATATATATATATATATGTATATATATATATATATATTAGACCCAAATACATGTTACAATGTTAGTTTTATAGTTCCATCTTTGCCTCTATAGCATACTGTTGGTCCTGTGATCTATTCAATGACATCATCTTGGTCAAAACACATGCTCAGGCTGGGGAGATAGATAGCTCAGTCAGTAGAGTGCTTGCCTTGTAAGCACAAGGCCCTGGGTTCGATCCTCAGCACCAAAAAAATAAACAAAACAAAAAAAAAAGAAAAAACATATGCTCTACTCACAGCACTTATCCTATGGAAAGACGCACTTAGGTATAGTTAAGACCAAATTGCAGTTTGCCAGGCATGGTAACACATGCCTCTAATCTCAGTTATTTGGGAGGCTAAGGCAGGAGGATCACCAAGTTCAAGGCCAGCCGAGGAAATTCATCAACACCCTATCTCAAAATAAAGGGAAGGGGATATAAATCAGTGGTAGACTGCTTACCTACATTTGTAAATGTTAAATCAATCCTCAGTACCAGTAGTAATTTCAATTTTTTTCTGAGAACACAGAGGTAGGAAGTGGGGGTAGGATGGACCGCCTATACAATTTGCTTTTGTGCAAAGTATGCAGGCTTCTGCAGGTGCAAGTTGACAAGTCTTTCACACTAATTTCTATAGATTTGGAAGCATTTTCAATACTTGTATCACCTTGAGACCCCAAAATAAGCACTTCAATCCACAACTACACTGCTTCAAACCCCAAGCACTAGAACTAGCAGCAGGTTTCCTGAGTACAAATCTTCTGTGTTTTCCTAAACAGAGGGCCAAGTACAGAAGAATATGCTTCTAATATCACTGACTCAGGAAGCTAAGGCAGAAGGATTCCAAGTTTGAAGTTAGCCTTCCCAATTCAGCAAGATCCTGTCTCAAAGAATTTTTAATAAAAAAGTGTATGGCTGGAGATATTGTTCAGTAGTAGAGTACCCCTGGGTCCAATCCCCACACACAAACAAAAAACCTTTCCCCAAATAGCCTTGTCTTTGACCCTCACTGAGATCAGGCTGCCAACTCACAAAGATAACAGTGTCAAAATTCAGAGCATAAAAAGACTGAAGGCTAAGCCATGAGGAACACCTAAATGGGAGGAAAACCTAAGGAGGACTAGTAACAATCCAGTGGAGAAATCATCATGGAAAGTAAGGGACAGTAAATTCAAATCCCAACAGTGCAAAACTATCTACTTCATAGCAAGAGTTCCAGAGCTATCCCAATTTAATCAACCAATGTAAGTATCTTATATCCTTGTGGATTATCTACGTATAAAACCAGTATAGAGGCTGGGCATAGTGCATAAGCCTGTAATCCCAGCAGCTAGGAAGGTTGAGGCAGGAGGATTCCCCAGTTCAAAGAGAGCCTCAGCAACGAAGTGAGGCCCTAAACAACTTAGTGAGACCATGTCTCAAAAAAATAAATAAATAAATAAATAAATAAATAACAGGGCTGGGGGTGTAGTAGTAAGTGTGCTCTTGGGTTCAATTCCCAGTACCCTGCAAAAAAGGCAGGGGAAGGCAGAGTTGGCCAGAGAATGTTCAACAGAAGATAAAAGATTCTATACTTTTACAACCTAAAATTTATAGAGAGTACTTCAAATCTAATTCTTGGTCAAGATAAGGGGGCTCTTGGCCGGGGATGTAGCTCAGTGGTAGAGCACTTGCTGAGTGTGTGAGGCACTGGGTTCATTCCTCAGTACCACATAAAAAATAAAGAAAATAAAGGTATTGCGTCCATCTACAACTAAAAAAAAAAAAAAAAAAAAAAAAGATAAGGGGGCTCTGCAGCCCTAGCCTTACCATCCACATCAATCAAACATTCAGGTAGAAAGATGCCACATTCTCCACAGATGCAGCTCCATCAGGCTGCTCCTCTTCCACCACAAACCTATCCAGTGATAACTGCAGATGCCCGGTGAGCCAGCAGGAGTTACCATACCAAGGTCAATCAGTCATAGAAAAGGACGCAATCTTACCTCCAGGATTTCATTTTGGAATTGTGCCTTGTCAATGAGGGGTAGCCCAAGGCCCTTCCCAGAAAAAGAAGCAGGCACAAGGGCCAGGACTCAGGCTCCATTTTGACCCAACGTTTATTGTCCTTTTACAACATGTCAATTTTTGGTTTAGAAACTGCTTGTGATTAGTTTTCCAACAATAACTCAAAAGCATGTAAAATAAATCAACCTACTCTCTATATAAACACCCAGCAACTGTAGCCCCTCACCCACCTACCCAGGTTGGCTACAGGAAGGGAGGGCTTGGGCAGCATTGAGTGATGTGCAGATGCTCTACTGTAGGAGTCAGTGGTAATGACTTGGTTCACACCCCACACAGGTCCCCTGCACTGCCCCAAACTACAATAGAAATGGCGTAGGCCCAAAGGCCCAATTTCCTGTTGGTAATTCACTCTCCACCTCCCAAAAGAAAATCACTTTTATTTTATCACTTTTGTTTTGTATTTTTTGCAACAGAAACCCCCTGTCCAGAGTCTGATTGGTAGCTCAACTGTTCAGACTGAGAAATGGAGCAGGCCGTGGGGGGCACCCCTGGTCCCTCCTGGGCAAGCGCCCCCACCCCCAGGGAACAAGGTCCAACCAGGCCAGCTCGCCGCACGCTGGCCACCATCACTTAGCCGTACAGGTCATCATCATTATCTTCCGTGTACACACTGCCACCTGTGCCACCTCCACTGCCCTGACTAGGGCCAGCTCCACCCTGGTTCCCTGAAGGGAATCTGTAATATTAAGAGCAGAGACAAAAAAAAGAGAGTAAGGATAGGACCTGTGTAGGCTTTTCACTTTAGTCTCTTTAAGACTCCTCACCACCTTGTTTGTATAGGTCCCCAAAGCAATTTAGGAACTGCCCACTGCCCCCAACCATTACCTGAAACTGCCAAAACCTCGACTCTGCTGAAGGGTCTGAGCAAACATTTCATACTTCCGAATGTCATTGTCACTGACAGAACGGCGGGCAAAGCGCATGGCTTCCTCAAAGTGATCTCTGCGGATCTCTGGCACTGGATCATCTTCTTCTACTTCCTATAAAGTTGGTAAACACACACCACCCTGGCTAGTTAAATCCCAGATCTGACCCTGTCCCCTGGCCTCCCCACCCTCCCATTACTGTAGTAGCTTATTGGTCTCCTGGGCTTCCAATCTAACCTGCTTAAGAAACAGGCTAGACTTCCTAAAATTGAGTCATGCTCTGCTCCACAGAAGCCATCAGTCGTATTAATTTAAAAACTTGTCAATGTATTCTGGAAAAGGGAAAACTGCAGTGGCTGAAATCATATCAGTTTCTGCCAAGGTTTAATAAAGGGAGAAGATACTAAGGTGGTCTGAAGTAACTTGATGGGATAACAGAAATTTCCATATCAACTGTGATAGTACAGAACTTATGTACATCTGTCAAAAAGCATGGAAATTATATCTTAAAAGGATACAGTGCACATATTACTGCATGAATATTATACCTCAATAAATAAAGTTTAAAAAGAAAATATCAACTGCTCTCAGGGTTTATCACATAGGATTACTCCCTACCTAATAGCCTCGCTTCCAGTAACATACATGCTCTTAAATCCACCCAGGTTTTCACAATTTCTGCAACCCTACTACTAGAGCAAGTTATTTGGGTTATTTATCCCTTTATCCAAATTCTACTCTTATCTCTCAAACCCTATCTCTTCCACTGAGAGGCCCATTCCTATGGCTTATAAGACTGCTTCCAAGCATTAGTAGTCATTACTTTTTAAGATTTTATTGGAGAAAGGAGAGATGTCACAGATCTCTTCCCAAAAGTTAAAGAAAGCCACTTACTCATTTCTTTCTTAAGTCACAAACATGGAACCAGGATATAAGTGAGACAATAGTTACCTTTACAGAAAATTTTGGGAGGTCCATGTCCCCTTCCTCCACTACCAGGGATAGATCTATAAATCCTAAGTTTGAAACCTTGTTCCATTTATTTGCTGGACGATTATACTTGGATTTCAAGGAGACACTAAGATGTAATCTGCCTATTTCTTCTAAGCCTTATTCCAGACCAAGTGGATTCACCTCAGCATTCTTTCTCTTTGATGCCCTGACTCACATTTTCTCAGAGAGATGACCTTTCCAATATCTCCTACTCTCAACTCCAGGGCCAGGGCATTGTGGAGACCATGCCCTGGCTTCCCACAACTGACCACCGATGCAGACTCACCATGGCAGAAGGGTTTGTCTGCCTCTCCCGCTCTCGCCTAATCTCACTCTCAATGGATTCACGAATGGCCAGCTTACAAGCACGTTGGCAAATCTCTGTCAGGTCAGCTCCAGAGAAGCCATTAGTCATCTTTGCCAGGAACTCCAAATCCACATCCTGAAAGCAGCAGCAGAACCACCTTAGAATTTAGCCTTTCTTCCCCTGGGATATACTGATCCTCAGGCTCACTAAGCACTTCCAACTTCAGTTTGCCCCATCTTCTGTCACCACCCATCTTTTTTTCTAAATAATTTTGGTACTGGGGATTGAACCCATAGGCACTTTACCACTGAGTTACATCACCAGCCCTTTTCTTTAAAAAAAAAAAAATTGGTACCAGGGATTGAACCCAGGAACACTTAACCACTGAGTCACATACCTAGTCCTTACTATGTTTTCTTTTGAGACAGGGTCTCACTATGTTGCTTAGGACCTCACTACGTTGCTGAGGCTGGCTTTGAACTTGGGATCACCCTGCCTCAGCATCCAAAGCCATTATGATTATAGGTGTGTGCCACCTCGTCTGGCTTTGAGACAGGTTCTAAGTTGCCAGAGCTGGCCTCAAACTTGCAACCCTCCTGCCTCAGCCTCCAGAGTTCCTGGGATTAAAGAGTGGTGCGTCACCAAATCTGGCTCCCATTTTATTTTTGATTCTAGATTATCCTAATACCCCCAAACCATCCACCTTCCCTTTAGACCAGCCCTAACCCCAGAAATCCCTAATGGAACCTTGTCCAGAACCCAAAAAGCACTCCACACCAGCCTCCCAAGTCTCTATGGCCCATGACCTTGAACCTGCCTTGGCAACTGGGGACTTGCGCAGATTGGCCTTGAGGATGGCAACACGGGACTTCTCATCAGGCAGTGGGATGTAAATAAGCTGATCAAGGCGGCCAGGTCTTAGGATGGCAGGATCAATAATGTCAGGCCGGTTGGTAGCGCCAATGATGAAAACATTCTTTTTTGTAGACATGCCATCCATTTCTGTCAGGATCTGGTTGATTACTCGGTCAGCAGCCCCACCACCATCTCCAATGTTACCACCACGAGCTTTGGCAATTGAATCCAGCTCATCAAAGAAAAGCACACAGGGGGCAGCTTGGCGTGCCTGTGGAAGTGACAAATAAACTCAAGCACTAACACAACTGAGTCTCTCAGACCTAAGAATGAAAACAGTAATCTTCAATGCCCCAGATGAGCTGACAGCAGTTAAGACAATTTTGACTCTCCTAAAGAAACAGCCTCTATCATACCTTGCCTCTAAGCAAGTAAATAGATAGCCCAGCATAGCTTACCTTGTCAAAGATTTCCCTGACATTGGCCTCAGATTCTCCAAACCACATAGTGAGCAGCTCGGGACCCTTGATGGAGATGAAGTTGGCCTGGCATTCATTAGCAATGGCTTTAGCCAGCAAGGTTTTCCCACAGCCTGGAGGTCCATAGAATAGAACTCCCTTGGAGGGTGTCATACCAAACTTGAGAAATTTGTCTGGGTGTTCTACAGGATACTAGAAGGCAAAGGAAACAATATTCAAGGCTACCTCCATATTTTGAAAGATGCCAAACCAAATAGAATCATTTCCTTCACCACTCTATGGCACATTCCATGGACTAAGAACCAGGCTACCCAGGAGCAGGTTTCCGAGTTGTGCCCTCACAATTCTAGCAGAGAATGTGCCAACACCTTGAGATCACTCAAGTCAATTGCAACATACTGAGGCAGTGACTTATCCAAGACTAAGTTACACTACCTGGACTAGCTCCTGAAGTTCACGTTTGACATCCTCCAGGCCCCCAATGTCTTCCCAGGTTACTTGTGGCACTTCTACCACAGTTTCCCGCAGAGCTGATGGGTTGCTCTGACTCAAGGCCCACTACGAAGGAAACAAAAAATGGGGATGAGACTTCCCATAGGAGGGAAAGGGTGTGTGTACATCAGGTGGGGGTATATAATCCTTACCCGGAAGTCATCCATAGTCACAGCAAGAGAGTTCATGACCTCAGCATCAATGGTCTCATCCTCTAGGTCAATAAGATCCATCTTCTTGCGGATGGCCTGCAGGGCAGCCTCTGAACACAGGGCTGCTAAGTCAGCACCCACATGTCCATGAGTCTCATTGGCTACCTGCAGAGAGAAGATCTATTAATTTTTGTCTCTAAGACCCAGAAGTCTTAGGAAACTCAGGGACAAAAGAATCCTTATCTTTTCCTATGAGTTGAGTTCTCCCATATGCTTAAAAACATACACTAGCAGACTCTTTACGAGCTGAGGTTTCAGTACTCAAGCCTGAATTGTGTCCTAGAAATAAAGTTGCCCCAACATTCTGGTTTACTCTAATGTACTATCAACTAAAACACACCAATTTCCTGGATTCAGTTTCCAGATCACTTCCTTTCCCCTCCCTAGGAATCAAAACCCATCTCCTCCCATCTGAAGCTCATGTCTCTAGCCAATTTCTTGCAACTTCTTATAAACAGAAATATTCTAATTCCTGATCAGCCCTCATCACCACTCCACCTGTTCCAGGTCCACATCATCTGCCAGCTTCATGTTCTTGGTATGGATTTGAAGAATTTCCAAGCGTCCTGTAGCATCAGGGATTCCAATATCTACCTCCCTGTCAAAGCGACCTGTGGGACAGTGCAGGGCTCATTTCTAGGTCCAGAGGGAAGAAGGAACAGGCCTAAGGCAATCATCCATCTCACCCCCGGGCTCCCTAGCATTAGCACTGAAAGTTTCATGACCTAGGAAACCTGGTTTGTCAGTCTCAGACAAACAAGGATGGTTGGTCATTCTAGATAAAAATAGGGAAGGGAAAAGAATCCCTGGGGCTCTATTACTGCAAAGAGCTTTAAGAAATTCTCAGGATTTGGTAACTTAGATAAGGACAGAGGTGGGATCAAAGAGTTTACACCCAGTAGGACTATAATCTCCTTATGAGCAAAGACAGGGTGTAAAGAAATAGGGGGTCCTTACCAAATCGCCGTAGGGCTGGGTCAATGCTGTTGGGTCTGTTGGTTGCTGCCATAACTATTACATGTGCTCTCTGCTTTAGGCCATCCATAAGGGTCAACAACTGTGATACAATACGCCGCTCCACCTCCCCATGAGTCTGTTAGGACATGATATCTGGTAAGAAGTGAAGTAAGGACCTTTCAACCACCCTCCATGCCCTCAGGTTAAGTTCCTACTTTCTCTCTTTTGGGAGCAATGGCATCCAGCTCATCAATAAAGATGATAGCGGGAGCATTCTTTTCAGCCTCCTCAAAGGCTTTACGAAGGTTGCTCTCAGACTCACCAGCCAACTTGCTCATGATCTCAGGACCTGAAGGATACAGAAAGGAAATTATAAACAAAACTATATTCTTTCCCAATCCCCAAAGAAATCAGTTTTCATTTGCTCAGCCTACAGAAACATCATGGGTGAAAATGTGGTAACCTCTACCAACCAATATCCCAAGACAACCAGGGCAGGGATAGAGAGAAGTCAAGAGACTCAGTACGCTTTTCTCACAGTAGAGCTGGAAGTGTGAAGATGACAGCAGATGCTCTGGGAACTCTGGTCAAAAGGAGGCAGCATACCAGTTGGACCTCTACCAGCTAAATACCATTCTGAGAGAGTCAAGTGATCTCAGCCCATCTTCCCTAAACCCCCTTGAATAATCAATCATATACCTTTTAATTTCTCATTTCAGCTAGTTCCTCCTAAGTGTCTTTAGTCTGTCCACAATCTTTCTCAAGGGGGAAAAGGACAGGAAGCTTCAGTGTAAAGTATCTTTCCCTTACTGCTTAACTATTCAGTAATATACCCTACCAGAAGATACCAAAGTATGCACAACTGCATAGATGCAAATGGACCATGTCCATGAGCTCTCCAGCTCAAAGTGGGGTCTAGCCAGAGTCAAGATGAACCACGACTTTTACCATTGATCAAGAAGAAAAAGGCTCCAGTCTCATTTGCCACGGCTCGGGCAATAAGGGTCTTCCCAGTCCCAGGAGGTCCATAGAGGAGGATTCCCCGAGGAGGCTGAGGACCAATACAGAGTGTGATTAGGTTTAGACTTTCATCTTCTCCCAACCCACTCATCTTAAAAAGGCTTGACTAGGGCTCTAGAGAGAGTGAGAATCCAGGGTTTAACCCTGACACCATTAATAAGCCCTCGGGAACGCTGAGTGTGGTGCTGCATGCCTGTAATCACAGTGGCTTAGGAGGCAGAGGTAGGAGGATGGTCAAGTTCAAATTCAGCCTCAGCAACTTAGTGAGGCCCTAAGCAACATACCAAGACTGTCTCAAAACAAAAAACAGAAAGTGTTGGGAATGTGGTTCAGTGGTTAAGTGCCCCTGGGTTCAATCTCTGGTACCCCCAAGAATAAGCCCTTTGTGGGTAGGGATGCAGCTCAGTGGTAGAGAGCTTACCTAGCACATGTAAGACCCTAGGTTCAATCCTTAGTATTGCAAAAAAAACAAAAAAAAAAAAAACAAAAAAAAACCTTAACAGTAAATGCTGGTTAGGCAATTTACTTTAGGCCATACTCAGTTCTGCCATCACCAGGAAAAATATTGCTAGAAAGGGCTGCAGGGCTGCATTTACGAATGCAATTTCCACAGGAGATTAACAGCAGAGAAACCATACTAAGAAACTCTATTATGAGGGAGTTTAAAGATCCTGAGACTAGCATGAATTCAATTCTAGAAAGTCAATTCCAAGGACCAGCTTAGCCATTTAAGAAAACATGGTCCATTCTCTTCACTATCAAAAGCTCATTCACTCTATATTCACTATCAGTCTTCCAGAATTTATTATCATGTTGCAGTGCTTTTCCTTAGTCAAACTACAAGTATTCCTGCTTGAAACTATCTTTTCTGTGCCCTCATCCACAGGCAGGATATTGAAACTGGCGACATAGAAGATGAAATTGCTTATATAATGCTTACAAGGCAAAGTATTAATTTCATCTTCTGTGTGTTCCATGATATAGAAAAGGTCAGAAAGCAACACTCTTAGATGAGTAGTACTCAGATGTATAAAGACTGGGGACGCTTAGCACTCTGTAAATTTCCTTAACATCTACTTCAAATTAAGTGACAAAGTTCTTGAAAGGACAAATTATGGTGAGAATTGTTTTGACAGGATCCATGATATTAAGAATTGCTTTTACATTTTTTAAGGTACATATATAAAGAGGTATAATATATAAAAGACAAGCAAGCCCGACACAGTGGCACATGCCTATAATCCCGGCAGCTGGGGAAGCTGAGGCAGGATTCCAAGTTCAAAGCTAGCTTCAGCAACTTAGTGAGACCCTTTCTCTAAAAAATATATATAAAAAAGGGCTGCAGATGTGGCTCAGTGGTTAAGCACCCCTGGGTTCAACCACCGGTACCAAAAAAAAAAAAAGATACGCAAACATAACTTAATTAGTTTGCCCTTTTTTTTTTTGATACTGGGGAATGAACCAAGGGGCACTGTACAACTGAGCCACATCTCAGTCCTTTTAATTATTTCTTTTGAAACAGAATCTCACTGAGTTGCTTAGGGCCTCGCTATTTTGCTGAGGATAGCCTCAAACTTGTAATCCTCCTGCCCCAGCCTCCCAAATCACTGGGATTACACGTGTGTGCCACCACACCCAGCCAGCCTGCTATTCTTCCTTTTTTTCTTATTAAAAAGTTTATTTAACGAAGTTTAATATGAAAATGTACATGACTCGATTTTTATGTCATAGGTAAAAAGGCCCTCTGGAAAGGGAACACGGATTTCTGTGCTGAATAGCTATTATTTATACTCATTCCAAGGCTTCTAACATGATGATACTATTTCTCCTATTACCACCATGGCACACTAGTTGCCATCTCCACACATTTGTCTATCACAAAATTCATAAAGGGGTCAAATCCCTGCAATATTCCTTGGACATGTCTGCCACCATTTAATTTCAATGATAACTTCTTGTCCATAAATTTTTTCAGCTCAGGATGGTGACCTTTGCTCATGCTAGCCTCCTATTCTGGACCATCAGTAGCTTTAATAAGTTTAGAGTTTTCTACAAAATCAAAGAAGATACCACTGCCCCTCTAATTCAAGCCATAAGTGGAAACAGTACCAGGGTTAGACAATGTATAGCCATTAATCACCACCCTAGACTAGAACCCACAAATCCCAGAATGCTTACCTTCACACCAATTGCCTTAAAGAGTGCAGGATGTCTCAGGGGAAGCTCCACCATCTCCTTTATCTGAGCTAGCTGCTTCCTGCAGCCACCAATGTCATCATAGCCTACTTCATTCAAGGACTCTTCCTCATCCTGAAGATGGAAGAGACAAAGAAAGGAGAAGGCAAGAATTCTTAATCAGCTATCAGCTAAAGTTTCTCCAAATCATCCCACTATCTGGTGTGGAAAAATCTGTTGTATGAATATGACAAGATTCTTCTTTAAAGGAATCCCACCTTAGCTGGGCACAGTGGTGCAACCTATAGGAGGCTGAGGCAGAAGGATCCCAAGTTCAAAGCCAGCCTCAGCAAAAGTGAGGTGCTAAGCAACTCAGTGAGACCCTGTCTCTAAATAAAATATAAAATAGGGCTGAGGAAGTGGTTCAGTGGTTGAGTGCCCCTGAATTCAATCTCTAGTACCCCCCCAACAACAACAACAAAAAAAGGGGGGGGGGGGATCCTGCCTTAAAGAATAACTACAAAAATTTCAAGGCAAAAAATTCTAGCAGAGTGGGGGCGGGGGGCGAGGGAGGTAGGGATATAGCTCGGTTGGGAGAGTGCTTGCCTCACATGCACAAGGCCCTGCGTTCAATTCCCAGCACCACAAAAAACAAAAACAAAAACAAAAAAAAAAACCAACAATAACAACAACAACAAAAATTTAGCATTGTCCTTCCCTCTCACATAGCCCTTATTCTTATTGGAAAGAGCTCTCTAAAACTTAAAGCTGGAAATTCTTGGAACAGGGCACAGGTCTAGATGTTACCCATTAGCTTCATTTAAAAAATTATTACAAGGCTGGTGATACGGCTCAGTGGCACAGCACTTGTCTAGCATACACAAAGCCTTGGGTTTGAGCCCCAGCCGCACATGAAAAAAAGAAACAAAAATATTCCAATCTGTTGTAACTTTTGGGTTCAATCTAAAATAGCTGGTATAGGGTTCTCGAAAAAAACACCTGGGCCCAAAAATGTACAGCTGGGAGGTTTCCCTACTTCCAGAAGCAGCTCAGGTCAAAAAGTACCCAGTTTCAACAGTTGCAATATGACTGCCACACTAAGTGCAATAAAACTGGGTACTATAGGGTCAGGGAGCAAACTCACCTCTCGTTTGATAGGCTCTCCTTCACAGTGGATCACTGTGTCAGGAGCAACAATGCAATAAGGGCTGGGATCTGTCTCCACTACTTTGAACTCCACAGCACGCATCCCACCGCGGACAAGGAAAATGTCTCCTATGAGAGCAAGCAGTAAAAGTGGTTATAAGGTTAACTACCAGACCAAGTGAGAATTCCTCAAGAGACAGGTCTAAAATGCAGAAATCACTACATACTGCCCTATTCTGCCCCATTCCACCTCTCCTGGTCTTAGTAAAGCCCATAAAGTGTAACTTCTTGGTTATAGGTAAGCCAAGTTTTCACTACTACAACCATCAATGATAGAGCTGTGCACTTTTTACTCGAACACAGCCAAAATGAACCATGTTCTCACTTCAGAGATATGAGACAGCTTACTCTCTGGGACCACAGAGGTTAGCAGGGAAGACACATGGTAAGATATATGTGTTGTACACATACATGTGTAAGAGAAAAAGATAATTGAAGGTTTATTCTGAAGTATTCCCATAACCATCCTTAAGCTCAGTTCCTAAAATTCCCTCTCACCTTTCCGGATGGGTCGATAAGCTTCCAGGAAGTACGGCTTAAGGTATACCTCAAAGAGATTGCCAGTGATGCCTTCCACCGTGTCATCGATGGGTAGCACATGGATACGTTTGCCGTACTTCACATCAGGGCATGGCTGGATGCTGAGGATGACAAGCAGACTCCACATTACCAACCACACTGCAGCCCCAAGCACTGGGCGTCCGAAAGGGCCTGGCACAGACAGCTGATGGCAAGCGAAAAAGAAAAGGCAGGGACGGCTTTAGGTGAAGAGAGGAAGGAGAACAGGGTTGGAATGAAGGCAAAGGAACAGCAAAGCAGAACTAAGACAGGTCACACTCAGGGTAGGGTAGCAGAAGTACTATAAGAGGCTACTAGGGTAGCCCACTCCTAGCCCACTTCATATTAGTGAAACAAAATTAAGAACATTTGGAAGTTCCACCAAAAAAGACACACACAGGGTTGGGGTTGTGACTCAGTGATAGCACACTTGCCTAGCACGCATAAAGCCCTAGGTTCAATCCTCAGCACCACATAAACTAAACATATAGTCCACCTACAACAAAAAAAAAAAAAAAAAAAGAAAAAGAAAAAAATATATATATATATGTATATAAAAAGAAAAAAGACACACATAGCTCTACTATTGGAGTCTTCAGTGAATGACATCCAAGGATGATCCCTTCTAATGAATACTAGTGACTCAATATCTTGTACAAGAGGAGGCCTTAGACTAGTGCCAGGCTCAGAAAAACAGAAGTGGAAAAATAATCTCAGCCACATGGTCAGAAAATCTTCAGAAAGTAACTAAGCATCCTCAGAAAGAAAAGTTCATGAAAAACAATCAGAAGTCTTAGATGATCTTGGCCAGGATACTGGTTGGGGAAGCCTCTTATCTACATTTATAATAGAAACAAGCAAAATCACTCACATTGAAGCTATACCGGGTCTGCCTCCAACTCTATCACTCTCCTAGATTAACTTAGATCCTTAAAAGAACCATCAGAAGCCCACCTTCCATACTCATACTCCCCACCTCATACTAGCCCCATCACAAGCCATTCATTAAACACAGCAGTATTTAGTAAAGAGGTTATTTGGTGGATATATACCATCAAACAGTATCGTAAGATATGACGGCTTATACTTCTAATAAGAAAAAACAAAGGCATCAAGAAAGTCACAAAAACGTCAACTTGTCCCATGGGCCATGCAGAGGTAGATTTTAAAGTCCAGGAAGGTAGAACTGAAACCTAAAGAGAACCCCAAAGCATGAGTCTTCCCATGGCTAGGTGGCTTCCTGTACCAGCAGCTACCAAGGAAATCATACTGGTCATAACACAGGGGGATACTGCCTATACTGCAGGCAGTCTCTGACCTCCCATCCCTGAGGGGCCGAGAACCCCACACACACACCTGATAACATCCCCTAGGCGTACACGAAGGTTATTCCGAACAACTCTATTCATTCGAATCTTCTCATCAGAACATGTGTCATCAGAAAGCACAATGCACACAGCTTCCCTCCTCTTCTTTCCTTTCAGCAACACTGTGTCACCTCGGAACAATTGCAGTTCATCCATCTTGGGCTAAGGAAAGAAGGTTAAGGCCTTTGGGTCACTGGGCAAAAGGGGGTAAGCAGCAGCCCTGGAGTTTGGGATTCCCAGTAAACCCCACTCAATCTGCTGTCACTGTAAGAAAAATGAAAAAAGAAACCTGGGGAAATCCCTCAAGTGCAATAAAGAAAGACTGGGCTATCGACCCAACTTACCTGGGACAAGGAGACCACACTGTTGTCCTCATTGATGGCTTCATCAACAATTAACCGATTGGGACGGTTCTTCTGTTTGAGAATGGCTGTGGATAAGTCATCACCCTTTGAACTAGAAGGAAGAAATGGAGTCAGTCCCAATAGATACCCCAACTCTACAGGTCCTAACAATCTCCAAAACATATACTTAGGAAACAAAGTGAATTGGTGAAGGTATTTCTATACCAGAGAGCTCAGATGAAAGAAATTCAGTCAAGGAAACAAGGAGCAATATTCAGTTATATTATAGTTCTCATTCTAGTAGCTCTAATATTTAAGAGAAATGAAAATAGTCTTAAGACAGAAAAAGCAACAATTAAGAGCAGAAGCTCTGCAATCAGACCTATCTGAATCTCAACCCTGCCAATGTTTAATTGCAACACTGGGCAAGTTAGTTAACCTTTCTGGACTTTGGTGTCCTCATCTGTAAAATGGGGACTACAGTAGTACCCATCTCAAGAGATTTACCTTTTTAAAAGAATTTTAAAAACTAAATAAAAAATAAGAGCTTTACTGTTTTAAGTGAGATAATGATGTAAATACTCAACACAATGCCTGAAACAAGGTACTAATGGTCATCATGATTAGCACTCCAAAGCAAAACACAAGCTCTCTTTTATGCTAACCTTCCAAGGGAATAAGCTGAGCTAGACAACTTCCCTTAAGGGCCATGGGACCCCAAGTCCCCCCAAGCAAGCTGGGGAACAATGAAGCAGAATTATTAGCACTGCTGTCCTCACAAGATAGACCTGTTGACTGTCAGAGCATTCCCAAGTAAAACAAGAATGCCAAGCAAAGCCAGGTGCAGTTGCTGCATGCCTATAATCCCAGAGACTGACAAGGCTGAGGCAGGAGGACCACAGACTGTTCAAAGTCAGCCCAAGCTACTTAGCAAGGCCGTGTCTCAAAATAAAAAAATATGTTTTTAAAAGGGGAGAGGAATGTAACTCAGTGGCAAAGTGCCCCTAGGTTCAATCCTAGTACCTACCCTCTACACACACACAAAAGGAAAAAAAAACCATCATATTCAGAAAAAACATTAATAGTCTAGAACCTTCAGAAAGAGGCTCAAAACTGGGTGGGGGTTCTACACAAATGAAGTCCCAGCTACTTGAGAGACTGAGGCACAGGATCTCAAGCTGGAGATCAGCCTGGTCAAAACAAAACCAAAAAAATTTTCACGAAGGTCTAGGGATATACTCAGGTAGAGTGCTTGCCTGGCATATATGAGACCCTGGTTCAATTCCCAGTATGGGAAAGAAGCAGGTAGGCAGGCAGGCAGGCAGGCAGGCAGGCAGAATCAAGCTCTGACGGAACGTCACAGTAATTTCTGCAAAGGCACACAACTTCATGGAGTTCATTCAAAAAGTCAAAACCAAGAAATGCTAAAACATGGGTCAAATTCAAATTCCACTCACCCAAATTAAGCCTGCCTGAGTGTAGACTCAATTTCTTTCATTTCCTAGAAGCTAGGAGCATTCTCATCAGACAGTGAGTGAAAACAATTTCTTAACTCTCTCCAGCCATCACGTACTAAACCCAATGGATTCTCCCTTTGATGAGTTACCTCCTCTTACTAAGGCTGGGACAAATGTAAGTATTAACTAAGAGAGTCAGAACAATGGAGGAAGCAAAGAAAAAAATAGAACTATTTTTTCATTCAACAAATTGAGCTGTCTACACTGATCCAGGTATTATTCTAGGAGCTAGGAATATTGCTAACAAAACAAGACAAAATAGTACTGCCATTAGAAATACGTTCACAATTTGGAAAACAGGAAAGATGCCTGTGCTCTAGAATATCAAATAAACCCCATTCATTTTTATAAAGTAGCAAACTCTGCTAACCCTTACTTTGGTGGTGTGTTTTTTTTTTTTTTTTGAACCAGGGATTGAACCCAGGGGCACTTAACCACTGAGCCACATCCCCTTTATTCAGAAACAATCTCACTGAATTCTTAGGGTCTCATTAAGTTGCTGAGGCTGGCTTTGAACTCATGATCCTCCTGCCTCAGTCTCCCCAGCCACTAGGATTACAGGCATACACCACCACGCCCAGTTGGTTTTATCTTTACCGCTTTTAAACTAATTTTCAAAAGTGGTTTCCTCATCTGTAACTTGCCTCCCCCATCCAAAAAGTGTGCCACTCTGCGTAAAATGCTGCAAAGCAGGTAGACTCTTCCAAAATTTATCAACACTCTAGCATGGTCAATGTGACAGCCCTGGGAAACCTATATAAACTTATCAGTTTTCCTGCCCACCCCAATCCATCAAAATACCCTCCTATAATCCCACAGGGACTGACCATCTTCCTGTTTGATTTACGAGATTGGGGCTGGGAAAAAAAATAAAATTCCAGTTGCTTCAAGTCATCATAGTCTGTATATTAATCTCAAAGTTGTACTCTAGAGAACCCTCCAATATGACTACCATTACTAACCCTAGGTCTAAAAGAGTGATGATGCCCTTCACTTAAGGTAAAGACCTCTAAACCAGGGATGGTGGCACACACCTGTAATCCCAGCAACTGGGGAGGCTGAGGAAGAAGGATCACAAGTTGGAGGACAGCCTCAGCAACTTATGGAAGACCTAAGCAACATAGCAAGACTCTGTCCCAAGAAAAAAAAGGTGGGGGGGCTGGGGATGTGGTTAGTGGTTAAGCATCCCTTGGTCCCAGTCCTAGTACCAAAAACAAACACAAGACCTCTAATTCCCTATCTGAGGAGATCAGAAGTGGTAATCTCTAACAGTGAATTCGGCCTGACCATAGGCTAACAGCAATTGTGGATGTTCTTTGGGAACATTCCCCATTGTCTTATGCATGACTCAGGCCCTTTCCAGAACCCAACAGGCCACATGAGACTTGGAGATTCAGTAAGTCATTAAGATAACCTAGAGGTTAGAAACTGCTTATAATGCCAGGTTCCAAGAATTTTAGATTTTTAGTTCTAGTTCTGAAAACCAAAGACTGGCTGGATATAATCTGACAGCCTATTTTAGGTATCAACAATCATCCTTTTATTTAAGCAACTGAGTAATACTTCATCCCAATTCTGAAACTTGAGAAAAAGGAACACACCTCAAAAAAACTAATCTCTTCAAAGCAGGAAGATGATTTACATACAAGTGTTTCAGTAGGTTGGCTAAGTTTTTTTCTTTTTCTTTTTTTTTTTTTTTTTTCCATCCAAATCTCTAGATTCTAAGCTGAATAGGCCAAGGTGGCCAGGTTTTATCTGATGCTTTCCTGAGAGATGAAGGTAGGGCCAGAAAGCCCCAAGGCCCAGAGAATTTCTTTAGGTGGCTGTTTCGGGAAAGGGGCGTGTGTGTTTTTCCCTGAAGTGTTAGGGCAACTCCAACCTGCAAGTCACGAAAGCTGAAATATAGGGAAAGCCACAGAACACAAACTGAGATTCGAACTTTAGCAAGGACCTAACTAGAGCCTCCTCATATTTACAACGGACCTAAAATAGGAAGATGGCCAGAAGCGAAAGGCAGGGCCTGCCCTTCCTTGAACAGGCCCTCACAACTCAGGTCGCAGAGGATGCCAACCTTGGGCCAAGTCGCCCCGGCTCCAAAAAGGCCAGTGTGAGCTTTCCTGAGCAAGCTGGGCCTTCCCCCTCCCGGGACCGCAGCCTGGGTCTCAAGGCTCCTGAGGCCTTCACGTGGCCCAAAGTCCACGCCCACCGGGCCCAGTTGGGGTTGCGGGCTCGCGGGGCCTGCTCTCTTCGTGGGCCCAGGGTCATCTGCAGGTGGTACACGGGTTCGCAGACCGGCGCCTCAAGGCCCCAGGGCTCCCCGCAGGCAGTGTAAGACCCAACACCGCACTAGGCCGGGGCCGCAGCTCTGAGAGGGCCAATCAGGCCGGCTGGGGCCTGCATGACACAGCACGATCTCGCTCAGGCTCCGACCCAGGCCCAACACAAGCCCAGCCTAGGTGGCGCGCGGGGGCCCGGGCCGCGGCCCCTCATTTGCCAGCTTCCTCCGTTCCTCTCCCACCTTCCCGGTCTCCACCTCCCAGACGCGCCCCCGGCCAGGCCCGGCTGGGCCTACCCAGCGCGGCGGATCCCGCGGTGCGCGCCCCCGCAGCGAGCTGGCGGGCGCGCGCACACACTCACTCGGCTCCAGAGGCCATGGCGCGCGCCTCTCCCGGTCGGCGGCTGTGGCGGCCCGCGGGTAACGGCTACAAGAGTGGCAGGCGACCGACTAGGCCGGGGCTTGGCTCTCCCAGGCTGGGGAACGGATGGCGAGCAGCAGCTACAAACCCACAGGAAGCCTCCCTCTCGCTTCCTCCCAGTGGCACCGGGACGGCGGGCGGGCGGGAGACGCTGGCTGATCCGCGAGGGGGCAGCGGCAGCGAAGACTCCAACGACGGCTGCAAACGCTTAGCTGAGACTGAGTCGAGAAAAGCCGAATCATCGGAAGGAAAGCCGCTCTCACCTCAACCAATCAGCGCCTGCCCTGGGAACTCGCGCCCGCCTCTCCGCGCCTCTCCCCAGCAACCCGCCGACCACAGCCAATCAGAAAATTCGTTTATGGCCTGGGTCCCGCCTCGGGGATACAACACGCCTAGTAACGCCGCGTTAATTGGTCACAACGCTACGCTTCCTCGACGGATTGTGAGTCTAGACCAATCAGCGAAAGAACAAGGCCAGATCGACTGGTGAAAGGAGAGCCTTTAATCCTTTGGAGGCGGACTCTCCCACTTGGCTCCAGTTCATTGGCTTCCGAGTTTATCCTCCTGGAAGAACCTGGCACAATGGATTGAACCCTTGTATTAGTCTAGTTTTGTTGTAGTGATAACCTACACAATTTCTCCCCAAACCTGGGGTTCCTTTTACTCCATGACCACACCAACACATCTTGATTCTTTAAAACACTGGCACCAAGCCAGTTGTGAGTGGTGCATGCCTCAGCATTTTGGGAGGCTGAGGCAGGAGGATCGCCAAGTTCAAGGCAGCCTCAGCAATTTAGTGAGGTCCTAAGCAATTTTGACCCTGTCTCAAAATAAAAATATAAAAATAAATAAAAAGATGCGGATGTGACTCAAACCACTAAATGTTCCTGGGTTCAATCCCCAGTTACCAAAAACAAAACCAAAACAAACAAAAAAAAAGTACTGGCACCAGCCATACCGTCTCTGGGTCTTTTGACTAGCACCACAGCTCTTCATCCAGGCTACTGCATTGTCATTGTACCCTCCCCTAATTTATCCCACGGATTTTACAGTTTCCCAGCACTTGGGGGAGGGGTGCTTCCCTTAATAGTATTAATAGTAATGCCTGGAGGACAGGATATTCAAAGTCTAGAGGGATCAAAAGGCAGCCACAGAACAAAAAGCAGGGCCAATAGCATCCAAGGCAGCAAGAAAATTGTATACTGGAACTAGAAGTCCTTGGGCTCAAATTGACAGCTGACTCTGACTGTCCTCAATAGGGTTCTTCGTAGCATGCTGACTCAAGTCACCCTTCACTCCCATCCACACAGACAAGTTTGACTGAGATGAGTTCAGTTTCTAGAATTCAGAATTAGGAAGTCACTTCAGAGTAGGAAGTCACTGAGAGACTCAGAAATCTACCTGCCCCTCCTAATTGCATACCTGCCGTTATCTTAAAAAACCTGTCCAGATCACCCTCCAGACCTGACTCTACTCACTATCACCTAGCACTCTGGGGTTTGGGGCTCCAGAAAGGACTAAGGCACTGAATAAGGATTAGTGTAGTCTTTCCATCATACCTAGGCCTCCAGCTCATAAGACAGATGATGCTGAGAAGGTGGGGGTTCACATACACGGTCCTGGATTCAATCTCTAGTACCGTCCTCCCCTCCCCCAAAGAAAGAGAGAAGGAATCAAAGGGGGACAATATTCAGAGAGGGTACCTTTGACAACCAGCACTCTACTAGGCAGACAAAAGCTTTCCCACCCAAATATATGTACGAGGCAGACAAGAAATATATATGCAATTTTACTCAACACAAGAAAAGGGGAAACAGGAAAAAGGTGTTATAAGCAAAGTCAATGACTTGTTGGTGTCAGGGAATGCTTCCTCCAGAATGGCAGTAAGTAGGCCAAATCTCATAGGACTGCCACCAACCTCACCAGGACAGGAGTTATATAGGAATGATCAGCTTCAGTCAAGCAAGGGGGAAGGAAAAAAAGTAAAAGGCCCCTATCACAAAGAGATGATTCACTGGGCCCTTAGCTCAGGTTCTTGGAAACAGCAGCTACAGGTCATGAGGCTCCAGCAGAGATGTCTGAAACTCTTCAAGGAGGGTTTCACAGTCAGGGGAATGGATCCAGCTCAAATAGATTTCTAGGTACAGGGGGAGAGACCTGGAAAGCAAGAAGGGTGATGCATAAGTGTGAAAGATCAAAGGTTGGGCAACCTTCCCTCCCTTTCATTCCTTATCACCCCCAATAGTCCCAAGGGGTACTGTCCCTCACCCCAACTCCCAACTGTCCCTCAGCCAGAAGCCAGAAACCCTCACCAGGTAGTTTCCTCCTGTGGCAGTTGAGTTTGGGCCTGCAGCCTCCAACAGACAGCAGTGGCCTCGTCCCTCCGATCTAGTCTCCTCAGAGTCTGAAGCAGGTGAAAGGAGGCATCTCTATTACCTGTAGCCCACCCCAGAGTACAAAGATTTAGAACTTGGTATAGCCTTAGGCATCATTTTATAAAAGAGGAAACTGAGATCTAGAGAAAGTGTCTGGTCTACACTCACATATGAAACCAAGGGTAAATCACTCACAACCATTCCTCTTCCAAGATTCATCATCTGCCCAGTAAAAAGGGCTCAGCTGGCCCCATTCCCACACAGCCCACAGCAATGCAGCCATGGTCTTTGTGTCTTTAGGACAAAGGAAACCAGGGAACTCTTGGGAGCCTCGCATACACACTTATGTTTATATGTGCAAACCTAGGTATATCCTAGTTTTAAACAGCACTATCTCACTCAGCCCTCCTGTCTCAGAATACCACTCCTCCACATAGGCCCAAGTACCTCCTCTGTGGACCTCATGATGTCATGCATAGTACACATACCTGGGCACATCTGCACACTGAGAAGAAAGTCCTGTAAGGCTTTGGTATCCTGGCCACTCGCTGCCCACTCCAGTCCACGACTGATCAGGGCAGCTGCCCGAAGCTGTTGCAGTGCCACATCTGACCTACATCCCTGCTCACACTTGGAAGCTGTTCCTGGGGACCATACCCAAAATCAAGAAGTGTCTTCCCAGCCACAATCTCCAAAATCCCAAGTTCCCCTCTCTCTCTTCTGTGCCTGCAGTCCCTTCTCTTAAATCTCCTAGTCTGATGGGCTGACACAGGGAAAGGGAACCCACTTTCACCTCCACCCCTTTCAGGAGGTAAGGAAAACTGGATGTCCAAATCACCTTGCTCTTTGTCCTCAGGTATGGCCCAGAAGAGCAACTCAAGGCACCTGATATGGAACATGGAGCAGAAGTAAAGAGGAATCAACCTCAGAAATTCAGGTGAGTGGGTGAGAATGGAACTCACCAACCCAGGTCCCAGTCAGAAAATCTTTCTTCCCCACCTCCCTAGGACCCTAAGTGGCTTCCTGCACTCACCGGCTAAATTTACTAATTGCCTCTTTTGGGGTCCTCAGTTGTACCCAGGCCCAGCCCTGAAGCAGGTAGACAGCAGAGACCCAGAGTGGACAGGATGGCAGTTTCTTGGTTCCTTTTCTGGCATCCCCCCACAGCTGGGATATCTTGGGAAGCAGAGATGATGTGCGGGTAAGTAGCTCCTCACATACAGTCAAAGCATCTTGGGCTCGGCCTGCCTGGATCAGTGCTGCTGCTGCCTCCAAGAACACCTCAGGCATACAAGGTCCTGGGGGGCAGGGTGGTGGGCAGAACTAGAATGGGAGAAGGATGCAGTGTCTTGAGAAGATCTCTTCACCAGGCTCTGGTATTACAGAGACCACATAGAAACCTGGTCTTCCAGAATGGACAGACAGAAAAATAGAGAGAAAAACAGAACAGTTGTTCTGATCTACTCCAAAGCACCCTTTAAACTTACCCGTGGATCTGAGCCATCCAGCAACAGGGCCAGCAGGTCCAAGTAATGCTCTGCAGCATCTTCTGCCCTGGAAAGTAATAACACGTGAACCTTACCTTAGCCTCTGGCAGGGTCCTCCAAAGGCTCCAGTGAAAATGTTCTCTCCTTACTAATGAAGAGATGTTTGTAGGTCTTGAGGAATAAGGCAGAAGGTGAGGTCCTGGGCCTACAACTCTGGCTCTTTATGGATCTATCTCAGTTACAGAATGGATTGGAGAGATTTTAGCATTTCAAAGATAGAAGCAGTTATTGTCTGGATGAAAAGCCTTCAGTTCAGGTCCAGCAGTAAGGCAGGAAGTAGAGACCTATGTCCTGCCGTTGTCTTATTCATCACCCAACTCACAGAACAAAAACAGAATCATGGCTGGGGGTGGTGGTGCACACCTATAATCCTAGCGGTAGGCAGAGGCAGAAGGATCACAAGTTCAAAGCCAGTCTCAGCAACTTAGAAAGGCCCTAAGCAACTCAGTGAGACCCTGTCTCTAAATAAAAATACAAAAAAGGGTTGGGGATGTGGCTCAGTGGTTAAGAGCCTCTGGGTTCAATCCTCAGTACCAAAACAAAACAAACAACAACAACAAAACAGTCATTTCCGGGGGAAGGCATCAGAAGTGGGAAGAGGAGCCCAATTGAGCAAGAGGGAACCTCACCTCCCCATCTGTAGGCATCGGCTTGCTAACAGGTGCTTGGCTTGGCTCTGTGTGCCACAGTAAAGGGGAGAGGCTGGGTCAGGTTGTGGGAGTAGCAATTCTACCTCAATGATAAGCTGTGGAACTTCAGAGGTATGGGTGGCACTCAAGGCCTAAATGGGAAAGAAAGAAGAAAGTATATTTATAATCTTTGGGAGTCTTACTTCCTTACACTTGTATCTTCTCTAGTTACCCCAACACCAGCACCTCAGTCATTCTCCACCCCATATATTCACCTGGTAGTTCCTTACCTTAACCAGCAGCTCCAGACTCTCCAGCTCTGCAGCTGTATCCCCCAGTTGCCGATATAATCTGGAAGCCTCCAGAAGCGGAGGACCATAGGACGAGCCCCCTTTCAGGGCTGCAATCAAGTATAACAGAGCTCTCTGAGGATTTCCCTACATGGGTGAAAGGATGCAGGCCTCAGCTACCTTCACAAAGAAAATGCTGCTTATAATAGAGAAGGTTTCCCCCATCTCCCCTACCCCTCAAGGCTATCTTTACCATTTTACGCAGACAGGATCCTAGTGCTGTGTACACCTGAACCAACAGAGGTCGTGGACACAGACCTGAGGCTGCTTCATGCAGGCTGCTCAATGCCCTTGGTAGGCTTCCTGAAATCAGCTCCTGGAGTCCTGAGGGCAATTAGGGTGTGATATTAGAGAGGCCCATAGGATAGGGAACATGATAGAAAACAAAACCAAGAAAAAGTCCATGGAACTGAATGGGATATGACAGGGAAAGCATAAGCCCAGAGAATCCCTTAAGGAAAGAAGGGAGGAGTCAAGTTGCTAGCTGACCTTGGCGGTAGGCAAATGCTGTCAAAAGGACATCCCTCAAACCCCGGGCATCCTGCAGGGTCAATGGGGCATCTGATTCCAAAGCTGGAGGGTTCCAAGTTTTTAGAAGTAGCAACAAATCCTTAGAGGTCCCATTCTGGAGAGAAAAGACAATCAAAGTCTCCAAGTTTATAACCACTTTCACTTCTCCTGTCTTGGGATCAAGACTCTTTCTGATTCCTGCTTCCCCAATTCTAAAAGAAAGATAGCTGAGGAGGAAGGATAAAGCAAAAAAGATAATCTAGGGCAGTGGTGATCTTTTCCAGTATGCCTTCTCACTCAGGATATGGCAATGAGGACATGGGGCCAGGACCAGGTTTGGGTTACTAATGAGAAGACTGAGATTGTGAAGTAGCTTCAGCAAGATCATGCACAAGAGACCTAATCCTACCCAAATTCATTAAGGTCTTTTTAAAAAATGCCCCCAAGACAATTCCCCCAATGAAGGGGCAACCAGAGCAAGGTTACCCAAGAGTCTCTCAGAAAACTCAAGTTTTCTGACTATGAACCCAGAAGGCTTTCCAGTATATAATCATGCCCCTGCAGCTGTGGATAAGGAAGGAGGGATGACACTCTCATCTTCAGATTACTTCCCCCATTACCTGGTTGCCATTCAGGGTCTGCAACAACAAGGTCAGGTCTTCAAGACAGTCAGTGCTCAGCCAAAGAGCAGCTTGTAGGCCAGCCAGGTGGTGCAGGACAGGAAGTAGCTCCAGCAGAAGGGAGGAAGCATGGAGGACAGACTCCCACAGCTTCCTGATCCCTTGTTCCAGCCTGGGTCCCAACTGCTCCTGGGTCTCTAGCACTATAAAGTACACATATGCACAGCAAAGATGGAACCACATCCTCCATCTCCCTACACTCTCTGTCTTTGCTCTTCTGCAAGAGCCCAAGGATTACCATAATAACACCCCAACCTGGTCTGAGAAGTATACAGAGGATTACAGAAGGGCACCTCTCTCCATGTAGGTAATGTCATTTGTCGTTCTTCCCATTTTCTTAGAAAGACTTAAAATCCAGACTGAAGTTGGCAGGGGAATGGAAGGCATCTGTGACCCTCACCTCTTTCTAGGCCCCGTTGTATATCCTGGGCCTGGTCTTCAGTGAAACCCTGGGCTAGGCTCACCTTCAGGATAATGAAGTTACAGGTGACAGTCAGCTCCAAGGGGAGAACAGGAACAGCTGCAGGGAGCCCTGAAGCAACAGATGCTGGTTTCAAGATCTCTGGTGCGCTCTTGTCTCCCTCTCTCTCCCTCACTCTCTCTCTCATGAAAGATGCCCCAAATAAGATCCCAACCCAGAGATCATCCCACTCCAAACAAAATACCCTCAATAAAGAACCCATCCGCTGAGCAGCTGAGCAGGGTGGCATATGCCTGTCATTCCAGCAGCTCCAGGAGCTGAGGCAGGAGGATTGCAAGTTCAAAGTCAGCCTCAACAAAAGCAAGTGCTAAGCAATTCATTGAGACCCTGTCTCTTAATAAAATACAAAATAGGGTTGGGGATGTGGCTCAGTGGTTGAGTGCCCCCGAGTTCATTCCCCAGTCCCCCCCCCCCCAAAAAAAAAAAAACACCTCATCCTCTGGTCAGTCTGGAAAGAGATCACCCTGGAATAGAAACCACTCCTTCCCATGCCTCCATTGTGTGCGCATGCCTCCAAGCCCATATGCAGGCAGGTGCAGAGGAGAAATTCCCATGGACAAAGACAATTCCACTGTGGCCCACTCTGTGTACTCCCTGTCTGCTGAGTAATGATCTCAGTCCGAGAAATACAGAAGATTCATGGCTATGGAGAAGGAAAATTGACCATCCTGGAGAAGACTCTGCTTACCATGCAGAGTGTGGAGGAGCTCCCTGAGCCCTTCCAGTGTGTCTTGAACCAACTGCTGTCGCCTCGGAGACAGACCAGAGTCCTGAGCCACCTGCCAAAAGTGGGAGGGGACTTCACTAAGGATGAGTCTTTTTCGCTCCCCTTTCAGCAGTGAAGAGGGATGCACTCTCCAGGTATTTCTTGCTCTTTGAAGATCAAGCTCTGATCCTTCCCAAAGGATGGGGTAAATCCACTGCAAACCCGCTCTCTGGGATCGTGGTGCTGCAAAGCGACGGTCCCAGTAACCATGTTACCTTGGCCTGTCGAACGAGACGGTCGTTCTTCTCCTTCCATAGGTCCAGGCAGCTGGCGCGAGCCGCTGGGGAGCCCAGAAAAGACGGGTGGGCCATGGTCGACGAGGGTGAACCCCTACACCTGGGGAGGGTTTCTGATGGTTGAGGCTAGCCCCGCCGCAGCCCCCCACCCTAGCCCAGCGGGAGGCCTGCCCACTTCCGCACCCCTCCCGGCTGCCTTGGAGATCCCTACCGAGGTTGCCCACCCAGTCCAGCACAAGTCCGAGGCTCACTGGTCGCGCGGCTTCCACCCTCGCCTCTGGTTGGCGGGGCCGACAAAACTCTGGACTGTGGTTGGTCTTCTTCAAGAGTTGGTTTCCGCGGGAAAGTTGGGTAAGAAAAGAGTCCGGACAGATCAGAGCAATCAGAAGCCGTATGTCTTGTCTGAGCTGGGAAATCCCGTGGCAGGCCCTCCCGCCCGCTCTGTCCTCGGGGGTCCACAGCCTTGACCAATAGTGGCAGCAGGCGATCTCGGCCTTTCCTCGCAGCCACACCCCGAGGCCTGCCCGGATTTCCCCTTTGCGGCGCGCCGGCCCCCGCGGTGCATGCTGGGGTTCGTAGTACGACCCGGAAAGTCCAGCCCGCGTAAATCAAGACAGAGCCCTCATAGTCCCATCCTTCCTCTTTGAACAGAGACCAAGAGAATTGGATAACTGCACAAAAACAAAACAAAACTCGACCCACCATATGTAAAATCAACTCAAAATGGATGACAAATACAAGAAACAAAAATACGAAACTTCTAAAAAACATAAGATAACTCTTCTGTGGCCTTGAATTTGGCAACCCAAATATATTCTTAAATACCATAAAAACATTCTCAAGGGCTGGGGATGTAGCTCAGTTGATAGAGTACTTGCCTCATATCCTTACAGCCCTGGATTCAATCCCCAGCACCACAAACAAACAAAAATTCTTAAATACATTACAAGCATGAACATTCTTAAGTACACTAAAAGCATGAACAACAAAAAATATTGACGTCACTAAAATAAAAACCAAAAATCGGATGATCTGTATTTCTTCAAATTTAAAAATGTCTGTGCCTCAAAGGTTATTATATATTTAAAAAAAAAAAAAAAAAAAAAAAAAACGGAGCTGGGGATATAGCTCAGTTGGTAGAGTGCTTGCCTTGCAAGCACAAGGCCCTGGTTCAATCCCCAGTACCTCAACAAGAAAAAAGAGAGAGAGAGAAAAAAAAGAAACAAGCGGCTTCAGATAGCGCCCCCTTGGCGCCAGACATCCTTCAGCCCCAACTCCTTGTATGTTGTCAGCGGCATAGGGGCAGATGTTCAACTCCCTTGGGACCATAGGTCCCTTCGCTAGTGACTATGTTTCATTACCCTTTCAGGTAGTTTGCCATGCTTCCAGGCAACTATTGTTCTAGGTGTTAGATTTTTGGGGGCGAGAGTAGCACTAAGCTGGCGCACATGGCCTGATGGCTTTTAGCAGGGCTGGGCTCCTGGTGTTAGCCCTAGACTTTTCAAACACCCATCTTGCTTCCACACGTGGCTTCTGCCATTGGTTCTCTCCCCCCAGCACCCTGATATGACAGAAAAAAGCAATTCCATTCCAGAAAATTTGTAGGCAAATGGAGGCACCTGGTGCCCCACCCAGAACCCTGACGTTTGAAGCTATGGAGCAGATATGGTATTTACATAAAGAATTTGCAGATTTCTGGTCAATTCCCAGGTTGGCTGAAGGTTTAACGTCAGCACCGATGTTATTCGAAGGGTTTTAAATAGTAAATTTGTAGCCACTTTGGAACAGAAATTGAAGCAGGATCAAAAAGTCCTTAAGAAAGCTGAGTTTGCCCACTCACTCGGGCAGCTCCAGGGCTGTGGAAATACCTTGAAGCCACTTGCCGCAGGCCGCTCTGTATCAAGCTCTTTGCTGATGCCAGGGGATGAAGCCTCATCTGAGGGTCAGCATCACAGTACAGCTTTGACAGCGATAGAGTCAAAAACTCACAGTACAAATGCAGTGAGACAAAAGGGAAGGAATAAAGGAATACAGGGTTTGAAGAAGGAGAGCTTTATGCCTGTCACTGAAGGCATCAGAGAGAGCTGCAGAAGTACTCCAGTGATTGCGCTGACACCAGAAAGTGACCAGAAACTGGAAATGTTGAAGACGGGAGCTAGGAAACCAGAACTTCAGCAGCAAAGTAGTACAGAGGAGATGGGAGTTCTTTGACAGCAATGGAAACTTCCTGTAGAGAATTTTAGTTGGGGCCTGGCTTGTGGAGATGCCATGTGAAACACAGCTAGACAAATATATTTGGAGCTGCCAAGATTTCTGTATGTGGATAGCCACTTTGGAATAGGAGGAATTGATGAGCCTGGAATATGGACAGAAAGAGCTGCGTGGTTATTTAAGCTTCTTGGATCACTGCTCCCAGTCTTTGTATCTTCAGTAGTCCCCCTTATTGCTTAACTTTTGTATACTGAAAATCAGTATTGTTTCTGTGACACTTGCCAATAATATGTTTGGGAGGAAGTTAAAAGTTTGCCTTCTGACCTCATTTTTTTCCTGATCATTGAACACTGACAGTTTTTGAGTTGCTTAGTAAATTGTTTTGTTTTCCTTAGGTGCAAAAATAAAATGGAGGAATTCGTGTTGCAAAAAAAAAAAAAAAAGAAAGAAAGAAAGAAAGAAATAAAAAGAAAAAAAAAAACAAAAAGAAGGAAGTTAACAAAAGAAAAAAGTAGGCCCAAATCTTCATCATATCAGCTTAGGACCCGACTTCCTTAACAAGGCTCCTAAAGCACAAGAAGTAAAATTAAGAATCAATAAATGGGATGAATTCAAACTAAAAAGCTTCTTCTCAGCAAAGGAAACAATAACGTGAAGACAGCGCCTACAGAATGGGAAAAAATATTTACCCCACGCACCTCGAATAAAGCACTAATTAATCTCCAGGATATATATAAACTCAAAAAACTTAACACCAAAAAAATAACCCAGTCAATAAATGGGCTAAGGAACTGAACCAACACTTCACAGGAGAAGAAATAAAATCAATCAACAAACATGAAAAAAAAAAACTGTTCATCATCTCTTGCCGTTAGAGAAATGCAAATCAAAACTGCTCTAAGATTTCATCTCACTCCAGTCAGAAAGGCAATTATCAAGGATACAAGCAATAATAAGTGTTGGCAAGGATGTGGGGTAAAGACACACTCATACATTGTTGGTGGAACTGCAGATTGGTGCAACCACTTTGGAAAGCAGTATGGAAATTCCTCAGAAAACTTGGAATGGACCCACCATTTGACCCAGCTATCCTACTCCTCAGTTTATACTCAAAGGACCTAAAATCAGCATACTACAAGGATGCAGTCATATCAATGTTTATAGTTGCTCAATTCACAAAAGCTAGATTGTGGAACCAACCTAGATGCCCTTCAGTAGATGAATGGAGAAAGAAACTGGTATATATACACAATGGAATATGACTCAGTCATAAAGAATAATAAAATTATGTTATTTGTAGGTAAATGGATGGAGTTGGAGACTATCATGCTAAGTGAAATAGGGCAATCTCAAAAAATCAAAGGCTGAATGTTTTCTCTGATAAGTGAATGCTGATACATAACAGGATAGGGGGGTAAGGGAAGAATGGAGGACCTATAGATTATTTAGAGGGAAATGAGGTGAGGGGAGGAAAGATAGTAGAATAAGACAAACATCATTACCTTATGTACATTTATGATTATACAGATGGTGTAACTTTACATTGTATACAACCAGACAAATTAGAAGTTGTACTCCATTTGTGTACAAAGAATCAAAATGAATCCTGCTGTCATATATAACTAAATAGAACAAACAATTAAAAATATAGTCAAGTATATACAAAAAAAAAAAAAATGAAGGCAGATGCAGTGGCACACACCTATAGTTCCAGCTGCTCTAGAAGCTGAGGTGGAAGTATTGCTTGAGCCCAGGAATTCAAGAGCAGTCTGGGAATACAGTCAAACCATCTCAAAGGACAACAGAGGGCTGGACATGTCGATCTGTGATAGAGTGCTTGCCTAGTCTAGTGTGAGGCTCTGGGTTCAATACCCAGAACCACACACACACACACACACACACACACACACACAAATGGACAGAAGAAAATGAAAACTGTTGGTCTTCCTCCCAGTTTCCTGGTTTTTTCCCTCCCCAAGGCAACTCATAGAAACTAATCTTTCCCTACCTTTACCTGGCCCTAAAGAAATTCTCTGACCTATTTTGTCTGAAAATAGGTCACAAGACCCATCTTATTCCAGGAGTTTCCCTTCCCATACCCTTGAGGAAGAAATACTGCACAGAAAGGCCAAGAAGAAAGAAAATGAATAGACAGGCCTTGCTGGATTTTCCCACCCAGTCTATTAGCAATCAGGCCTATGCAATAAACACCAAAAACGACAGGTTGGAAAGTTCCTTAGAAAGCTGAACACATGGTGGTTCCTGGAGGTCATATACCTAGATAGGAAGTTGAAGCTTTGCATCCCTTCCCACCTTATGTATATCTTCTTGTACATCCTTAATAATAAACTAGTGTTATGGTTTTCATCCAGAATATCTTTTAAAAGTACGTGTGTTAAAGGTTTGGTTCCCAGTACAGCAATGTTCAGAGGTGGGGGGCCTTTGGGAAGTAATTGAATCATAAGTGCTATAAACTCATCAATGGGTTAATCTACTAATAGATTCCCAAGTGAATGGAGTAATGGGAGGTGGTGGAAACTATAGCAAGTAGGAGCTAATTGAAGGGAGTGAGACTTTGGGGACATGCCCTTGGTAACTGTATTTCGTCCCTGCTCCTCACCCCTCACTCTCCACTCTACTCTCTCCCCCTTTCTGCTTTCAGGCTCCCATGAGGTGAGCAGCTCTGCTCCACCACGCTCTCTTTGCATACTCTGGTCCATGAGACTGAAGCAAGTTAACCATGAATGACACCTGTGAAACCATGACCCAAAATAAATCTTTCCTCCTTTGTTTTTCTTAGGTATTTTGTAATAGCAACAAAAAGCTGACACCACTGATAAACATAAAAGTAAATGTTTCCTTGAGTTTTGTGAGCCTCTGAAGCAAATTAATCAAACCAAAGGAAGGGGTTATGGGAACCCCAAACTATATTGAGAAAAATCTCAATTTTTTCAACCAGAAGCACAGATGAAACAACCTGGGGCTTGCAACTTGCATCTGAAGTGGTGAGAGAAGGGGGAGCAGTCTTGGGGACCAAATCTTCATTCTCAGGGAATTGATCTTATTTCCTCACAGTGTCAAAACTGAACTGAAATAGAGATTACTGAGCTGGTGTCCACTGCAGAAGTACTTCGTTGTTGGAGGGAGGAAATACCCATGCCTTGTGAAGTCACAGAAGTCTTCTGTGTTGATTGTGGTAAGAGAAAAGGAGAAATAGATAATTTGTTTTTTCGTGATTTTTACAACAACCCATAGAATGGAGAAAATATCTGCAAATCACAGATCTGGCAAGGAACTGATATCTAAAATATATAGAGAGTGCTTACAGTTCAACAATAAAAAGACAACCCAATTAAAAATAGGCAAAGGAGGGCTGGGGTTGTGGCTCAGTGGTAGAGTGCTTGCCTAGCATGTGTGAGGCACTGGGTTCAATACTCAGCACCACACATATAAATAAATGAATAAAATAAAGGCCTAACAACATCTAAAAATTATTTTAAAAATAGACAAAGGATCTGAATAGATATTTCTCCAATAAGAACAAGGAAAGATGTTTAGCATCACTGACCTTCAAAGAAATGCAAACCCAAAGCACAATATTACTTCACATACAGTAGAATGACTGGATCACAAATAGATAATAACAAGTGTTGACAACAATGTGGAGAAATCAGAATTCATATACACTGCTGGTTGGAATATAAAAATGGTACAGCAACTTTGGAAAACAGAATAGCAGTTCTTTAAAAGATTAGAGTTGCCAAATGGCCCAGTACTGCTATAATATATATACCATTAGGTATACAGCCAAGAGAAATTAAAACATATGCCCAAGAAAAACATACATGAGAGCCAGGCATGGTGGCATACACCTGTAATCCCAGTAGCCTAGGAGGCTACGGCAAGAGGATCACTAGTTCAAAGCCAGTCTCAACAATTTAGTGAGGCCCTAAGCAACTTAGGGAATTCTATCTCAAAAGACAAAAGGCTGGGGATGTGGTTCAGTGATTAAGTGCCCCTGGGTTCAATGCCTGGTACAAAACAACAACAACAACAACAATAAAAAAAAAAAAAAAAACTTATACATGAATGTTCATGGCAGCATTATTTACGATAACTAAAAGGTGAAAATTTAAATGTTCATCAACATATGGAGAAGTAAAATGTGGTCTATTCATGCAATGGAATGACCTGGCCATGAAAAGGAACCAAGTACCACACACTGCCATATGGATGAACTTTGAAAACATCAGGGTGTGGTAGTACAGGCCTATAATCCTAGCAACTCAGGAGGCCAAGAGAGGAGAGTCACAAGTTTGAGGCCAGCCTCAGTAACTTAGCCAGTCCTAAGCAACTTAAGTGAGAACTTGTCTCAAATTAAAAAAAAAAAAAAAAAGGAAGAGGCAGAAGGAGAAGTCAGATAGAAAAGGGCATATATTGAATGATACTGTTTATAGAAAATATCCAGAATAGGCAAATATGAAACATAAAGCAGATTAGTGATGCCAGGGATTGGGGAGAAAGAGGGAAAGTAATTGTTTAATGGGTACAGGGTTTCTTTTTAGGGTAATAAAAATGCTAGAATTGATAGCACTGATGGTTGCACATTATGAATGTACTTTAAAATGGTTAAAATATGCTGGGCATGGTGACACCCACCTGTAATCCCAGGAACTCTGGAGGCTGAGGCAGGAGGATCGGAAATTCGAAGTCAGCCTCAGTAATTTATCAAGACCTTAACCAACTCAGTGAGACCCTTTCTCAAAAAAAATAAAAATGGCTGGGGATGTAACTCAGTGGTAAGGCACACCTGGGTTCAATTCCCAGTAATATACCACCCCCCGCCCCCCAAAAGATTAAAATGTTGGGTTTTATCTCAACTTAAAAAAAGAAGAATCCAGAGGTTGAGGCCAAGTCCAAAGCCAGCCTTAGCAACTTAGTAAGGCCCTAAGCAATTTAGTGAGACCCTGTCTCAAAATAAAAAAATAAAAAGGACTGGGGATGTGGCTCAGAGCTTAAGTGCCCCAGGTTCAAGCCATTGTACCAAAAAAAAAAAAAAAAAAAGAGAGAGAGAGAGAGAGAGAGAGAAAAAAATAACATACACTGCTATATAAACCTTGGAAACATGATGAAGCAGTCAATCACAGAAGATTGACCACAGATTATATGATCCCATTTCTTTTGTTTGTTTTTCCTTCTCCTTTTTTTTTTTCTTTTTATTTTTGCAGAACCCAAGGGCATTCTACCACTGAGCTACATCCCTAGTCCTTTTTATTTTTTTTATTTTGAGATAGGGTTTTGATAAATCACCCAGACTGTCCTCAAATGTGGGTTCCTCAAGCCTCAGCCTCCCAAGTAGCTGGCATTAAAGGCATGTGCCACCATGTCTGGCAAGGAAGAACTTCTAGTAGTGTATTTAATGGTGTCATCAATATTCTAACATATCTTTCTCTAAAAAAATTCTGATGATTTATCAAAAGAAAGTGATTATATAGTGGATGGGTGATTAGGACATTATCCTTAGACTCTAGGTAAGGAAGTCCCTGCAAAAAATAAATAAATAAATAAATAAAATTGGGGTGGGGTTGGTGGAGGTGCTGGCAGAGGAGATGGTGAGTGACTGGGGTCTGAAATCCTTTCCCTGGGTACTAAAGATGGAAAAGGGCATTTTTCTTTCTCACAAAGGCACTGTTTGTTCTACCACTGTTTTCTTCCCTTATTCATTTTATAGGCTAACTGGGGACCTAACTTCTCTATCTTGCATTATTAAACCTGTTTATAACCAGTATAACTAACGACCTATCAATTGCCTCACAGAGTGCACACTTTTCATCTTTCCATTTGACCTCTGTACCCTAGAGTCTTACCCATTAATACTCTGAACTCTTCCCTTAGCTACCTACCACAGCAGTGAATATTTCTTTACAACCACTGCTCCTTATCTTTTCTTCCTCATGCCAACTAAAGGTAGGTGCTCTTCCACCTTTTTAAGATCTTTTCTTCTTTCAGCAATCCCATCTTCTCATGACTTGAGCATGCTCAAACCTCAAACCTTAGTCTTAACCCTTCTCTTCAAAGCCTCTTCCCAACTTTATTTCTAAAAGGTAAATAATCCACTTTATCTATTTTATATTTATTTTTGTGGTATTGAGGAGTGAACCAAGTGGTGCACAACCGCTGAGCTACATTCACAGCCCTTTTGAAACAGTGTCTCCCTAAATTGCCTTGAACTTCCAATCCTCCTCTTTCCAGCTTCCTAAATCACTGGAATTAAAGGCATATGTCCACTACACCCCTCTGACTTCCAAACTCTTTGATGGACATCTCCAGGAGGATCTCACGCCATCACTTCAAAACTGACACCTGAGTGTGGGGATGGAGTGGACAGAGGACACAGGAGATATACAAGAGAAACATTAAGATGTTATGGTTTTGAGGCTGAGTATAGCTCAGTGTTAGAGCTCTAGCCTAGAATGCATAAGGTGCTGGGTTCAAACCTTAGTGATAGATAGATAGATAGATAGATAGATAGATAGATAGATAGATAGATAGATCCATACAGTGTTGGCTTCAAGTCCAGAAATAATGAGACACAGTGGAATGTTCTATAAGATGGGCAAGCAGGTCTATATTCTAGAGGCTGAGGCAAAAGAATCACAGTTTGAGGCTAGTCTCAGCAACTTAGTGAAACTGTCTCAAAATAAAATAAAAAGGACTAGAGATGTAGCTCAGTGGTCAAGTGCTTGCCTAGCACATGCCAAGCCCTGGGTTCAATTTCCATAACCATCTTCCCTCAGCCAAAAAAAGATGGGCAAATGGATCTGATAAAAGGCAATACAAAGCCAAGCACAGTGGCACACGCAACTAGAGAGGTTTAGGCAGGAAGACTGCAAATTCAAGGCAAGCACAGCCACTTAGAGAGGGTATCTCAAAATAAAAAATAAAAAGGGCTACGGATGTAGCAAAAAGTGGTGAAGCACCCCTACATTCAATCCCCAGTACCATAAATAAACAGGCAGCACAGGCTGAGAAACTAGGGATACTTCCACAGAAGTGAAGAGCAAAGGGTGTCCCAGAGTGAAAGGACACATCAGGAAAGCTGATTTGGGGCCTTCAGTGAAATTGCATACTCCATGATGCCTGGGTTTATATTCTTAGTCTTCTCTGTGATCAGTCAAAGCATAAGAACTCATAAAATGTGTTAATTGAATAGCAAAGGAAAATCATAAGTGGGATAACAGGAGTGATCTAGGAAAAAGTGGGGGCAGTGAATTCAGATAACTCCAACCTCTTGCCAAATGTTCTCAGGTGTAGCCAGGCCTATCAAAGATGACTGATACAATCTGCCTGAGAGGGGAGACTGACCCTCCCTCCAACCCATGTATGACAGTGGGGACTTCCCCACATCTCAGACAAACATATTTACATTATTTTATTCCACTTTAGAGAACCCTGCCCCGCAACCACCACCCTTGTCCATCAGATGCAACCAAATCAGGAGTTAGAGATCAGGCTCCACTGTGATTTTGAATTCTAAAATAATGAAGTCCCAGAGCCAGTAGTGCCTGGCTGCATGATGATAAGAGGTGTGGCTGAGCCTCTCTTGCACTTAGCTAGCACCTGTGCAGGCCAGGCTATGTTATTCTTCAGTTCTCTCTGTAGTCAGATGCAAGCATCCATAGCCTAGGCTACCTCTGCTGGGCCAAAACTAGTTTTCTGAACCAGGAGCTCACAGCACCATCCACTCGCATCACCAATGCTATGCCCAGGAGAAGTCCCACGCTGCTCACAATGAAGCCTATGGCCTCAAAAATGAACCTGCAAAGAAAGGTGAAGTGTCTCAGGAGTCAAAGAATAGGTTTAGGGCTGGGGAGATAGCTCAGCTGGTAGAGTGCTTGCCTCGCAAGTGCAAGGCCCTGAGTTCGATCCCCAGTACCGCAAAAAAAAAAAAAAAAAAAGAATAGGTTTAGTCCCTTTTCCCTACAGAGGCAAAACAAGCTTTGTTCATCTTGGATGTTCCTTTTTTTTTTTTTAATGTTTTAGTTGGCAATGGACCTTTATTTTATTTATTTATATGTGGTGCTGAGAATCAAACCCCGTGCCTTGCATGTGCTAGGCAAGTGCTGGGCCACTGAATGTTCTTAATTTGCTCTAAGTTTCTCCCAACCACCACCTCTCCTTCTCAAGCAAATCCACTCACTTGGGGGCAAACACCTTCCAGACCATTAGATGCCTGCGGAGGATGGAGGCAGCCAAGGTACAAGCCAGAATCTAAAGAAAGAGAGGAGGGTCCTAGTTACATGGGAAGGGGAGGAAGAAGCAGGGCAAAGGGAAAATTGCTATAGGCCCCTGTGAAAAATGAAAGGAGTTGGAAAGAAGCATGTGTTTCTGGAAAAAACCCTGGGCTAGGAGCTAGGAAACCTAATTCTTGCCCTGGCTCAAACACTGACTCAGTGACCTTGGGCAAGTCACCATTCATTTGTGATGCTACCACTTAGGCTTTGACTCCCAGGGTGGAGGAAGATGTCAGTACATCTTCTGCACCTGGAGAGAAGGAGGAGGCTCCATGATCACAGATTATGAAAAAATCCTGATCATTACCTCAGCCTTTCCAGTATGTCCATAATACCCAAATGCAACTAACATGCAACTAACAGGGCCCAGACCTAGGTTGCAGAGGAAATGATCAAGGACCAGATAAAGAAACAAAGGTACAAGTCTCAAAATTGTCACTTGAGGTCACCAGACTCAGGCAATCTTTTCACTTATCTATACCCAGGTCAAGACTTCCCAGGGTTTTTTTGTTTGTTTTTGAGACAGAGTTTCACTATGTTGCCCAAGCTGGATTTGAAGCTGGGATCCTCCTGCCTCAGCCTCCTGAGTAGCTGGGATAACAGGCATAAACCATTGCACCCTGCTCTCCCAGGGTTTTTGAAAGTACGAAAGAATGTGAAACACACCTGAGAAAAGATTACTAGCTCCCTGATTTCTCCTCCATACTTACCTGAACACCAAGGACAAAGAGATACTTAAGGCCCAGCTGCAGTAGTGCTGCATTAAAGTGGTGAGGCGCATCCCGGAGCCTCATCTCCATCAGTGGCTCCTCCAACTCCTCCTCAGGCCTGACTCTGGCCTCGGCTTCACTCCCTGGAGGTTGCCGCCTCTTCCTTGGCCCTTGACTTTCACATAGGAAAGGCCACAACAGGAGTAGTGGGCAACCTACTGTCTCAAGGAAAGGGCAGGGCTGACATCTATGGAAGACACTGGAATCAGTTCACCCTAGTCCCCAACCACCCTAGCTGGCTCAGGCTCCAATTAGCCTAGGTCAAGGGATGCCAAGGATCTAATGAAACCACATCTTCCCTCCTAAACTCAGGGTTTTCTTTTCTTTCCACAAAGCCAGAGAAAACAAATGAAAGCAAGGGAGGGAAAGCAAAGAGGTACCTGAAAAGAGGAGGTGGGAGGCAAAGGTGTTGGCTCCTACTAGCAAAGCAGGCAGCCAAGTAGAGGAGCCATGACCTTCTGGGAATCCCACGAAAGCTGCATGCCAGTGGATGGCTGGAAAGACAGGTTGGTGGCCTGTGGAGTAGAAGGTCTGGGCGGCCATGAGGGCCCATGCAGACACTGCCTGCCACGGCACAGTAAAAGGACCTGCAGAAAAGGTATACCTCTTTACAATTACATCTCATTCCTTAATCCATAGCCTACCACCCTACCATCACATAAGCTACTTCAGAGATAGCTTTCATACACACATGCCCACTACCCCAACCTCTCTATAAGACAACACTCTCATTATTCTTTTCTTTGGCACTGGAGATTGAACCCAGGGGCACTCTACCACTAGCTATATCCACAGTCCTTTTTTTTTTTTTTTTTTTGTGACAGGGTCTCACTAAGTTGCAAGTCTTGCCTCAAACTTGCAATCTTCTTGCCTCAGCATTTTGAGTCACTGAGTGAGTGACTATGCCTGCCCACTCGTAATTTTAATTCCCTCTGTGGCACAAAGTCCAATCATCCTAATTTGAACCCCACTGTGCTCAATCTTTTTCTTTGTCTCACATACACACAGCTCACTATGATAATATATTCATAATTTGCCACTTTTATCACTGGAGAATCAGGAGAAGTGCTCATGAGGATATAGCACTTCCATAAGTCCTGGAGGACTCCTTACCTATCACCCCTCCCACCCCCACCACCATGAACTCATTAAAACCAATGAGAGGGTTTCAGCTTGGCTATAGCAGGTAAGAGAAAGGACATCAGGAAGACCTTCCCAATTGTGTGGGGCATGAGACCATATGTCAAGGTGAGGAACATGAGAAGCAACACCTCCCTGAAAACAAAAGGGGCTGGACTCATATCACTACTATCTTAGATGGAGCAGGGTTGAGATATATATTTACCAGGAGTAGTGATGGTTATCCCAGCAGCAAGCAGATGCAGGAGAAGGAAGCTCTGCAGAAACAGAAGTAGGAACACAAGGCTGATGCGCTCTGCATGCAATAGCAGAAGTGGGAAGGCCAAAAAGGTGAGGGCCGTGACCATAGCAGCTGAGTAGATGCTCCCCAACTGATAGGCAGCCACAGTCAAAGGACCCTGAGATTTGGTCCTCTCTAGCCGGCCCCGGAACTCTTCTTGCATGTGTCGGTAAATTTGAGGGACCACATAATCCAGGTCAGCCTGAGAAGTAGGGGGGCCTGAGAAGGGAGTGAGGACAGTCCTGGTCCTTTGGGCACCTGCCCCAGCCTTCACCAGCACTGTCACAGGCCTCCAGAGAAGCAGCATGAGTCCTGAAGCAGCCAGCACCACCACTGCCCGAGGAAGCACAACTGATGCCCCAGCAACCAGGGCCCGGAGACGTGGGGGTGCTTCATCGGCCCCTGATGCCAATGCCCAATAGGCAGCAGTGCCCAGTACCATCAGAGGCAGCCCCCAACGCACAAAGAGCACAGGGGGCTCAGGGCTTTTGAGATTACCATAGCGGCGAAGCCACAGTCGCACAGCAACTAATAGGGTCACCAGTGCCCCAACACAAGCTCCGTACCACAAATTTTTGGCTCGACCTCCCACCATGGATGCCAGAGGACTCAGCCAGGGAGAGGAGTGGCAAGCAGGTGTCTCTTCAGGGCAGCGATGAAAAAGCCCAGCTAGCCTTGTACATAAAAGCAACCCAATTCCAAGCTTCAGGGCATATGTACCACTGTGCCGTTGGGGGCCTGTTGGGGAAGAAGAGCCAAGGCGGGGTATTGTGAGCAGTTTAGGTGGCAGAAGCTGGCCCTCCCAGTGAAGCTGGGCAACCAGGAGCAAAATGAGTGAGCCCAAAAGGAAAGGGGTAGCCCTGGCCTCAGCTACAACAAAACTATCAGAGAAGAAGGCAGCCAACCGAATGAGCAGGAGTAATAGGACAGGCCCAGGCATGGGAAGCAGAGTTGCCAGGGGCCTCTTAGAGCCCCAGACAGCCCAGGCTTTCCACAGAAAAGGGAGGAGGGAGCTTGTTGCAGCTATGGTCCCTAGAACCACTGGATCCAGCTTCAGCCCAGCAGTTGTCAGAAATCCAGCATACAGTATAGCTCCACCCAGGCCCCAGGCCACAGGTATAAGTAGTAGAGGGCGAAAATGGAAGCTTGGGGATGTTGCCCACTGGGATGCGAGCAGACAGAGAAAGCAGGCAGCAGCTAAGAGAGCAGCACCCCCTGCCATGCGGACCAGAGAGAACCGGGCCCAAGACTCGATGCATATAGCCCGAGCTCCCCGCAGGAACTGCTGCAGCTCAGCAATCACAGTCTTCAGTGCAGCCTCAGCCCCTTGAGGGTTCTGAAGAAGCCACTGGTAGTCAGCAGAGGCTTTGGAGAAGAGATTCTGTAGCTGATGAAGCTCCTTAACTTGGAGGTCCTGAGTAGCAGCTGAGTAGGTATGAAGAAATCGGGATACCTAAAAGAAAAGGTCAGAGACCAAGGGGAACAAATCAGAAATATAATTTGGGATAGAGGCAAGGATAAGTATTACAAAAAGGGGTACTTGGAAATCAGGGACCCAAACTCTGTCTAACACTGAAAGGCGGGATAATGGGAAGGCAACATGGATATGGAAAGAGGGAAGACTGGACAAAGGACAATGTAGTAGCCATTATGCTTCTCTTATACCCACCCTAACTTTATCACTAAGAAGTCCAGCCCTCTTACACACCTGCTGGGCATTGAGATGGAGAGCTGAGGCTTGGACTAGAGCAGAGAAGTGGGGCTGGGAGTCCTTGCCCCCTGAGAAGAGCTCAGCTATCACCTCCCCAATGTTTCCAAATGGGATAGGCAGGCCTAGCAGCAGGGCCAGTGTGGGCACGAGGCTGACTTGAGGAATCACTTCTGGCTCCTAGAGGGAGAGAATGGGGGGTTAATGAGTTCATCAGAAAGCTGAAGCAAGTGTTTTGGATGGAAGGAAATGAGTATGTACCATGGGTTGAGGATCCCAGGATAATGGATTTGGGAGCCTAAAATAAAGGGATCTATAAGAATAGTGTGATCATGCTGGGTGTGGTGGTGCATGCCTGTAATCCCAACAGCTAGGGAGGCTGAGGATCAGGAGTTCAAAGCCAGCCTCCGCAACTTAGCAAGGCCCTAAGAACTCAGTGAGACCCTGTCACTAAATAAAATACAAAATAGGGCTAGGATGTGGCTCAGTGGTTGAGTGCCCTTGGTTCAATCCCAAGTACCAAAAAAAATAAAATAAAATAAACCTGTGATCATTATGTAGAATGAATACTGGAAAACAGAAAAGTCCAGGTCTCACCTCTGGTGGGGCACTGGGAAAGAGTGCTGTGGGACTGTACAGAAAGAGTGCAGCCGAGACCTCCAGCTCACTCTCCCCTCCATGGTCTCCATTCACGGTCATCCCGTGGTCCCCAGCCACCACCAGCAGTGTGTCATTCTCCAGACGCTCCACAAGTTCCCTGTGGACCGAGAACTGTGTCAGGGGTAGAGATGGATAAAGATCCTTTTCAAAGGCCCATTCACCCCGAGCTATGACTTTCATAGGTATGGCCTAGACCTTTGGCAAAGAGACACCTCTTCAACCTACTGTCCAAAGCCACACACTGAGTTATTCAAGATGGATGAGGACCCTAACTTCAGAAAAAGGCCTAAAAAAGATAGAAATCAGCCAGGAAAGAGGCTCCAAATAAGGACTTTCTCTCTTGGAACCATACATTCTGAGATTCTCAGGCATAAACCCACTCCCCCAGTCATTAACCCACACTCACTGGATCACCTGGTCCATCTGGCTAAGTTTCTTGGCCATTTCAGGGTGGTGAGGGCCATGCTTGTGGCCACAATGATCCACACCCAGGAAGTGAGCAATCAGCACGTCCCATTCACCACTGTCCACTGTGAAGGGGAGAACACTGAGCATAGGGTACTAAGGCCCACTCATCAACCCCAGCCAGGCTTTGACACTCTATGTCCAGGACAAACACCAGGCCATTTTACCCATGGGAGGTTCAGAATCTGTAGACTAAAGCAGCTCTCCCAGTTCCCAGTCTTAGTCAGGGACTAAGTATTCTGGCCCATTGCTCACTGGTGGGATACAGGTGTTCCAGGATGCCATTGTCCACTGTGTGTAGGTCTCTGACATTGAAGGAAGAGAAGAAGAAAGCTTTGGAAAAAGCTCCAGGGAAAAGGTCTTTCCAGGTATCATCTCCCATGAAGACTACACGTCTCCCTGCAGGGACATGTTGGGGAGGGGGTTGGTCAGAGGCAGAGCAGGAATCAGGGCAGGGGAAAAACAGAAGAGTAGATTCTTTAAGACCCATCAGAAATCCCAATCATGGCTTTTCTCTTGCTTTTTCTCTCCTACTCACTTGCTTTCTCTCTCCTCACTTTTCCACTCTCTCTAGTGCACACCCTTTATCTTTTCTTCTCATTTTCTCTCTTACCCTGCAGGGAGACACTCTGTGTGCTTAATAAACTCCCTTATGTGAAAAAAAAAAAAAAAGAAATTCCAATCATGTATCCTTAGGCACAGCTATTCTATCTAGCAACCCTTATCTTTTGGGGTCCAAAATTTCCCATCAGGAAGGTTTTCCTGATGACCATACTCCACCTAGACCTCTCACTCCAATTCCTAAAAAATGATTTGCTAGTTTTCAGTACATGGGTTTCTCTGCTGACCTGTTTTTCTTGGGTATATTCTGCTTTTTCCAAGTCAGTGAATGAACAGGCACTGGATATCCCTACACTCTTCTTCACACTTGTAAGTCAAGATTCCTCTTCTCTTCATTTCTCCCTTGCCCCTTTACTGAGAGTTCCCCAAGAGCAAAATCAACATTCCACATAGATTCAAACCTTCACCAAGGACAAAACCCTTTGTCTCCCAAACTGAGCTTACACACGAGGTCCCAATCTCTTTCTCCACCTTCCTAGCCCCCCTATGCCACAGCCCCAAACATAGCTCGGCACCCAGAGTTCTGGCTCCTGAACTTCTAAATAAGTTATCTGCCCAAGTACTGTTGGCTTCCAAAGGGGTCCATACTGACCTGCATTGGTGAGTTGTTTAATGAGATTGTCTTCCATTATGGCATGGCTGGCAAAGTTATTGCCAGCATCAATAAAAGTAGGCAATGAGCCAGTGGTGAGGGCCTTGAGGCGCTGCATGGTGGTGGTGGGAGGATCAACCTGAGATCGGTAGAGTCGGGCATGGTGGGGCTGAATCTCTAGGATCCTTTGCAAGGAGCCTAGTTTGCCCAAGAAGGGCAGGGAGACAGGAGGTTCCCCAGGCACATGTGAGTGCTGGGGCTGGGCAAAGTCAAATCGCAGAGCATCTATTAGCACCAACACAACTCGAGAGAACCTAGAAGCCATCCAGCAGGCCCCAGGCTTTCCTTGGTTTCCCCATGGCAGGAACCCAGGACCTGGGGGCTCTTGGCAGCTGCTATGGTTAGTCAGTTCCAAACGGGTGAGAAGGAAGCCACTGGTGAAGAGGGCAATGCCAGCGTAGAAGAGGAAGCAGACCCAGGCCAGGAAGAGCAACACGGAGACCTTCTGCATCCTGCTAGGGACAGGAAAGGGAATTCATTATTGTGGTGTGAGGTGGGGAGATATGCTGGTCCCTTGATACAATGTCCAGCTAGAACCACTTACTCTTAGAAGCATTCCTGAACATAAATAGCCCCATAAACAACCCATTACAATGTTCCCCTCCATGAATTACGCCAGTATTTCTGAAGGAGAGGTCCCAGGCTATGGACATCAACCAGGAGCCGCTGTTAAAAATGCTATTTCCAGGGCCCACCCTGTATCTACTCAGGATCTTTGCAAGTAGAGCATAAGAATAGACATAGGTATAACCAGGAAATCCTAATGCTGAAATGCCAGAGTTCACGAGAACTAACTCCCAGTGACGGTCTGCTCTCTGACAGGCCTCTCTCCTGGTCTATCTCAACACCCTTAGAGTGGCCAGGGCTTGTACCCCGGGTGGAATGCGGGCCCAGCCGATGGCGCCGCCTGGCGGGGACCGAGGGAACGAAAAGGAGGGGTCACACTCTGCTTCCGGGCAGACAGGATAGCTAGAAGACCCAAGGCAAGACCCTCTCCCGCGCAGTGGGTCAGGGGCACCGGTCTAAATCCTGTTGGGCCTCGCCGGGACCTAGGTGTCCGCGCAGCTCTGCCTCCTCCGATGGCTACCCGTCCTCCTCCTGGGCACTTTGGCCTTGGTATTGGGCGGCCGTGGCAAAGAGCTGGGGCGGGGAGCCTAGGCTCGCTTACTTTGGGTTGACGGCATTGAGGTTTTCGGGAGACCCTGGCTCACCTGCATCGGCGCCCGGAAGTACGGCTGCAGAGCCAGTGGCCGAGCACAGAGGTGCGCACGTCAGACAGAGCGGCAGAAGGGGAGCCTGCCTCATCGCCACCTGCCGGCGCCTGGGTGAAAGTTCCGCAAGGATGGTAGGGCTTTCAAGAATTCATCAGATTGAGCAATTGAGAATTGGGGCAAGGGACTAGGCTAAAAGAGTTCAGGGAACCACTGTCCATTCTTCGTTATGATTAAGAGCTTGGCCACTGGAATAAAACTTATCTAACTCTAGTTCTGCTACTCATTGTGATTATTGTGCATTAGCTATGTCAAGTGCGAATAAGTATTGTCCCCTTTTTTCTTAGTTGACTCCAACTGATAGGTTTCATTATTTCTGCTCTCAAAGTCTCTTACGGAATCTTACAATAAAAAGGCAAGTAATCCTTAATTTAAAAACGATCAAAAGATCTGAATAGACATTCCTCAAAAAGATACCAAATGGCCAATAAACACATGGAAAGATGCTCAACATCATTAGCCTCGGGCTGGGGATGTAATTCAATGGTAGAGAGCACTTGCCTAGAATGTGGGAGACCCTGGGTTCAGTCCTAGTACCAAAAAAAAAAAAAAACCATTAAGGAAATACTGGAGATATTACTTCAAATCCACTAGAATGGCTATAGTCAAAAGACTGAGGGCTGAGGGTGTAGCTTCAGGATAGAGCACTTGCTTAGCGCACAATACGCAGAGTTCAATCCCCAGGTACATGCACACACACAATAGTAAGTATTGGCAAAGGTGTGGAGAAATTGGAACCTTCATACTTGGCTGGTGGGATTGTAAAATGGTGCAGCACCTTTGGAAAACAGATCATCAGTTCCTAAAAAGGCTGAACAGTTATAGATAAATAGATATAGATATCCAAGAGAAATGAAACATGTCTAAACAACAACAAAAAAAAATTATCCATAGTTGCCAAAAGGTAGAAACCCAGATGTCCATTACTGATGAATAAACAAAACATGGTGTACTCACACAATGGAATATTGTATGTATACGTGAAGAAAATGTTCTAAAATTGTGGCAATTGTACAAGTGTGGATATACTAAAATTTATTTTTTTAAAAAATGTACATTTTAAGTGGGTAAATCATGTGTAAATTAAATCTCAATGAAACTAATAAAACAAACACCAGGTATGGTGGTGCAGTTCTGCAATCCCAGCTAGACAGGAAGCTTAGACAGAAGGACAAGTTCAAGGCCCTAAACAACTTAGACCCATGTCTCAAAATAAAAAATAAAAAAAGGGCTGGGGATGTGGCTCAGTGGTTAAGCGCTCCTGGGTTCAATCCCTGGTTCCACAAAACAAAACCTCTCCTTTTTTTTCTTGTATGAATAATAAAGCCCTACATGACCTTACAAGTCTATACACTAACCTTTTTCACTTTTTTTCCTTTGGCAGTGCTGGGAATCAAACCCAACCCTTGCATGTGCTAGACAAGTGCTCTACCACTACATCCCCAGCCTTCCTTTGCTTAACTCCATTCCATCTCAGAAGCTCCTTTGCTCTCATGGTTGTAAGCCAGGCAGGCTCTGTCTTAGGACCTTTGCATCCGCAATTTCCTTTGTCAGCTTCACTCCAGATGCCCAGATGGGTCTTTTCTTCCCTCTTTCATATCTAAGTTCAAATATGACATTAGTGAGGTTTCCTGGAACCCCCTATTTAATATTTCAGCCCCTCCGACATAGCATTTATCACTGTCTGCTTGTCTTCCCTATCTGACCTCACATTCTGTGAAATCGGACAATTATTTGGTAACTCACATCTAATACTGAGCTTGGCAAATGTAGACATCATTAAATGTTTTTGAATAATAGAATCAGAAGTGTCCTCAGTCCTTGAAGACCCTTTAAGCACTTAGCAGTACTACCCTGCCAGAGCAGTTCTTTCCTAGGTAAAATCCCCCAAACACCGGCCTCAAACAAACAGCCCTACATGTAGCAGGAGAGAGATTAACTCCCCACCTGGCAGTTCAGTAGACATGTGGTTTAATCCTTCCACACTGTTTCTTTTTCTATTTTTTGCAGTACTGGGGACTGAATCTAGGGTCACTTTGCCACTGAGCTAAATCCCCAGTCCTTTTTATTCTTTATTTTGAGACAAGATCAAGTTGCCTAGGCTGGCCTTGAACTTGCAATACTTCTATCTCAGCTTTTCAAGTTTCTGGGATCACAGGCATGTGCCACTGCACCTGGCCCAGTTTCTCTTGAAGACAGAAAGGTTAATTTCACTTTACATGAAGTTGATTCACATATGAAGCATAAGTTCTCAAGAACTAACAGGACTAGATGGTGAGAGACAACAGTGGCTTTCCCAGTTTCATTACCTAATCAAAGAGCACAGTTTCTGGTGTACCACTAGTGAGTTTATTACATGATTAATAAGTTCAAATAAAAAAATAAAAACCAAAATCTTGGCAAGGAGGCTAGAGTCAGAATCTAATAGTGCTGCTTCTTTGTCCCCCGACTCCCTGGCCAAGCCCAGTTCCACTAACTCAGTTTGACTCGATCAAGTTCCTCATCAAGATTTGCATCGGTGCCCTGGACATCTCTGCCACTCCTGGAGACTGAATTCTGGGCCCCTGGCCCCGGGGCTTTGGTGAGGGCTCCATATACACCCATAGCCTGAGAAGAGAGAGAGAGAAAAAGCCATGAGGACATATGGCAGAAGGCACAGCCAAACCTACCAATGGCTAAAAGGAAAAAAGTGTGGCTGGGACTAGTGAGCTTGTTTTTCTTTCTCCCCACCCCTCAAGCCTTAAAGGCTTTGAAGTCAGCTCTAGGAATCTCACTAACCATGAGCAGGGTGACCCTCAGAATACTGGCACAGGTTTCTACAGAAAGGTATCTTGAGAGTTTCCTTATCTGTTGGGGTGAGTGAAAGTGTCTCATTCTTAGAGATTCCTTCTCTATAAGAAATGAAGGGAGATCAAGGGCTAAGGCAACCCAAAGACCTCTATGATGCATTAAGTGGTGCTGATGGTCTCAGTTCCAGGGACTGGAGTTCGGTGCTGGGTCTTCAGAGAGCTCTAACCTGAGCCACCATACTGGTGACATCGCCAGGATTGGAAGGCAGTAGGATAGTGTTGGAGTCCTTGGCCAGTTTGGAGAACGCGCTGACATATTGCTCAGCCACAGTCAGTGAAGCTGCTGCATCTCCATTCTGTAGCCACAGGGGGTTAAAATCAGAGATCACAGATTTGGTGAAGGAGATATGGGTGGTAAAAGGAGATCATGTTTCCAGAAAGAAGGTATGCAGGTCATAATACAAGAGCTTATATAATCTGGCTCAATGGAGCCCCAAATGGCAGGAATTCCCCTCAAGGGCAGATGGGAGAACCCGTTCTACTGTCAATTTCTGTTCCCCACTCCCACCAAGGGGTCTCTCACATGTTGTGTCAGAGCTGCAGCCAAGATGCGAATAGCTTCAGCCTTAGCCTTGGCCTTAGCCAGAACTGCACTAGCTTCTCCTGGAAGAAAAGATACAGAGTTCAACATGTAAAATCAGAGTACCCCAAAGCTCCTGTCCCAGTAGCAACCCTCAAAGACCCATGCCCTGCTCCTTCCTCGCCTCTACCCTCTGCTCACCTGCTGCCTGATTTATTTGCTCAGCCTTTTCTGCTTCAGAGGCCAGGATCTGAGCCTGTTTCTTTCCCTCTGCCACATTGATGGCTGACTCTCGGGTTCCTTCAGACTCTAGAACCGTGGCCCGTTTCCGCCGCTCTGCCTCCACCTGGAAGCCCCCAGCAATCCTCATCAATAAGCCAGGCGAAACTCTTACAAAGACCTCCAACTAAACTCATGCCAATAGGGAGGAGAGTCCAGGTCCCCCTGGGACTGAAGTTCCAAAGTCCTCTTCCCCACCTGCATCTGCATGGACTCTTTCACCCGAGGTGGTACATGGATATCCTTGATCTCATAACGGAGGCAACGGATGCCCCAGCAGTCAGCAGCCTGGTTGATGGCATCCACAATGTTGGCATTTAGGGACTCCCGCTCCTAGAGGGGAAAAAAAATGTAAGCTCCACAGCCTTAACCTACCTAATAGGGACCTAACGTAAGAAGGGCCTGGGACTGATTCTGATTCCCAGAAAAGACTGATGGTGCCAAGCATGTGCCTTCAAACCCCAACTCTGCCCCAGATCTACTTACCCGGAAGACTTTGTCCAGAGAGAGTTTGCCAAGCTCTGATCTCATGGTCGTCTGAGCTAGCTGGGTGACAGCATACTCAGGGTCCTCCACACCATAACTTGCCTGAAAGAAGAATGAAGAGTGTAAGAAGCCTGGGTACAGAATTTTAGTGAGGAGGGCAATTCAGAAGGTTGGATAAGGCAAGAGGTAAGTACCTTGTAAGGGTCCATGATGCGTAGGTAAAGGACTCCATCAATTTGCAGGGTTACATTGTCTGCAGGAACAGAAGCAGGAAAGAAAAGGAAGGTCAGGTCCCCAGGTCTCAAAAGGCTCTAAGCTCTGGATCTATGTAGCAACCACATCCTAAAGGTCTCAGTGCACCCGAGTTACCCTGTACCCTCACCAAGAGTCACGGCCGACTGCTCAGGCACGTTGATGACAATTTCCTTGAGGCTCTGCACATATCGGATCCGGTCTAACACAGGGATGAGGATGTTCAAGCCCTGGGAAGAGTAGTCATGGATCCTCAGAAGGATGGGGATAATGGGGTTGGAATCTAAGCAAGGACTGGAGTAGATAGGGAGTAAACATATGGAATGTGCTAGGAAAAGCAGTATCCCCTGCCAAGAGATGTTCTCAGAAGACTGGGCTGTCACTGATAGGGTAACCTAATAGCACACAAATGCAAGATTAGGCCTCTGAATGAAGAGAAAGGTAGGAAATTGGAGGCAGGAGAATAGCCATCTCTAGTTAGGACAAGTGGGACTGAGAGTGTGTGTAGTCACAAGAATGGGGCCTGAAGCATGCTAGGGTAATAGAAAAAGATAGACATGGGATGCACATCAGTAGCCTGGGCCCTGCTAGGATTGGTCCCAAGAGTTCAGAGCCAAAGGGGCAGACAGACCCCAAGGAGGTCCACCCTCCCACATGCGAGGAATCCAGGAATCTGGCTGCCATGAGATGAGCAAAAGAAGTTCTCACAGGCTCCAAGATCCGGTGGAATCGGCCCATTCTCTCCACCACCCAGGCCTCCTGCTGCGGCACAAATAATACTACTGTGTTTCGGGGCAATCCTGAGGAGGCGCGGCGCGGAGGGTGGGCAGATGCCTGCACAGAGCCCTGAAGGAAAGACAAGAGTAAGCTGAGACCACCGCCGGCCCAGCACCCTGACCCCCTATCCTGGAGACCTTAAACCTCCACCCACAAGGGTCCTCGGAGAATGACTCACGTGGGGCCCATGACCTCTGACCCCAGTCCTCTCCCAAAGTTGGAATCCCCCTCCTTCCCAGCTGAGGAGCTGAGGACCCACAAGATCTCCGTCCTAACCCTCTGAAGAAGGTTGTCTTACTCTCACCCTCAGCAAAAGGGCTCCAGTGCCCCGCGCCGCGCGCGCCAGCATTTCCCACAACCACAGCGACCTCCGGGACCAACGAGACGCGGAGCAGAGAGGCCGCTCCAGAACACCTGACTCGAGCCTTTCCTCCTACAGTTCCACTCCCCCGGATGTACTTCCGCCACCCCTTCCCCCACTCCACACTCACCCAATCGGAGTTCATTAGCAAAGCGCGTTTAAGTTGTTCCCAGGGAAACGCGGATCTTCAGGAGAGGGCCGGCCGGAGGCTGGTTTGTTCAGGTTCTGGTAGATCGCGTACAAGACCCCAGGCGTCGTGGCCGAAATGGAGGCTATTTTCCGCTTGCAGGTGACCCCAAAACACCTACTACCGCGTTCTTTACCCTTACCCGATACCCAGTTTACCCTCCAAAGTGTATAATCGCCCCTGTGTGTAATCGTAGCGATTGCTGGATTGGAGCTGACTCGTTGCCATGGTTGCCACAGTGACATTCTCTGGTAGTCCTGCTGTGTTTTGCCCAGCCCTCCCACTGGGGACCGACCCCATTCCCGTTACCATGGCAATAGGATCTAACTTTGCCGGCTGATTGGGCCGAGATTTTCCCCTCCCTTCTTTTCCCGAGGCACCACAGCTCTTTCCACCTCTTCCCAGTAGAACTCTGTCAGACCTGGTCCTCTCCCAGAGTCCAGCGAACAGCTTAAACCTTCAGCCTTGTCTGAAGTGTGTCACCGTGCACAAATCCCTGATGTTATGGCACACCCTTTAAGAGGCCTGTATAATAGTCATCCTCGTTTTACATATAAGGGCACTGAAGTTCTGAGGGGCTCAAATGATTAACAGAACCAGTATAAGAATTCAGATCCATAGAGAGTTCAGCTCTCCCCCAGCACCCTCATTACCTAAAAAAAAAAAAGCAAAAGCATGCTCCAAGAATCAGCAGGACCTAGCCTAAGACTTCATGGGCTCAGGCTTCCTTCACTCCAGAAGTAAGGGCAGGTCCTACCTTCAGTTAGGTCCCCCATCCCCCTTTACATCCTCTCTCCAATAGGAAAAAATAGAGCTTAGTTCAAGTTTCCAAACAAGAATTTATTCTTTTTTAAATTTATTTTTCTAAAAAAAAAAAGTACCAGGTACAATTTTTCCTGTTTTGTTTGTTTCATTGTTTTTTTTCAAGTTTCAGCAAATGCTTGTTCCCCTCAGCCATGTCCCAGGAGTCAAGGGCTGAGGCTGTGTCTGAGTCTGGAGTGGGGAACAGGGTAGTTGGGAGCCACAAAACTGAGTTTGAGGAATGCCCCTCATCCCAGCTGAGGTAGGTGGGTCAGAATCTGGCCAGGTGAGAGGAGACATCCCAGTCCTTGGCCCTGACTCTGCCCCTAAACACCTTCCTCAGTCAGGACCCCAAAGTAAGGAGACACAGGCAAGAGGAAAGAGACAACTGAGTCTGGAGCCCTAGGTCAGGGGTGGTTAACCCCTGTGTGTGTGCATGCATGCACACTCTCTTTTTCACACAAATATCACATAAACACAAGCTTGTGCTTGCTCTCTCTCTCTTGTACACACACACACACAACTCATATATGAAGTTGGCTTTCAAAGATGGATAGGGAGGGTAAGGGAAGGGAAGGGAACAGGGAACAAAAGGGGAAGCCGAGTCTTTGGCTAGTGACTCAGTTCCTCTGGGATAATCCCTCTGCCCTCAGTTGATGAAGAGCAGTTTTCTCCCTGCTCCACATCAGCCTCTTCAACTCCTGAGTTTGGAGCAATATTTGAGAGTGAGAAAGGAGGAAGGGTGATGCCAATTATCAGGTTTGGGAGGTTACCAAGGCAATCCAATTTGAATAAATTATAAATTAAAAATAAATAAAATAAGAAGTGGCCCCTGCCCAGGACAGGGAGGCAACGCTGGCATTACTTGCCTGGGGACTTGGGACAATCTCAGGGTAGCTCTGGTTCCTCCCTACTACCTAAGCTGGCCTGGGAAACCCATGGGAGGGAACAGGCACATGGAGTACCCGGAGTAGGGCAGGGTGTGTGAAAGGATCAGAAGCCTTAAATACCCAAATAATCAATTTGGGCATGAGCGTGGTGAGGACTTTAATTCAATCCTGAAGGGGTCTCGCCATCTCTCCACGTGTTTACTCTGTCCAGTATGAAGCAGGATGGGCAGGCTTTTAGCCCATCTAGGTTCAGAGCACTGGCAATCAGGGAAAAGGAGAATAACGTGGATTGTGGGGGGCCTCAGTTACGGCCTGCAGTTCGTAGGGGAGCCCTGTGTCCAGCTCCAGGCTCCGGCGGGAAAAAAGCAGGCGGATATCTCCATGTAAGCTTAATCGGCCTGAGCGGGAGCTCCGGAACCTGGGGAAAGACAGTGTGATCAAGGTAAGAATCCAGATCTAGAGAAGCCAGGAGAAATTCTATTCAAGGAAGAGATACCTGGACCTTCTCCTTACCTGAGGTGCAGCAAGTAGCAGAGGAGGCGGTGGGTGGGACTAGCATTTCCCTCCTCACCCACAGGCACCAAAAAGAGGCGATGGCGCAGGAAGGTCATGTGGGCAGCAGGCATGTCCGAGAAGTCAAAGGTCACAAGGAACATCTTCACCACAGTCTGGTTGGGGTTAAATAAGGTCTGGGGACAGGATAACCAAAGTTGGTATGGCTTAAGGGCTCTTTTCTTCTTTCCCCATGCCCACTCCCTCAAGGGAAACTCACCACTTGAATGGTGCCCACCTTGGGCACGCTGTAACCCTTCCTCCCCAGGGGATTCAGGTCCACGACACCCTAGGAAGACCAAAGAGCCATCAACCAAGTTGGGGACCAGGAAAGCCCTGAATACCGCTCTCCAAAATTTCTCATCCTGGACTTGCCTCCACACTAGAATTCTCCCCACCTGGCCCTGACTCACTCTTAGGTGAAGAACATATAAAGAATATCTTTTGCCTGCTCCCCCAGCCCCCAATCTCTCCTTCTTCTGAGATGCTAACTTTGGGTTGAGGTCAAGTCATACCAGGAAGGGGGCCGGGGCATTTTGCTCAGAAACATCGAAGAAGGTGACAGTGACAGGCAGCGTGACATGCTGGGGACAGTAGGACCCACTAGCTCCAATCTCTGCTGTGAAGCCCTCAATGTGGCCAGATGGTGCAAAGCGTCCTCGCAACAATGATTCCTAGTGTTAGGGTGGGGAAAACACATTATGAGACAGATGCCAATTATTTTCCTTATCCATCCAAGTCACATTCCACCATCCCACTCCTCCCAGGACCCCCAGTCACAAAGCCCAGTGGGAACTACCTCAAAGTTGCCCAGCAGGGTACGGCTGACAGCAGGGGTAGGAACAGGGGAGGCACTGAGGGGGCTCAGCAGGCCTGGTCCCTTCCGAAGGCTTCGAAGGGAGCTCCTAGTACAGGAGGGGACACAGTGGGTTGGACTGAGGAATTCTGGGATTCCTGCTCATATCCTTCAGCTCCACCCTTTGCCACTACCAAGTGGTTCCTGCCCTGGGGTCCCCTACTCTAGTGTTGGATTACAGACTTGTGCCCCCACTCTCACAGACAGGGTAGAGGGAGAAGCTGGTCACTTACAGCTTCAGGCGACGGGCACCTTTCAGCCTCCGCCCCATGGGACTGCAGTCTCTTGAGTCCTGTTAAGACAAAAAATTGAGAAAAGGTAGGGAGGGACTCATCACAAGCTCTCAAAGGAACATCTCTGCAGGACTCCACCATTAACCACACAAATATCCACTTAGGAGTAGATGAGTTCCTCTACTGGCTTACCAAAACAGGCTCCTTGGGCCCGGGCAGCAGGTGGCTCCAGAAGGGTGTGGCTTTGGCATCAGAACTGTTGGCAGCAGGAGGGTGGCCCAGGGTTCCCCGGCGCCTCCGAGGGGCTGGCCCCTCATCCTCAGAGCTGACATCCAGGGCTTCTCCAGCAGGAAGCAGCCTTCGCTTGGTAGGGCAGGGGCCTGGAGGTCCAGGGCCAGGGGGTGTGTGCTCGGGACTGTGCCCATTGGCAGTGCCAGGGGACTCCCTAGGCCAGGGGCTTCCCCCATTGCCCACCCCTGCCACTGGGCTCTTACCCCCTATTTGTGCAAGACTGTGCAAATCAGTGTCAAGTGTGTGCAGCTGGCCTGAAGGGGCTGGCCCTGGAGACTCCCCCAGGGACCCCTGTCCCCCTTGATCTGGGGAAGCCCAGTCTCTGGTGTGCAAAGTATTGCAGGAAGCATTTGATGGGAGCCAGGGGGGTCTTCGGGCCCCTGAAGTCCAAGGTGAGGTGGCATTACCTCCCTGTTCCACAACACAGAGGCCATGATGGGAGAAATGCTGGCTGGCCACACCCAGTCCCAGACCCAGTCCCTCTGGGGCCAATAGCCCCACAGTAGATGGTTCTTCAGGGGGTAGTCCCTCTCTGGCCCCCAGCCCAGGGCCTCTCTTCAGCTCCCGGGGACCCTCAGTAGGTGGGGCTGGCCGCTTCAAAGCCCTGTGAGGCTCAGAGGCACCAGCTGGAGGGGAAAAGATGGATACCTGGTAGACCCTGGGGGATGCTGCCCCCCCTGCTGGGCTATAGCCCATGAGCAGGCCACCCTGGAGGGTCCCCTGTCTGACTGGAGGCTGCGAAGGGCCAGCCTCTGGCTCTGAGGATGGAGACAGCTCCGCCTGCACGTGGCGCATGAAGCCCCCCCTTGAGTCAGGGGGGCCCCCCCACACGGCCTTTATGCTGGGCCTGGGTTGGGGGGCCTGGGGACATCTGTGCAAGAGAAGAGAAGAAAAGGTCAGGGAGATCAATGAGTCTTTTCCTTGCAGTTGAGTTTCCGATTCTCTCTTAACCTGAAGAGGTGACCTTAAGAGGTTCCTGGGGGTGAAGGTGTCCAAATCCCCAGATGGATTAATGGAATATACAGACCACTCTTAGAACTTCTGAGAGGGTGACATTTAACTCAGGTTTCTTATTGGACCTGCTCCCCACTCCCACTTCCTGGCACTTACCCCGATGAAGGGGCCTCAAGCCTAGCTGTGTGTCCCCTCTTCCAGACTGATGCCTTGTTCCCCTAGCTTGCAGTCTGGTCCATGCCTGCTGCACTGGCAAGGTGACTGCCACCATTCCGGGCAGCTCCTGGGTTCAGCTGGACCCTGATGAAAGAACAGACATAAACCAGGATCCCTGGAGTCAGTAGTAAGGCCCTTCCCTGACTATGGGCTAATATCCTCCTTCCACACCAAGAACTCTTCAAAAGTAGTCTCTGGATCCAGAACCCAGGAAGCAGAGCTGGGCTCTGCTGAGGAGTCACAGAAAGGTAGGTCTTGGTTCAATGTAAAAAGGATGTGAAGAAGTGAGTTGAGGGGCTGGGGTTCTGGCTCAGTGGTAGAGTGCTTGCCTGGCATGAGTGAGGCCCTGGGTTCCATTCTCAGCACATTAATAAGTAAATAAAAGTTCACTGACAACTAAAAAAAAAAGTGAGTTGAGGCAAAATGAACCATTTATCAGGGCCATCATCTTGGGGACTCTTGCCCTGAACTGGAGGGGGGATGAAATACCCACCAGATCCAAAAGATCATGTCACCTAGGAGGTGGTCAGGGAAATAATTCAGCTCTCTTACTGAAGGTCACTGAGTTGCACAGCTTCCATACATCTATATCAAAAGGGACAAGTGCCACCCCACAGTGTTAAGGGCAGAGTTCTTGTAGGCTGTCACACCCCATTACACTCTCCTCAGAGGCACAAACTTCAGGTCAGCTCAAAGCCAGTTCTATAGCCTTGAACTCCCAATCTCCCCCAGCAATCTGTCTTTTTAACATGAGACAACAAATCCAATCAAAAACAAGTGACAGGAGGAAGAGACACCAGAAGACACTTTCCAGGGCCTACCCCTCCCCCAAGCTCTGCAAACTAGAGATAAGGCAGCAGCAGGCAGTCAGCTGGAAGCAACTAGGAGTATCTCTCCATACCCCTCCCCCAGGGTTCACACACCCCAAAACACCCATACCCAAACCACTGCTTTTCTGCCAGGACACAAGATGGTCTTCACTGGCTAATCTACACTCAGGTACCAATACTAGGGAAAGAAACTATAAAGCTAAAGGCCCCCAGGGTAAACTTTCTCCTTTGGTAGACTGTGCTGCCTGCCATTCACAATGCCCTTTCCCCTTCATGGAGTACCCTTTGTATGCCTATCCTAGCCATACTCTTCCTCCTTCAAATGCCATCCCTTCCAGAAAGTCATCTCTCAGACTGAGGATGCAGCTCAGAGATAAGAGTATTTGCCTACCATGCATGAGGCCTTGGGTTTGATTCCCAGCACTGCAAAATAAACAAATAAAATTCAACAGAAAGTCTGCTTTCTACCCCAGACCATAATCTTCCTCATCTGAGACCTCACCTATGACAGTGTCACTACCTCATACAACCGTGAGCATCTTCTAGACTGGCCACAGGATTGTGAAGATGGGTCTGTGTCCCACTATTCTACCCAACTCTGAGAACAGAGGAAAGCACATAACAGAGCTCAAAACAGTGGAATGCTAGCCCCAGAGATTTGGGCAGCAGTCTTGACAGAGCAAGGGAAAAACTCCCTGATGAGAGAAGCAGAGAGATTAATTATACAGGGAGAATCAGTAACAAAAGAAATGGGGGGTGGGAGGTGGGGAGAGAGGGAATATTTGCACTCGGGGACTGAAAAACTTTCCTATTCAAATTATTCTCATCATTGTATCCCATACTTTCCCATTTCATCAACTCCTTATTAGAATTGAGATACCTAAGAAAATTCTGGTCACTTGTGGTGGGTGAGATGGTTGGAAAGGGTAGAACACCAATGGCAGTCTTGTCAGAGGACAGAACCTGCCCTCTCATCTCTACCCTTCCATTTCTTCATCCAAGCCATACAGGTTCAGGAAGGGCCTTTTCCTTAGCACCTCCACATCCCATGTCATCCCAGTCGCCTGCCTGAGCCTTTGCCCTGGGGAAGCCAGGTGATGACATGATGCCCTACTTGACCCTTGCATGCCTGGCATATGTTCATTACCTCAGAGCCCTTGCAGATCCTGCCCCATCAACGAGAAGCTCAAAGACTCACTCCCCTGCCACCCAGCCAGTCTGGCTCTAGACCATGGCTTCAAGCTGACTCATGGGGCAGGACTGCAAGGGGTGGGGGCAGGGCAGGGTAGGCCAAACCTCACCCTTCATCTGTGGGGTGGGCAGCAGCTGGCATCAAACAGCTGTGCCAGTCTGTGGTTGGCAAGAACTACAGCTCCCAACATGCCAAGGGAGCAAAACAGAAAAAAAAACAGCAAGTCCCAGAATACCATGGGATCTGTACCCTCAAACACCTGCTAGGCCCGGCAGGTGACAGAGGAGGGTGTTGATATAGGTAGAGCTCCTAGGTTAATTCTCCGCTTCCTTCCCTTCAGTATTAAAGATACCCCCTTCTGTTCTGACCATGGAAGGTGACAGGAAGGAGAATTCCTACCTATGTGCTTTCCACCCTTATCCTGTGCAAAGAGAACTACTGCTGGCTATTTTACATTCTGTCTCCACAAGCATGGGAGGTTGTTCTCATAGACCACCACTGTGGGTAGGAAGGTCAACCTCTGCTTTCCCACCAACCCCTTGGTCCCTACCCTCGGGCCCCTCCACCCTTAGAGGAGAGAGAGCAGATCTAAGCAACCCCTCCAAACTAAGCCAAGCAGACTCACCTCGGCTTCTGGACTCCTTTTTCTGGACGATCCCCCATCCCTTGCTTAGCCTCCCAGGTCCTTTCCTCCCCATAGCCTGGGACAGGCCCCATAACCTACTGTGGCTTCGGAGATTTGCTCTTTCCTCTTAGCACACACTCACCCCGCTCCCAAATTGGCTCCGCTGCGGTGGCCGCTGCTCCGGGCCCTTCCGTCCTGTCCCGGTCCCACCCCTCGATCCTCGTTCCTCCCTGCTACGGGCCCCCAACCCAGACAAAGGGTAGCTTAGGCTGAGCCCTGCTCTGCGAGGCTCTTCCCTAATCAGCTTCGTGTGCAATACTAGCGGACCCTGGCGCCCGCAGCCCCCCAGCCGCTGCTGCGCCCCTCCCCGCTCCGGTCCCTCCCCGGGGCCACCCCGGCTCCGCGCCGCCGACTCCGCTGCCCCTCTGACTCACAGGCCATTTCCTACCAGCTGATGGGGCCGCCCGCCCCGCCCAGCGCCCCACCACCCCCGCCGCTGCCGCCACGCCCCCCTCAGGCCCCGCCCCCTGGGCAACAGCCATGCTTATTGGCTTATAGGAGGCCAGCCTCCCTGCGATCCTGAGTGTAAGTCACGCCCTCTCCTGGAGGTGCATGCCTATTGGTCCACAAGGGGGCAGGCCTACCCAAGGTCGCCCCGCCCATCGCCTTAACCCCTCAGCTGCCCCAGTCCAAAGCAACTCTGTCCTGTCATTTAACCCTTTCAACGGTGTAGGCCTCATGCTTCTCAGTCCTCCTCTCCCACCCCTTCTGTTCCGAAGCTGATTAATAGAAAATAATAGGGCTTTCACAGATGAAATTCAACAACCCCCAAAGTCAGCCTGCTCTTCGTAAACAAGACCTTACCCCAAATATACCCACTCCCATTCTTCTCTCCCCACATTCCGTACCAGAGCTCCTAAGCCAGAGGGCTGCTGGAGCCCAGCAAGCTTCATGCCAGAGCAGAAGACCTAATTTAATACCCCATCTTCATGGTGCTGAGAAATGGTATTCTTCCTTTTCCTACAGCTAATTTATGTTCTTTCGCCTTTGTTAGTGGGGTCCAAGGACTCCTGATTTAAGGATACATTTTAATTTCAGGAACTGATATTATTCCTTGTTATCTCTGAACTCCTATTTTGAGATCAGGCTGCACCATCCCATTTGCCTGTACTTTTTACTCACAGGTCCCTGTTCAAAGAGCAGAGCACACTAGGAAGTGGGACAGGAGGGCTTCTGCCCAAAATTGGGGAAATGAGCCCAACTCTTGTGATGGAACTTATCCTTATGACTCACAGCTCCCTTGAAACTCCCAACCCTCCCCCTGAGTCACTGGGCCCCAGGCCTATCCCAGATCCAGCCAAGTGGCAGCAGAAACAGCATCTCTAATCCTGTCCTCCTATTCTTTAAATGACTAGGATGGAAACCTCTGCAAGGATTGGGTGTTCAAAGACACTTTTTTGAGGACCTTCTCTAGAAGCAACCTAAGAAAATGGATAGCCCTGTCTACCTCACTCTCTGAACTTATCAGCAATCAGACAGGTCATCAGCAAGTCAGACAGTCAGGCTTCTTCTGTCATCCACAGAAGTAGGAGGCAAACATCAAAGCCAAAAAAAGTACATTATTCTACAGTTCAGAGGCAACGGAAAGCCCAAGGTTTTTATTTCTACTTTATTGTGAGCTCCCCAAGAACATCAGGTTGTCACTGGACTATAAAAAGAAGCTCCCTGTCCTCTACTTCTTCTTTTTGCTTTAGACTTGGGGGGAGCAAGCAAATAACAGTTCTTTTAGACTCCCTTCTCCTTATCTCAGATGAGGGAAGAGCCCTGAAAAAGAACCCAGTCCCCCTAGACTGACTTCCTTGCTGGTTCCCTAATGTTAAGGAATAGGATTAAAGAAATTCTCAACACCCTGACCAAAATTGCAGAGTATCAATATAAGAGCCTATCTGCTTTAGTAAAAGCTTACTAGAGATACAGAACACTGTAGGAAAGAAACAATCCCTTAGCAACACCATCTTGTTCTATTTTACTGTCACTACCACTGGGCCTGGCTTTATATACCTACAAAGGCCAGGGGACAGTAACTCATGGGTAAAAATCAAAGATGTTCTAGGCCTCTGTGTGCTCTGGGAAGAATGGTATGGTACAATCAAGAGGTCTTATGTCCTAAACTTTTACCTTGCTTGTTTTTTTGTTTCGTTTTTTTTTTTTAATTAGCAGTTATCACAAACTGATCTACCCCACTTCTCACAAACATACACACAATTTTGTCTTTGTTTATTAGATGGAAGCTCCATGAGAGCAGCAAACTTATTTTTTTTTTTTTTTCTTCATGGTCACATTCCCAGGGTCAACATCACAGAGCCTGGTACATAATAGGTATTCAATAAACTTTGGGGAAGAAAAACAATGTGCCCTGGGCTGGGGAATAATAATCAGATAAGAATTCTAACTCCTGCTCTTTCACTATGAGACCTGGGAAATCAGTCTCTCTGGCCATAAATTTCCAACTCTGTAAAATGAGGGATTTGTATAAACAATGACCACTGAAGGCCTCTACAACTCAGACCTTATAATTCTAATGACTGCTATTCACTCATATCCACTTCAGAGGATGAACCCAATTATCTGAATGCCCTGCAGCCTGTACCAAAGCAGAAAGGCTATGTACTCCAGCCTCAGCAGCAAACTGATGCCCTTTTTCTTCACGCCCCACCCACTCACACAAAATGCCCCAGTCCTGAGGAAGCTGGAGTGAGTCTATCCTAGGCCCGCCCTCTCTGAGAGACCGTCTGGGAAGCAGTGTTGCCATAGCAATCAGTTCCTCTTCAAAAGGCTTCAGTTTGCCCTCCTATACCCCACCCTACCCACAGCTTTGTTTGGCCTCAGCAGCCCCCCACCTCAGCCAGTCTCTCAGCTACTGGGTGGCTGTATGGGAGACTGGCTTGGGGCCCCTTTCAGCAATACTGTCACACTCATTCAGTCACGGTGTGGAAGGCAGCCCTTTCCCACCCTCTCCCAGCCAGCAGAAGCAAAAAGACCTCTGGCACTATTTCAAGTCCCCACAGGGAACCAGGGGAGCCCCCTCAGAGGATGAGGTCCTACTTCTGACAGTTTCCAATCCAGGAGCCACTCCCCTTTCCTCCCCTAGCTGAGGCTGGAATCTCACATCCCTTCCCAGGTTCAGCTTACAATAGCAGCCTACCTCTCAAAAGACACATCAAAGATCCTCTGTACTTCCTTACTGCTTCCCACCCTCCCAGAGAAGCCCAGAATTTCTGAGGGCCCTAGGATTCCCCACTCAGTGGAAAGACAAGGATGGGGAAAATTAGTTACTGACAAGCAGTAAAATGTGGCTACCAGTCACTTGTGAGTCAGTTGGCAGAGACCTTGGCGGTAGTAGTGGGATGGGATCTGAACCTTGCTGCTGGTTACCAGGGTCTCTGGTCATTGAGTACAAAGTCCCTGGCAGGGCAAAGATCCTAGACGGGCGAGGACCAGGCCAGGCCCCAGGGTGAGGAAGGAAGTGGGAAATGAGCACACCCAGAACTTAAGGGCAGGGCAAAGTGGGGGAGGGGGCTGGAGACCTAGGCAGGCTTCAGTGAGGAACAGGAACTAGGGTTGGGGGTTGACGGAAACCCCATGGGGGAAGGGTCCCCAGGGACACCAGCTGGGGGAAGAAATCCCTGTCTCAGCCCTACAGATCCAGTAGTCTAAGGAGACAGTCACACAAGCCCTGGTGGCAGCAGGACCTGGCTCTTTCTCGGAGTACCCAGGCCATTGGTGCAGTTAGGAGCTGAGCAGCCAGGAGCACTACAAACTAGTTTCTTCAATCCCAATAATTCCATCACCCTCACTCCTAGAACACAAAACAGAGATGTCTTCCTGAAGTCCCTACAATGCCTTAGACTGTTACTTTCTAAAAGTCCTGGGAGTTCTCCCCCCTTGAATGGGGTCTACAACCCTTTCCCCTCACACAGGGCCCACAGACGCATCCCCTCTTCCTCCACGCGGTCCCTCAGGCCTTCCTTCCCACATTCTGGACCACCAGCCCTTCCCCCTCACCAGTCCTCTTCCCCCAAAGGTCTTTCAAATCCCCTCCCCTTCGTGTATCCCCCACCAACCCTCTATATCAGACAGTCCCCTGACGTTGTGCCTCCCACCTCCACAAAGCACTCTCGCCCTTCCCCCACTTGAGTCCCTGGATAATGCGTCCTTCCTTGCCTTAACTGCTCCCCTAACTTCGCGTCCAACCCCCGCATAGGTAGCCAGATTCTTTCATCCCCAACAGTGTCCCCCCACCTCCTGTCTGCCCAAGCGCACCATCGTCCTTGTCCCTTCTTCCTCGCGTACCCCGCCCCACACCTGTAGTTCCGTGGGTCCCGTCGCACTTGAGGAGGTAATGGATTGGGGCAGTTATTGAGCAGCTCTAGCTGCAGCCTCGGTCTGCAAACCACCCCCTTTTGGCCCGAGCCCCGCCCCCACAACAGCCCAGCCCACCCTCTCCCTTGTCCCAGCTCCCACCTTCCCTGGGCTTGTCCCCTTTCCTCGTTTCTTTAATCCCTCAGGCTCCTCCTCTGTAGCCCAGGCCCCGCCCTCTCTTGCCCCGCCCCCTCTCGTCTTCTTTGCATTTCCCCAGGATCCTCCGCTTTCCCTAAGCCCCACCCTGATCCCCGCCTCCTTTTGGTCTCTCCGCCTTTCACCAGGACCCTCCCTCTCGGAGGATTCCAGCCTGGCAGAATCCCCGCCAGACCCCTTCCACCACCAGCCCCCACCGATCTCTGAGGCTTTCTTCGCCCGCCCCTTCTTTCTCTGGCCTCACCCAGGCGCTCACGCTCCAGCCCGGATCCGCTGCCTCTGATTGGCGGCGGAGGCCCCAATGGATGACGGAGGAGACAAAGTGCTGGCTCCAGGTCGCCTGAGGTCCCACCCCAGCCACGTGCGGCTTCTGTGATGACAGGTCTAGAGGGGCGGGGTTTTGGTCAGTCGGCTGCAAGCCCTAGCTGACTCGACCCAGACGGGGGTGGGGACCCGGAACCTGGGACAAAGCGCAAGCCCAAACAGGGCTCTCAAGCTTTCTTGCTGGCGTGAGCTGCCTGCGAAATTTGAAACTTTTTTGTAGGGATGTCTGAGTGCATTTGCCCTAATGTGGGAGGTCCGTGTGCATGGTAGTGCAAGAAATTTCCGGGGTCTGTGAAAATAAGAGAATCTGGGCGGTGGAGTTTCAGGCTTCTGAAGCCTACGGTGTGCGGGCGGAATTGGTTCCGGGAGGGAAGGTAGGGGTCACATCTTTATCTGTTGAGGTGAAGGAGATCTGTGGGTTTTACAAGTATAAATATTGATACGGGGTTAGGAGAGCCTACAATTGCTGGAGAAAGTGGGTCTTTTCCCTTGTACAGGTGTTGCGTGAACTTTGCGACTGTTACAGATGTTCTGAAATTAACTAGCCCTTAGTCCTCTTCTCGCCTACCTCGGCCCCCCACCCCTACCTCCGCCGTCACAGCAAGGGAGAGCGACGCTTCCCAGATATCGGTAGATGGCAGCACCGGACACTTGCAAACAGCCTAGACAGCAGATTTGAGGCCTCGTGGAGGAACCAACCCGGGAAGGAGGTCGGAATCCGACCTATTCAAGTTCTAAAGTTCTGCAAGTCTCCAATTCTTTTGATTCTTGACATTCTATGAGTTGTTAACTTAAACTGCTGGTCTAAGCGTCAATAGTTTGCTAGCCCCAAAAAAGAAAAAGGCATTTCTCTGCCGTTAAGGAATTTGTTCAGACAGTGATACAAAACCTACATAATCCTAAAGTTGGAAGGGTTTTGTGTGTGGAAAAAGCATAGGGTTTGAAATCACCTGTGTTGGTCTCTGAACTTTGGGTATTTGCTAGCTGTGTAGGTTTGGGTAAATTAAAATATTTAAAATATATTCTAAATTTTAGAACAATTTTAGATTTACAGAAAATTTGGGAAGATAGCATAGAATTTTCATATACACCCCAAGTCAATTTCCTGTATTATATGGTTTATTTGACACAATTGAAGAAACCAAACGGGTGCAGTTGTGTGCACTACTGTAATACCAGGGACTCTGGAAGCTGGAGGCAGGAATAGCACAAGTTCTATGCAAGCCTGAGAAACTTTAGTGAGCCCCTCAGCCCTGGTTATTGTTTGGATATGAGAAGACCAGTATTAATGTAGAAATGTTCTTAGGTGAAATGACTGAATTGTGAGAGCTGTAACCTGTTCAGTTCATCCCAGTTTGAATGGATTAAGTAGGCGGTAACTGTGGCCAGGTGAAGGAGGTGGGTCACTGGTAGCATACCCTGGAAGGATTCATCTTCCTTGCAGTGCCTTCTCTGCTTCCTGGCCATCACAAATGGAGCAGTATTCCACCACTAACCCCTTCTTCTGCCTCATCTTGGGCCTAGAGCAATGTAGTCAGCTAACCATGGACTGAATCTCTGAAATCGTGAGCCAAAATACACTTTTACTCTTCTAAATGGCATTACCATTAAGTCTATATTTTATTAGAATTTCCTTTGTTTTTAAGGTATGTCCTTTTTCTATGCCAGGATCCCACCCAGGCTAGCATATTACATGTAGCTATCATATCTCCTTAGTCACAGTCTCTCAGACTTCCTTGTTTTTGATTGTCCTTCAATTGGCACTTGTCTGTTTTTCTCCTGATTATGTTGTAGGGCTGGGCCCATCTGGGAAACTGAGGCAATGCAAAGGCCCCCCACTTCAAACCGCAATTCTTTTGATCAAATCAGAAAGATTTTAGACTTGTAGCTCAGAGTAAATCATGAGTTTATTAGAAGGTATAGGAAAGGGGAAAAGGAGACACTTTTAAGGGAAAGTGTGGGTTCTCTCAGGAGAGAGACAAAGTGCATCTCCTGGTCTCCAGTGTTTTGGGGGTCCCAGAGAAGTTTCCAAACAGTCCCACCCGGGTCCACCTCTTGATTTTTGACTGACAACAGGATGACATCACACTTTCTTTTTCTTTTTAATTTTTTTTTTTTTTTTGTGGTAGATGAACACAATACTTTTTGTTTTATTTTTATGGTGCTGAGGATCAAACTCAATGCCTCACATACAAGTTCTCCACCACTGAGCCACAATCGCAGCCCTACATCACACTTTCAAGTCCCTACTGCCATGACCTTTCTAGGTCACTTTGGTCCATACTGATCGATTCTAATTGGAACGTGTTCTTATACATTTTATGGTTTGGGGGAATTATCCTTATCTCCCTGAATTCAGGTATCTGGTCTGTGAAAGGGTCATAAAACTCCCCCTCCCCCCCTTTACAATAACTTAGGTTCCTACAGACATTATTTGAGGCCTGCATTTTGCCTGTAGATAACAAGTAGTTTGCTGAGGAATGCGCCATATCCTGTTCATTTAAACCAGGCAGGACTGCAGATAAATTACTTCTTGGAAAAGAAAGCATGTGGGGGTCAGCACAGTAGGCTCAATATGTAGAATTATCCCCTAACCTCATGTTCCCACCACTCAGATCTGTCTGTCCTTTATCAGTTAGACTGGGGTTATGAGTTTTGTGGAGACCACAGAGATAAAAAGTACATACATCATCATATCATGTCACATTATAAAGGTAAAGTGCCAGTATCTATAGTATATGTGGTATATTCACAGACACAGACAATATACTTTGTGTTGCAATCTTTTTTTTTTTCATGGAACAAAAATTTAAGGATGTAGTTATTTTTTATCTCATTTAATTAGTGATTTTGTATATAGAATATATTTATAACATAATCCAATTTTTTTTGGCAGCACTGAGAATCAAATCTAGGGGTGCTTTTCCACTATTCTATACTCCCTAACCCTTTTTATTTTGTTATTTTGAGACAGGGTCTTGCTAAATTGCTGAGGCTGATCTTGAACTTTAATCCTCCTGCTTCAGCCTGCTGAGTTGCTAGAATTATAGACATGCACCATCTGGCCCAGCACAATTTCTTTTTCTTAATATATTTAAAATTATAATTGACACGTAATTGTTGCAGCAATTTTTCTTTTTCTTTCTTTCTTCTTTTTTTTTCTTCCCCTTTGGGTGGCACCTAGAATTGAACCACCCAAACAGGCAAATGCCCTACCATTGAGCTACATCCCCAGCCCCAGCCCAAGCCCTTTATATTTTATTTTGAGACAGGGACTTGCTTAGTTGCCCAGGCTGGTGTTGAATTTTCAGTCTTCCTGCCTCAGCCTCTCTAGTTTCTGGGATTATAGGCAAGTTTATACCACATTGAGAGAAGAAGGAGGAAGAGGAGAAGAAGAAAAAATATACTAGGCATACAGAAAGTTATAAAGAATAACCAAGCACCGACTTATAATACTAGCAACATGGGAGGCTGTGGCAGAAGGATCCCAAATTTGAGGCAGCCTCGGCCATTTAGCAAGAACAACAATCACAAAAAAGTTATATAGAATACTAAAACAAACACCCACATTTTTATCAGATCTTAATATCTTATCACATTTGCTTGAAATTCTCTTTTAAAGAAATTAGTGAAGCCAGGTGCCATCACCTTATGCCTGTAGCCCCAGAAACTCCAGAGGTTGAGGCAGGAGGATGATAAGTTCCAGGTCAGCCTTAGCTTTAGAAAGCCCCTTATAAATTTAGTAAGACCCTGTCTCAAACAAAAATAAATAAAAGGACTGGGGACATAGCTCAGTCGGTAGAGTGCTTGTCTTGCAAGCACAAGGCCCTGGGTTCGATCCCCAGTACCACAGAATGAATGAATGAATAAATAAATAAATAAAAAATGTTGGTGATGTAGTTCAGTGGTAAAGTGTCCTGAGGTTCAATCCCTAGAACCACAGAAAAATGAATAAATAAATAAGATTAAAGAAATTAGTATGTCAGATAAAGTTAAAGCCTTTATATATTCCTCCTTAGTCTCTTTCCCTTCTATTCTTTCTTTTTCACCTTCTGTCCCCAGAAATAACTACTATCCCAAATTGATATTTATTTTCTCTATGTATTTAAAACAATTTTATTGCTTAGTATACATGTAAGTCTATTGAAACAGAGTCCCCCTTTGAAATTAAAAGCTCCAAATTGTTTTAACTTCTGAACTTCCTCATACTGAGAATGGAGGCTAAGGGTGGCTGGCCCTAAGGGGCACCTGGGAACCTGAGAGAGTGACGTGTTTCCTTGCTAAATCTATATATGTATGTTTCCTGCCTTTTGTCCCACTGTGCCCCTAAGCCTGATAAGATGGAGAATTGGAAAAGAAAAAAGTCTCTTTTATCTTTCTTGAAGCCAGCTTTGAATAAAACCTGTTTTTTTCCCCTTGCTAAAACTGCCTCCTGAGTTTTTAGTAAAGCAGAACAAGGAGTCAAGTCTCTTGCCCCCTCTTTCACTATGGGGCATACACCTGTTGGCAAAACTGCTGGGTCACAGGACATGTGTAAGCTCAGCTTCGGTAGATGTTGCCCATATGTTTTCTGAAGATATTGTAATAGTTCCAACTCCTATAGCAATATATAAGAGGTCTAGTTACTGCACATCCTTATAAACTGTTAAATTTTTTTTTTTTTTTTTTTTGGTGGGAGATGTACTAGGGATTGAACCCAGGGCCTTGCACATGCTAGGCAAGTGCTCTATCACTGAGCTACATCTCCAGCCTACATCCTTGTAAACTCTGATGTTGATTTTTAAAATTTCAATTATTCTGGCGAATCTCAGTGAGGCATTAATTATATTTCTGTAATTTCTAGTGAAGTCAAGCACTTTTTTCAATGTCAGTTGGTTATCTTGTATTGTATGTCATGTTATCTTCTGTGAGAAATAGAAAGTCCAATGGTCCATTTTCAGAACACAGTATTTAGCCTTAACTGGGATGTAAGATTCAATTAAAACTGGTCTTGAAAATCAGGGTTGGGTCCTCATTTCCCACCGTTGAAGATTAAATACCTGAGAAATGCCAAGGCAAGAGCAAAAAGTTTTATTTAAAGACTAGAACAGGGTTGGGGTTGTGGCTCAGTGGTAGAGTGCCTGCCTAGCATGTGTCAGGCACTGGGTTCGACTTTCAGCACCATATATAAATAAATGAATAAAAATAAAGGGAATCAACATCTAAAAAAATTTTTTTAAACTTCTTTAAAAAAAAGGATAGAACAAAGGTAGAGAGAGAGGGAGGGGGAGACTCCTGCAGAGAAGAGAGGATCCAGAGCTGGTGTCCACCCCCCAGGAAGTGGACATGACTTGCCCCTTTTATAGATTTCAGGTTTCCTTCCTTCTCATGCCTTTCCTATCACCCTACCTTTATGTGACCAAAAAGGTAGTAAGAGAGTCTTCCAGGGATGATTGCTTATATTGGAAAATGTGATCCTTCCCCTCTCCTGGAGGTTGTTAGCAATCAGGTGATGGGGAGTGCTATCTCCCCATGTTCCTTTGCCCTGGTCTCACAATCATAGCCATTTTAACTATATCCCTTCTCTTTGTCCTCCCCAATACAAAAATTAGCCCATCACATAGATTATAACCTCAAGCTCTTCCTATCAGTGTGATGGTTTGACATATTTGTCTCCATATAAATGTTATAGGCCAGGCTATATGGGCAATGACTAAATAGACTCCATTTTACCTTGAGACTCCATGTTATGTAGGAAATACTTCTTCCATGGGAACCCCGCCCCCACCATACCTATCATCAGTTGCTTAGAATGACGTTTGGCAACACAAAAGGGCAATTCTTGTATAATGAAAAGTTGTTCTCTTTTTGATTCCTCTTTCCCTAAACAATGTACCATGTCAACATTGATTGTCTAAATGTTGGTAACCATTCTTTAATTTGTACCTAAGTAAGGTCATTTTGACCCACTTTCCCCTTCTGCTAATGATTTTAGGTCTCACAATGTTAGTTTGTAATTTTTAATCATAGCAACAGACACTTATGATTGATGTACTGACTTATAGTATAAAAACCCCTACAACCCTATGGTCGGGGCTGTTCTCCCAATAGCCATTTTTTGGGGCATTGTGTGAGACAGTCAGCTGGCCAGCTAAAAAAGACTCTCAAATTTGAACTTCTCAGTGGTGACTGGTCTATTCTTAAATTGCACCCCACAACATCAGAGCAAGGGACAGTGCTGCCTTAGGGATAAAAACAGGTGGACTACTGGCCAAAGTGTGCTTGTTTGCCAGATTTTGTTTGGTAGCACACCTTCTGTAGAAGTAAGGTTTGCCTTGCCAAGGTACTTCTGAGCACGTGTTTGATTCCTTGTGGCACCCCGGTATTTCTAACAAGTTTGGTGCCCAACATGGGGCTCCATACATTGCCTAGGGAATTGGTGGTGACTTCCACCTTAAAGGAGACACACCCTGATGGCTTGTTGTTATGGCCTTGGAGTGGGGAAGGAAACTTGCAATTCCTGAGGCTGACAACAGACCCAAAATTGAAAGTAGATTGGCAACCCAGGGAAAGAGTCCAAGCAAGCAACATGGTGACTAGGTAACCCTGTGTACAGACTAAGGTAGGAAAATCTATTCTTGGGAAAAAAGTACTTCCTTGGACATCCTGGAGGTTGAGGGGATGCTACAAGAATCTTCCAGTGAGGGGTCTAGCCCCACCCCCAATAAAAACGTCTAAAACTCTAGTACAGGTAAAGAGAATGCTGGCAGGTGAAAATACACCAGATACACCTTTGGGCTTTATGTTAAAATATCTACATTGTGTACAACCATAGAAATGAAAAGTTGTACCCCATTTGTGTACAATGGATCAAAATGCAGTCTGTAAAAGTAAAAAAGATTTTAATAAAAAAATATTGGAAAGATAGTCCTAGGGCAAAAGGGAAAAAGAAATAAAAGATCTTAAAACACTGTTGTTTTATTTGGACTCATTGAGCATGCAAGGAATTTGGGATGTACAAGAAATCTCCAGGCCTAGGGACAGGGAGGGAAAATGGAAAGCTTAGGCCCTTCCCATGTCTGAATCATACTGTAAAACTCTGTAAAGGGTTAAATCTGATAGTTCTTTTGTCTTCTACCTGTAGGGATTTAATATGTGGTAAAGAGCTGCCAAATCTTTGTTTCCTGGCAGTTTTATGTACACTTGGGCCTACCTGTGTATTATATGTCATGTCTATGTATGTGCTTGTGTCTATATCTTGTTCATGATATCAAAATTGACTTATAGATAAATGAGTACTCATAAATTTTAATGCATGGATCCAAATGCCTTTCAGTTTATGTGACTTAAATAAAACTAACTAAAAAGGGTCCATTTAAATTGGTAAGAGTAAAGATGCTGTTGAAATTACTAACCCAAATATTTTTCTAGGTGGCCAGCCAAAGTGTTGGTTTCTGTAAAATGTTTAAAGTTCAATGTCTATTGCTTCTAAGAATTTTTCTTTGGCAGGAATAAGTCTAGTTAAAGTATTAGCTAGAAGTCTAGTTGAAATGTTGTGGGAATCACACAAGGAGCAGCAAATAGGAGAGACCAAACTTTATTTTATGTCAGCAGGCTCAGAGGAGATTAGCATTTCAAAATTCTGAGCACACCTTACCAATTTTTCACAACATTTATAGGCTCTCTAGTGTCATATATTTTCTAGTCTAAAACAGTACATAATTGGACACAAGTTTTCAAAAAACAATATATGATTGTGTATAAGGGTCTTTAAGTGGGAAGCGTGTTTACAAAAGCAGACTGCAATAAGGAAGACTGGCCCCTCTTAGAAGGTCTTCTGTATCTTTAGCCTTGGCCCCCACCCCCACCCCCGCATCTTCACAGAGGCATTTACATTTCAAAGGAATGTGGCTATGTCCCAGGGAAAGTCCTTTATGTTCCAAAAGGAAGGAGTAAATAGTGCTAATTAGTTTTCCTGAAATCCAGCTGGTGGGAAAAGGGGGAGGGTGGGACTCTTACAGACAGCATCCTTAGTTTACTTTATATCCAGACCTGGGTCAGTTACCCATTTCAAAAGTGTTAACTAGATTTGTTTGATACCTTGGTTTTCATGGGTAACCTAAGTTAGAAATGGGTAAATATGGAATTAATCTTCATAAATGTGTTTGTTAGTAGAGACACATAATTAATTTGCAAAGTTCAAGTACTAAAACATCAACTAAGTATAAATTCAAGTATTCTTGGCTTCTTGAATTCCATAATGTAATATATATTTGGGTCTTTTAAATGTGTTTTTATAAATTGGTAAATACAAAAGAAAGTTTAAGATTGTTTCAGCCGGATGCAGTGGAGCATGCCTGTAATCCCAGTGGCTCTAGAGGCTGAGACAGGAGGATCATGAGTTCTAAGCCATTCTCAGCAAAAGGGAGGTGCTAAGCTACTCAGTGAGACCCTGTCTCTGAATTTAAAAATACAAAATAGGACTGGGGATGAGGCTCAGTGGTTGAGTTCCCCTGAGTTCAATCCCTGGTACCCCAAAATTAATTAATTAATTAATTAATTAATTAATTAATTTTAAAAAGATTGCTTCTTTCAGAGTCTTCACCTGAAAGAAAGATTAGTAAGAGTTAAAATTTTAACAGGTGTAATTCTATATGTAAAAAGTACAAAAAGTTTCAACTATGTTTCAATTAAAGTATTGTAAAAAGCTTATTAAAAAAGTAATTTATCTAAATTCAAATATTTCATAAGGATTATTTCAGAATGTAAATTTAAAAAAACAGCAACTGGAAAAAGAGACATAAAAAGTTATAGGTATGGAAATATGCTTTAGTATGGAAAATTAGAAGGAAGAAGAAATGTTTCAGAATGAGAAAGTATTTTGTATGGTAAACAAGTTGTAGAATGTCAAGTAAGTTGCACAGGGCTTGTGCAGGGTAACTCTCAAAAAGTTCATGTGTGTGACTAAGTTTACTATAATCTGCACAAAGTTATTTGAGGATTTTTTTCCTAAGGTTAACCTTTAATAGGTGAATTCTCTAGAAACAGCAAGGGCCTCTTAAAACATTGATCTGCTCTTACCTATCAAGACAACTTCTTGTGTGTCTATTGGGTTTTATTACTTAGAGAAACTATGTCTTAAAGGGTTTAGGGTTTGTATCTGTTTTAAAGTCTTTTAAATGATTATTTCATAACTGGTAAAACCACTCTTATGTATATATCTGAGAAGTGTTTGAATGTTGTCTGGGTTTTTTTCTTTTCCGACATCTGCTCATCTTTTTTTTGTAAATACATTTATTTATATATGTATGTATGCATGTATGTATGTAGTGCTGAGGATCAAACCCAGTGCCTCACATGCGCTAGGCAAGTGCTATACCACTGAGCCACAAAACCAGTCCTTGTCTGAGTTTTTTTTTTTTTTTTTTGGGTGCTGGGGATCGAACCCAGGGCTTGTGCTTACAAGGCAAGCACTCTACCGACTGAGCTATCTCCCCAGCCCCCCTTGTCTGAGTTTTAATGTAAAAGTTAAATTTAATTAATAAGGACATCTGTGTAATTGTGACCCTAACAATTGCTGGTTTCTCTGTATATTAGATGTATTCATGTTCTTCAGGTATACAAGCATTTTAAAATGTAAAGCTTAGGAGATCATTTTACCAAATTGGTGTTCTTCAAACTAAAATTGTCTGTAGCAATAGTCCCCTCAGACTTATATAGAAATAACCAATTCGGTTGGTAGGTATTTATGTCACTTAATGTTTTGTAACTGGTTAAAGGTAACCTGTTAGGGGTACAGTGGCACACACCTGTAATCCCAACAGCTCCAGAGGCTAAGGCAGAAGGATCGCAAGTTCAAAGCCAGCCTCAGTAAAAGTGAGGTGCTAAGCAACTCAGTGAGACCCTATCTCTAAATAAAATACAAAATAGAGCTGGGGATGTGACTCAGTGGTCAAGTGTCCATGAGTTAAATCCCTAGTACACCGCCCCCTGCAAGAAAAGTTGTAAGTTATATACATATGTAATTTTGTGTTATTCTTTGCACTAGGATGGGAATTTAAATGTATTTTTTGAAGGTAATAAGGAGAGTCTGATTTGTTCAAGTTAAGAGCTCTATTGGTCTTTCGGTTTGATTCATGTTTCAGATGTAATGTCGTATTTTGTTAACTGGTACTCAGACAGATTTAGGAAGTAATACATGAGAACCTTGTAAGATGATATTTAAGACAGAGGCAAAGATCGGCTTTAGAAATAAAACACTTTACCTAAGATTTGTCAGGAACCCAGACTCACCTGAGCTAAGACTCTGCCTCTCACCTTGTTTTGTTAGGATGGCTCCAAAGTAGGCCAGAATTAAGCACATTTATAGTTATGTTTAAAAGATACATTTTTGTTGTAAAGATGACTGTGATCTCAATTGGACATACCTTTCCTATGTTCATATATGAATACACGAGTGGTGTAAGTCCATGAGAATGGGATCTAATTAGAATAAATTATACTCCATGTATGTATAAGATGTCAAAATATAGTTTACTGGGCTGGGGTTGTGGCTCAGTGGTAGAGTGCTTGCCTAGCATGTGTGAGGCACTGGGTTCAATTCTCAGCACCACATAAAAAAATAAAATAAAAAGGCATTGCATCCAATTACAACTAAAAAAAAAAGTACAATTTACTGACACTGGGGTTATAGATCAGTGGTGGAGCACTTGCCTAGCATGTATGAGGAACTGGGTTCCATCCCCAGTACCACAAGAAAAATAAAAACAACTGAAACAAAGGCATTGTGTCTATCTACAACTAAAAATATATTCAAAAATACAGTTTACTATCATGTATATATAAAAAGAACCAAAAAAAGTTAAAAAAAAAACATTTTACACACACTCAAAGATTACTATGATCTGAAAAATAAATAAGAGATATAATACAAAACTAAATAAGGGTTTGGGTGAATTATAAAAGGTATTTAAAGTTGTAAAATAGGCTTAAAAGGAAGTAAGATTTATCAAAGATCTTATATGTGATTGAGTTGATAAATCTATGGGTCTTTGTGGAGGCAAAATAGATGTTAAGGATATATTAGTGTTATTAAAGAAATTATGAATTATGTTTCTTGGTTCATAGCTATTACACAAACTGAATGTTTTTGCTTATAATTTTGTTTTGTATTTTCCTTGTAAAACTTTGTAACTGTTGCCTGTTAGTGTTTTTCAGAAGCACTGCTTCTAATAGAATAACCTGAGTTAATTTGAGACAATAGGCCATCACCTATAGGACAGATAAGATATAATGCTGACTTCCAGTCCTAATATTGACTCCCAATTAATTATACACATTAAGTTAAAACCCAGTACTCCTACTTCAAGACTAATAAAACTGACCTGCTGGATGTTTAAAAAACAAAACTTGGAGACCAAAGTCAAGGAAGTAAAAGGGCCAAGGAAAAAGTAGCCAATGTTTTGGCCCTCACCCACTAAGGTCAGTCAGGATCCAGAGAACAATGGGTCTCCTGTAAGGGCCAGGCAACTCCAGTGAGTCACCTGACCTCCTGCTCCCCTTCTGAGCCCCTCAAGAGGATCCTAGACAACAGGAAGTCAACCAGTGCCCATTTTGCAAAGAGGAGTGTCATTATAGAGGGAAATATCCCTGATACTTCCAAGGGAAGCCACATGTGGTCAGCAAGACCCTGACCCGTCCTGACAGAAGAGGAAAAGCCAAGAGGCTTCTCACGAGTTCCTAAGAGTGATCCCTGACAAATCCCAGCTGACTCTAACAGAATATAGAATAAAAGGTTATTTTTGACCAACTTGGTCTTAGACACCTGGGGGGAGAGTATAACCAAAACACAGCCACATACAGACATTTAAGTTCTTTTTTATTTTTTGCGGTGCTGTGGATTGAACCCAGGGCCTTGTGCTTGTAAGACCAGTACCCTACCAACTGAGCTATACCCCAGCCCCCATATCTGGGCATTTAAAAGATAAGACAATGGATCTTCTATTGTTACTTTAGATCTACATTTGTCTCAGTTCTTCTGAAAGTAAGTAAAACTGGGAGGTTATAAACTTTGAAGGGTTTTTTTTTTTTTTTTTAATACAGGATTGCCTGATAAATATCACAGAAAGCTCTGTCAGAGTCACAAGTTTATTTTGAGTCAATTTGAGACGTACGAATCTTCCTAACCTCCTGCATAGGCAGACTTGATCTGTGTCTTTGTTCTGTTGTTGTTTATTTGTTTTTTCTAGTATGATTGCTATGAGCTGCTGCTTAGACTCCTCCTCTGGAGTTCGAAGTCCATCACTTCCAACCTGGCAGCTTGGTTTTAATCAAGTCTTGGAAAGAAGACAAGCTTCAGCGGAGCTGGAAAGACCTTACCAAGTGCTTCTAATCACCAGAATGGCTTTCTGAACTGCTGAAGGAGAGAATTTGTTACCATGAGTGATTTCCACCTCAAAAGGTAATATCTAGGATGGATGACAGTAACAAAGGGTCTAAGAACAAAAATGAAAATGAGATGAAAAGGAATAGAGTTCTCTTATGCTGAAACTTTATTATTTTACCTTTTATAAACATCTGGAATAGATTTTGTGTATGGTGTGAGATACAGGTCAAGGTTTAGCATTTATGGAGGAAGAACAGAGGCTGTACTGGGAGCTTTGGAGTTCAACTTTATACATATTGAATTGTTTGAGGAATAAAGGGGCCCTAGGTTTTATGTATACATTTAGATGTATTTGGGGTGGGGGAAGGCCTTGGTCTGGGCCAGAGAGCGCCTCACGGTCCCTTGACTACTGGGCAGGGCTATGTCCATCCTGAGTTCCTTCTCCCTATTATTCCACATCAACCCCTGTACCCCCACCCCACCCCCATCTTAGTTGCTGGGTCTTGGAACCAGCAGCTGTTCTCTCATCTCCTCGTCAGTTGAGGGCTGTCTCCAGGTAATTGGGTTTATCCATCTATTCACATTCACAAAGATGGGAATTGAGATTTCTGGGCACCAGCACTTGGTGGTTCAAGCCGTTCCCAGCCAGCTTCAGCTCTGGTAGCGTCTTAGGCTCCGCAGGAATCTTAGTCCTAAGCGATGGCGTCTCAATACAACAGGGCAATCACCATCTTCTCCCCAGATGGACACCTTTCCAAGTGGAATATGCCCAGGAAGCAGTGAAGAAAGGATCCACTGTGGTGGAATTCAAGGCACCAATATAGTTGTGCATGGAGTAGAAAAAAAAATCTGTTGCTAAACTTCAAGATGAAAGAACTGTGAGGAAAATTTGTGCCCTTGATGGTCACGTCTGCATGGGTTTTGCAGGATTGACTGCTGATGCTAGAGTAGTAATAAACAGAGCCGAGGTGGAGTGTCAGAGCCATAAGCTTATAGTTGAAGACACAGTCACTGTGGAATATATAACTCTCTTCATAGCAACTTTAAAGCAGAAATACACCCTGAGCAATGGACGAAGACCTTTTGGTATCTCTGCCTTACTCGTAGGTTTTGATGATGATGATATCCCAAGATTATATCAGACAGACCCTCTGGTACTTACCATGCATGGAAAGCAAATGCAATAGGCTGAAGTGCTAAAACTGTCCCAGAATGTCTAGAAAAGAATTACACAGAAGATGCTATAGCAAATGACAATGAAGCTATCAAATTAGCAATAAGAGCTTTGCTAGAAGTTGTCCAGTCTGGTGGAAAAAAACATTGAACTGGCTATATTAAGAAGAAATCAACCTTTGAAGATGTTTAGTGCTAAAGAAATTGAGTTACAGGTAACTGAAATAGAAAAGGAAAAGGAAGAAACTGAGAAGAAGAAATCAAAGAAGAATGCCTGATTCTTAGGATGAGCACTGGGAGCTCTTAATGTTTTACTGAACTGCTTGGAATAACTTAACAAAGAGTTAAAAGACATAAGTTAGTTTGCAGCATTACCTTTAGTATCCATATGGGCTACTTTGAAAATGCCAAATCCGTGTCTATCTTCAGCCTGTTACATAGATTGATGTGAAGGTTTTCTTTGAAAGCAGATTTTAGTAATTGTTTAAAGCAGTCGTAATTCCACATAAGCCTGAGACTATATACTATAACTTGTCCGATGTGTAGGTTTTCTTTAGATAAACAGATTTAATTAAGAAAAAAATTCTAATTTTAAGAAATGAGTAATTTGGGTGAAGTTTGACTATTCACTCTCAGTTAAAGAGTTGGCTGTTCCACAATAAATTTTTTTTTCTTTTTTTTTTGTGGTGTTGGGGATTGAACCCAGGGCTTTGTGTTTGTGAGCGTTCCACAATAAATTAAATATAATAAAAACAAAAGATGGGATTTGAATTTCCTCTAGTAAGATTTTTTTCTACCATATCCTCTGTCCTTATCTACATTCTGCAATGTTAATTAGTCTTCAGCCTCTCCTGACAAATACTTCTTTTGCTTTATCCATATTGCTAGATGGATATTTTGATTTATATCTCAAAAACAGGTGTTTTGTATAGTTTATTTCAGCTTGTTCCTTTAGAAAATAAATTGTATAAATTTTTGTCTATGTACAAGGCTTATCCAAATAGCCTCTATGCTTCTGTGGATAAAATTTCAGTCATGAAACAAGGTTTCTCTGTTTCCATTGTGTCTGAGATGTCAGTGGGGTCATCCTTTCTTTTAAGATTAAACAAAACTGCAGCTAGTCCTTTACCCTATCTAAAGGAAGAACTCTGATGCCATTCTAGAGCTTTCTGTGAAATTTAGGATGGGCAGGAGCTTGATTTTTTTCATGATTATTTCTCTCTCTCTCTCTTTTATTAAACAAGTCAGTACTGAATTTTGTCTACTGAAGAATTATCCTTATGAATAGTCTGTACAATATAATTACAGGTGAAAATTTTCAAGGAAGTCGAGAAAACACTAATTCAGTAAAACCTGGAATTTGCCAACATGTGTTACAACTGATGATGTCAGCTGGGCATGGTGGCCCATGTTGTATTCCCAGGTACTCAGAAAGCTGAGGCAGTAGAATTGTAAATTTAAGTCCAGCCTGGACAACTTAGCAAGAAGACCCTGTCTCAGAATAAGAAAAGTAAAAATATAAAAGATTGGCAATGTAGTTCAGTGGTAAAACTTCCCTGACTTCAATCCCTGGTACCATAAAAAACACAAACAAAAACCCAAAACAACTGAGTGTCAGAAATATATGTGAAGTAGACTGTGGGTTTGATCCTCACCACAAAAAAAAAAAAAAAAAAAAAAAAGAAAAACAAACAAACAAATACCACAAAACAAAACAAAATTGTGTGAAAGCAGAAAAAAAGGCTTTGCAAGGCTTACGGAAATTTAATTTGGGAATGGGAAAGAGTAGAATGAATTGGACATAACTTTTCTGTGTTCATATATGAATATACCACCAGTGTAATTCCATATCATTTACAACCACAAAAATGGGATGTTATACTCCATGTGTGTATGATATGTCAAAATACATTCTACTGTCATGTATAACTAAAAAGAACACATAAAAATTTTTAAATAAAAAGCAAATACAAAGAAAATGCAATTTGCTTACCCTGTATGGTTATTAATTGTGGAAAGTGCTTTGTAGAAAATATTTGAATCTATCATGTGTTGTTAACTATTAATGCATTATTAATCTAATGTGTCAAATTGGGGTTGTGGCTCAGTGATGCACTTGCCTAGCATGTGTGAGGCACGGGGTTCTATTCTCAGCACTGTATATAAATAAATAAGAAAATAAAGGTCCATCACCAACTAAAAATATATTTAAAAAAAATAATGTGTCAATGGTAGGTTTCATTTGTTCTCATAAACTTAATTATCACTGGGGCTTGGGGGTTTTAGCTCAGTGACAGAGTGCTTACCTTGTATGTAAGGTCTTGGGTTTAACGCTGAGCCATAACCCCAACCCTTTTTAAAATTTTTATGTGGGGAAAGTCTCACTAAGTTCCACAGGCTGGTCTTGAACTCGTGATCCTCCTGCCTCAGCCTACCAAGTCACAGGTGTATGACACCTTGCCCAGCCTGTATATTTTATGTATATTCAAAGATGATATACATTAAATTTTATTATCAGATGAATATTTGCAATTGTTTTAAAAAGTATTTTAAATTGTATACGAACACAATACTCTTATTTAATTTATTTATTTTTATGTGGTGCTGAGGATTGAACCCAGTGCCTCACATGTGCTAGGCAAGTGCTCTACTACAACCCCAGCCCTGCAAATGATTTTGATAATGCTTTGAACTCCAACTAAGCAAAATGTTACCTCCAGAAAAGATTATCATCTTTCTCATTTGTAAACCAAAAAAAAGTATTCAGTTGTTATTTTTTAATGTTATCAATTTTAAAATTGTGGAAATTTAGTGGACTGTGGTGGCCCATGTCTGTAACCCCAGTGATTTAGAAGAATCAAAAGCTCCAGGCCAGGCTCTATAATTTAGTGTGGCCCTGTCTCAAAATAAAGAATACAACTGAGCAGAGCCAAACATTCTGGTGCCATGTTTTCAGACCTCAAAAACTGTGAACTAAATAAACGTCTTTTCTTTATAGGGTACCCTGACTATTGAGGCTGAAGACAACATTGAGGCTCTAAAAAGCATCAGGAAAAGTAAACTGATTGGTGTCAAATTAGTCATGAGTAACATAATTGTAAAAGACTGAAAAAAAAAAAAAAAAAAAAAAACCAGACCACTAAAAATCTGCAAGGATTTTTAAGCTGTAAAGAGCTTACAAATTACAGGATGTTTATTTTTCTTCTAGATTATGTTAAAGTACATGGAGACATCTATATAGAAAAGATCCACATATTGGTAAATGAGCATATATTTAAATATTTTAAGTTAAAATAAAATTTATTTACTTATTTAAAATTTTTGAGTTATGTACATTACTACTATTTGGTTCCTTTTAATAGTTCAGCTAATAAACCAGATCGTGTTGGATAAGAAGCCTTTTACTATTCTTATGAAGAAATGATGTGGTAGTGTCATCATTAAATAAAGTAATCATATATTTGCATGTTAAAAAAAAGAACACAGCTGGTTGTGGTGTCATGTGTCTGTTAATCCCAGTGACTTTGGAGACTGAGGTAAGAGGATTGCAAGTTTGAGGCTAGCCTCGCTACTTAGTGAGACTGTCTCAAAATAAAAGATAAAAAGAGTTGTGGGTGTAGCTCAGAGGTAAAGTATCCCTGGGTTCAATCCCCAATAAAATAAAAAAAAATGTGACTATATATGCATACATGCATAAATACATATAATACATATTTTTATGTTAAAAAATAAAAAATACAAAAGCACTGGGGGTATGGCTCAGTGATAGAGTACCATAGGTTCCATCTCCATTTTCACTACAAAAAAGCGGAAATTTGCTTTCTTTCTTGATATATAAGTAAATAAGTAAATGATAAGAATTAGACAGATAGGCAAAGTTTTTAAGACAATTTGTACCAGCACTGGATTTTTGTGTGTTTGTTTTTGTAGTGGGAATTGAATCCAAGGGGTCTTTACCACTGAGCTACATCCCCAGTCATTTTTATTTTTTATTTTGAGGCAGGAATAGATTTTGTGCTTTTGGGGAAAATAAAAAAGATCAGTGTGACCAGTCCAAGATAAGTGGACTATAAGGAGAGGACTGGTAGCACCCAGACCCCAGGTAACATCTGCTTCCTGCATCTGTCATGAGGTCCTGCCCCAGGGTCCAAGAATAACCATCTTCTTTGCAAAGTGTTTTGACCATTTATGCTTTCATATCTGCTCTCTTTTGAATCATCCTGTGCTCGAGGCTGTGTAGCTGAGGTAACTGACCAAGAGTTTGCTTTGCATTCTATCCTGTTCTGGTCACTTCCACTCTGTATATCTTATTTTTGGAGTCTGAGGTTGTATAAGATCTCTGAAGTCCAGCCCAATTCTGACATCTGGTGGTGGTGGATAATACTGTAAAGATCAAAATTTTTTTTCTTCTCCAGGCTCCTAGCTATAACATTTGGAGTGTCACTCTTATAGCACTTGTTCCAGTTCTTAGCAAGTAATAGTAAAGTTGGAAAGTTGGATTCAGCATTTATTTTGCTACTTCATTCTGTTCTTTTTTTGGTGACATCCTGGGAAAACCTGACTAAAGGGCTGGATTGTAGCTCAGTGATAGAGTGCTAGACCTTGGGTTCAATCCCCAGTATCACCAAAGGGGGAAAATTGGTCTAAAGTCAGTTTTAGGGTTCATCTGTGGATCCCAATTATCAAAGCTATTTTATCCTCAGTGAGCTTAAGTTCGTGAAAGGGCATATACTTCTGTCCTTCCTTCCTTCCTTCCTTCCTTCCTTTTCTTTTGACAGGATCTCAGTATGTTGCCCAGGCTGATCTGGAACTCTTGAGCTCAAGCAGTCTTCCTGCCTCATCCTCTTGAGTGGTTGGGACTACAGGTACATGACACCAGAGCCTGACTTAAGCTCTGATTTTCTGTCATTGTTTGCACTGAGTTGCTCCTGCAAATACACTTACTATGATGAGTGTAACTGGTCCTGATCAAGTGCCTGGAGAATAAAGGATCTAATTGCTTTCTCCCTCTGAACTTTCCTTTTTTTTTTTTTTTTTTTTTTTTTTTTTTTTTTTTTTTTTGCGGTGCTGGGGATTGAACCCAGGACCTTGTGCTTGTGAGGCAAGCACTCTACCAACTGAGCTATCTCCCCAGCCCTGAACTTTCCCTTTTAGCTGTTAAAATGGGATACCTTAGAGCTATATCACAATCTTTGAACAGTCACTCTTGCTCTCCTAAGCCCATCTTTATCACCCATGTGTATTCCCTGCTAGTGTTCACTAAGCTCTTCAGGCTGTCTGGTAACTTGCAATCCTCCCACCCCAGCCTCCTATATATAATATATAAATAAGTAAATAAATAAAATAAAAAGATCCATTGACAACTAAAAATATTTTTAAAAAAGAATACATTAAAAATGAGGGGAAGAAGTCACTTCTGAAATTAGGTTAAACAAGATTATGAATTCTATTTTCCTAGCAGACTCTACAGACTTCTCAGCTTGCATACTTCGGTGAAGCAAGCTGCCATGTTGGAGAGGCCCACATGACAAGGAACTGAGGCCAGTCAATAGCCAATAAGGAATCAGCCCAACAACCCTAGAGGAATTGAGTCCTGCCAACAATCACATGAATGAGATTGGAAGTGGATCCTTCCTCAGTCAACCTGGCACTTTGCAGCTTGTGAAAAACTCTGAATTAGAGAGTACAGTTAAGCCTTTCCCAGATTCCTGACCCACAGAAACTGAGTTTGTTTTGTGTGTGTGTGTGTGTGTGTGTGTGTGTGTGTGTGTGTGTGTTTTACTGGGGATTAAGCCCAGGAGTGTTTTAACACTTACTATATCCCCAGTCTCTTTAATTTTTATTTTGAGACAGGGTTTCACTAAGTTGCCCAGGCTGCTTTGTACTTTTGATCCTCCTGCCCTCAGCCTCTGAGTAGCTGGAATTATAGGTGTGTACCACCAGGCTCCGCAAATTAATGTTGTGTGTGTGTGTGTGTGTGTGTGTGTGTGTGTGTGTGTGTGTTTGCGGTGCTGAGGATTGAACCCAAGGTCTTGTGCTTGCAAGGCAAGCACTCTACCAACTGAGCAATATCCCCAGCCCAAATTAATGTTGTTTTAAGCTACTGAGTTTTGGGGTAATTTGTTGTATGACAATATGTAGTACCCCAAATGAATCTGCCTCCAAAGTTCATGCTTGTCACAATTTTATCAGGTTGTTTCTCTTTATACTGTTTTTAGGTTAATGGTGATTTTCCATCCTTCATTGAATATTCTCTGTATCATCTAGGGAGAACCTCTGATTTCATTAGGCTCTGTTTGCTGCCTCTAAATTCAGTACCAGAATCTGAAATTTCATTTTGCTTTTAGCAACATGCTCTTGTGGCTTAGAACAGCTGTGCTACATAGCTAGGTTTTCCAACCTCCAGTTGCCCAGGAAATACCCAGCAACTTTGGGTTTGGATATCTTCCTTGACTAGGCTGTCTGCGTTGCTCTGCTCACAATCTTCCTTGGGTTATTGCTCCAAATTTGGATTAAAACTGGAAAGATCAAGTCTTTTCTCTTCTTGGGTCCTAGCTATAACATTTGGAGTTTCATTCTCATAGCACTTATTCCAACGAGAGGAATCATGTGGTAGCTAGTCCCCATTCAAGCACTAGAAATTGAAACCCGGGATGCTCTCCACCAATTAGCTATATCCCCAGCCCCTTTTATTTTGAAACAGGATCTTGCTAAATTGCTCAGGCTGACCTTGAACTTGCAGTCCTCCTGCCTCAGCCTCCCAAATCATTGGGATTACAGACATGGGGCAGCCTGGCTGCTACGTTTGCTACTGTGGGCAAAAATCCTGTTAGATCCTCTCTGGGTCTGGCAGGTAGAATCCTCTGGGCCAAGAACTTGCCAAGGGTGAAACATGAGCTGGGCTAATGAAACTAAGAAAGCACATAGTCCATGTAGTGCTCAATCTGGGCAGCACTATGTCTTCCTGTTTTCTAGTCTGGCTTTTTAAAGTTCTTCACGTATGCATGCATCTTCTTGCCAGGACTACTCAGCTTAAAATGTCCCTCTCTTAATATAAACATTAACGTTCTGATTCTGCATATTAGGCGCTATTCCAGATACAGGAGATAAAATGAAGATCATGAAAAAAGGTCTGAGACTTCCTGACACTATACTTCATGCTCACTCAGTTTTGTTTTTTTTTTCTTGTCCTAGTAACTAATTAAAACTTACTTTGTCCAGACACGATGGTGGACACCTGTAATCCCAACAATTCGGGAGGCGGGGCCCAAACTAAGTTTGAAGCCAGTCTCTGGCAACTTACATAGGCTCTGTCTCAAATACAAAATAAGGACTGGGAATGTAGCTCAGTGGTAAAGAGCCCCAGTACCAACGAAACAAAACAAAACAAAAATTTACTTTGCCATGTGGTATGACCTTGTTAAATTATTATGGCAAATACCTAGTCAGGTGTTAATGCTAGCCTCTTTAAGGAAGTCTAATGGAAATTCTTCAATGAAAAGAATGTTTCTGGGTGGAAGCCCCACCCTCGTGGGAGGAACCGAGGGCTTCAATTCCCGCCTCGCACAGGTGAGGAGAAGCCCCACCCCTCCTCGCGTGAAGTCTTGTTAGTGGGCTGAGGGGCATTCAGTTTCGCACTTAAGGAAAGAGGAAGGGGACCCCGCCTCCTACGCGCCTGCGAGGGGCGGGGTTGGAGGACTGGGCGTGAATTGATTGGCTAGGGGGCGGGGCGCCAGGGGTGTATTCCGCCCAGGCGCTCGCACAGATACCGAGTGAAGTGACGGTGGGAGTCTGCGGCTCCTGTTTCCCAGCGATGGCGCCGAGGTGCCGCGCCCAATCCCCAGTTTACCCGCCAGTACTCAGCGCTGTTCAGAGCTCATTCAGACAGTGAGAACTGGGACGGGACCGGGGGAACTGCGGGAAGCTGTCTGCAACGGGGACAATGAAGAGCTGCCGGACCCTTGGGACTAATAGCGGGCGCCGTCGCGGCACCTGCTGAGAGAAAAGAGGGAGCGGCCCGGCAGGGACCGGGCGGAGGCTAACCGGCGCCTCGGCCATGTCGCTACTCTGTGTGCGCGGTGAGTGTGCGTATTGGAGTGAGGAGGCGGCGGGTTCCACACACTTCCAGTTAGCGTCCAGTTATCACCTCTCCCAAAGTTCCCTTCCGCGCCTTGGGGGACAAATATGTTAACAACCATTTATAACCCTTTGAAGAATTTTCCCCACGCTTCTGCAAGGAACTGTTACCTCTCCATTCTGGTAGCCATGTGACAATGTTGTTAGCTGGCCGATCCAAGTCCTATAAACAGTGGCTGGGGTTCTCTTGTGAGAGTGAGTGTGAGAGTGGATGACCTCGGAGACCGCGGATCGTTGGAGTCTGTCAGTAGTGGGCAGTCTCCCATTCTTTTCTTTCTTCCCTCTGCACTGTAAAACTAGTCATAGTAGCAGGTTCTTTTTATCATTCTTTAAATGCGTTAGTGATAGAGCTACCTATTCCCTTCTTCCAGAGCTACCTATTCCTATTTCCTGGTTTTTGAAACTTTTTTGTTCCCTCCTCTTTCCCTGAACCCCAACCTGTCGTCTAGGCTAAAATTATTCTCATATTTCATTTGGAAGGGTAAGGGTGGAAGGGTGTTGCTTCTCTCCTTTGAAACAGAGAATAGAGTTTTTGTTTTTGTTTTTTTTTTTCCCTTCTTTTTTCTATTAAGCTTTCATCCCAGTAACTCACGTGAAGGTCTTTTACTGTTTCTTCCATGAGGACACTGACCCACCTAAGAAGATATCTTAAAGCAAGAGCTTTGGGGTTTAAGATGAGAGACCATGCATACATTAGGCTTCATGTAGATAGAGACTGTTTCTTACTGGTTATAGTATTCTCAGTGCCTGCGTTAGTAGAAGCTCAATGTTGGTTTTGAGTGTATGCAAGGAGTGATTTTAGAGAGATTATCTGCTCAGAAAAAGCAGGGTTTGGATTACTGTTCAATTTATCTTGGGAAATTTAAATTACAACCTGTCATAGCTGTGTTGAACAAGATGGGATAAGGTGGCTTGATTGTGAGCAAGAAAGTATTTATCCACTGAAGGCTTCACCAGAGCTTTTTCCTGGTACCTTTTACTGGACAGTTAAGAGTTTATGTTTTTTTTGGCTGTACAGATTAGAAGCATTGTCCTTGTTTGTGATCTCTCTGATAACAGTGTTTCCCCCAGATGCTGGCAAATGGAACTGCTTTGTCCTGTTCTCTTCCACTGTTTTGTTAAATCTGCATTAACCCCAAATGGGATTTGGTTATTTCCGGGGATTAAGGAGACACAGTTTTTCTTCTTTCATGGTTGATTTTTCATTAATGAGAATTTTGCTTTGGTTTTAGTAAGACGTTTTCTCTTAGCATCTGGGAGTCTATTTATCTCTTTAGAACCCTGCTGCTGAGTATCAGGATTTGGAAGAGGTTGAGTTTTGCAATGTCTTTTTGGCAGTTTGTTAATTCTCTACTGCCACACCATAATAGAGACTAAAGAAAGACTCTTTAAAAAAACAAATTCTAAAGTGGGCAGTGGTGCACATGTGTAATCCCAGGGCTAGGGAGGCCGGGGCAGGAGATCACAAGTTTGAGGCCAGCCTCAGCAATTTAGTGAAGCCATAAGCAACTTAGTGAGACCCTGTCTTAAAACAAAAAGGATTGAGGTTGTAGCTTAGTAGTAAAGTGCCTCTGGGTTCAATCACCAGCACAAAATAAAGTAAATAAAACAAATTCTGTTTAACTGAATTTAAATAACTTAAGGAGTTGCTGCTATTTTCATTTGTTTTAAAATCAGGCAGCTTTCATTGTGGGGCATTTCTACTATTTGGCTAACATCTTTGCTATTTATTTATTTAATTGTGGTGCTGGGGATTGAACATAGGGTCTCAGGCATGCTAAAGGTGTACTTTACCACTGAACTACATTCCAGCTCCTCTTTGCCTCAATGTTACATTAGTCAAATTTCTTCTCTTTTGAGGAGAATAATGATCCTAAGCAGGTATAGCAGATACACACACACACACACACATACACATACATATATTTATTTATTTATTTATTTTTTGTACAGGCAAGGTCTTTATCTTTTGAATAGAGATCTGGCATTTATGTGTTATTTTTTGATAGTGTTTTGGATCAAACCCAGGATCATACACTTGCTAGGCAAATGCTCTGACACTGAGCCCACTCTCCCAGCCTCAGAAAATTTTAATTGCTGAAACAAGTTACTATCTTGTATGCAAATACTCATTAAATGGCAGAGTATTCACCTGTGAATACTTACAGAAATGGGTAAAAATAAATATTTTTAAAATGATATTTCTTGTATTATATTTTGACTGTAGGAATGTTATTCATATTCTGAAAATAGCTTCTTTAGTGGATATTGTGTAACAACTATTTCATTTAATGGTGGAGTAGAATTGAATTAGAAAATGTCTCCATATAGTAAAATTAAAATAGTTACCTTGATGTAGAAGTTGGCAAACTGGTATTGATAATGATCCCCAGACATCTTGATTCAAACTTCATTTCCTTGGTCTAATCCTTCAGTCACGCCATGTTGCCTACAGTCCTTTTGGCCCTATATTCCTGCCTGTGCTTATACAGATACTTTGCTTCTGCACTCTGTTCCTTAGTACCTTTGCTGTGTTCTGCACTAGTACTCCCTGAAATACCTGTGGGAGAGGTTGGATTTTGTAATGTCTTTTGGGCAGTTTAATTCTCAGCTGCTATACTGTAATATTTCCATGTTTTATATCCATAATTTCTAATTAAGAAATTTTCCTTTTTTTGGGTACCAGGAATTGAATCTTGGGTGCTTAACCATTGAGCCACATCCTCAGCCCCTGCTCCCGTTTTTTTTTTTTTTTTTTTTTTTAATATATTTTGAAAGAGGGTCTTGCTAAGTTGCTTAGGGCCTAAGTTGCTGAGGCGAGTTTAGAACTTGTGATCCTCATGCCTCAGCTTCCCTAGCTGCTGGGATTACAGGTATGTAGCACCATACCTGGCTCTTTCCATATTTTCTGCTTATTGTAAATGTATTCTTTTCCAGTTTGAAGTCTTTCATTTTTGTTACTGTAGAAATTTTCAGTTCCTCAGTACACAGTGATCTCTTTCTCCTTTAAACTTTTAGAGCATTTGTGTCTGAACCATGCCACTAATTTGGTAATGAATCATGAACTGACCTCCTCTAGTCTTATATTGTTATGCTTATGGTGACCCAAACAAAGGAGGTAATAGCACTGGTCAGATCAGATCTGGAATTGTGTTCAGCTGGACTGTTTCCTTCTAAGAGGCACATGAGAAATTCAATTATTTTAAGAGGAAATTTATTTTTTTTTTGAAGAGCTTGATTAATGAAGGGTGCAGAAGTCATTTAAAGAACATGGGAAGTTTAGTTGTGAGAAGATTTAAGAGGGAGAGGATCATAATAGTAGATGAAGATAGTTTAAAAAACTAGATCTTTTTGTCAGTCTAGAGGATAGAGCTGAGACAAGTGGACCAATGGTTTAAAATTTTTGGAAATTGGATATTAGCTTAAAATAAAAAGAGCTAAAACAGTTGTTTTTAACAAATGTAATAGACTGAGGATTTTTTTTTTTTTTTTTTTTTTTTGGACACTGTAAGCAGTGATTGAATGAGTGGCAGGGAGGTTTTCTAAAAGGAATGTTTGCCATTGGGTAGATGGTTAGACTTGAATTTTTGAGAAACCACCATTTTATAGTGGTTTTAGTTTTGTAGCCAGGCACAGTGGCACATGCTTGTAATCCCAGCAACTCAGGAGGCTGAGACAGAAGGCTCGAAAATTCAAAGCCAGCTTCAGTTTAGTGAGGCCCTAAGCAATTTAGGGAGACCCTATCTCAAAAAAACAAAAAGGACTGGGGATGTGGCTCAGTGGTTAGGCACCCTGAGAATTCAATCCCTGTACCATAAAAACAAAACAAAACAGAATTCACTTACTCTTTTTAAAAAAATTTCCTGACATAAATATTTCTTTAACATGTTTTGGCATAACTTTACTCTTAATCCTGTTATTATTTTGCTTCCATAGAGTCAGTACTGCATGAACAACTTCAGTAAACTTAATCAGGGATTTTGTTTAACATTTATTGCCATGGTGTTCATAACAAACTTTCTCTAGATAAGCATTTTGAAAATTGGGCCTTTCCATAGTATTTCTTTGTAATTCCCAGCATTTATAACAGTGCTCCGATACATAATTGAACTATAAGTTTCCCCCCCTAATTTTCACCAGAAATGATCACCCTTGACTTGTTGAAAAAGTAGTTTTGGGAATTTAAAAACTATTATATGCTAATGTATTACTAATTATGGAAATTTGCAAAAATGCAGAGAAGTATTAAAAGGAAAATAAAAATCTTCATGTTACTACCACCTGCCAGCATCGTTAACTTTTTTATTCATTGCTTCTTTTGTGTGTGCTGGGAATTGAATTCTTGGCCCAGAGCATTCTAAGCATATGCTCTACAACAGAGTTAGACCCAAGTCCCTTGTTTTTATTATAAGGTAATATATGTGCACAATAAGAAATTCAAATGGTTGAGTGTGAAGTGAAAGGAAAAAAATTCTCCTGTCCCTATTTCTTATTCCTACTTCCTAGTGGTTGTTAGTTCATTGGTTTGTATATATTTTTCTAGAAATGTTCATTACATACAAATATCAAGTTCTACAAGTGAATGTACACAGTATTCTTCAACTTTTTGAACTTAATTATTTTTCTGTTAGCTATATACCATTCTTTCCAATGAGTGTAGATCATTCCATCATATATATGTCTATAATTTTTATTATTTTTTTTTATGAGATTGGGGATTGAACCCAGGGGTAGTCTATCACTGAGCTACATCCCCAGTCCTTTTTCATATTTTTATTTTGAGACAGGGTCTTGCAGAGTTGCCAAGGCTGGCCTTGAATTTGTAATCCTCCTGCCTCAGCCTCCCTAATCACTGGAATTATAGACCTGTGCCGTGTTATCCTGCTGTGTCCATAATTTAATCAGATTCCTATTAATGGGAGTCAGGATTTTAAAAAATTTCCTTTTCACAAACAATCTCCAATGAACATCCTGTTAGGTAGTTTTTGTATGTTTGAAGATCTCCAGTCAGCTTTTCAACTGTACTTTTGTATGGTTGGCTTATTGCTCTTTTCTTTTTTTTTTTGTGGGGAACCTAGGGTCACTTTACCACTGAGCTACATTCCCAGTCCTTTCTATTTTTAATTTTTAGACAGAGTCTTGCTGAGTTGCTTAGGGCTTCCCTAAGTTGCTGAGTCTAGTTCTAAACTTGTGATCCTCTTGCCTCAGCCCCACAAGTGGAAGCAATTACAGGCATGCACTACTGCGCCTGGCCATTCCTATATTCTTTGGTGAAATAATTACATTCATTTGGATCCATTAGCAAAACCAAATGCTTCAGTGCCTCTCAGATGAACATCCCTTAGTAGAGGCAAGTTCTTTACCATCAGGTAATATTGTATGCCCATCAAAAAGACCAAAGACTACTCTGGTAAGTTTTACCTGTGATTACATGTATTTTTCTTTTCCTTTCTTTTGTATTTGGAAATTGGGTTGGGGTTGTAGCTCAGTAGTAGAGTACCTGCTTTAGCATGCTTGAGGCCCTGCATTTGAGCCCCAGTCAACACACAAATTCCGAATTGAATGTGTATTACTTGCATTTTTAAAACAAAACCATGCCACTAGTGATAGTAACTGAACCAAGTTGATTATGTTGTGACTTGCCCTTAAAAAAGCTTATCCCGATTTATCACTAATTAGCCATCCAATTAACTGAAAGGATATTGCTGGGAAACTCTTAGAAGATGAACTTTGATGGCTCAAGTATTTATAGCACACTTAAGACACACATTGATTATGTGTTGATTCTCTTATAGGGAGAACTCTAAGATAGATTTTTGTTTACATCCACTGTGGCAAATAGGAATGGTAATGATTTTAGATTTTCCAGGCACAACGGTAGACTGGTCAAGTACTTCTCACTCCCCCCACATTATTGTAATCTGCTTCTGCTAATTCCTTGTTGACTTTTTCCATCTCATCATGGTTCTAGTAGTCCCTGTCCTTCCAAGCAGAGTTGCTGCTGGTTCGTTTCACTTAACTATGGCTTCAGGAAGTTGATTGTGCCTTGTCTGAGTGAGATAGCAGTGAGAGAGGAAAGGGCCAATTTTCTCTGCCATATGCTTTTGTCGTAAACTCTTTCCTTATAAGCAGTAACCCTTTGCCTAATTTCTTAGTTTCTACAAGTGTGATTTCTTTTTTCTTTTCTGTCTCTCTTTTTGTTCTGTTTTGTGTTTTGGTTGGTACTCAGGGATTTAACTCAGGGCTTGGCACATGCTAGGCAAATGTTCTACTATTGAGCTACATCTCCAGCCCTTTTGCTTATTTGAGGCAGGGTCTCACAAAATTGTTGGGCTGCCTTTGAACTTGGCGATCCTTCTGCCTCCTTAGTCACTGGGGTTACATGTGTTTGATATGCACAACTTCCTTTTCTTATACAACCCTAAGAATACATTTAGAATACCAATAGGTCTGATATGAGTGAGATAAGCAAAATAAGTTAAGTTCCTGCCAGAGTGGGGAAATAACTGTACTATTTTTTCTAAACCCCCCCCACCCACTCTAGTACTGGGGAATCAAACCCAGGGCCTTTTTCTAAATTTTTTTTTTTTTTTTTTTTTTTTTTTAAATTTGAGACAGAGTCTCCCCATGTTGCTTAGGGCCTCACTGAATTGCTGAGGCTCGCTTTGAACTTGGGATCCTCCTGCCTCAGCCTCCTGAGTTGCTGGTATTACAGATGTGTACCACCTTGCTCAGCTTTTTAAACTTTTGTAGATGTTGATGGACCTTTATTCATTTATTTATATATGATACTGAGACTTTAACCCAGTGCCTTACACATGCTAGGCAAGTGTTCTACTGCTGAGCCACAACCCTAGCCCCACTTTTTGTAACTTTCAAAGCAAGATTCTTTAGGTGTGAGAGGTATTGTATACATCCTTTTATTTTTCCGAGACAGGCTCTTACTGTGTTACCCAGGCTGGTTTCTAATTCAAGTGATTAGATTTGCTTCAGCCTCCCAGGAGCTGAGTCTGTGGGCACAGGTCACCATACTTGACTTGTACATACCTTTTTTTTTTTGTTTTGTGGTGTTGGGAATTGAACCCAATGCTAGGCAGTTGCTCTACCACTGAACTTTACCCCTAGCCCGTTATACATGGTCTGTCTTTATTAAAGGTCAGAGAAGATTTGTTATTTATATATTTTGAAAAACTTTTTATTGATGTTGGGCACAGTGACCTGCACCTGTAGTTCCAGCTACTTAGAAAGCCAAGGCAGGAGGATCCCCTGCCTGGGCAACATAGTAAGAATCATCTCTATAAACAAATAAGAAAAACAAAAAAACAAAAAAACAAAAAAAACTAAAAAACAAAAAACCTTTAAAAATTGTTTTTAAGGGCTGGGTTTGTGGCTCAGTGGTAGAGCACTTGCCTAGCATGTATGAGGCCTGGGTTCGATTCTCAGCACCACATATAGATAAATGAATAAAATAAATGTCAACATCTAAAATATTTGAAAAATTGTCTTTATATGTTACACACACACACACACACACACACACACACATAAAACATAAATTTTAAGTGTATAGCTCAATAGCTCACTGAATTATTACAAAATCAATACACTCCTGTGACGACCACCCAGGTCAAGGATAGAACATGCCCCAAACCCTGGAAGCCCTCTTTGTCCTTTAACCCAGTCATTATTCCTTCCTTGTATCCCAAAGGTAACCACTCTTGATTCCAACACCATACATTAGTTTTGTCTTTTTTTTTTTTTTAAATTAATAAACTTTGCATTTTTAAGAGTAGTTTTAGGTTCACAGAAAAATTCAGAAAAATTGAGTGGAAAGTTTGCCTGTTTTTGAACTTTAAATTTTTTTTTTTTTAAATTTTGAGACAGAGTCTCGCTAAATTGCTGAGACTGACCTTGGCCTTGAACTCATGATCCTTTTGCCTCAGCCTTCCTGGTTGCTTGGATTATAGGCATGCACTATCATGCTTGGCTTCAACTTTTTATAAATTGAATTATGTGTGTATTACTGTGGGTCTGGTTTCTTTTGCTTAACATTATGTTAGATACTTCCACTTGATGCTTGTAACATTAGTTCATTGATTTTCATTACTATCTAATATCTCATCATATGACTATATCATGTTTTTTTTAAAATGTATTTATTGGGGCTGGGTTGTAGCTCAGTGGTAGAGCACTTGCCTAGCATGTGTGGGGCACTGGGTGCAATCTTCAGCATAAAAATAAAAAAAAATAAAGGTATTGTGTCTATCTACAACTAAAAAAATTTTAAAAATAATTATTAATCTGATGAAGTGTAGTTTGGATGAAGTGGCAAGATATTGGGATAGCAGGAGTGATTTAGATTGAACATAAAGTTTCTTGATGAGATTTGAACTGTCAGAGAAAAGCTTGTGAAATTCATTTTTCCAGAACTCTTGAGCTTTTTCTAGAATTTCTTTTAATATGTAATATGTAGGTGTAGCTGTTCTGCACAGAAAGATGATTTAACTAGCTTTGCATTTTCTTCTTTGTTGTGATCCTTTCTTTGATTACTGGGAAATGAAAGAGGCATGTGGTAAATTTTATGTTCAACTTAATAAATTTTTGTTGTTGTGGTGGTGGTGCTTGAGATTGTACCCAGGACCTCATACATACTAGACAAGTGCTCTACCACTAAACTGCACCCCCTCGTTAGTAAAGGAAATTATATACATTTTTTTTTTTTTTTTTTGGTGCTGGGGATTGAACCCAGGGCCTTGTGCTTACAAGGCAAGTACTCTACTGACTGAGCTATCTCCCCAACCCCAGGAAATTATATTTCATTTGTCTATGTGTCATCTTTAGTGGCAAAGAATTTTTCTTTAGTGTAATCTCCATAAGCAACTGTCCACTGAACATATGCAAAGGCCCATAGAATCAAAGGAAAAAGAATGATGAGGGCTTATTTTTTTTGTGCCTGTGAACTCCACAATGATATAAAGTATGATACAAAGATGATTGTGCTAAAGTATACGTATATAAACCTTTTTCTCTAAAAAATAATACCGATAGAAGCAATTCTTAGTCTTTAGGAAATATAAAATTCCTAAAAGAAGAATTTGATTATTTTTCTGTTGCTGCTTTTGCTTCTTGTATATCTGCACATTAAATACTTATTTGGGTCTGGCATGGTGGTGCAGCCCTGTCATCCCAGCTATTGTGGAGGCTGAGGCAGAAGGATTACAAGTTTGAGGCCAGTCTTGGCAATTTAATGAGACTTTGTCTTAAAAAAAAATTGGGGGCTGGAAATATAGCTCAATAGTAGAATTCCCCTGGGTTTCATCTCTAGTACCAAAAAAAAAAAAAAAAAAAAAACAACAACAACAAAAAAAACCCTAACAAACAGCTGGGCATGGTGGCACATGCCTATAATCCCACTGATGTGTGAGGCTGAGGCAGTGGGATCGAAAGTTCAAGGCCAGCCTCAGCAATTTAGTGAGGCCCTGAGCAACTTAATGAGATCCTGTCTCAAAATTAAAAAAAAAGGGGGGGGGGTGCTGGGGACATGTCTCAGTGATAAAGCACCCTTGGATTAAATCCCCAGTACCCCCCAAGCAACAAACAAACAAACATACAAAACCAAATTTATTTGTGATTTTGGAGAGCAGAATGTCCCATGGATTGTGTTGGGCTATTAATTTTCTCTTGCACCTGTTTGTTTTATTGATTTTCTGTAGTGTTTCATTGTGGGCGATATTGAGAAGAAAGGGCAATGAGTGAAGAAGGTGTGCTAAGCTACGAAGGAGAGGCTGGCAGTTGGATAGTGGGAAGATAATTGCTTTTATATAATTCAAGGTGGGGCAAAGATGAAACAAAATACTAGCTCATTTACATGATTTCTATTAGTTGTGACCCAGATTTGTAGAGACTTCATCTGTAAAAGGATAAAGGAAATCTGCCAAGAAGAGGTGTGTCCCCCTCACTTTAGCCATCCATACTCCATAAAGCCTGTCATTCCTTCAAATGGTGCTCTCCTTTTTGTAATCTTAAACTTCAGACTTTTGACTATTTGGTCATGTTCTCCACCTTGTCCATCTGTAGATTGATTCCTGTCTCTCTCTGTAGAATGGTAATAGAACTCAGGGATACTATCCCACTGAGCTATATCATCAGCTCTTTTTAATTTGAGATAGGGTCTTACCAAGTTGTGGAGGTTGGTCTCCAATTTGGAATCCTCCTGCCTCGGCCTCCAGAGTCTCTGGGATTATAGGCATGTGCCATCTGTTTCCAGTTACAGCCCATCTTCCTAGCTTTTACCTTTGGTATGCTTTGACACACTATGAAATAGGTTAGATGTTAAAAGCTTTGGTTTTTAGAAGACGTGTCTTGGTGAATATATCAGGTTCACCCTGATGAGTTATGCACCCTTACATATGTTGCTTGATTTCATTGAAACTTAATTTCTACATCTTTAAAATCATACATCCATTCAAAAATGTTTAATGAGCTCCCTATTCTAAAGGAGTTTAAGTCTATTAAAGAATGGTGCAGAAATCAGATAAATAATACAATATCAGATAATGGTAAGTACAGTGAAGAAAATAAAGTATAATTAAAAGAATTGAGAGTGATCTGAGTGAGAGAATTACTGAAATAATATTGACCCCAGTATAGTGATACATGCCTGTAAACCCAGTGATTTGGGATTCTGAGGCAGGAGGATTACAATTTGGAGTCAGCCTTAGCAACACAGACACTGTCTCAAAATAAAAAGTTTAGGAATGTAGCTCAGTGGTTGTGTCCTTGGATACAATTGTTAGTACGAGAAAAACAAAAACAAACAAACAAAAACCAAAGAAGACAAAGAAGAAAATTTGTTTACAGCCTGAAGGGAAAGAATCTGTAAAAAGGGGAGAGTCAAGGTGAGATAGGGAGTAGGAGAGATGATAACTGACTTCTCTGTAAAATAGGTTGTAAGATTATCAGTTGATAATGAGGAGCTGGGGATAATTTAGAGAGCTTGAGAAGAGTGCAAAGAATTTTGTTCATTTTTTCAACAATTATCGTGCTGGCACTTGGGGTAGAAATGTGAGAAAAAAATCCCTTGTCTTCTTTGAAGTTATACTATAGACTAGTGAGGGAGTAGATATTAAGCAAAGAAGAATCATACAAATTAATACAAAATTACAACTAGGGAAAAATATAACCATGATATGTGCTGTAAAAGAGAGCACATATTATGAGAATATGAGATTGAGAGTTATCTATTAAGGTGAAAAAAGCCCTTCATAATGAAGTAAAAACTTGAACTGAAAAAGAGACATCCTTAATCAAGTGAGAGGAGAGGTTGTAGGAAGAGGAACTAGTATATGTAAAGGCCTGGTGATGAGACAGAAGAGCTGAAAGCACTGGATTTGTAATTAGATTTGTTTGAATCTTCTTTTTACCACTGAATACTTTTGGCAAGTCTCTTGACTACTCAGCCACAATTTTTATTTTTTACTTGTTCTTTTTAGATATACTTGACAGTAGACTTATTTTGACATATTATATATACATGGAGTATAATTTCCCATTCTTGTGGTTGTACATCATGTACAGTTAAATTGGTCTTGTATTCATATATGAACATAGGAAAGGTATGTCCAGTTCATTCTACTGTCTTTCTTACTCCCATCCTCCTTCCTTTCCCATTATTCCCCTTTGTCTAATCCAATGAACTTCTATCCTTCCCTCCATTATGTGTTAGCATCTGCATTTCAGAGAGAACATTCAGCCTTTGATTTTGGGGGGATTGGTTTATTTCACTTAGCATGGTAGTCTCCAGTTCTGTTCATTTACTGGCAAATGCCATAATTTCATTCTTCTTTATGGCTGAGTAATATTACATTGTGTATATGTATGTATATGTGTGTATAAGTATATATATATATATATATATATATATATATATATCTTTATTCATTTACCTGTTGAGGGGCACCTAGGTTAGTTCCATAGCTTACCTATTGTAAATTGATCAGCCACAATTTTTAAATGGAAGTTTTAATATCTGTTGAACACATCTCACAGAGTTGATGACAAACTCTGAATGAGATCATGCTATGAAATTCCTTTGGAAATTATAGTCACTTTTATTCTTGGTTAGTCCCTCTTTCCTCTTTGGAGACTTAAGTATTTTTACACTTATAAAGGAAGAGGATGTGATCAGTTCATAAACATTTATTGAGCACTTAACATGGGTGAGGCATTGAGCTAGCCACACTGGGTATATAAAAATGAGTAAGAAGTGGTCCTTGTCCTCAAGAAATTGAGAGACAAGAAGGAGAGAAAGCCATGTATGCAGCTTAGCAGGATGCAAGTTGCAGTTTTAGATCATTTCTGTGATAGAGGTAAAATGGTAATTGTTTTAAGAAATTCCATTTGAGGGACAGGAAAGAACTATGGAATCGAGTTTTTCATTATGGTGTTATAAATCGGGATGGGAAACAGCATAATAACTTTTGGGGAGATGATTTTGGTTTTGGACTTGTTAAATTTGAGGTGCTGGCAATCTGTTCATGTGTTAAGTTTGGAAACATGACTTGGGAAATATGGGTTAGAGGTGTAGATCTGGTCTATTCTTTGTGCATCTGTTGTACAGAGGAATGGTGGCATGAAGGCATGTGTTCCTCCTCATCATCATCACATACTTTAATCAACTATAAAATGCCCTAAATGGTAAGATGCATCATTTTATGTATCATCATGAGAAAAAATAGTATTATTGAGCTCTGACTCAAAATGTCTAATTTAAGATATGTAAGCCAGGCATGGTTACATTCTAATCTCAGCTACTGGGGAGGCTGAGGCAGGAGGAATACAAGTTCAAGGCCAGCCTCAGCAATTTAGCAAGATACTCAGCAATATAGGGAGACCCTATCTCAGAATAAAATAATAAAAAGGGTTGGGAATGTGACTCAGTGGTGAAGCACCCCTGGGTTCAATCCCTGTACCCCCTCCCCTCCAAAAAAGATATAAAATGTACTTGAGAATTAATTAGACTTCCAGTAAAATATGGGCACCCTTCATGTAATTTGAGAAAGAAGTTGGGGATGTTGCTTAGTGGTGGAGTACTTGCTGAACATGCACAATTCCCTAGGTTCAATTTCCAGCACTGGGGGAAAAAATAGGGATGTATATGATGGTGGTGGCAAGTGCCTATAATCCCAGCTATTGGGAAGCCAAGGTAAGAGGATCCCTTGAACCTAAGGTTCAAAGCCAGCCTACACAACATAGTGGAGACCCTATCTAGGGAAATAGAGAGGTGGAGGAAGGGAAAGGTAATCATAATATGCCAAGTCAGTCCAATAAATAAAATCATAGAATTTCCTACTTGCCTAAGTCTGTCAAAGAGCTGGTCTGCTGACCTCAGACTATGTTATTGGAAGTTTTTTTGTTTGTATTTTCTATTACTGGTGATTGAACCCAGGGGCATTCTAGTACTGAGCTGCATCCCAAACCCCTTTTTATTTTTTATTTTGAGATAGGTTTTCTTTCGAAGTTGCTGATGCTGGTGTCCACTTGGAATCCAGTCTCAGGCTCCTGAGACCTGGGATTACAGTCATGTGCCACCCCACCTGATGGGTCCTAGAGATTTTTAACATCCACTCTTGGATATACTTGTTAAAGAGAACTGTCATGTTAGTATATGCATTTAGTGTATTAGTTTTTGTTGTGGATCCAACAGGAGTTTTATTCAATAGGATAAGCTTCAGAGGTTGTCCTGTGGTCTGTGAAGTTAGCCTAATATGCCTTACTGTTTACAGAGGAAGTTCATTAGAGAACACTTAAAAAAAATTTTTTTTTTTTTTTTGGTATTACTGGGGATGGAAAACCCAGGGATGCTCTACCATGGAGCTACATCCAGTTCTTTTCCTTTTTTATTTTAAAATAGTCTAAGTTGCCTAACAGTCTAAGACTGGCCTCAAACTCATTCTTCTTTCCTCACTCTTCCCCTGGTGCTGTGATTACAGGTGTGTACCACTGTGCCTGGCTAGAGAACACTTATTAAGACATTACTGTATAAACCATTGTTTTGTTTACAAAGACTAGCAGACGTGGTCCTTCTAGCTAGATGGAAGATAGAGGTAGATATAACTGCAGTATAGAACAGAATATAAGTAACATAGAGGATTACTAAAATATAACAGAATTCATATGGGGGATGATAAGGGAACACTTTTGGGTGGCAGTTTTTTTTCTCAACATAAGAATACTATATAGTCACTTTAGAAATTAGGAAAAATACATCATCAAGAGAAAAATAAAAGTTAACTGTAATTCCATTGATCTTTTCTTTCCCAGTTTAACTCTTCCTTTTGTTTTACATAAAATTGCATTGTACTTTATTTATAATTTATTCTGATTTCTCTTTCTTAGTGGGATATTACCATATAGAATACAGTTTTATAAAATCTAAGAAACTTTCAATTCAAATTAGAATTTGATGGCCTCTTTGGGTTTTATCTTCAGTTTCTTTGGAAGCTGGAAAATATCTTTTAAAAATTTCTAGTAAACTATAAGGTAGACAAAGAAGGTCAGTGTAATGTTTCATTTGAAATTATAATACTTTGGCCAGGTGTGGTGGTGCACACCTGTAATCTCAGTGGCTCAGGAGGCTGAGGCAGGAGGATCAAGAGTTCAAAGCCAGCCTCAGCAACAGTGAGGTACTAAGCAACTCAGTGAGAACCCTCTCTAAATAAAATACAAAATAGGGCTGGGGATGTGGCTCAGTGGTTGAGTGCCTCTTAGTTTCATTCCTGGTACCCCACTCCCCAAAAAAGATACTTTGTAAACTGTTTGGAATTTGTAAACTATTTGGAAATGTATGTGAAAAAAGGAAATAGACAAAGAAGGGATTATTAATTGCTACATCAATAATTCCAGTCTGCTCACTGTTAAGAGATCAATGTAAAGAAATAAACCATAATAAATTACTGAAATTAAAAAAAAAAATAAGGCACCAGTATTCAGTATTTCAGGATTGGTTGCTTATATGTCTTTGTGGTATTGGTATTGGTTGCTTGATAGAATGACCCAGCCATTTCAATTGGAACTTGATCTAGAATACTTAGAATCACTTTTCTCTTTTCAAGGTGATAACATGTTTCTTCCTGTGTTCTATAACTGCTATTTCTATTATGTTCACAAAACTTGCTTGTTAACTTTCTTGAGATTTAGTTCTGTAGTTTCTGTTCCAAATGGAGACTGTAGATATGCTGTTAACATAACCTCCCACCCCCAGTGCACACACTTTAATGACTTGAATTTTGGCTCGTAGGTATTTTGAGGTACATTAAACAGTACCAGAGCCTTTCATGTAATAAGTAATACTTAGGAGACATTTGATTTGATTTAATGAATGTATGTGTCAGCAATTTAATGACCTCTGGCCTTCCCTATAGGATTTTTAGTGAATTTTAGTAAAGACCAAGAAATAGACTGGGCTCAGTGGCACATTCCTATATTCCCAGCTGTTGGGAAGGCTGAGGCAGGAGGATCTCTTGAGCCTAGAAGATTGGGACTAACCTGGGCAACATAGTGTGATCCCATCTCTCTCTTTTTTTGTTGTTGTTTTGTTTTGGTTGTTGTTGTTTTTTGAGGTACTGGAGATTGAACCCAGGAATGCTCTACCAAAGAGCTACGCCCCAAGTCCTTTTTATTTTTTAATATGAGACGGGATCTTGTTATGTTGCTGAAGCCAGTCTGGAATTTGGGATCCTCCTGCCTCAGCCTCCCAAAATTACAGGTATGCTCTACCATGCCCTGCTGAGACCCCTGTCTCTTAAAAAAAAAAATGTAAAAAAAAAGCAATAGTCATAATTTATATGCAAGATAAGAAATTTTAATTCTGATGGTTTCATGTATTAAAGTTAAATCATGAGGGTGAGTGTTTTGGATAATATCCCACTTTTAAAATAATACTTGGTTATAGCCTGTAAGAATCACTTTCCTAATTTAAGAAGTAGATAGATAGCTAGATTGACTTTGTGCTATGTATAACCAAATTTGAATGATTTCTGATAAATAGTAACCATAGAAATTTGATTATGTATCAGTGTAAACTAGGCCAGCTGAGGTTTATTTATTTAGAAAACATTTTAAAAGATGTATTTGAACACTTGTAACATGCTTAATTATAACCTGGACTTTGTTTACTTTAGAATTAGTCATTGACTTTGTTGGTTGAGGTTTGACGTAAGTACTTATTGTTTGTTTTCTAGTTTAAGAAGGACTTTTTAGATAGTAAACTTTGTTGGTTCTTTGATTTAAAAAGCTATTTTTTTAAAGGAAAAAGTAGCATATTTGTATATACTTTATATTCTCTTTAAGTTATGATAAAAAACTGTGAAAGAAACTTTGTGATATTTAAGACTTTTCAGAATACATATAAGTGAATGAAATTACAGATATATTACTGCTTTGTAAGTTTAGCTTTATTACTCTGAGCTATGTCTGTAGCCTTTTTAAAAAATTGTCTTTTATTTTTTAGGACATTATACTTATACTTAATAGTGAAGTTCATTTTGACATTTTTCTTGATTTCAATCCCCAGTGCTATTCTCCTCTGCCCCACTCCTTTCTTCTACTGTATTAATTGCCTATCTCCTCATTTATTATTTTATTTAAATTTTTTTTTTCTTAGGACTGGGGATTGAATCCAGGGGCACTTTACCACTGAACTACAGCCTTAGCCCTTTTTATTTTTTGAGATAGGGTTTTGTTAAATTTGCCTGCGCCTTGTTAAATTGCTAAAGCTGGGCTTTGAACTTGTGATCTTCCTGTCTCAGACTCCTGAGTCGCCAGGATTATTGGCATGTGCCACAGTGCCTAGTTTATTTTTTAATTATTGCATTATAATTATATATAAAGTTGGAATGCATTATAATATGTGTATACATGAAAATAGCATAATTTAATCAACTTCATTCCCCAGTTCTTGCTCTTTTGCTCCCTTCCTCCCTCCTTCTTGGTCCCCTGCTTCTACTCTACATATCTCCCTTCTGTTTTTCTAAGAACTGCCTCCCCCCTACTTTTTCTTCCCAAAATTAGAAGGTTGGTTTAATGTTTAGGAAAGCTGTTTTTATAATGCAAGGACTAAATTCATTCAACCAAGTTAATAGATAACATAAAAAAATAGTTAACAAAATTCAATATGCGTCTTCAAGTGTACTGTCTAATACACTAAACCAAAACCAAAACAAAACAGAATAAGCTTTAACAAATTATAAATATAGGAGGTAAGAGAAGAATGGAGTTGGATTTTGAAGAGGTGGGGAGTGGGCAGGAAAAGGAAAGATGGTGGAATGAGACAGATATCATGACCCTATGTACATGTATGATTACTTGAATGGTATGAATCTACATCATGTACAACCATAGAAATGAAAAAGTTGTACTCCGTTTGTGTACAATGAATCAAAATGTGGTCTGTAAAAATAAAATTTTAAAATTAAAAAAATATTATAAACACAAGGGTACTTTCTTAACCTGAAAAAGAATTTCTACACACAACTTACACAGAATAGAAAACATATATCTAGTGATGAAAATAAGGATACCAGTTCCTACTACTATTCAGTATTGATTTGAACAATTTCTGTGCACAAAGTTTTATACAAGAATGCACATAGCAGCACTGTTCTCAATATCCACAAATCCAGATGTGATTTCAATGCTGAAATGTGTGAGAAAGTACAACTAAATTGTGATCACTCAATAGAATAGTCAGTACCATATTTAACAATGAGAAAACTGCATTTACTAATAATAAGATGAATGAATCTGGCAAATACAGTTTTGAGTGAATGCAACCTAACACAAAAGAGGACACTTGTAGTATATAGTATAGGTATTACACATTGCCGCAAGTGAGGAGAGTGCCTACATCTGGGCTGGAAACTTGAAGGCAGTAGGCAGAGTTCCTGGTATTTGGATGATACCTGTTTTTTATCTAGGGACTGGTTACATTATGACTTTGTTCATGAAAATTCTTGATGCTGCACACTCATGCTGACTCTGTCTCCTTTGAATTATTATAGTTATACATAGTTGGGTTCATTTTGACAAAAGCTTACATGTATGGAATTTGATTTACTCCATTTCAGTCTCAGTCTCCTCTGGGTTTCCCTCTCTTCCTCCCGTACCCATTTTCCTTCCTCTATTCCACTGATCTTTCTTTTGCTTATTTATTTTTTAAGTACTGGGGAGTTGAACCCAGAAGTGCTTAACCACTAAACCACGGGGTCTCACTAAGTAGCTTAAGGTCTCTCTAAGTTTCTGAGTCTGGTTTTAAACTTGTGATCTTCCTGCCTCAGCCTCCTGAGTCACTGGGATTACAGGCATAATAGCCATACCTGGCTATTCATTTATATTTGATTGGTGTTTTCTTTTTTAAATTTTTAAAAAAATTTTGATGGACCTTTTATTTATTTATTTATTTATTTATTTGCAGTGCTGAGAATCAAACCCAGTGCCTCACACATGCTAGGTAAATTCTCTACCACTGAGCTACAACTCCAGCCCTTGATTGGTGTTTTCTACTTATACATAAAGGAGAAATTCACTGTAGTATGTTTATGTATGCACATAGCATGATTTTATTAAATTCATTCTGCATTTCCTTCCCTTTCCCATTTCTCCTCCCTCCCTCTCAATTTTCTCCTTCTATTTCACTGATTTTTCCTATCATTTTATATCTGGAGAACAACCTTTTAAAATTCCTCTCTTTTCTCTTACTTCTACTTGTGAAATAAAAAAAGCTGTGTCTTCTATTTTGTATCATTGGTCTACCTGTCTATTTTGGTGCCAATACCATGCCGTTTTTGTTACTATTGCTCTATAGTATAGCTTAAGGTCTGATGTTATGATACCTCTTGCTTTACTTTTCCTGCTCAGGATTGTTTTGGCTATTCGAGGTCTCTTATTTTTCCAGCTGAAGTTCATGATTGCTTTCTCTGTTTCTATGAGGAATGTCATTGGGATTTTAATTGTAATTGCATTGAATCTGTGTAGCACCTTTGGTAGAATGGCCATTTTGACAATATTAATTCTGCCTATCCAAGAACATGGGAGATCTTTCCATCTTCTAAGGTTTTCTTCAATTTCTTTCTTTAGTGTTCTATAGTTTTCATTGTAGAGGTCTTTCACCTCTTTTGTTAGATTGATTCCCAAGTATTTTATTTTCTTTGAGGCTACTGTGAATGGAGTGGTTTTCCTAATTTCTTTTTCAGAGGATTCATCGCTTATGAATAGAAAAGCATTAGATTTATGCGTATTGATTTTATATCCTGCTACTTTGCTGAATTCATTTATTAGTTCTAGAAGTTTTCTGGAGGAGTTTTTTGGATCCTCTAAATAGAGAATCATGTCATCGGCAAATAGTGACAGCTCGAGTTCTTCTTTTCCTATTTGTATCCCTTTAATTTCTTTGGTTTGTCTAATTGCTCTGGCTAGTGTTTCAAGGACAATGTTGAATAGAAGTGGCGTAAGAGGGCATCCTGTCTTGTTCCAGTTTTCAGAGGGAATACTTTCAGTTTTTCTCCATTAAGAATGATGTTGGCTGTGGGCTTAGCATAGATAGCCTTTACAATGTGAGGTATGTTCCTACTATTGTTATTTTTTCTAGTGTTTTAATCATGAAGGGGTGCTGTATTTTATTAAACGCTTTCTCAGCATCTTTTGAAATAATCATATGATTCTTAACTTTATTGATGTGATGAATTACATTTATTGATTTCCAGATGTTGAACCAACCTTGCATCCCAGGAATAAACCCCACTTGATCGTTTATACCCAAAAGACTTAAAATTAGCATACTACAGTAATTCAGCCACATCAATTTTTATAGAAGCTCAGTTTACAATAGGTAGATTGTGAAACCAACCTAGATGCCCTTCAACAGATGAATGGATAAAGAAACTGTGGTATATATATACAATGGAATATTATTCAGCCATAAAGAAGAATGTTATGGCATTTGCAAATAAATGAATGGAATTGGAGAATATCATGCTAAGTGAAATAAGCCAATCCCAAAATACCAAAGACCAAATGATTTCCCTGATAAGTGGATGATGATATATAATGGGGGCAGGGGTGGGGAGTGACAGAAGAATGGAGGAACTTTAGATTATGTAGAAGGAAATGAGAGGGAGGTGGGCTGTGAAAAATTGTAGAAAGAGACAGACATCGTTACCCCATGTGCATGTATGATTACACGAATGGTTTGAACCTACATCGTGTACAACCATAGAAATGAAAAGATGTACCCCAGTTGTGTACAGTGAGTCAAAATGCAGTCTGTGAAAAATAAATAAATAAATAATTTGACCCTTGAGTTTCTAAGTCTGGCTTGTTTCATTTGGTGTGATGTTCTCCAGTTCCATTCATTTACCAGCAAATGATACAATTTCATTCTTTTTTATGACTGAGTAGAATTCCATTGTGTCTATCTACCACATTTTCTTTAAAGAACTAGGAAAAACAAACCCAGCCCTTTTTTATCTTGTTTTGAGCTGGGGTCTTGCTAAGTTACCCAGAATGGCAACTTGAAATCTTTCTGCATTGACCTCTGAGTAATTTGGGTTACAGAAATTTTTGCATTTAGAAAATTGACTTTTTTTTTTTTTTTTTTTTTTTTTACTGTTGTAGGAATTCATACAAGTTAGGTAAGAATATAAATTTTTATGGAGGACATGGACACAAACCCAAATAAATACAATTTTCCCATACTAGACAAAGGTGCCAAAAATATGCAATGGAGAAAAGATAGCCTCTTCAACAAATGGTGCTTGGAAAACCATATGCAACAGAATGAAACTAAACCCCTATCTCTCACCCTGCACAAAACTCAACTCAGAATGGATCAAGGACCTCGGAATCAGACCAGAGACCCTGCATCTTACAGAAGAAAAAGTAGGTCCGAATCTTCAACTTGTTGGCGTAGGATCAGACTTCCTTAACAGGACTCCCATAGCACAAGAAATAAAAGCAAGAATCAACCACTGGGATAGATTCAAACTCAAAAGCTTTCTCTCAGCAAAGGAAACTATCAGCAATGCGAAGAGAGAGCCTACAGAGTGGGAGAATATCTTTGCCACTCATACTTCAGATAGAGCACTAATTTCCAGAATATATAAAGAACTCAAAAAACTCTACACCAAGAATACAAATAACCCAATCAACAAATGGGCTAAGGAAATGAACAGACACTTCACAGAAGAAGATATACAAGCAATCAACAGATACATGAAAAAATGTTCAACATCTCTAGTAATAAGAAAAATGCAAATCAAAACTGCCCTAAGATTCCATCTCACCCCAATTAGAATGGTGATTATCAAGAACACAAGCAACAATAGGTGTTGGCGAGGATGTGGGAGAAAAGGTACACTCATACATTGCTGGTGGGGCTGCAAATTAGTGCAGCCACTCTGGAAAGCAGTACGGAGATTCCTCAGAAAGCTTGGAATGGAACCACCATTTGACCCAGCTATCCCACTCCTTGGCCTATACCCAAAGGACTTAAAATCAGCATACTACAGAGATACAGCCACATCAATGTTCATAGCTGCTCAATTCACAATAGCCAGATTGTGGAACCAACCTAGATGCCCTTCAGTTGATGAATGGATAAAGAAACTGTGGCATATATATACAATGGAATATTACTCTGCCATGAAGAACGATAAAATTATGGCATCTGCAGGCAAATGGATGAAATTGGAGAATATCATGCTAAGTGAGATAAGCCAATCTCAAAAAACCGAAGGATGAATGATCTCGCTGATAAGCGGATGAGGACATATAAGGGGGGGTAGGAGGGGTTAGCGTTAGGGTTAGGTTTAGGGTTAGGGATAAGGAGGGAGGTAAGAATGGAGGAAGGAAGGACTGTATAGAGGGAAAAGAGGGGTGGGAGGGGTGGGGGAAGGGAAAAAAAATAACAGAATGAATCAAACAACATTACCCTGGATTGAACCTGGATTGAAGTAATGCATATCACTTTCAGAATGATGGATAGATGGAAGTAATGGGATTAAGTTGTGATTTCAGTTGTGTCTCTAATGTACTATTAAATCCTTAAAAAATGATTTGAAGTAAATAGACGAAATGATGAGATTTGGTCAGTATGGCTCTTAGGTATATGGTGGTGATAATTGTTTCTTTAAAATTATGTTTTAAATATTTAAATAATAATAAACATTTCTTTGAAAAGTCTAGTATACAGTGCATGGCACAAAATAGCCATGTTTTTGGACTTAGAGGAAAATAAATTTTCTAAGAAATAGGGCTTAACCTACTTACATAATATTCCAGACTTCCCAGAAAAATAAAATTTAGTGTAGGCATAGGTTAAAATACATAAAGTCAAATTATTATTGTGTCCATTGCCATAGTATGGAACCAGAGGTTCAGCCTAGCCATTTTTGTTGGTAATTATGACTCTTGTCTCCTTCCCATGCATGTTGTGTGATTACCCTTGAAAGGCCCCTAGGCTGTTTATTTGGCTGTTGGTCCCCCTGCCGTCCCCCACGCCCCAAATTGAACCCAGGGCCTCATGCATGCTAAGCATGTGTTTTACCACTGAGCTATATTCCCAGATCAAGAAAGTGGTGCCAGAAGTGAAACCCAAGACCTCTTGCATTCTAGGAAAGCACTCTACCACTGAGCTACACCCCTAGCCCTTTCTGTTTTTCATTTTGAAACAGGGTTTAGCTAAGTTTCCAAGGCTGACCTCTGATTTGAGATCCTCTTACCTCTGCCACCCAAGTGGCTAGGATTGAAGGTGTATGCCACTGCACCCAGATTAAAAATGCTTTTTTTTTTTTTTTTCTTTTTTTTTTTTATTGTAAACAAATGGGATACATGTTGTTTCTCTCTTTGTACATGGCGTAAAGGCATACCATTTGTGTAATCATAAATTTACATAGAGCAATGTTGTTTGATTCATTCTGTTATTTTTTCCCTTCCCCCCACCCCTCCCACCCCTCTTTACCCTCTATACAGTAGTTCCTTCCTCCATACTTGCCCCCCTCCCTAACCCTAACTCTAACCCTTCCCTCCCCCCCCATTATGTGTCAACCTCCACTTATTAGCGATATCATTCGTCCTTTGGCTTTTTGAGATTGGCTTATCTCACTTAGCATGATATTCTCCAATTTCATCCATTTGCCTGTAAATGTCATAATTTTATCATTCTTTATGGCTGAGTAAATTCCATAGTATATATATACCACAGTTTCTTTATCCACTCATCAATTGAAGGGCATCTAGGTTGGTTCCACAGTCTGGCTATTGTGAATTGAGCAGCTATGAACATTGATGTGGCTGTATTTCTGTAGTATGCAGATTTTAAGTCCTTTGGGTATAGGCCAAGGAGTGGGATAGCTGGGTCAAATGGTGGTTCCATTCCAAGTTTTCTAAGGAATCTCCACACTGCTTTCCATAGCGGCTGCACTAATTTGCAGCCCCACCAGCAGTGTATGAGTGTACCTTTCTCCCCACATCCTCGCCAACACCTGTTGTTGCTCGTATTCTTGATAATCGCCATTCTAATTGGGGTGAGATGGAACCTTAGGGTGGTTTTGATTTGCATTTCTCTTATTACTACAGATGTTGAACATTTTTCCATATGTTTGTTGATTGCTTGTAGATCTTCTTCTGTGAAGTGTCTATTCATTTCCTTAGCCCATTTGTTGACTGGACTGTTTGAATTCTTGGAGTAGAGTTTTTTGAGTTCTTTATAGATTCTGGAGATTAGTGCTCTATCTGAAGTATGATTGGCAAAGATATTCTCCCACTCTGTAGGCTCTTTCTTCGCATTGCTGATAGTTTCCTTTGCTGAGAGAAAGCTTTTTAGTTTGAATCTATCCCAGTGGTTGATTCTAGCTTTTATTTCTTGTGCTATGGGAGTCCTGTTAAGGAAGTCTGATCCTAGACCAACAAGATGAAGATTTGGACCTACTTTTTCTTCTATAATCTGCAGGGTCTCTGGTCTGATTCCGAGGTCCTTAATCCATTTTGAGTTTAGTTTCGTGCATGGTGAGAGATATGGGTTTAGTTTCATTCTGTTGCATATGGATTTCCAATTCTCCCAGCACCATTTGTTGAAGAGGCTATCTTTTCTCCATTGCATATTTTTGGCCCCTTTGTCTAGTATGAGAAAATTGTATTTATTTGGGTTTGTGTCCATGTCCTCTATTCTGTACCATTGATCTACCTTTCTATTTTGGTACCAATACCATGCCGTTTTTGTTACTATTGCTTTGTAGTAGAGTTGAAGATCTGGTATTGCAATACCCCCTGTTTCACTCTTCCTGCTAAGGATTGCTTTAGCTATTCTGGGTTTCTTATTCTTCCAGATGAATTTCATAATTGCCTGCTCTATTTCTGTAAGGTACGTCATTGGGATTTTAATTGGAATTGCATTGAATTTGTATAGCACTTTAGGTAGTATGGCCATTTTGACAATATTAATTCTTCCTATCCAAGAACATGGAAGATCTTTCCATCTTCTAAGGTGTTCTTTAATTTCTTTCTTTAGTGTTGTATAGTTCTCATTGTAGAGGTCTTTCACCTCTTTTGTGAGATTGATTCCCAAGTATTTTATTTTTTTCGAGGCTATTGTGAATGGGGTAGTTTTCCTAATTTCTCTTTCTGAAGATTCATCACTTATGTATAAAAATGCGTTGGATTTATGGGCATTGATCTTGTAACCTGCTACTTTACTGAAATCACTTATGAGTTCTAAGAGTTTTCTGGTGGAATTTCCAGGTTCCTCTAAATATATAATCATGTCATCAGCGAACAGGGATAGTTTGAGTTCTTCTTTTCCAATTCGTATCCCTTTAATTTCTTTGGTTTGTCTAATTGCTCTGGCCAGAGTCTCAAGAACGATGTTGAATAGAAGTGGTGAAAGAGGGCATCCCTGCCTTGTTCCAGTTTTTAGGGGGAATGCTTTCAGTTTTTCACCATTTAGAATGATATTAGCCATGGGCTTAGCATAAATGGCCTTTACAATATTAAGGAATGTTCCCACTATCCCTATTTTTTCTAGTGTTTTGAGCATGAAGGGGTGCTGTATTTTATCAAATGCTTTTTCTGCATCTATTGAAATAATCATGTGATTCTTGACTTTAAGTCTATTAATATGGTGAATTACGTTTATTGATTTCCTGATGTTGAACCAACCTTGCATCCCTGGGATGAAACCCACTTGATCATGGTGCACTATCTTTTTAATATGTTTTTGTATGCGATTTGCTAAAATTTTGTTGAGAATTTTTGCGTCGATGTTCATTAAGGATATTGGTCTGAAATTTTCTTTCCTTGATGAGTCTCTGTCTGGTTTAGGTATCAGTGTGATATTGGCTTCATAGAATGAGTTTGGGAGGGTTCCCTCCTCTTCTATTTTATGGAATACTTTGAGAAGTATTGGAATGAGCTCTTCCTTAAAGGTTTTGTAGAACTCGGCTGAGAACCCATCTGGTCCCGGACTTTTCTTTGTTGGTAGGCTTTTGATGACTTCTTCTATTTCAGTACTTGAAATTGGTCTATTTAAATTGTTTATGTCCTCCTCATTCAGTTTAGGCAATTCATATGTCTCTAGAAACCTGTTGATGTCTTCGAAATTTTCTATTTTGTTGGAGTATAGATTTTCAAAATAGCTTCTAATTATGTTTTGTATTTCCATCCTGTCTGTAGTGATATTTCCTTGTTCATTCCGAATTTTAGTGATTTGGGTTTTCTCTCGTCTTCTCTTTGTTAGTGTGGCTAAAGGTTTATCAATTTTGTTTATTTTTTCGAAGAACCAACTATTTATTTTGTCAATTTTTTGTATTGTTTCTTTTGTTTCAATTTCATTGATTTCAGCTCTGAGTTTAACAATTTCCTGTCTTCTACTACTTTTGGTGCTGTTCTGTTCTTCTTTTTCTAAGGCTTTGAGCTGTAGTGTTAGGTTGTTTATTTGTTGAGTTTTACTTCTTTTATTAAATGCGCTCCATGAAATAAATTTCCCTCTAAGTACTGCTTTCATAGTGTCCCAGAGGTTTTGATATGATGTTTCTTTGTTCTCATTTACCTCTAAGAATTTTTTAATTTCCTTCCTAATATCTTCTGTTATCCATTCATCATATAATAGCATATTGTTTAATCTCCAGATGTTGGAATAGTTTCTGTGTTTTACTCTTTCATTTATTTCTAACTTCAATCCATTATGATCTGATAGAATACATGCTAGTGTCTCTATCTTCTTGTATTTGCTAACATTAGCTTTGTGGCATAATATATGGTCTATTTTAGAGAAGGATCCATGTGCTGCTGAGAAGAAAGTGTATTCACTCTTGGTTGGATGGAATATTCTATAAATGTCCGTTAAGTCTAAATTATTGATTGTGTTGTTGAGATCTATGGTTTCTTTGCTCAATTTTTGTCTGGAAGATCTGTCCAGTGGTGAGAGCGGCGTGTTAAAATCACCTAGTATTATTGTGTTGTGGTCTATTTGGTTTCTGAAATTGAGAAGGATTTGTTTGACATACATAGATGAGCCACTGTTTGGGGCATAGATGTTTATGATTGTTATATCTTGCTGATTTATGCTTCCCTTAAGCAGTATGAAATGACCTTCTTTATCCCTTCTGACTAACTTTGGCTTGAAGTCCACATTATCGGAAATGAGGATGGATACTCCAGCTTTTTTGCTGAGTCCATGTGCATGGTATGTTTTTCCCCATCCTTTCACCTTTAATCTATGGGTATCTTTTTCTATGAGGTGAGTCTCTTGCAGGCAACATATTGTTGGATCTTTCTTTTTAATCCAGTCTGCCAGTCTATGTCTTTTGATTGATGAATTCAGGCCATTAACGTTCAGGGTTATTATAGAGAAATGATTTGGTTTCCCGGTCATTTGGTTCATTTTTAAAATTTTGTTTATTTATTTGTTTGACACAACTTGTTTCCTCCTTTATTTGACAATTCCTTTAGGATAATTCCTCCCTTTGCTGATTTGCTTCTTTGTTTTTCATCTCTTCCTCATGGAATATTTTGTTGAGAATGTTCTGTAATGCTGGCTTTCTTTTTGTAAATTCTTTTAGCTTTTGTTTATCATGGAAGGATTTTATTTCATCGTCAAATTTGAAGGTAAGTTTTGCTGGGTATAAGATTTTTGGTTGGCATCCATTTTCTTTCAGGGCTTGAAAAATGTTGTTCCAGGCCCTTCTAGCTTTTAGGGTCTGGATTGAAAAATCTGCTGATATGCGTATTGGTTTCCCCCTGAATGTAATTTGGTTCTTTTCTCTCACAGCCTTTAAAATTCTGTCTTTATTTTGTATGTTAGGTATTTTCATTATAATGTGCCTTGGTGTGGGTCTGTTGTAATTTTGTGTATTTGGAGTCCTGTAAGCCTCTTGAACTTGATTTTCCATTTCATTCTTCAGATTTGGGAAATTTTCTGATATTATTTCATTGAATAGGTTGTTCATTCCTTTGGCTTGTTTCTCTAGGCCTTCCTCAATCCCAATAATTCTTAAATTTGGCCTTTTCATGATATCCCATAGTTCTTGTAGATTCTGTTCATGATTTCTTACCATCTTCTCTGTTTGTTCAGCTTTGTTTTCAAGGTTAAATATTTTGTCTTCAATGTCTGAGGTTCTGTCTTCCAGGTGTTCTATCCAATAGGATATGCTTTCTATGGAGTTCTTAATTTGGTTTATTGTTTCCTTCATGTCAAGGATTTCTGTTTGGTTTTTTTTCAATATCTCTAACTCTTTATTGAAATGATCTTTTGCTTCCTGTATTTGCTCTTTTAACTGTCGATTGGTGCGATCAATCAATGCTTGCATTTGCTCTTTCATCTCATCATTCAATGCTTGCATTTGCTCTTTCATTTCCTCGTTTGCTTCTCTGATCATTTTAATTATGTACATTCTGAACTCCTTTTCTGTCATTTCTTCTGCCATGCTGTCATTGGGTTTTATTGATGTAACATCTAGATTTGTTTGCAGCATTTTCTTTCCTTGTTTTCTCATGTTGTTCAGATATCAGTGGACCGCTGAGATATTGCAGATTTCCTCTATTGACTTACAATGTCCCTGAAGATTTCTATATATATCCCCTCTTAGCCTTCAGTAGGCTGAAGTCTTGGAGGAGGTTGATAATGCGGTGCTCCACAAGGAAGCTGCCTCTCTAGGAGTGGTGGCCTTCAGGTGGGGTATATTCCCTGCTAGTGGGCAGAGGTGCCTCCACTTGTTGACCAATGGTCATCCAAAGGGGACCTAGGCTGTGGGCTGAGGCAAGGCCTGTTTGGGCCTGAGTCTCTGGTTTTACCGTCCTTGTGGGAAACCTCACCCAGCAGGGAAGACTCACCCGGTGGGGAGGTCTCGCTGGTCAGTTTTCTCCTAGAGGTTCCCCTCAATTTACAGCTACTGCCTGGGCTGGGCTGCCTTCCTCTGCAAAGTTTCCAGGGGCCCGGCCCTACCTCCTGGGCCTGGGAGCCTCACCCTTCGCAGATGAATCTCCTTAGGCTGCCCCTCCTCAGAGAATTTGCCCATAGGCCTGGAACCTTCGCTCCGCCCTTAGCCTGTCTCTGTGCGGCTCTTCCACCCAGAAGCCTCCTAGATCCTGGGACCCTGTTCTGCACCTAATCGCCTGGCTGCGTGGCCCCTCCTCTGAGCAGCCACCTGTGGCCCCGAACAATCGCTCTGAGTCCCAGAGACCCGCCACAGGCCTCTTCCTCCAGACAGCCGCCCAGTATGCCGGTGCGGTCACTAGGAGTCCAAGAAACTCACTTCGTGCCTCCTCCTCCCACCAACCACCCGTAGCCCGGGGCAATCAATCACTCCGAGTCGAAGTGACCCTGCCCGTTCCTCCTCCTTCTCCAGATAACCCCCCGGGTGTTCAGGAGCAGTCCCTCTGAGTGGCTCTGAATCCACGTGACCCGCTGCACGGGTCCTCTGGGCAACCGCCCGGAGCTCTGGTGTGGTCCCTCAAGACCAAGCGTCCCACCACGCTTCTCCTCCAGGCAGCCCCCTGTGTTCAGGAGCTGTCACTTTAAGACCAAACAACTCACCACTCGCCTTCTCCTCTGAGCAGCCGCCTGGAGCGCTAATGCAGTCACTGCGAGTCCAAAGGACCCGCCGCGCTCCTTCTCCTCCTTCTCCTACTCCTCCGGGCAGGCCCCGGGGTTCAGAAGTGGTCCGGGTCCAAACAGCTCGCCACGCAGCCCCTTCTCTGGCAACCGCCTGTAGTTCCCGTATAGTCGCCCGAATCCAAGCGGCTGCTCCTCTTCCTCCTTGTCCTCAGGGCAGGCCCCGGGGTTCAGAAGCGTCGTTCTGATTCCAAACAGCTCGCCGCGCGGCTTCTCCTCTGGCAACCGCCTGCAGCTCTGGCGCAGTCTCTCCGAATCCAAGTGGCCACGCTCCTCTCCTCCTCCTCAGGGCAGGCCCCGGTGTCCTGAGTCCACACAGTTCTCCCCGCCACTCCTCCCCCGGGCAGCCGTCGGAGCCCCAGTGGCTGCTCCGAGTCCCAGCGCTGTGCCGAGCGGCCTCCTCTATGGCGCTCCAGCGGGGGGAGGGGCGTCTCGCCGGCAGTTCTACTTCACAAAGTTTCCTGCGTTCCGGGACCCCCGTCCCATCTGGGATGCCCCCCCAGGGGGTGAGAGTCACCCGGCTACTTTGAGTTGGTCCCAAGCGTCTCAATATCTCCTCTCTTGAATCCTGAGTTCTGGAGCAACACGTAATGCAGCCACCCTCTAGGCCGCCATCTTGAAAACCCCCTAAAAATGCTTTTAATACATCTTTGACTATCTGTAGTCATCAAAGTTTACTTATAATTTTATTAGTTTGTTAAGATAGCCATAATAAAGGAACTACAAATTGAGTGGGTTAAACAACAAAAATTTATTGTCTCACAAGTTTGGAGGCTCAGAGTTCAAATTGAGCTTTCCATAGAGTCAGTTCCTTCTCCAGGCTTTCAGATTTGGTTTCATGCTTCTTGCCTAGCTTCTGCTGTTTTACTGACCTGTCTTGGAATGTCTGGTGTTCTCTGGCTTGTACAACTACCACCCCCATCTCTGCTTCATCTTCCATCTTCCATGGTGGTCTTCTTCCTTGTGTGCTATGTTCAGATTTCATCTTTTTAGAATACCAGTCATCTTGTATTAACCATGGTGTTTTACAACTGAGCTACGTTCCTAGGCCTTTTTTTTTTTTTTTTTTTTTTTTGTACTGGGGATTGAACCTGGGGGCACTCAACCACAGAGCCACATCCACAGCCCTTTTTAAAATATTTTATTTAGAGACAGGGTCTTGCTAAGTTGCTCAGGGCTTTGCTTAATTGCTGAGGCTGACTTTGAGCTTGAAATCCTCCTTCCTTGTCAGCCTCCCAGACTGCTCGGATTTCAGGTATGTGCTACCATGCTCAGCTCCTTTTTATTATTTATTTTGAGACAGAGGCTCACTAAGTTGTTTAGGGTCTTGCTATGCTAATTTGCTGAGGCTGACCTCAAACTTTTGATTCTTTTGCCTCAGCCTCCAGAGTGACTGGAATTACAAGTGTGTACCAGTATGTGAGGCTCCTAATGACCTTTTTAAAACTAATTGTATCAGCAATTACTTATTTCCAAGTAAGGTCGCATTCTGACATACTGGGAGTGAGGACTTCAGCATAGGAATTTTAGGGGGACAGAGTTCAACCCATAACAATTATATTTGGTAATTGAAAACAAGATGATTGTCCTTCAGTAGTGCATAAGAAGTGCTATTTATGAAGTTATTAATCAGGAAAAACAATGGAAAAGCCAGAGATAAAGGGAAAATAATGTGTATTGATTGAAAGAAGACTGAAGATATAAACACTATAGAATTGTGGAAAATATGTATTTTCACTTTTTCATTGTTTCTAACTTTATTTATAAGAGCCTTCTAGGTGGAGGAAATAACTCTTTTGAAAGTCCCTGTGGGAGGAAAGGAATTATTAAATAGTTCTAGGAACTAGAAGAAGCCCTGTGATAGGCTAGAGCAGTAGGCTAGAGTAAGTCAGTGAAGTTGAAAATAAAGTAGGAGCCAGGTCAGATAGAATTTTAGACCATGGTAACAGTTTAGATTTTGTTCTATTTCCAATGGGGAATCCCATGATCTAATTTACATTTTTAAAGAATATATTGCTTGTATTCTTTGCTTGAATGTGGCTTGTAGATTAGTGAGAATATTGTCTAGTGTGCAGGAGACCTTGGGTTTGATCTCCAACACCACAAAAACAAAATAAAACAAAAGCAATAAACAAAACCAGAAGCATTGGAAAGAACAAGAGTGAAAATGGGAGGCTAATTAGTAGGCTGTTGCACTAGACTAGGTGCTTTATGAGGATGGGTTAGAATGCTTGGTTAATGGAAGTTGAGAGTGAGAGTAGTAGATGGAGTTGAGCACTACTTACTAGGTGAATTGATAGGACTTCATTTATTGGAAATAGGGAGTGATGGAGAAAGGGTCCTCAAGAATTCAATCACATGTTTCTAACTTGAGTGGCTGAGTGGCAGTGCTGTTTTTTTGAGGTGTTGAAGATTGAAATAATAGACTCTGGGGAGAGTAAATCAAGAATTCATATTTAGAAATACTAAGTTTGAAAGACTTGGGAGATAGATATTTGTAAATTATAACCATAGAGATTGTATATCAAACTGAGAATGCTCTCATGCCCTCTTTTTTAAATTTTAAATATAGTCTCTAGGGGTTTCCAGTATCTGAGGGGTTGAATAGAAGAGCTGGAGGTGGTGGCAAAGGAAAAGAAGCAACCAAACAGGTAGCACATACATCAGTGGAGTTTGAGGTCATGAAAATGAAGAGTGTATTTCCAAGAATGAGCTGTCAGCTTACAGTAGAAAATATGGGCATTGAAAAGTGTTCATTGGATTTGGCAGTGTGGAGATCATTGGCCTTGTCCAGAGAACTTATTCCATGTTCCATATTCCATATTTGGCTTAATACTTCTTCCTGTTAATAGGGCAAAATTCTTTGAGGGCAGGGATGATATCTGAGTCCCTTTTTTGACCTCCCTTAACCATCTTATAGTGCCTATGTACATAACTGGTTCTCAATAAAATCCTAAATAAATATTTTGTAGTTTCCACAGTATACTGTCTTTTACTTTATAGTATTAATCTCATTCTTTCAAATCCACATGTTTATTATTAACATTTTTGCTTTTGATTTTTAAGTGCCTCTTACAGTGTACTGTTTGTCACTTAGAAAATGTTTCCATATTTTTTAGATCTTTTTTGGGGCATGCTTTTTTCCTCCTCTTCCTTTATTTAAATTTTTAGTTTTTAGTATTTTTTTCAGTGCTGGGGATTGAACCCAGGGCCTTGTGCCTGCTTGGCAAGTGCTCTACCATTGAGCTACATCCACAGTCCAGCTCCCTCCTTACTTTAAATCATAAGTATTTACTTGCTATATTCAATTTATTCCATATTTGCATAGAGTTTCTTATTAGCCTACCTCATTTCTGAAGGTGTTTTTACCTTCATTTATACCTATAAATGTTTTCTACCCTTCTTATGATTTTGTCAGGTTTTTTTTATTATTATTTTTTCTTTATGAAAACATTTATTGAGTACCTTTAGCAACACAACCATTTCTTTTTCACAATTACTAGTGTTTTGTGTGAAACACTAATAGGTTTCCAGGTAGGTTTTTAGGTTTTGAGTTTATGATAGTCCTCCATTATGAGTATTTTCTCCTGAGTTCTTCCAACATTGCCCTTCTCCCTTTAGTTTTCCTCTGCCTTGAACACTTCTGTATTCTTCCCTTGCATTTACCTTTTATTGTGCTTGGGATCCAGAGATCCAGCAGTTTCTCCCCCTTTCCTATCCCTCCTCTCTCCCTCTTGATCTCCACCTTCTGTTCCACTGATCTTCCCTATATCTTTGTGATATCCAATCCATCCTCATTTTTTCCCTTGTTTTTCTGTAGCTTCTACATATCAGAGAAAGCATTTGACCCTTGATTTTTCTGAGTCTTGCTTATTTCACTTTTGATGCTGTCCAGTTCCATCCATTACTGACAAATGACATAATTTTCATTCTTCTTTATGGCTAAATATAACTTCACTGTATATATATTCCACATTTTATTAACCCATTCTTCTATTGATGGGCATCTGGGTTCGTCCTGTAATTTGGCTATTGTGAAGGGTATTCCTATAAACATTGGTGTGGCTGTTATTGCCATATTATGCTGATTTTAGTTCTTTTGGATAAATACCAAGGAGTGGGATAGCTGGGTCATTGTGGTGGTTCCATTCCTAGTTTTTTGAGGATCTCCACACTTTCCATAGTGGTTGTACTGATTTGCAATTCCAGCAACCATATATGAGTGTATCTTTTCCTCCACATCCTTGCCAGCATTTATTATTATTTGTATTCTTGATAATTGTTCTCACCGGAGTGAGGTGAAATCTTAGTGTAGTTTTAAATTATATTTCCCAATTGCTAGAGATGTTGAACATTTTTTCAACATTTTTTCATATATTTGTCAGTTATTTGTTTTTTTTCTTTTGAGACATGACCTTTTGCCCATTTATTGATTTTTTTTTAAACTTTTTGGTGTTAAGCTTTTTGAGTTCTTTATATATTCTGGTTATTAATCCTGTCAGAGGAGTAGCTGGCATTTTCTCTTATTCTATAGACTCTCTCTTCATGCTCTTTTAATCATTTCCTTTGTTGTGCAGAAGCTTTTAATTTGATGGCATCCTATTTATTTGATTCTTGGTTTTATTTCTTTTATTTCTACCCTTTTTCCTCCCCCTGATCTACTTGCTCTACTCAGCTGATCCCCCTTCAATAATAATAATAATAAGACTAATGAGACAATCTTGCTAAGTTGCCAAGACTGTCTTGGTTATCCTTCTGCTTTAACCTCCCAAGTTGCTGGGATTACAGGTATGTGCCACCATGCCCAGCAGCATGGTGGGGAGTGGGGGCAGGTACCCAGGATTGAACTCAGGAGCACTTAACCACTGAGCCACATCCCCAGCCCTTTTTTTTTTATATTTTATTTTCAGACAGGGTCTCACTGCATTGCTTAGCGCCTCACTATTGCTGAGACTGGCTTTGAACTTGCTATCCTCCTACCTCAGCCTCCCGAGCCACTGGGATTACAGGCCACCGTGCCAGGCCAGCAGTACTCACCTTTTATCTTCCACTTTTAGAGTAGATCCAGGTTTAAGAAGCTACCATATTTCTTATATTCCCAGGGTCACAGGAACTTTGTAAATAAAACAACATTATCAATGCCATATTGAAAGAATATAGAGAAGAGAGAATTGCCTCTTCTGGGTTTCATAATATATAATTTCTTCAGTCTGTCCATTTAGACTCAGAGAAGCAGCATGAATTATCTAATTGGAGGAATGAGTTGAATCCATGAAAATAAGAAATGAAAAGGAGCCACTTAGTTACAGTTTGGGAAGTTGGGTTTAAAATAGATTTAAGTAAACAGTTCAGGACTGAGTTGATGTCAGATCCTGTATTGGTTTTGATTGTTTTGGATGTTGATTACTATAACCCTTTATGGTCCTTGATGTTAATTAAGTTGGCGATGTAGACTTGAAAGAGGAGTGTTTCGCTCTGGTGACAGAGTTGACCTTCAGCTCTGATGATTAATGTTCAGTAGAATTCAGGTCCTCAATAATATCTTGTCTGTTGCTACCATTCCTTTACTAGACTGTGAGGCCCATGTGGGTGGAAAAATTATGTTTCTCTGTTATATAACACAAAGTCTGATGGTAGACCCTCAAATATTAAAGGACTGAATCTAAAATGTAAAAACATCTATATGTATTAGAGATTGCTAATACTTATCTGCTCTGCCTTAAACTAATTCTTAATCCTTCATGTATTTTCTCAGATCTTTTTCATCATCTCTGCCCCTACTACATTAGTGTAAGTTACTGTTACCTCCCTGTCTCTGTTTTTTCTTCTTTTTTTTCTGTGGTGCTCAGGGTTGAACCTAGGGCCTTGTGTCATGCTAAGCGTGTGCTCTACCACTGAGTGATATCCCCAGCCCAAGAAAGCAGATTTTCTTTTCTGTGCCAGGGATCAAACCCTAGGCTACTCCTGCTGCTGCTTCTGTTTTTTAAATTATGTAGTGGGGATTAAACCCAGGGGCACTTTACCACTGAGATATAGTCCCATTTCTTAACTTTTTTTTTTTTTTAATTTTTTTTTTATTGTAAACAAATGGGATACATGTTGCCATTTTTTAACTTTTTTAAAAAAATTGTTTTTTAGGTATTGATGGACTTTTATTTTAGTTATTTATTTATCTGTGGTGCTGAGAGTCAAACCTGCTGCCTTACACGTGCTAGGCAAGCACTTTACAACTGATGCACAACCCTAGCTCCAGTCTTTTATTTTTTGATATTGGGTCTCTTTGAAGTTGCTGAGGTTGTCATAAAACTTGCAATCCTCCTGCCTTAGCCTCCTGAGTTGCTGGGAATACAGGTGCCACCATGCCCGGCCAAACCCTAGGCTTTTTGCATGGTAGGCAAGCACCATCATCTCTTGTCTGGACCACTTTAATAGCTTTCCAGTGTATCTTCTTTCTAACATTTGTGCTCCCCTGAAGTATATTCTCCAAGCAGTAGTTAGTCAGAGGTATCTTCTGAAAAGACAAATCAGATCATGTCACCTGCCTACCCTGATCTTTCAAGCTTCCCAGTATTTAGCTTTCATTTTTCAAATCTATTCATTCCTTTGCTGAGATTGGAGAGCTGGCATTTTGTTACTTGAGACATTCAAGAAGTATTTCTACTCCCTTCTTATCCCCACCAACAAAACATATACAGTAAAAGGAAATATTCCTGAAAAAACTCATAATCAGCAAGCAGAAAAATCCGAGGCCAGCCTCAGCAATTTATCAAGGCCTAAGCAACTTAGGAGACCCACCCCCCCCCATCTCAAAATAAAAAAATTAAAAGGGCTAGGGCTGTGGCTCAGTGGTTAAGTGCCCCGGGTTCAATCCCTGGTACCAAAAAATAAAATAAAAAAAAGTTTCATAGTTTGATTTAGCGTCTTTAAGTCCTGGTGAGATGGTAGATAACTCAGGTGTTTTAAAAAAGCTTCTAATTTTTTTCCTTTAGTCATTATATATAGGTAGAGAGATTCAAAATAATTACATTAACTTTTGAGTTTTTTCCCCCACCAAACTTTCAGTCTCTCTTCTTAAATGTTTGATAGTAACTGAGAGAGTATATATTGTGTATAAAATTTTACTCAGGGAAATTTATGACTTACCAAAGTTAATGGTTGAGAAATAATAAGTGACTTTATTAGTTTATAAGTTCTGGCTTACAAAACAGGCAGAACATCTTCAAGAGAGGAACAGATATTTTTAAGAATACATATCCAATTAGAATATTCATGTGAAAATTGATATACCTTTCTAATTTTCTCATCCAGTTTCTTTTCTTTTTCTTTTGGTACCAGGGATTGAACCCCAAAGGGCTTAACCCCTGAGCCACATCCCCAGCCCTTTTTGTATTTTATTTAGAGACAGGGTCTCACTGAGTTGCTTAGGGCCTTGCTAAATTGCTGAGGCTGGCAATTTGAACTTGTGATCCTCCTGTCTCAACCTCCCAAGCTGCTGGGATTGCAGGTGTGTGCCACTGTACTGGGCTCATCCAGTTTCCTGAAGACCTTTTAGCCTGTTGGCAGGACATGTCATGGAGCCATCTACTAAGCCTGTCTATAGGTATGAGGGAAGAAATGAAGAGAAAAATTTTCAAGCTCTCTCCACTCCAGATGGAGGAAGCTAACAAGGATCCCTACTAGAAAGACATCCATACTATCCAGACGGGAGGAATAGCAATCCACCATAGTGGTTAATAGTGTAGATAGGCCTTGTAGTCAAAGGGCCTGAGTTTGAGTCCCAGCTCTTTTACTCACTGGCTCTGTAACCTTGAGCAAATTGTTTAAATCTATGACTGAGTCTTCTTGTCTGTGACATAGAAATACTACTACTACTTATCTCAAAAATTCTGTAAGGATTAAGTGAGTTTTTAAGGGATTAAGTAGTGGTTAGTATGTTTTCAAAAATGTTAGTTATAGTCATTGTTCTCACAATTCTCACAATCACTGTTGTAATCCTGTTACCACTCAAAGGAGTATCTTGTTTTTGTGTTGTAGCAATTATGTTGTAATTTTTGATTTCTACATGTGTTTTCTCACACCCATTTTAAATTTGGATTTCAATTGCCTGTTATACTTGGCACATAATATACATTTGGGTCAATCTGCATAAAGACAGTTTGAGTTCCACTAAACGATAGGGCCTTTGTACAGAATACTTACAAAGTACGAACAAAACATAAGCAAGCTTTAACACTGATTTGCAAGGTCCAGTGGGGAAGAAAAGAATGATTCCTTGCCAAATATGAAACTGAGAGAGAGATGTGTCCACTTTTTGGTTGTTGTGATATGCTGTAATCAAAGAATGTAGAATTGTTCCCCAATGTAGAATGTAGAATTTGTGTCCCCAAGGAGCCTGAGTCCTTTATCTGTCAGTTCTGTTGTCCCAGGTTGTCTGTCCCACACAAATGGCTATTGGTCCTTAATTTTTGGTACTGGGGATTGAACCCAGGGGCACTCCCAGCCCCAGCTCTTATTTTCTATTGAGATGGTGTCTCATTAAGTTGCTTAGGGCTTCACTGAGTTGTTGAGGCTTGTTTTGAACTTGAAATCCTCCTGCCTCAGCCTCCCAAGTCACTGGGATTATTTAACTAAATGTTGACTCCATAAAACAAAAGGACTCTTGACTCTGTCCCAACACTCCAACACTGGACACAGATAATTCACTAATCTTTAAGAAATATGGAACTAAAAAGTTGATCACAAGTGTATATTTTAGATGTAGCATTGGCTACTCAAAACTTATCAACTAGGGCTGGGGAGATAGCTTAGCTGGTAGAGTGCTTGCCTCACAAGCACAAGACCCTGAGTTCGATCCCCAGTACCACACACACACACAAAATTTATCATTAGAGTTCATGATCCACTTTTATACATGAGGTACACAGATTTCTTTCTTTCTTTCTTTTTTTTTTTACATTAGGATTCATTTTGACAGAATTATAAAAGCATGGAATATATAATTTGCTCTCTTTTGGTCACTAGTACTTTCCCTTTCTCTCCCCTCCTCTCTCCTTCTGTTCCCTTCCCTCTAATCTGTTGATCTTTTTGCTATTAGTTTTTTTTTTTTTTTTAATTAGTGTCTTGTAGATGTACAGGATGGTGAGATTCACTGTGATATGTTCATATATGCACATAATAAAGTTAGGTCAGATTCATTCCACTATTCTTCCCTTATTCCATCCCTCTTCCTCCCCCTTTAGCCCCCTTCTTCTACTTCACTATTCTGTGTTCATGGAATTCCCCCTCTCCATCTTTCTTTTTTCCTTATTTTGAATTAGCTTCCACATATCTGAGAAAACATCAAACCTTTGACTTTCTGGATTGGGGTTATTTCATGTAGCGTGATAGTCTCCAGTTCCATTCATTTACTGGCAAATGCCATAATTTCATTCTTCTTTATGGCTGAATAATTCTCCATTGTGTATATATACCACATTTTTTTTAATCCATTCATCTGTTGAGGGACACCTAGGTTGATTCCATAGCTTGGCTATTGTGAATTGAGGCACACAGATTGCTAAGTAATTCCTAAGATTGCTAAGGGAATTTTTGGGTTTGGTTACCCAAAAGAGACTTATTGCAAAGACATATTTATGGTTATTGGTTTGCAGAAGTGTTATAGGTCCCCAAAAAGAAATTATCTCAGGGATCCCTTACCAAAATTATACTCAAGGAGTTTTGGATAAATAATATGAATGAAAAAGATAAGTCCTTTCCTTTATAGAATCTTTTGCTCATTGTAGGAGTTAAGATTTTGATGTAAATAATTGCTAACTGCTGTGGGAATTCAGAATAGGGAGATAGTTTTTGTTTGGGTTTTTTTTGTGAGGGCGGGTACTGGGGATTGAATCCAGGGGTACTTTTCCATTGAGCTACAGCACCAGCTTTTTAAATTTTTAGTTATAGATGGATATAATGCCTTTTTTTTTTTCTTTTTTAATGTGTTGCTGGGTATCGAACCCAGTGCCTCACACATACTAGGCAAGCATTCTACTGCTGAGCCACAACCTTAGCCCTCATCTCCAGCCTTTTTAATTTTTTATTTTGAGACAGGGTTTTGCTAAGTTGTTGAGGCTGGTTTCAAACTTGGGGTCCTTCTGCTTCAATGCCCCAAGTCATTGGGATTACAGGTGTGTGCCACCACTCCCAGCAGTATTTTTGTGTGTGTGTGTTGGGGGTGGGGTTGTCTACGGGGAATTGAACTCAGGGCCACTCAGCCACTGAGCCACATCCCCAGCCCTATTTTTATTTTATTTAGAGACAGGGTCTCACTAAGTTGCTTAGGGCCTTGCTAAATTGCTGAGACTGGCTTTGAACTCTTGATCCTCCTGCCTCAGCCTCCCAAGCTGCTGGAATTACAGGCGTGCGCCTCTGTGCCTGGCCCAACAGTATTTTTGACCAACAGTGTTTGGAAAAAACTCAATAAATTTAGTAGGATTGGTAATATTCATAAAAATGAAGAATAATCTGAGCATGTGGAAATGAAGTGTATTATAAATGTCCTTATTAAGGACAGGAGTTATTTATTTATTTGTGTGTGTGAATGTGCTACGAATTAAACCCAGGGCCTTGTGTAATGCTAAGTGCATGTTCTTCTACTGAGCTGTGCCCCCAGTTCTATTAATGTATTTTCTTTTTCAAATAGTCTTCTTTTTCACCACTTTAGATAATACTGCTACTTATCATCATCATGAAAGCTAACATTTATTGACTGCCTGCTATATACCAGAACCTGTTCTGAGGGTTTATATTCTTGACTCACTTCACTTACCTATTATTATTATTATTTTTAAGATCTAGCAACTTACATTTTATATCCAAGTATGCCTTAGCATTTTCATTCGGGGCACCATTTACTTTTGTTGTTGTAGTGCTGAAGATCAAAGGACCCAGGGCCTCAGGAATGCTAAGTGAGCACTCAAGCATTGAGTTTCACCCCCAGCACTCTTTCTCTGTATTTTAAAGGAAATGAGACCTGAGACCCAGACAGATTGAGTAATCATCTTGCCCAAGGTCACACAACTGTGGAGTAGTTTGGATTCCAACCATTGATGTCAGACACTAGTACCAGTCACAACTGGTCCGCTAAGCTAAATGTTTTCTTTGTATACTCTCTCTCTTTTTTATTTTTCCTGCTTTGTTCCTTCCTGCCAAGCATTGCCTTTTTCCCTTTTACATTTATATCAGAGTTACACATGTATATGAAGAGTTCATCAGCAAGGTCTGGTATGGTAACACATGCTTGTAATTCCAGCAGCTCAGGAGGCTGAGGCAGGAGGATCAAAAATTCAGTCAGCCTTAGCAACTTAGGGAGAGCCTAAGCAACTTAACCGACCCTATCTCAGAATAAAAAAAAAAAAGGACTGGAGTTGTTGCTAAGTGATTAAGCACCTCTGAGTTCAATCCCTGTTACCAAAAAAAAAAAAAAAAAAAAAAAAAAGTCCATCAGTAAGTATTATAAGTTAGGATAAGTTGCAGTCCCTAGGACTAGGGCTATAGATCAGTGATAGAGAGTGTGCCTAGCATGCCCGAGGCCCTGAGTTTGATCTCTTGAGAGGATCTCCTTTTATTAGAATTTTAAGGAAACTTATTTGTTGCTTGCTAGGACAGGGAGGTATTAGAGGAGAAGCTTTGTATTTGAGACTGTCTCCCCTTCATCTCTTTCTAGCTTGCTTGCTTTATGTTGTACCTTATCTGTGAGCATGGGATAGCTAATATTCAGGACATCTCCAGTTGAGGGAGATGTCAGTCTTAAATCCTAGTAGTTCTCCAGTTCACTCAATGTTTGCCAAGAATTTCAATCTTTCCTCAGGTTTTTCTTTCAGTTATCACTTCCTAGGTATAGGTTACCATCCTCCCTCACCTGGAATTCTGCAACAGTCTTCTGACATTGCCACCAGTTTGTTCTATATACAGCAGCTCAAATCATTTTTCTGAAATGTAAATCTGGCTAATACCCCTTTTGATAGGCCAGACATAGTGGAGCATGCCTGTAATCCCAGTGACTAGTAAGGCTGAGGCAGGAGGGTAGGCATTTTGAGGCCAGACTCACCAATTTAGCAAGACCCTGTCTCAAAATAAAATAGAGTGGACTGGAAATGCAGCTCAGAGGTAGAATGCTCCTGTATTCAATCTCTAGTACCCAAAACAAAATAACAACAAAATCCCCAACAAAATCAAGGATAAAGCCTTGATCTCTAAATTCCTTAGACTGTTTTTTCATAGTTATCTTAGGTTTCTCCTTAACACTTGCCATTTTCTTTCCATACTCTTGCAGTTTAAACCAGTCAGACTTCCAGTGATTCCTCATGTACACTCCTTTACCTCATATATACTCCTTTACCTCTGAGGATACATGCAGGAATAAAGATGCAATAATAGCTGTTCTATGTGCAACCTAGCCAGGTGTAGTGGCACACACCTCTAATCCCAGCTACTCAAGAGGCTGAGGCAGGAGGATTGTGAGTTGGAGGCCAGCTTCAATAATTTAACAAGACCCTATCTCAAAATAAAAGATAAAAAGGGCTGGGGATGTAGCTTAGTGTTAAAGCACCCCTGGGTTCAATTCCCAGTGCCAAAAAACAAACAAACAAAAAATGTGCAGCATAGCACTATGAAAACCAGCAAAGCCGTACTACTTAGTGGTCTCCTAGGAGTAGCAGAAATTGGGTTCTCAGAGTAGAGAGAACTTAATTTGCTCAGGATCAAACGCAGTTTAATAAGCAGGTTATCTTTTACTGCTTTAGTTTCAGGAATTTTGACAGTATGGAGCAGAGCCATTTTAAGTGTTCTGTTTTTCTTTTTTCTTATTCTACTTTTGCCCACACTCCTTTCAGTCTTGTTCATGTGATTCACATTTCTCTCCCTTAAATAGTTTCTGATTGATTTGTTTTGTCACCGTATTGTATGTACATCTCATTTTGGCATAACTTTTCTTTCAGAAAAAGGGAGATAGGGTGGTGGGATTATGCTGTAGATATGGGTCCTTAAATACATGAAGGGTTGCATTTTGCTACTTTTCTTAGTTTAGGACTCATAGTGTGGTATTTATTATAGTAGAACACCTAAAGCATAATGGACTTCTTTTACATATGAATGGCAACTGGCTTGGTACAGAGCTTCTGGGTGGCAATATTTTGTTTATTTCAGTACGAATTTTGGTTAGGGCCAAGTGGGAGTCAAACTTGTATTCATACAGTCTCTGGTCCAACTTGTATAAAATGCCTTTGACCAAGAAAATCCTTCTTTTTTAAAAAAAAAAAACAAGGTAAATATTATTTTTCTAAGGACCAAACTTTATTTCCTCCCATGATTAGTTTAAGATAACTTTTTGAATTGGGCCTGGTGGTGTGTGCCTATAATCTGTCACGTAGGAGGCTGAGGCAGGAGAATCACAAATTCCAGGTCAGCCTCCCCAACATAGGGAGACCCTGTGTCAAAGTGAAAAAATAAAAAAGGTGACTGGGGATGTAACTCAGTGGTAGAGCATCACTGGGTTCAATTCCCAGTACACACACACATATATGTGTGTATATATATATGTGTGTGTATATATATAAAGAGGAATGATTTAATGATTTAATATATATCGTAGATTTAAAATATGATGAGGTTTTTTTTGTTGTTTTTTTTTGGCACTAAGGATTGAATCCAGGGGTACTCGGCCATTGAGCCACATCCCTATCCCTGTTTTGTATTTTATTTAGAGACAGGGTCTCACTGAGTTGCTTAGCGCCTCAGTGAAGCTGAGGCTGGCATTGAACTTGTGATCCTCCTGTCTCAGCCTCTCGAGCCATTGGGAGTCAAGCATGGTGGTGTATGCCACCATGGCCAGCTATGATGAGGTTTTTATGGAATGATTAAAAATAGTAGTAGTAGGGGCTGGAGAGATAGCTCAGTTGGTAGAGTGCTTGCCTTGCAAACATAAGGCCCTGGGTTTGATCTCCAGCACCGCCAAAAAAAAAAAAAAAAAAAAAAAAAGGTATAAAAGCTATGAATAAACATGGAAAAATACTTGCTATATCATTGAGAGGAGAATGATTTTCTTCTTAGACTGAGTATTAAGCTTTGATAACTCATGAAGGAGGAGAAAGATAGAGGACATCTTGCTTGCCAATCAGAACAGCCAAGTGAATTCCAGTGGTCAGTTGGCTGACAGATGTCATAGTGCATTTTTTTGTCCAAATATTTGACAAATGTAAAAAAATGTAATAAAAGAGGGTATGCAAATTTATAATTCTAACAGTTTTTGTATGTATTGAACAGGGCAGTGAAATTATATGATTCCTATCTTTAAAAATGTTAACTTTCAAACAAAAAGGAAATGGTGATTTCTTGAGAGACAGTATGTTCTTCTTTAACGCTAAGTTTTAAAGCGGGAAGGTTAAAAACGAGAACTAGTGCCACAAGGTTTGGAAATTTCTGATGAGTAGGACAGCTAGAACAAAGCAGTTATTCCCTCTGCCTGTGGAATGAGGTCACTGGTTGCAGAGTCAGTGTGAATAGGATTATTTCCTATAATCTCAAGGATGCCAGTTGTAGATTTGGTTTTACAGCAAGGTCAGAGAAACTCAGGAGCTGAAGCCAGAGTTTTGTTTTTTTGAGGGGTTGGATACAATGCTAATATAGTCTCTTATTTCTCCCTTTACTTGTAAGGAGCCTTCGGGAAAAATACTCTGCCTGGGCCTTCTCTTTTTAGCCTTGACTGCCAGGGATTTCATATTGGCTGGAATCTTCATAGACATAGAGCCTAAGTATTATGTAATGACTATTTCCTCCTTTTCCTTTACAGATAATAGTGTGGAAGAGGGAAGATTGTGTGTTGGAGCCCCTCCTAGCTTTGAATCTAAAAACACTGCTTTTAAATTAGCTTCATAATAAGATAGACAGCGAGTTTATTAGTGAATCTTATATCTTTAATAATCTTTAGGAAATAATTGATAATGGTTAGTCATATAGTTTTTCTTTAAATATTTAATATTTTTAACTTTGAAATAATATGCACTTATTTTCATAAGTGAACAATATAAAGATGTGTAAGGATTTAAAAACTTAAAAACCTGATAACCTCACATGTCTACCTAATGCACTTATTATGCAATTGATCCATTTAAAGTAATCTAGTAGTTTTTAATGTATTCAGAGTTGTACACCTACCAACACAATTTTAGAACATTACTGTCATTCCCATAAGAAACCCCTTACCTCAGCAGTCATTCACTGTTTTCTCTAGCCCTCCTCAGTCATATGTAACCACTTCCTGTCTGTATAACTACCTATTCTAGATACTTTATTTTATTAAATTTTTTTTTGTTATAGATGGACACAGTACCTTTTATTTTTCTTTATTTTTATGTGGTGCTCAGAATTGAACCCCATGCTTCACACATGCTAGGCAAGTGCTCTACCACTGAGCCACAACCCCAACCCTAGATATTTTATATAATTGAAATTATACAATATATCTTCTTTTCTGGCTGGCCTAAAATTTTTGAGGTTCCTCCAAGTTGTAGCATGTATTAGTACTTTGTTCCTTTTTATATATGAATAATATTCCATTGTGTGGATATACCACATTTTGTTTACTTATCAGTGACAGTCATTTATTTTGTTTTTTCCAGTACTGGGGGTTGAACCCAGGAGTGCTGTACCACTGAGTTAGAGCCTCAGTCCTTTTTATTTTGAGACAGGTTCTCTCTAAGTTGCTGAGGCTCGCCTGGAACTTGAGGCCCTCCTGCCTCAGTCTCTTGAGTAGCTGGGATTGTAGGTGCATACCACCGTGCATGGGTATTCAGTTGTTTTCACTAGACACGGTTGGTTATATATTTATTTCTTGCTGTAATGGGGGTTAAATTCAGGGGCACTTGATCACTGAGCTATATTCCCAGCACTTTTTTGTATTTTTTTATTTTGAGACACTGTTTCACCATGTTGCCCAGGTTGCCCTTGAACTTGCAATTCTCTTTCCTCAGACTTCTAAGTAGCTGGGTTTTACAGGCACCACCATGCCTTGACTGGTTGTTGAAATTTATTAAAATTACATGGAATTAAGAATTCCATTCATCAGTTTCATTAGCCTCATGAAGCTCTAGCTGCCATAGTTGATGTGCATATATAGCATTCTTTTATCATAAAAATTTTTATTAGATGGCACTGGTATACATAGGTTAACCTCATGTGTGACTGACATTTAAATCCATTGTGAAATGCTTTTTAAAAATGAGCTTTTTTTTTGGTACCAGGGATTGTGTGGTGCTTAATCAGTAACCAGTAAGCCACGTCGCCAGCCTGTTGTTTTTCTGTTTTTTATTTTGAGACACTGGGGCTGGCTTTGAATTTGCTATCCTCCTATCTCAGTCTCCCCAGCTACTGGGATTATGTGCCCCCACATCTGGCCTGATGGAAGTTTTATTGTTCTTGACAGTTTTATGTGGCAAATGAAAAGCAAATATGGTTTATGGTCTGCAAATTCTTGATCTGTAGATTCAACCAACTGTGAATCAGAAATATTTGGGAAAAAAATTATGTCTATGATTCTCAGTACCAAAAAAGAAATTTGTGAATTCTGAATATGTAGAGACTTATTCCTTGTCATTATTTCCTAAACAGTACAATATAGCAAGTATTTGCATTGTATTAGGTATCACAAGTTATCTAGAGATGATTTAAAGTATACAGAGGATGTCTGTAGTTTTATGCAGCTATTACTATGCCATTTTATATAAAGCATATGTGAATTTTGGTATTCTCCTGGGTCCTAGAACCAATTTCCTTTGGATACTAAGGGAAAACTATAGTTTTCAGTGAAAAATGTTTTACTTAGTACTATTTATGTTTTAAGTACATGTTGTTTTTACATGATAATTCTAAACCAGAATAAAGGATACACATTGAAAGGTAAATCTTCTCAGGTGTGCCCCTCAATTCTTCACTGAGTAGCATGACCTGGAACAAGATTTTTCTGGTGTATTCTTCTAGATATTTTCCACCTTTGTACCAGCATGTGTGTGGATCTCCTCTTCCATTTACATTTTTACATTAATATATTTTGGAGATTGTTCTCTATGGCTATCTATAAATCTGTCTTGTTGCACGGTGTTTTGTTATAAATTATTAATAATCTACTTTCTTTAATAGTAATAGGTCAAGAGTCTGAACTGCATACTGATCCACATACTTGAAATAATAGGCATAAAAATATCAGAGCTGACATCTACTAGGAAACTAAGGAACCTGAGCCTAGCTAGAAGATTTTACTTTTGCATAGAGTTAGACCCTAGGGTAGCCAGAGTAGTCTATAAGAAATCACTTTCCAAAGTACTGAAAATAAATTATTAGGAAATATAAGAGAAAAAAAACCCCATTCATAGTAGCATAGAAGTATAAAATATCTCAGAAGAAAGCCACAAGAAATATGAAAATCCTGTGTGATGAAAACTAGAATATTGTCAACTAGATAACCTGAAAACCTTAGTAGTACAAAAGGTTGGAAATGCTGATCAAATATGATAAACATCCCATTAGGAGTACAGCTAGGATAATCCCCCAAGGGCTAAAATGGAAAAGAATTAACAAACTAGAGCAGTAAACTAGAGCTGATGCTTTAGAAAATTGGAAGATGTATGGGCAGTTGTTAATGGTCTGTTGTTCCTAGTGGAATAGCCTCCCACCTTTAAATAGCCCAGCTAATTTACACAAGTAGTCATGCCTGAATTTGAATTCTGCATTAAAACCTGTGAACTCTGGTAATTTGGGCAAATCCTCTGTATGTCTCAGCTTCCTCACCTTCTCAAAATGGGACAACACTGGTTCTTACTTTTTCTGGTGGCTGTGAAGTTTAAATTAAATGGATCTAAATTATTAGCTAACTTTTTTTTTTTTTTTTAGTGTTTCCTATGTTTCATGGCAGTGCTGTAAGTGTTGTACATAAACTAATTTCTCTTCACAATGGATATGAGCTGCTCTGAACTGAATCTGACTCCATCCTCACTCCAAATCTGTATGTTGAAACCTTTATTCCTAATGTGATGATATTTGGAGATGGAGCTAAAGGAGGTAGTTAGGTGTTACGATATGTGGTGTCCCCCAAAAGCTTCTGTGTTAATACAGGAGGTGAAATAAAGAAAACTATTTGAATGAACTACTGAATGGTTAACTATAGGTAGATAGGGTGTGGTCACTGGAATGTTCCCTGCGGGATTATGTATTTTGTCCCCAACTCCTGAGGTTCTCTCTCTCTCTCTCTGCTTCCTGATGTCATGAACTGAGCAGCTTTCCTCCAACATATCCGTCTACCATAATGTTCTTCTGCTTCACCTCAGGCCCAGAGCAATGGGGTCTGTGGATCGTGAACTGAACCCCTGAAACTTGGGCCCAAAACAAACTTATCCTTTTCTAAGCTGTTCTTGTAGGTTGTTTTGGTCCTTGGGATACAAAGCTGACTAACATGTTAGGTTTAGATAAGATAATGAGAGTAGGACCTTCATGGGATTAGTGGCCTTATAAGAAGACATATCAGTAAACTTGTGCTCCCTTCTCTCCTTACCATGTGAGTTCACAGCAAGAAGCTGGATATCACTGGGGAATCAAACTGAGTGACATCTTGATCTGGGATTACCAACCTCTAGAACTGTGAGATATAAATTCCTGTTGTTTAAGCTTCTCAGTCTGTGGTTTCTTATTATGGCAGCCCAAGCTTATACATAAAGTAAGGAAGACATTCTTTTTTTTAAAAACCTTTATTTTATATATTTATTTTTATGTGGTGCTGAGAATCAAACCCCACACTTCACTTGTGCTAGGCAAGCACTCTACCATTGAGTCACAACCCCAGACCCAGGAAGACTTAACATAGAGACATGTAGATTCAAATGGCTAATTAGGGATAAGAGACAAGATGGTGAATCAGGGAGTTGGAAGTGCAATCCTTATTTTCATAAAGTAAGAACCCTTAAAGGGTCATATACTCAGTGAAAGCCAGAACTATAAAATATTCACAGGGAGATGACCAGAAAGTTTATCCATCTTAGGACTCTGGATAGATGGGGTGTAGGGATGTGAATTAGGATTCATAACTGTAGGCAGGCATGGTGTCACATGCCTGTAATCCCAGAGACTAGGTGACTGAGACAGGAAGATCACAAGTTTGAGACCAACATTAGCAATTTAGCAAGGCCCTAAGCAACTTAGCAAGACCCTGTCTCAAAATAGAAAAATAGACTGGGGATGCAGCTAAGTGGTAGAGCACCCTGAGTTTAATCCCCAGTACCTCAAACGAAAAAATAAACAAACATAAAAAAGACTTAGGCATTTTTAAAAAAATTAGTTAAAGTTAAAAACTGAGGGGTTAACAGATGAGGAGGGTATTATTGAATTCTGAATGTAGACTAGAGAAAAATTATTCATTGTACAACAAAGAAAAAGATGAAAAATGTAAAAGAGAAGTTAAGCAACACTGTGGATAAAATGAAAAAGTCCAATATTGTTAATAGAAATTTGTCAGTGGAGGCATCATAAGGAGACTAAAGGAAAGGCAATATTTGAAGATGAGTAATCAGACTTCTTAAAATTAACTAGGAGAAAAGACCAATTATTCACAGAGGAATGACAGATTGATTTAATACTTCCTCTGGTAATAACAGAGCTGCTGAGAAAAGTGGCTAGCAATAAGCTTTTTCCTAGCTAAATTATTAAAAAATGAAAGTAAAATAGACATTTTAGACAGAAATACTAGATATAAACTTAGGGTTGTCAGGAATTTTCCTTTTTGCCCTGCTATATCCCTAATGCCTTGAGCTGTCCTGGTACATAATAGGCATTTAGTAAACATTTGCTGAATCAGTGAAAAAATTGAACAGACTCTCACAGTTGCTTCCAGAAGAGAGGAATTGAAATGAAAAGTAAGTGTTGAGATACAAGAAAGGAATTTAAGTAAAGAAATTGTCAAACATGGGTTGCTGAGTTTGAATGTACCACCCCCAAAATTCTTGTCTTGAAAACTTAATCTCCAATGCAATAATGTTGAGAGGTAGGGCCTTTAAGAGGCAGAGCCTTCATGAATAGATTAATGTTATTATCACAGGAGTAGGTTCATTATTATGAGGGTTGGTTTATTATAAAAGTGAGTTTGGGGGATGTAACTCAGTGGTAAAGCACCCCTGGGTTCAATCCCCAATACTACCCCCACCTGCTCAATTGTACTATCTATAATAAAAAGACTATTTCACTAAAAAAAAAAAAAAAAAAAAAAAAAAAAAAAAAAAGGTGAGTGTGGCTTTCTTTCTCTCTTTAGATGTGTTTGTGTTAATCAACTTTTTATCTCTTTGACCGAAATACCTGATTAGAACAGCTTAGAGGAAGAAAATTTTATTTTGACTCACAGTCTCAGAGGTCTTGGCCAACTCCATTGCTTTGGGCCTGAGGTGACACAGGGCATCATGGCAGAAGAATGTGGCAGAGGAAAGTTGTTTAACTTGTGGCAACAAGGAAGCAGGAGAGAGCCAGGCAGGGGCCAAGGACAAATAATTGTCCGTAAAGCTACACCCTCAGCAACCTATTTCCTCTAGTAACACCCCACCTGCTTATAGTTATCTCCTGATAGTTCATTCAAATTATGAATCCATCAAATGACTTAATCCACTGATGAAATTACAGCTCCCATAATTTAATGATTCCACCTCTGAACATTGTCTCCTTGCTTAACACATGAGCGTTTTGGGGAACTTTCTAGGTACAAACCATAACAAGCTATTTGATGCAAAGTTATTATTACTACATGAAACTTATCAGTACTCACTGATTTAGAATTTAACCCCTATGTTAGATGCAGTTCCATCATAGTTTTATTTTTTGGGGGGAGTACAGTGCTAGGGGTTGAACCCAGGGCTGCTGTAGTGTTGTGCTACATTCCCACCTTTACCCCATTTAAAATTTTTTGTTTTATTTTGAGAAAGAATCTTGCTAGGTTTCCCAGGCTGTTCAAGAACTTCTGATCCTCCTGCCTCAGCCTATGGAATGGCTGGGATTACAGGTGTGAGCCTCTGTGCCTGACCCATTCCCTGATGTTTTATTTATTTATTTAGGTACTAGGGATTAAATCCAGTGGTACTTTACCACTGAGCCACATTCCCAGCCCTTTTTATTTTTCATTTTGAGACAAGGTCTTACTAAATTGCTGAGGCTGACCTTGAATTTGTGATTCTCCTGTCTCACTCTTTGAGTTGCTGGGATTACAGGCAGGTGCCATCACATCCAGCCCTTTGATGTTTTAATTTTTGTTTTCTTTTTAGTATTTGGTATTGAACCCACAGGTACTTTACTACTGAGCTACATCCACAGCCCTTTTTTATTTTGTGGTAGGTTCTTACTAAGTTGTTTAGGGCCTTGATAAACTTGCTTGAACTTGCTATCCTTCTGCTTCAGCTTCTAGAGTCACTGGGACTACCATTGTGTATCACCATGCTTGGTCCATTCCCTGATGTTTTAAATTTCAGTTTTCATATTTTTAAATTATCTGGATTTCTTATTGTTTCTCTTTCATTTTCTTTTTTTAATTTATTTTTTTAAATTTATTTTTATTGTAAACAAATGGGATACATGTTGTTTTAGTTTATTCATGGAGTAACAGCATACCATTTGCGTAATCATACATTTACATAGGGTAATGATGTTTGATTCATTCCGTTATTTTTTTCCTTCCCCCCACCCCTCCCACCTCTCTTTTCCCTCTATATAGTCCCTCCTTCCTCCATTCTTGTCCCCCTCCCACCCCCCATTAAGTGTCATCATTCGCTTATCAGTGAGATCATTCCTCTTTTGGATTTCTGAGATTGGTTTATCTCACTTAACATGATATTCTCCAATTTCATCCATTTGCCTGCAAATGCCATAATTTTATTATTCTTTGTAGCTGAGTAATATTCCATTGTATATATATACCACAGTTTCTTTATCCATTCATCAATTGAAGGGCATCTAGGTTGGTTCCATAGTCTGGCTATTGTGAATTGAGCAGCTACCAACATTGATGTGGCTGTATCTCTGTAGTGTGCTGATCTTAAGTCCTTTGGGTATAGGCCGAGTTGTGGGATAGCTGGGTCAAATGGTGGGTCCATTCCAAGTTTTCTAAGGAATCTCCACACTGCTTTCCAGAGTGGCTGCACTAATTTGCAGTCCCACCAGCAATGTATGAGTGTACCTTTTTCCCCACATCCTCGCCAACACCTATTGTTGCTTGTGTTCTTGATAATCGCCATTCTAATTGGGGTGAGATGGAATCAGTGTAGTTTTGATTTGCATTTCTCTTATTACTAAAGATGTTGAACATTTTTTCATATGTCTGTTGATTGCTTGTAGATCTTCTTCTGTGAAGTGTCTGTTCATATCCTTGGCCCATTTATTGATTGGGTCATTTGTATTCTTGGTGTAGAGTTTTTTGAGTTCTTTATATATTCTGAAAATCAGTGCTCTATCTGAAGTATGAGTGGCAAAGATATTCTCCCACTCTGTAGGCTCTCTCTTTGCATTGCTGATAGTTTCCTTTGCTGAGAGAAAGCTATTTAGTTTGAATCTATCCCAGTTATTGATTCTTGCTTTTATTTCTTGTGCTATGGGAGTCCTGTTAAGGAAGTCTGATCCTAAGCCAACAAGGTGAAGATGTGGACCTACTTTTTCTTCTATAAGATGCAGGGTCTCTTTCATTTTCACTTGTTATTTTATTTTTTTGCTTTTGTTTCATAGTTTCTTATTTTTTTTAAGGATTTTTTTCTTTAGTTAACTGAGGATTCCAACTGTACTTATTTTAAATTCAGATTCACATTCTGTTATATTTACATTTTTTCTTATTGTTGCTTTTGTTTTTCTTGGCCTTGGTGTTTTTCATTTGATAGTTATTTTTTGTAAAAGTGCATTATGGCAGGGGGGCTTTCAAGTAAGAATCTAGTCTTAAGTTAGGTCCTCTGGATTTTTGTCTGTAATAATGTGAGGTCCGGAGAATCTTGTCGCTATGTTCTGGTCTTGGCTCTGAGACTTTTTGTTTCATCCTAATTCCCAAGGTTGACGTTCTGCTCCCTATGCAACCTTCTTTAAAGTATAAGAGATGTCCTTTTCATTGACATCTCTCTTTTTTTTTTTTTTTAAGGAAAATTTTTAATAATAATTTTATTTTTTTAAATTTATTTTTATGTGATGCTGAGGATTGAATGCAGTGCCTCACACGTCCTAGGCAAGCACTCTACCACTGAGCCACAACTCCAGCCCTGGTTGACATCTTTTGCCTTAATTTAGCTCTTTTGCTTAGCCTACATTTGAAGACTTTTTACTGTCATTAGTGTTTTGCTTTCTTGGATTCTGTTTTGTAGCATTCTTGAAATTTGGTCCCCAGAATTGAATTCCTTTTTCTGATGTTTAAATTCCTTAAACATCACCATCTGTTCTTATCTTGTACCCTTCAAATTCATTTTCTTTTCCCTCGCACGGGTCTCTTTGAGACACCATGAATACATAGTACCTAAGCTTCCCCCTTGCAGTTTACTCACTTCTCCCTCTGGAGTGATCTCCCTCTACCTTTCTTACTTATCTAGATTCTGACAGTTTTCAAGGCCCATTTCAAGGAATATTTCTCCATGAAGACTTTCCTAATTACCTTCAACCTCATTCTTAGAACTCTTGGTTTCATGGTCTTTACCATTGTTTCTCAGCCTTGGTATTATCAGTATTTTTGGTATAATTGTTCTTTGTTCTGGGAACTGTTCTGGACACTGTAAAGTGTTTATCAGCATCCCTGGTTTCTACCTACTAAATGTCAGTAACATCACTTAGGAACTTAAGTAGAAATACAGATTCTCAGGCCACTGCATGCCATTGAATCCAGAAAAGAAGATAGTTGAGCCCAGCACTGTGTGCTTTAACAGCCCTCCAGATGGTTTTGAGGCTTGCTAAAGTTTGAGATTCACTTCCTTGGAAGATTGCATTTTTCTCTCACATTTTAATTAATTAATTAATTAAAGAACCATTGTTATGTTATTGATTAACATAATGGCAAATTTATGCTTATGGATTAGTTACTAATTGCACAGTCCAATCTTTTTGAGGTAGTGTTAGGTATTCAGAGAGATGTGTGCTTTCTACATTTATGGAAAAGAATAATTGGGAAGAGGATTTGAACACATATTTATATTCAGTAAAAACAAATAGATTTTAGCAGTAAGTACTTCCTGAAAATGGAGTGGGCCTTGTGAAAAGTATTGAATGACCATCTCTTGGAAGTGTAAGTGGACTGGATGTCATTTATAGTGAAGCTTTCATTTATTTATTCACTTATTTATTTGTTTTCATTTGTAATGTAGAACAAGGAGTAGAACCTTTAAGTGTCCTTTCCAGGCTTTGTCTTGTGTTTTCCTGTTATATCAACACTCCTCCGCCCACCCCATGGCACTTAGCTCTAATCTTAATGGATTACTATTTGGTGCTTTCTGAAATTTAGCACTTTTCCTGCATGTATGGTCTTTGACCTTTCTTAGGAGCTGGCATATCCAGTCTTTGTATAGGAATCCTTCTTTGTGAAGTTCTGTACTGACTTTGGAAAGTGCTCTTGGTTTTTTGTCAGGAAACTTCTTGATATCTGCTTATTCTCAGGAAGAAGTTACTTGTCACTCTAGTTTTAAAATCCCTCACAGCTGGGTGTGATGGTGCACACCTATAATTCCAGCAACTCAGGAGGCAAGGCAGCAGAATCACAAGTTCAAGGCCAGCCTTGGCAACTTAGTAAAACCCTGTCTCAAAAATAAAATAAGGATTGGGAATGTAGCTCAGAGGTAGAGTACACCTGATGGAGGGGCGGGGTGAAGGCTCTCATCTACTTCTGGCTTATTTGGGCATGAGTAGAATGGAAGGGTTTTCCATGGTGGGGGTTTTTTTTTTTTTTTTGTACTGAGGATTGCACCCAGAAGTGTTTTACCACTGAACTCCATGCCCAGTCCCTTGTATTTTTTATTTTGAGACAGCATCTTGCTAAGTTTATGAGGGTCTTGCTAAGTTGCTGAGACTGGCATTGAACTTGTGACAGCCTTCTCTGTCACTGGGATTATGGACACATGTCACCATGTCCAGCCTATGATGAGTTTTAAATAAGAAATGTTTGTAACTTAAAGCTTAGAAAGATCTCTAACATGAAAATGGTGTTCTACTGTAGGAATAATGTGACTCTCTCCCTCCTTCTGAGGGGTGTGGAACAGAGATTTTTGCATTGGGTATGAGATTATATTGTGCGACATAGAAGAACTCTCTTCAATGGAGAACTTTTTTCTCAAGAATTAGACTTAGTAACGGAATCCCACCTCTGATATTGGCACATAGTAGATGGTCAAGAAATGTTGCTGAGGTAAAACAAATTTGTAAAATTTCTTCATGGCATCTTCTTTTTTTCTTTTATAGTTAAAAGAGCCAAATTCCAGGGTTCACCAGGTAAGTACAGCCTTCTATTATTTTGTTCCTTCTCCTTCCATATTTGCTGTGATTTAAAGTGATCTTTTAAAAAATTATTAATTTTATGTAGTCCATTGGTTAAATTCAATAATTTAATTCATTAATTCACAAAAGTAATTCATAACATTATTAATTAAAATCAGCGCTATTGTAAAACATTAAAGTTGTTTGTATATCTGTGTTTGTCAGTGAGTCTCCTTATCTCTTAGTCAACCCAATTCTTCTTCTCAAAAATAACTATTTTGGGGCTAGGGCTGTGGCTCAGCGGTAGAGTACTTGCCTAGCATGTATGAGGCACTGTGGTCGATTCTCAGCACCGCATATAGATAAATGAATAAAAAAAAGTCTATCAATATCTAAAAAATATTTTTTAAAGAAAAGTAACTTTTTCTTTTTATACCAGGGATTAAACCCAGAGATCTTAATCACTGAGCTATATAGCCCCTTTTTTAAAATTTTTTATTTGAGATAGGGTCTCACTAAGTTGCTGAGGCTGGTCTTGAATCTGTAGTCCATCTGCTTCAGCCTCCTGAACCACTCGAATTACAGGCATGTGCCACCCCACCCCACCTATTTAGAGATTTTTATATCTTTTCAGACCATTCCTGTGTACACACATGTAAACACAACTGAATCATACTACATGTATCTTTGTGCAACATGCTTTGTCCCCCAACAACAACATATTGTGAGCATCTTTGTTTTATCTGTTTCTTTCTTTTAAGGTACTGCTTAGAATTTTGTTATATTTTGTACTCTAGGATCCTGATGGATGAATATTTAAACTATTTCCAATGTTTGGCTATTATAAATAATAAATTTCCTTATGTGCTTATCATTGCCCAGTTCTGCAAATGTATCTCTATGCTAGAGTCTAGAAATAGAATTATTGGGTCAAAGTTGTTTTTCATTTGTTTTGTTTTGGCAGTGCTGGTGATTGGACCCACTCCTTGTATATGTTCTACCACTGAACTACATTCCTAGCCCCAAAGTTACGTATTTTTAAAAATTTTTGGTAGGTGCTGCCAAATTGCTGTTCTTAATATATATATATATTTTGTTCTTTTGGTGCTGAGCATTGAACCCAGGGCCTTGCACGTGCTAAACATACTCTCTACCACTGAGATATACCAGTCCTGAAAGTTTTTACTAGATTATAATGAGACCAAAAGTATACCAGCACTTAATTTCCCAAATCCTTTTATCAGCATTAGATAATATAAAACTTAAATCTTTGTCCATTTGAAGATGAAAAGTGGCATCTACTTATTTTAGTATAGTGTTTTCTTAATTGTACATGTCAATTTACAAAGACTTACTCTGGTTACTGCTGGGGAGGGGAACTGGGGGTTACCAGAAAAATAATGAACATGTTTGGGAACCTAGGAAAACCAGACAAACCAGACCTTGGTACAACAGGAACTAGAACAGATTCAGAGTCTACTATTCTTTCCACAGGCTCTTATTTAGGACTTCTCTCTTTCTGAGGATCCCCTCTGTTCTTCTTTCTCTGAGCTGTTTTTCTGCTTACCCATTTTGCACAGAGTCCATAATAGCTGCAACAGTGGAATTTACATACCCTTTCTTCCAACTTTTGCACCAACCACCAATTGTCAATAATTTCCCCCCTCCTATTTAAAATCTTTTGCAGGGGAATCAGATTATCTCAACTCTTGGCCAGCCCATGACTTGGCTGTTCTTGAGTTGTGTCTACCCAGTCTCATCAGTTATGTATGATTTGATGTAGGAGGTAGAATATAAGAATATGTGATATAAAACATAGCTCAGGGACTGAGGGTGTATCTCAGTAGTAGAGCTCTTACCTAGCACATGCAAGGTCCTGGATTCAGTCTGCAGGGCTACTGAAAAAACAAAACAAACGAAAACCAAAACCAGAGCTTAGTGATCTACTGTATTATTACTATTGGATCTGGATGGAGATTCCCTTTATATGTGTGGGCTTTTATCTTCATGTGTCTTTAGTATAATTATATTTGCCATGCTGGAAAGTATAAAACTACATCATTTTTAATGATACTTGAAGGATCTTCTGCTAGAAGTGTGTGATAGAACCCATTTCCTACATCTTGTCTACCATTAGGTAATTAAGAATTATTTGCCAATTTGATGAGTTGAAAATTATAGTTGCTGCTTTTTTTAAAAAATGAAACTGTGATTAATTTCTTCATAGAAAAGCAGAACCTCCTTTCAGTGTCCCTAATGATGGCAGATGCAACTGTAGTAGGATGAGTGTAAAATATGCTGTGTTAAGTATTGGGTCAGAAGCCAGGTGTGGTGGTGCATGGCTGTACTCCAGCGACTCAGGAGTCTGCGGCAGGAGGACAAGTTCAATGCCCTAATCAACTTAGGAGACCCTGTCTCAAAATAAAATGGCTAAGGGTGTAGATCAGTGGTAGAGCACTCCTGGGTTCAGTCTCCAGTACTGGTGAGGATGTGGAGGGAAAGAGATGGGTCAGAGTTCTGAGTTTTATTTCCAGGTCTTTGCCTTTGTTTAGAACTCAGTTAATCCTCTCAAGTTAGAGAGTTTTCTTTTCCCAATCTGTGATAATGTTTCTTTTTATGTAACTTGTTCTTCAGGCCAAATTGTGTAGATCAAACTTGAACAAGCCCTCTTCTTTATGAGGATTTCCCCTCAGTTCTTGTCCCTATCAGTGCTCCACAGCTGTTACCTTTCTACATTTTATCAAATTTACATGACTTGTGTTCTTATTAGATCAATTTGATTATTTTTTCAAACATAAGTAGACCATAAAATCATTTTGCTACATTCTGATTAGTTCTGATTAACATTTTAATAGACTAAATCAATTAGAATAGGAACTATATCTACATCTTGTATTTCATGAATCTTTTGTTTCAGTTTGTATGAGTAGGTATGTTCTACTGGGTCATATGATGCAAAATATATTAAATTAAAAAAATTTTTAAATTCCCTTTTTATTTTAATTAATTAATTTATTTTGATTCATTGTACACAAATGGGGTACAACTGTTGTTTCTCTGGTTGTACTTGAGGTAGAGTCGCACCATTGTGTAATCATACATGTACATAGGGTAATGATGTTTGTTTCATTCTGTTATTTTTCCTTCCCCCATCCCCTATGTTAAAATTTGAAAACACCATTTTAGATTGTGCTCTTTTTTTGTTTATTGTTTTTTAGTTGTAGATGGATACCATACCTTCATTTTATTTATGTGGTGGTCAGAATTGAACCCAATGCCTTTTAAGCACTCTACCACTGAGCTGCAACCCCAGCCCCTAGATTGTGCTCTTGAAGATAGTGTATAGTTTTATAATTTTTGTGACTCCGTTGTGCCTGGAATTATACAATGAATGCTTTAGGGGTTTTGGGGGGTACATTTAATAATTTGAACATTAATTCTACGTGAGATTGGGTAATGATCTGAGTTTTGATATTATATTTTTGTTTTGCATTTTTCAGATAAATTTAACACATATGTGACCCTGAAAGTACAGAATGTGAAGAGCACAACTGTAGCAGTTCGAGGCGATCAACCTTCCTGGGAACAAGATTTCATGTTGTAAGTACTTCGCAGCAGCAGCATACCTGCATATTCTATAATTTTTCTAAGGTATGGCACTGTATGAAACAAACATTCTGTGCATGCCTAAGATTGACAAAAAGTGCTAACATTGTTAAATATCTTTTTGAAAACTGTAGTTACAGGAGCAAGTAAGGTGTGTGGTAGGTGAAGTATATCTTCAGTTTTTTCTTTCATAGATTCTTAATCTTTTCTTAGAGATGGATGACAAATGTGGGTAAACTCCTAATTAATTTATGAGCTTGAAAATATCTCATCAGATTTTTTCAGTGGTCAAAATTAGCATATAGTACAATTACTTAGCAGGATATTGAACATAACTTAATATTTCTTTGATTCTCAGAAGCCTTCTTGAGGAAATATGTCTGTTAGCCTATGAGACACTGTTTCTATCTACTCAAGTCATCTGCCCTAGAGTATGAAGATTCTGTGCTTAGAAACATTTTGTTTTATTTTCTGTTTTTTGTAGTGCTGGGAATTGAACCCAAGACCTCATGCATGTTAGGCAAGCACTCTACCCCTGAGCTACACCCTCAACCCCTCCTTTTATGTTACTGAGTAAAATTATCCTATGTTTATTTATTTAATTAAAATGAGTAAACATTAGTAGATTTTCTTATGTATGATAGAAAATTATATATTTTTATTTCAAACTATGGCTTTAAAAATATTTCCTCACACCCTTCCCCTTAATTTTTAGGATTTGTTTTTCTTTTCTAGGGGAGAAAAGTGTAGAAAATATCATATGGAAGGACTGGGCTAATCTCTTAACTTTTCTGAGTGCCAGTTTCCTTATCTCTAAGGGATTACTTTTCTTTCTTACCCCAGATCCTAAAGGTCTACATTACTTAAAAGGTTATACTTGCTTTTTTAAAAATTTGTTGTTGTTGTTGGACATGGACAGAATGCCTTTATTTTATTTGTTTACTTTTATGTAGTGCTAAGGGGCTAAGGATAGAACCCAGTGCCTCACACATGCTAGGAAGCGCTCTGCCACTGAGCTGCAGCCCTGGCCCCTATGCTTGCTTTTTGAGAGTAGGGGGTGAGCATGAAGCAGTCAAAGGAAAATAAGTATTGAAAGTGCTGTGAAATTTGAAATTGCTTTACGAGTTTTACAGTGCAGTTCAGAGAGGCATAGGGATGATTATTATTTGTATGGAGAAACAGTTCAGTCTGGGCTTTTAATAAACATACTGCTACTTAAAGTACCATTTAGGAAGCTTTATTGTGTAAACAGTAGTAATAGTTAAAGAGTAAGATTATAAGGGCATAGGCTAAGACAGTAGCAGAGAGGCTAGAAAGAAAGGAATGGATAGAAGTGCTAAGGAGGTAGAACTAAAAGATGTGTTGGGATGATTAAGTGGGTTGGATGCTGCTTATTAGAATGGGGTTAAGGTAAGTTTAATTATGGACCAGTTTGTCCTTAAGGTTCTTAGAGTTCAGGTAGGAGGTAGATTAAGAAGATAGTTGAAAACCTGAACCTGACACTTAGGGAATGAATGTGGTTTGGGGAAATATTTTGGTCAGTTGAAGCCATAAGCACAGATAAGAAAGCTTAAGAGAGAGAATGTGTACTGTGAAAAAAGGGACTGGGGACAGAGCCTGGAGAGCAGTAACATTAAAGAGGGAATTAAGGAGACTAAGAAGAAATGAGCAGACAGGTAGTGAAGAGCCAGGAAATGGTGGTGTAATGGGAGCAGAGGAAGAACTGGTGCTTCAAAAACAAGAAGGCCAGTGGTATCACATTACTCACTGGTTGCCTCTCTCTTATGATTATAAACCTCATTTATTCTCTTCTCAGTTGAAGTGATATGGGAGCAAGACCACCTGTTCCCTTCTTTACACATGTAATGTGCAGAGTTTATACCATTCTCTGCCTTCTATCCCACAGTGTTGTTCTGGTGTATAAAGGTAGTGATCCTTCTCTCTTCTGACCTCCAGTGCTTTCACAATTACTTCCTGTTATAACTCTTCCCAGCATGTGAAACACAGTGATCTTCTGCAGTCTCTCATCAGCATAGTTAGCTTTATTCTTACTTGTTTATTTTCCATTTGCCCATAGCAGTTCCCCTTGTAACTCTGCTGGGATATGTGTGAATTTTCTTCTGTCTCCCACATTGAGATACTGTGTGAATTGGGCCCATGGGTTTTGTTAGCTATTTTATTTTTTTGTTCCTACCCTATCCTTTCATCACTAGCAACTTTATTGCTGATCTTCTGTCTCCCTTTGTCCTTTTTCCTGCTCCCTGATATATTATGTGACAGTATCTATTATTCATTTTGTAGTTTCTCATATTATTTATATTTAATATTTCTGTGTTTTATTTTTAGACTAGATTATTTCTTATGGAGGATATCTTCACTTATCCTTGCTCTTGTATACACATATGCACATAAACTGTTGATTGAATTGATTGACAGAAAAAAGCAATTTCCCCAGGGCTCTGGGGATGAGGCATAAACAGAACTCTGACTTCTCTTAGCTGTGCCTGCTGAGCACACAGAAATAAGAGAAGAGGCTTCTTATGGAAGATATTTTTATTGTTTGAACCTTATTCCCCGGAGAGTTCTCTGAAGAACATATTTTCTTCATCTATTCAAGTCAAGCTGTTAAAGACCCCTATTTCTTTTATCTGTTGGCTCAAGATGCTTTTTAGGAGTTGCTTTGGGAATATTATATATGTATCCCTAAGCAATGTTTCTTTTCCAGATTCAAATGAAGTATACTTCAGATTTAGGGGTGTTACATGTATTTTCCAAGACTGATTAATTATGCTGAATGACTGTGTGACAAAGCCCAGTTTCCTCTCTGAACACCCTTAGTGACTGGGTAAGTCATGTCATTTGTGATTTTGAAGAGCCACAGAATTGTGGAGATAACTGGGTCTGATGTTAATGTGTCTTCCCGAAAGTACCAAGTCATATATATATTATAAGTGCTTAGCAAATACTAATTAAATGAATAAATGAACAAATGAACTCATATGAGCACATTATGTGTGTTATATGCTTTGTATATATGTGAAGGGGACAGATTTTCTTCCCATTATATATTTTCAGCACACTTGATGTGAGTTCAGTGACTATAAATCCACATCCCAAACTTGTAAAACAGAGAACTCTTACCATACAGTACATCAAGGAAGCCAGGCTTTCTCAATTGAGCACATACTTGAAACTTCTTGTAATGAATAGCTTTTGTTTCTGAAAATGTCTGTCTACTGGAATTGTCCTTTTCTAATTTTTATGGCATTCTTGCCCTTCAAATAACCTTGCATCTTTTTTTTTAAATTTATTTTTATTGTAAACAAATGGGATACATGTTGTTTCTGTTTTTACATGGAGTAACAGCATACCATTTGCATATTCATGCATTTACATAGAGTAATGATGTTTGATTCATTCCGTTATTTCCCCCCCACCTCTCTTTTCCCTCTATACAGTCCCTCCTTCCTCCATTCTTGCCCCCCTCCCACCCCCCATTACATGTCATCATCCGCTTAACCTTGCATCTTAACAAGAGCTTTCTGGAGAACATTTTTAGCATTAATATAAGTATTTTTTGCCAGGCATGGTGGTGCATGCCTGTAGTCCCTGCAGCTCAGGAGACTGAGGCAGGAGGATTGCAAGTTTGAGGCCAATCTTAGCAAACTAATGAATCCTAAGCAACTTTGCAAGGCCTTGTCTGAAAATAAGAAAAAAAGGGCTGGGGATGTGGATCAGTGATTAAGCACCCCTGGGTTCAGTCTCTGTTAAACAAAAATAAAATAAAATAAATAATTTAAGTATTTTTATGTCCCACCCTAAAATTATGATTTGTCCTTACAAGCAGATATTCTACCCATGTATGACACACTGCTTTTACATAGTGATTATCTGGCTCTTTCTGGAATGATTTCTTTTCCAGTAATTCCTCTTTGGTTGTTATTATAAGGAAACCACCATATTTATCATTATCTTGTGATAATCATTTTGTTTATAAGTGATTATGCCTGGATTAACTGATAATGAGAGTCCTCCAGGGACTGAGTGGTTTGAGGTAGCACACTCTAGTGTCCCTCACCTGCCTCTGACCACTTGTTCCCATCAAACTTATGTGTTCTCATGGGCCCTTTTACTTCTACCTAGACTCCCTTTCATAACTCTTGTAAAAAAAAAAAAAAAAAAAAAAAAGATTATCTTTCCTAAAAACTTCCTGGATATATTCCATAGGTATAAATTGGGGCACTGTTAGTATTAGCAATAAAACATATAGGACTGTCCTTAAGGGTGGAAGTTGTAGGTAGGCAGGCAAGCATGGCAGTAATGCGTTCATCACTTAGCCTTATTATTTTTTTTTTTTGGAAATTACATTATTCTAACCATGATTATATCTTCAAAGGCAAGGAGACACAGTGAGAAAGACGTTTTTCTTTCGTTCTCCAACTTTATTAACATAAAATAGGTATATAAAAAAACTGCATGAAATTAATGCATGTAATTTGGCAAGTTTGAACATACGTGTGAACTCGTGTTATTATCACCTTGATGAAAGTAATAAACATACATCACCTCTAGCAGTTCCGTGTCCCTCACCCTTTTTGCTAGGAACACTTGACATGAAATCTACCCTCATAACAAATTTTTAGGTGTGTAATGCCTTATCTTTAATTATATGTATACGTATAACACAGGTAACTATGTCATATAGCAAGTCTCAGGAATGTACTCTCCTTTTTCTTTTCTTTTTCTTTTTTCTTTCTCTCTCTTTTTTTTTTTTTTACCACGTCATGGTGATTGAATCCAGGGGCACTTTACCACTGAGCTATATCCCCAGTCCTTCCTTTTTCTTCCTTCCTAACTTCCATCCTTTCTTTATTGTGGTGCTGGGACTCAAACCCAGTGCCTTACATATACTAGGCAAGTGCTTTACCATTAGGAACTACATCCCCAGCATCCCAACCTTTTTATTTTTTATTTTGAAATAGGGTCTCACTGAGTTGTTAAGGTAGCCCTCAAACTTGTTATCCTCTTGCATCAGCTTTCGGAATCTCTGGGATTACAGGTGTGTGCCACCATGCTCAACTGGGGCTTACTCATCATGAATAATGAACTAAAGCATTTTTTTGTGGATACCTTAACATAGATTTCTGGGAACCTAAAGAATGAATGAAGCATACTGGGACGTTTTGATTTTTCCCTAAGACAGGATTCTGGGAGAGAAAGTATTTAGGATTAGTAAAATAGGAAATGTAGCAATTCGTTTCAATTATCTGGCTTTCCTCTAAGGACTTTCTTCTTTTCTCTAGTGAGATCAGTCGCCTGGACCTGGGTCTAAGTGTGGAGGTATGGAACAAAGGACTGATCTGGGACACCATGGTGGGGACTGTGTGGATTGCATTGAAGACAATTCGCCAGTCAGATGAGGTTAGTCAATATATTAACTGTTTGGAGGTATGATTATAGCTCTTGGTTTTTCTCATCTTGGCTCCACATCAGCTGAAATTCATCCATGCAACTCAGATTACTCTTTTCCCTTTGTAATTAGAGGGTTTAGGACCTGCCTATTCCCATCTTCACCCAGAGGGTCATATGATTGTATTTTAAGTCTGCTCTTCCATATGTCCCAATACTGAATTCAGAGGTACCAAAACACCTCCTTAGCCTCACCTGGGTGGTATCCATATATGGTGCCTACATTCTCCTCTAAGACACTGTCCTAAGCATAATAAAATTCCTTAGGTAACTGCCTGGGGTCCTGTCTTTTGCTTTTTTTATTTGAATCACATAGGGAACTGGTTTCAGTTCTCTTCTTCTGCATGTAACCCTACCAGAATTTAAAGAACTACCAGGCTTAGCAATTGCTATTCACATGGTCTCTATGCATTATTTCCTGAATTGAACTCCCATTCTGCTTTCCCTGTTTAGAATTTAACTCAGATAGCATAATTTCCCCATATATATTCACTTTGTATTAGAAGCTATTATGTTCCTATTTGGTTTTCACATGAACTATGTGTTTTTTCCAGGAGTGGGAAAGTTGAACATATTGCCTTCATTTTCTTTTATTTCTGGTTAAATCTCTACTCCCTCAGGCAGATGGGCAGTTCATTTTCATTGCATCTCTTATTTAGTTTTGTTTAACTAGTAATGTCAGTAGCTCTTTATTGATGACAGAGACATCATTAAGTGACACAGTCATTAAGAATTATGCAGATTAGATATTGATCCATGGGATGCTTAGTTTTAGAGTTTGGTACTTCAGAAGTTCTGTCCTTAGTGGACCTGAAGAGAGCTAAACATAATAAAGGCTGCTGTCCTTACTAAAGTTGGAGAACAGAAGTCTGTATGCAGCACAGGCAGGTGGCAACAGTGGTATGTGTGCCTTATCAGGATGTAAGTGGCCCTCAGAAGCTCTCTAAAAGGGAAAAAAGGATAAAAACAACTGGCTGTTGAACGAAGAGGGGAGCCAAGAAAGATTAAAGTTTAATTTTGAATTTCTGTTTCCTAGGAAGGGCCTGGTGAGTGGTCTACATTGGAGGCAGAGACATTAATGAAAGACGATGAGATCTGTGGAACTAAAAACCCAACTCCTCATAAAATCTTGCTTGATACAAGATTTGAGTTGCCTTTTGGTGAGTCTTTTTGATGAGATTTTTAAAAATCACTTAATACTTTTCACCATATTATGTGAGATTGTGGCTAGTTGTTTCATTAATGTATATCTTGTCTTCTCAGCCATTTCCTTTGAGAACATCTATCTTCATCTCTATGCCCCATGACACCTAGCCTAGGGCAAGGGTGCAGAGCAGAGTCTAGAAGGTGGTCATTAAAAATCCACACTGAAAAAACATACTGTTCAAGTCATTTAGTTTTCTGTGACTATTAGAATCACTTATGAAATATCTGCTTGTTAGATTTTCTTTTGAAATATTTTAACATTTAATATCTTGAAGTAAATGTATGCCCTATGATTTATTAATTTAAAAGAACACTGATAAATGGAATGGTATCTTCATTTTAAACAAATTTTAAAATCCCAAAAAAATACATGCTTCTGATAAAAATTCAAATAATAAGGACATGTAGGTGAATAAAAATTAAAGTTTCTTTCTACTTTCTTTCACCTCCTTTCTAGTCACCTGAGATAAAGCACTAGTAAATTTTTTGTGTCTTGGTTTAGACACAAGATTTTCTAGAAATTTATTTTGGCTAAATTTGGATCACACTTTCTATCCCATATATTTATTGTGGCATATAATGTTGTATAAACTACTTTTTTGGTATATATTTGGGACATTATTCCATGTTATACTTTAAGAACTATCTTGCTAATCTGAAAAGCTACCTTTACTATATTTTATTCTGGTAATCCTTTACTAATTGACATGTAGTTTGTTTCCAGTTTTTTATGTTATATATTGCTATAACTAATAACTTTACATATCTATTCCCATTATGAGTCTAGGATTAGTACATTAAAGTAGAATTATAAGGCCAAAGGGCATGTACTTTATTGTTTTTCATAGGTACTGCAAAGTTACTTGTTAAAAAGGTTGCAGAATTTATACTTTTACCCATTGGTTGATGAGTATTTACTTCTGCACATCCTTGTCAACATTTTGTATATCCCAGTTTCTAACCTTTGTCTATCTAATTGGTTTAAATGGTTTCTTGTTTCAGTTGAATTCTATTGGTGTGATTTTAATTTTTATTGTTCACATTATTGATATTCACATATACTATTTTTATTGCTACTCTTTTATAATTTCAGTTTATTTAGGTCTTAGATTCTGTGGTGATTTAAGCTAAAAATCACGTGATTTTTCTAGCTAGCTCAAAAACAACTGAATTCAGAACAGTTATATACTTCAGAAAAATAGAAAGGAAAACTTTCTTGTGAAACTGTAGGCTAAGAAAAGCAATTGGAGTTCTTGCTTTTAGCTTAGTTGCTTTTATTTTTAGTTATATTCTTGACTGTACCAATCTGGAATGGAATTTCCATCTTGAGCTGGGAGGGAGACAAGGGCAAGTGGGTCTTGGTTTATATCCCACAGACATTGACTGTTTTCAAAAAAGTTTAGTAGATTTTCTTCAATAAATATTTCTTCAGATGCTGTTGTTCTAGGAACATTTCCAGAGACTTTAAATGGTTGTTTTTAAATGTATATAAATAATTTTGCTAGGGAACATGTTTTTGGAGCTGCTTACACTGTTAGGTTAGGAGTACATTCATCTCTGTGCATTTTAAACAAATGTTCCTCTGTTTCACTACTGTATCATTTATATTCGGTTATATATAGCAGATTTTTAATTTCTTGAGGTCCTTCTGTAGTTTTTTTTGGTATGTCTAGTGTTTACTTGGTATGTAATAGTGACTAATGGCTATTTGAATAAATGCTTAGGTAAAAACTTAGATAAGTAAAAAGTCTATTTTTCACTGGTGTTAATGCAAATGTGCCTTTGACCCCAATGATATAAAACTCTGACCTCAATGATTACACTTTGGCCCTAATGATAGCTAGCTTGGGTTACAGTTTTCAAAAACTTAATGTCCTGGAGCTGGGTAAGAGGAGGAACTGGAAGGAAGGAGAAGACAAGGAGAAGATGAGTGGCAGAGGGAGGAAGGAGCTACAGAGGAAGAGGAGGAGCTGGGAGAGCAGGGAGTCCAGGAAGAGGAGCTGGGAAGGAGCCCAGTGCCACTGCTATCCTAGGTCCTGTCATTTTTTCTGAGTATTTTTGTATCCCTGCTTGTATAGTTACTTTTGTCAGAGGTACTGCTATTTCTATTATCCTCTCACCCCTAATCATGATACAGGTATTTTAATTTATTAAATGTGATGCATATCACCTCAAAAAAGGGTCTCAACAGGGCATGGTGGTACATGCCTATAATCTCAGCTGCTTGGAAGACTGAAGCAGAATCACAAGTTTAAAGCCAGCCTCAGCAACTTAGAAAGACCCTGTGTCTAAATAAATAAAAAAGGATAGGGATGTGTCTCAGTGGTTAAGCTCTTCTGGGTTTAATCCACAGTATCAAAAAACAAACAAACAAAAAAAAGGGTGTCAAACTCATCCATCATCCAGCCAGCCAGCCTGCATGCTGCTTGTTGAAAGTGCTGCAGTGGGGGGCTGGGGAGATAGCTCAGTCGGTAGAGTGCTTGCCTTATATGCACAAGGCCCTGGGTTCGATCCCCAGCACCCCTAAAAAAAAAAAGAAAAAGAAAAAGAAAGTGCTGCAGTTTTTACACACGCCTCCAGCTGGACCCCAGTGATGCTCTCCTTTCCTACTGCCCCTTTCCTTCTTGATGTTTTATTTTTATGATTTTATCCAAAACCAATTAAGAAAAAGTTGTGGACTTGAACTCGCGACTGTAAATGTGAGTTGTTCACAAGTATGCAGGACCTTGATCAAAACTGACTATGCACTGCACCACACTTAAGCATGAACAAAAGCTGCAGAGCAGGGCACTGGGAGACTTGGTCAGAGGGCACACACCTTCAGCTCTGAGTAAGCATTGAAGAAACAATGGGCAAAGAAGGGCCATGTTTAGCAAAAGTGTACCCCTATGCTTGAAATCGACTGAGAGGAGGTCTTCGTTGTTCACACACACACACACACACACACACACACACACACACACACACGGTGACTCTGGAACAGGGGGTATGTGGGTTAGTGTGAATGTGGTCATTATTTCACTATTCATACATTTATCAAAACTTTGTGTTATACTTCCTAAATGTATGCAGATTTTGTCAGCAAAACCTCAATAACCTCAGAATTAAAAAAAAAAATCTATTTCTAAATTTCTTATGGGTCAAATAATCAATCAAAAGTATTTAATACTTTCTAAATTTTTATTTACTTTTTTTCATATTTTACTTTTTTTTTTTTTAAATCTGAAAATAGATTCTTTCTTGAGTCTTGAGTCCAGAATACATCTGGGTAATTTTTTCTTTCTTTTTTCTGTGCCTGGGGCAAAGGTTTCAGAGAAACACATTTCCAATATTTTTAAGAGTTTTTTTTTTTTTTTTTTGAGGGAATGGGGAGGTTGCTCAGTGGTAGAGTGATTGCTTAGCATTCATGAGGCCTTGGGTTCAGTTCCTAGTAGGTTCAGAGGTTCAGTCCACAGTCAGTCAACTCCTTGGCTCTGGGCCCAAGGAGAATGTCATGGAGGAAGGGTGTGCCAGGAGATGATGCCCAGGAGAAAGGACTGTTGGTTATTTGTTTTATTTTATTTTTCGTACTGGGAATTGAACCAAGGGGGACTTAACCACTGAGCCACATCCCTAGCCCTTTTTAAAAATATATTTTATTTAGAGACAGGATCTGACTAAGTTGCTAAGGCTGGCATTGAACTCATGATCCTCTTGCCTCAGCCTCCAGGCCTCTGGGTTTGCAGGCATGTGTCACCCACCCAGCTGAGACTGTTGATTTTTGAGATGGGGTCTCAGTATGTTGCCCAGTCCAGCCTCCAACTCCTGAGGTTAAGTTGATCTGCCTCAGTCTCCCCAGTGGCTGGGAGTATAGGTGCACACTACCACAATCAGCTAAATATTTTAATTGAATTATTATAAAAGCACATATCAAAACTTACAGAGTGTGGTTAATATTGAGTCCCTGATAACCATCATTCTGCTTCTTGTTACTATAAGTTTGACATTTTTTAGGTTCCACATATAAATGAAACCATGCAGTAGTACTCGTCTTTCTGTATCTGGTTTGTTTTGCTGAGCATATGTCTTCTTTTTTTCCTGTTTATTTGTTTTGTTTTTTGACTGAGATAATGCTTCAAGGTTCCTCTATGTTGTTGCAAATGGCAGGATTATTTTTTTTCTTTTTAAGGCCAAATAACACTTCATTCTCTGCGTTTGCCACCTTTTCTTTATCCATTCATCTGGTGGTAGATGCTTGCATTGGTGCCACATCTTGTCTGTTGTGAATAATGCTCTTATGATCCTGTCAATGTAGATGTCTCTTCAAGACTGATTTTTGCTGGGCATAGTGGCACATGCCTGTCATCCCAGGTACTGGGGAGGCTGAGGCTGGAGGGTTGCAAGTGCAAGTCCAACTTGGGCAACTTAGCAGGACCCTGTTTCAAAATAGAAAGTGAAATGAGGTTGCACTGTGGCTCAGTGGTAGAGTGCCACTCGGTTCAATCCACAGTAAAAAGAAAAATAAAAACTGTTCTTTAGTTCCTGTGGCTGTTTCCAGTAGTGGGATTACTGGATCATAAGGTTGTTCTATGTTTTAATATTTTGTGGAAACTCCACACTGTTTTCCATGTAGGTACCAATTTACATTCCCAGCAAAAGTGTCCAAGGATTCCCTTCTTCATGTCCCTTTCTAAACTACAGCCATTCTAACAGGCATGAGGCAGTTATCTCATTGTGGTTGATTTGCCATTCTCTGAAGATTAGTGACCTTGAGTACCTCTTCATATACCAGCTGGGTTCTTCCATCTTTGGAGAAATGTCTACCCAGGTCTGTGTTAATCCTCTTTCCATCATTGTGATAAAATGCTTTAAAAAAAATCAACTTAGAGGAAGAAAATTTCATCTTGGCTCACATTTCAGAGGTCGCAGTCCACAGGCACATGGTTCCATTGATGCTAGACCTGTGGAGAGGCAGCCACCATGGAGAGAAGTGCGTGGGGAACAGAGCTGCTCACCTCTGGTGGCCAGGAAACAGCGAGGAAGGGGCCAGGGCAGGAAGCAGGAAGATTGAGAATTCAAGGCTAGCCTGGGCATCACAGTGAGACCCACTTTTTCTTTTTTTCTCAAAAAGAAAGAAAAGTGACTACTGCTAGAGGTCACATACTAGTCAGTACATCAAGGGTCTCCCTCTGGCTTTGCCACAGACAAAACCTGACATGAGGCCATGATGGCAACAGTTGCCTAGGTTACTTGTGGGGACGTGAAGGCTGTTCTTATTGACACCACTGGCTTTACTCATGCCTCCACGTGTCTAATGGGTAACTTCTTTGACCTCAGAGGGCTGAGAACTCCTTCATATTGGCTAACATCGCTGTGTTCTGAACATGTGTCCCTTGAGGGGCTACGAAGGTGGATTACTTATGTGCAGGCTATTGATGCCTTCACTTCTAGCCATGTCCCCACACCTCAGACCACTCTGCTTCTTTACCACATAAATAACTCCAAACTGGGACTGGGAATGTGGCTGAGTGGTAGAGTGCTTGCTTGGCATGTGTGAAGCTTTGGGTTCTATCTCAGCACTGGGAAAACAAAAACCAAACACTATAGCAAACACTCAGGTTACAGGTGTAACTCAGTAGTAGACTATTTACCTAGCATGCACAAAGCCCTGGGTTCAATTCCCTGGGGAGAAAAAGTTCCCAAACCCTCCTGAGTGGGGCAGAGTTGAGCCCTGATCTCCCACTGAAATCAGGAGGTAGAGATAAGGTCAGGCAAATAGGGAAAAGGACCCTGGGCAACTTCCTGAACAGCCCAGGATAAACTACAGCAGCAAGCTTTTGCTGAGAAACTCGTAAAAATGTTTTGTTTTTCTTTTCTTTTTGGGGGGTACTAGGGATTGAACTCAGGGGCATGCGACCACTGAGTCACATCCCCAGCCCTATTTTGTATTTTATGTAGAGACAGGGTCTCGCTGAGTTCCTTTGAGCCTAAGTTGCTGGGATTGATTTTGAACTGGTGATCCTCCTGCCTCAGCCTCCAGAGCCAGTGGGATTACAGGCATGTGCCACCGCACCAGGCTGTTTTATCTTTTTAATTGGGACACACGTGAACCTGGCACCGTGGTGCAGACTTGTAATACAGTGACTTGGGAGGCTGAGGCAGGAGGATTGCAAGTTCAAAGCCAGCCTCAGCAGTTTATTGAGTCCCTACCTCAAAATAAAAAGAAATTAAAAGGGCTGCAGTTCAGTGGTTAAGCACCCTGGTGTTCAATCCCTGGTACCAAATAAAATAAAATAAGTGGGGACACAATAGACCTGGGAGTTCATGGCCTCTCCAAAGATGGAAAAACTTCTGATCAACATTTTGATTGAACTAAGGGCTACATAAATACCTCCTGGACACTGAGTGCCTTACCCAGAATTGGGCCAGGCTGACCTCCTGAACCTATAGACTCATATAAACCTCTAGATGATAGCGATCCTCTGGCAACCCTCTTGGTTCCCCTCCCAGCCACAGGAACTTTAATAAATTTTTACACTGTTCTCCCCACTCCCCCCAAAATTTAATAATCCTTTAAAAATTTTAGAAGAAAAAGTTTAGCTTATTATACCCCATATTTAAAATTTTTTTTTTAGTTATAGATGGGCACAATACTTTTTAAAAAAAATTTATATATTTTTATAGATGGACACAATACCTTTATTTTATTTATTTTTATGTGGTGCTGAGGATTGAACCCAGTGCCTCACATGTGCCAGGCAAGCGCTCTACCACTGAGCCACAACCCTAGCCCCAACACAATACCTTTTTTAAAATTTATTTTTATGTGGTGCTGAGGATCGAACCCAGTGCCGCACACATGCTAGGCAATTGCTTTACCACTGAACTGCAACCCCAGCCCAGCATACCATATTTTGACAAAGTAATTTTCTTTCAGATAATACAGAAACCTGTGGAACCAGTTATATGGAGCATGCCTGTAATCCCAGCTACCTGGGAGGCTGAGGCAGGAGGACCACAAGTTTGAAGCCAGCCTGGCAACTTAGTGAGACCCTATCTCAAAATAAAAAGTAATTTTTTAAAAAATAAAAGAAATCTGCTATTTAAAATCCCATTAATCTGTGAGAATTTATAAAATTTCCTGTGTGAACTATGTAAAGCCAGCGTGGTACACAAGTAGGTCTTATAGCACCAGCATCAGGAAAACTTGTAGGCAGAATTGCACAAAACATTGCTCAGTGTCTCAACCACTACAGTTTGGTGAGTAATGAAAAATAAAAAATAAAATAAAAAGAATATGGTACTTGAAATTATATTGACCACGGTTGAATCATGACTCATCTGTTTATGAACTGAGCAACTGTGGAAAAATTATTTAACCTTTCTGGTCTTTAGGTTCATCTTCAAAATAGAAAAATGGGAATAATAGTACACTATATTGTTTTCGTGAAGACACAAGATAATGTTCATGGCAAGGACCAAGTCACCAGCAAAATTCATCTATCACTACCACCTTTCAAACATAGTTATTTGATAAAGTATTATCTGCTGATGATTGAACTATTACTAGCTGATGTGATTTTTTTTTTTTTTTTAATGATAGATATCCCAGAGGAGGAAGCCAGATATTGGACCTACAAATTGGAGCAAATCAATGCCTTGGGAGCTGATAATGAGGTAGGAACTGCTTTATTTGCAACATACAAAGTGTATCAGAGATTTTCCCCATTTGCAATATGCAAATGAAGCATATTTGTATGTTGTCCAAGAAGGGGCCCAAGAGCATGTCATCCTGAAGAATGAAGTAACAGATTGCAATAAAGTTAGAGAACAGCTAAAAGATAGCCTGAAATTTCACTAGAAAGCTCCATTTCCCACTTATTTCTCACCGTCTAAAGGACAGTGGGACAAGTCTGACTCAGACTGTTGAAGAGGGAGATGGTCCTAGGGAATCTGTCTTCTTTTGTTACACAAATGAGCAGAAGGTATTTTTTCTGTTTCCTTTCAGATTTTCAAATATTATCCTTATTTGTGTACTCTTTTTAGAGATGTTTAGACTATTGCATTTGTTGTTTGATCCTGCTGTCATAACTTATCTTTGGAGATGAATCTTGTGTGAAGAAGAAAACACAATTCAATCTGGAGGCATCAGGAATGGGGAATTTTTTTGTTACTGGTGGTGCAAGAGAAAGATAAATATATTTGTTTACTTTTGGATATATTGGGCTATTAAAAACAAGGCTTATTATAAGAATTTGAATGGCAGAAGATAATTCAGTGGAAATGTCTAGAAATGGCTTCATGAGAAAATCTGGAGCTCAGGTTGAATGGGGTAGGGAGCTGTAGGCATGCAGTTTGGATTCATTAACCTGTGGGTAGCAACTGAAGTCAGCAGTGGAAAAACTTGTTTAGGCAGAGCTTGAGAGAGTATTAAAGAAGAACAAAACTTTGGGAAACATTAAATATATAATCCTGGGAAATAAAAGGAACAGAGAAAGAGCTGCCTAAAATTGAGAGAGTAGGGAAGATTCATGGAACAAAGGGAACAAATGAAAGTTATGGGACAAAGAAAAAAGAAATTCAAGGTAGAGATTCTTGATAGTATCGCATGTTCAAAGAAAATGAATTCTGAAAAAGAGTCATTGGATTTGATGATTAACAACCAGTATCCATTCATAGACATTCATAGAAGCCATAATGCTATGGTTTGATGACTGTGTTAGTTTCCTAAGGCTGCCATGAAGTACTGCAAATTCTGTGACTAAAAGCAACTGAAATTTATTCTTTTACAGCTCTGAAGGCTGGAAGTCTGAAATCCAGGTGTTGGCAGGGTCAGTTCATTTCAGTCTAGAGGTTCAGAGGAGAAACCTTCTATTCCTCTCTCCTGTCTTTAATGGCAGTTATTGCTGTTCTTTGGCTTTAGATGCATCCTTCTAATCTCAGCCTCTGTTGACACATGCATCTGTGTGTTTTCCATATGTCTGCAGGTCTGTGTTCAAGTTTTCATTCTTCTTATAAGGATACCAGTCATAGGATTAGTTTGATTACATCTGCAAAGACTTTAATTCCGAAAAAGGGTCAGAACTTTAACATATCTTGTGTGAGTGTGTGTGTGTTGCTAGGGATCAAATCATGGCCTCATGCTCGTCAGGCAAGAGCTCTACCACTGAGCCACATTTCCAGCCCTCAATTTACCTTTTGTGGGGGAAACAATGTAATCCATAGTGAGTTAAATGAAAGGTATAGAAATGAAATTTGGGACAAGTAACAACTACTCTTGTTTTGGGTACTGGGGATTGAAACCAGGGGTACATCTCCAGCTCAAAACTACCCTGTTTTTCTTTAACAACTTTATTGGAATATAATTCATGCAGATCATATAGTTCACCCATTTGAAGTGTGTGGTTCAATGACTTTTAGAATATTCAGAGTTACACATCCATCCCCATCACGAATTTTGAACTTTTAATTTTTTTTTTTTTTTTTTTTTTTTTGGTACTGGTGATTGAACCCAGTGGGACTTAACCACTGAGCCACATCCCAATCCTTTTATTTTTTATTTTGAGACACCAAGTTGCTTAGGGCCTCAATAAATTGCTGAGGCTGGTCCCAAACTTGCAACCTTCTTGCCTCAGCCTCCCAAGTCACTGGGATTACAGGCATATGCCACCATGCCTGGCTAAATTTTGAACATTTTTATTACTCCATTAAAAAAAACAAAAACAAACAAACAAAACTCTTTGCCCTTAGACATTACTCTCCAATCCCATACTCCTTAGCCCTAGACAACCACTAGTCTACCTTCTGGTTTTCTACATTGACCTATTCTGGACATTTAATGTAAATAGAATCATATAATATGTGTGCCTTTGTTCACTGTCTCCCTTCAATAAGCTTAATGTTTTCAAGCTTTCATCTATGTTGTGATAAGTAACAGGACTTCATTCCTTTGCCAAATAGCATTCCATTGTACAGATATACTATGTTCTGTTTATTCATTTAAGAGTTGAGGGACAGTTGAGTCGTTTATACTTTTTAGTTGTTATAGATAATATTGCTGTGAACATACACATACAAAATTTTGTGTGGACATACATTTTCATTTCTCTTGGATATGGACCTGATGGTGGAATTTCTGGGTCAGATGGTAACTCTATGCTGAACCGTTTGTTGGAGAGACTGCCAGACTGTGACATTTTCCATTCCTATTGTGAGTGTATAAGGATTTTAGGTTTCGCACATTCTTTTCGATACTTATTATTTTTTTTTATTATTACCACCCTAGTGGGTATGAAGTGGTATTTCATTGTGATTGTTACTCCATTTAAAAACTTTTCTAATGGAAATTTTCAAACATGAAAAAAATATAGAATTACTCTCCCTTTTTTTTTGTTGGAATAAAAATAGTATGTGTATCTCTAACAGATAATGCCTTTAAAAAATAACCACAGTGCCATTATCCCATTGAATTAACAATAATTTCTTAACATCATCTAATACATAGTAGGAGTTCAAATTTCCTTTTTATAGTTGATTTGTTCAATATTAAGCAAAAAGTACACACTTGGTTTTTTTGTCTCTTAAATTATTCTTATTGTGTAACTGTTAAGTTTCCCTAGTTTTGTAGAACTCCATACATTCTGGATTTATCTGATTGTGTCCCTAAGGTTTCATTTTTCATGTTCTTTCATTCCTTTTATTTCCTTTAAGCTGATAACTATATCTAGTAGTTTGAGGTTTAGATTGAGATTTAGACTGAAGTTCATCTTTGGGGGTAGGCAGTTGCTGTCTTATCTTACTTTTAGCATTAAAATTTGACAAGACTTCAAATACTGTCAGCCTATTTTATTCATTATAAAATTCTTCCATCAGTCTTTCACCCAATGCTTTTAGCAGTAAATAACGATCATTATTTTATTAGGGCTTTCAAAAGGATGCTTTTTTTCCTATTTGTATATTAGTCTTTCAGAATTTATTAATTATGATTTGTCTACAAATAGAGCTTTTTTTTTTTTTTTAACAGCTATTTGATTTGCTTGAAATATAGTCTGTTAGTCACCTTTAGATAGCTAAATTACCTTGGCTAAATCAACTTAAAGGAGGAAAGATTTATTTTGGCTTCCCATTTCAGAAGTTTTAGTCCATGGTCACTTGGTCATTGCTTTTGGGCCGTGGCAGGGCAGAACATTATGGTGGAGAGCACATGGTATAACAGAGTTACTTACCACATGATAGTTGGGAAAAGGAAAAGGCCAAGGATAAAATACAGCCTTTAAGAATATGCCTCTGAGGGTCTATTTCCTACAACTAGGCCCTATCTACTATGTTTCTACCACTTCTCATTAAATTATGAATTCATTGTTGGAAGCTGAAATGGGGATCACAGGTTTAAGGCCAGCCTCAGCAAGTAGACTGTTTCAAAAAAGAAAAAAAAAAAAGTTGGTGGGGGGCTAGTCATGTAGCTCAGTGTAAAGTGTGGGTTAAATCTCCAGCACCCACCCCCCACTATATCTGTCTATATATTTCCATCAATGGCTAAATCCATTGATGAGATTAGAGCCCTCATGATCTAGTTATCTTCTAAAGGCTCCATCTCTGCACACTGCTGTTTTGGGGACCAGTCCATCAACATGTATGTGAACTTTTGGGGGACATTTCAGATCCAAACTATAACACAGTCTATACAGGAACTTTCTCTTTATCAATTTTCAGAATGTTGAGCTACTGCCTCAGCAACTTCTTAAGGTGACCTGTGAGTTGTTTTCTTTTTTTTAATTAACATGTTATTATGAATTTATGAATTTGTGCCTACAGCTTTGTTGTCTGGTGAGGACCTGTTTCCTGTTTGTGGATGGTACCTTGTTTTGCCTTTACATGAGGGGCCTCTTTAAAAGGATACTAATGCCATTCATGAAGACTCAGTCCTCATGAACCACTCAGCCTGTCACAGGACCCACCTCTTAATAACATCATGTTGGTGAATAGATTTCTACAGATAAATGTGGGGAACATAAATGTTCATACATGCTAATACCACTGAGCTATATCCCCAGTCCTACTGCTCATTTTCTTTTAAAGTATTGGTCTTATTCAGCAATTTTTATTTGTTCTAATAGTTTAGAGATTGTCTTAGATTTCCGTGTAGCTTATTTTGAATCTTTCAGTTTTGACAGTTTTTATTGTTTCCAGTCCTTACATTTTTTGTTTGAGATTTTATGTATGTGCGTATACATATGTTAATTATTATTATTATTATTTTGGTACTGGAATTAAGCCCAGGAATGCTTTACTACTGACCTACATTCCAAGTCCTTTTTATTTTTGTTTTGAGATAGGGTCTTGCAATGTTTCTGAGGCTGACCTTGAACTTTCAATTCTACCTCAGCCTCCCAAGTTACCAGGATTATTGGTGTGCACCACCATGACCTGCTGTACATATATGTTTATATCAACTCACTTTAATTTTCAGAACAGGTGTAGATTTATAGAAGATACAGAACTGATCAGATGGTTCAGAGAGTTTATCCCAAGTCCACCCTAAAGTTTCTCCTGTTATTGACATCTTACATTAACATGATACTTGGGTTATAATTAACAAACCCATATTAATATATTATTATAACTGAAGAGTTGGTACTTTATTATTATATATTTTATTAACTAAAAAAATTAAGCTTTAATGTTTTTACTATAAAGAAACAAATGTTTGGAGAAAATAGATATGTTTACCCCAAATAAATAAATAAAGCTTAAAGTTCTATAGTTATTTCCTCATGTCATTAATCTTATGTCATTTTTTTGTGTCAAGATACCATCTAAGTTACTGTATTCCATTTAGGTGTCATATTTCCTTAGGCTCCACTTGCTTACAACATTTTATTAGACTTTCCTTATTTTTGGTGACCCCTTATTTAAAAAAATTCAATGCCTGAGACATCTAGTATAGTTGGCCTTCTGTTTCTCTGAGTTCTACATCTCCAGATACAACCCAACTAGGGTTGAAAAAATATATATTTAAAAAAAGGAATTTATACTGAACACTTTTTTTTTGATGGTGTTGGCAGATGAACCCAGGGCATAATGTATGCTAAGCTCACATTCTGCCACTGAGCTACTTCCTTAGCTGTGTAATAAGTTTTTATCACCTTGTCATTATTCCCCAAATAATATAGCATAACAACTAATTACACAGTATTTACATGGTATTAGGTATTATAAGTAATCTAGAGATGGTTAAAGGATACAAAAGTATGTGTATAAGTTATATGCAAATACTGTACCATTTTACACAAGGGACTTGAGCATCTGTGGATTTGGGTATTCACTGGAGAAGGAGTCCTGGAACCAAGGGATGACAAATATACAATATTCGATAGAGTGAGCGTAGAGAGCCTGTCTTTTTCCTAACTATAAAGAGAATTCTTCCTGAGTCCTTTTTTATGGTACTGGGATTGAACCCAGGGGTACTTTCCCACTGAGCTACATCCCCAGCCTTTAAAATTTTTTTTTTAAATTTTGAGACAGTTTCACTGAGTTGCTGAAGTTGGGCTCCAACCTTGACTTTTCCTGCCTCGGCCTCCTGAATAGCTGGGATTGCAGGTGTGAACTACCATGCGGAGCTCATTGATAGTCATAAAGTATGTTTGTCATTGATTTTGGTAGATACCCTTCATCAGATTAAGGAAATTTTGTTTTCTAAGCTTTTTTGTCATGAAACAATGAAATTATATCAAATATTTTCTTGTCTTTATTAGATCACATACTTTTTCTCTTTTTATCTGATTAATGTAGCAAATTACATGAATGTATTTATCAAATATTGACCTGTCCTTGTATTTAAAATTTAAAATCTGCCTGGTCAGGACACATACACACACACATACACATCTATATATATTATACACACACATATTTTCATGCCATATGTGCACATATACATACATACTCACATATAAATATTACACACTTATGTAACATGATGGATTTGGCTTGGTAATCTAGTAATTAGAATTTTTGCGTTTATATTCATAAGTGAGATTTTCCTGTAGTTTTCCTTTCTTTTTTACTGTTATTGTCTCTTTTTTGCAGATAGATTTTATAGGTTTTTTTTTTTTTTTTTTTTTCCTTAGTTATCTAAGTGTTAATTTTGTTGTGGTTGGACTTCAACTTTCCATTTTAGGCCTGGGATATATTCTTTAAATGTGGCTCTTGAAAATGTCTACTCTTCATCTCTTAAGTCTGAACTCTTCTAGTTAATATTTAAAGTTCCTTACATTATCCCTATGAACTGCCTACAAAAATCAGCATTATTTGTAATGGTTATTTTTTTTATAATCAAGTCCCTTTGTCACTTTGAAGTGAATGTTTAACCTTCAAGAAGTTTAGAGCATTTATGTGAGGGGCAGTTTTACTAATGTTATTATATTATTTAAATTTTCCATGACTTCTGTTCATTCCCTATTGGAAGTGGCAATAGCAGTGTTATTTTGTGTCATAGTTTATTGTTTGTAAAATATATTACATACAAAAGTATACACAAAAAGCCTTTTGCACTGGGTGCAGTGGCTCATGCCTGTAATCCCAGCTTCTCAGAAGGCTGAGACAAGAGGATCACGTATTCAAAGCCAACCTCAGCAACAGTGAGGCACTAAGCATTTCAGTGAGACCCTGTCTCTAAATAAAATACAGAAAAGGACTGGGGATGTGACTCAGTGGTTGAGTGCCCCTGGGTTCAATCTCTGGTACCAAATTAAAAAAAAAAAGTTTTTTACATTTTTGGATCCAATCACATGAAGTGCCCTTCATCATTAACATCATTATGTATATATCTTCAGCTTTTGTCTAGTGTACTCAAAGATTTAGTCTAGTTCCTTTCTTGTACCCTGCTTTTCATCTAAGTAGCAGCCAGCTATTAAGTGTAATTTTAAAAAAAGACTTTTTAAGTGTAATTAAGTCATATCTCTCCCATGTTTAAAACACTTAATGACTTTCCAATACACTAGAATAAAATTGAAACTCCTCATTATGATCACACTTTATTCCCTCAGTGAACATTATCCTGCACATAATGGGTATTCAGAGAGGTTTTTGGTTCTATCACCTGATTGGGGATATCTATACATTAGCCACAGGAGAACTCAGAGGATTGTCAAATACTAAGGCTTCTCTACAGTTGCCTGGCAAAGCTAGGCGGATGTCAACGTGCCCTTGCCAGAACAACCTCTGCTGTCGTATTCTAGCCCAGCTAATTGGGCCAGCACTGTAACGTAGTCTGGCCTGTGTATCAAGATCACACATGGAAAATAGTAGTGGGATGTTCTGTTTATGTTCAGTAAAAAATTTACTAAATCTTTTTATAGGTAGCTGTGATTTTTTTTTTCCTCCCTTTTTTACTTGGGCCTCTTATTATACATTTTTTTTTCTTTCTCTTTTCTGCTTCTAGTATCCTATTCAAGAAGAAAGCCAGAGGAACTCCTTGCCCGCTGCTGCCGCCCAGTGTTGTAAGTGAGAAACTTGCCTATGAACCTGTCTTTGTTTCAGCTTTCTGTCCCTTCTTGAGATATGGCTTATTTTGAGTCAGGGAGGGTGGAGACGCAGTGTGTAAGCAGAAGTGATTCTAGATGTTATTCTATCCTGGCACAAGCTTGCAGTGACTGCTCACTCATTAACTTCAGGAATGAGTCTTTTGGTTTTGTGGGTTTTAGGTGGGGCAGTGGTGCTCATCTTTTATCTCCTTTTGCTAGCTTTTCCCCCTGGATGTATGATTTTACCCTCTCTATCCCTATTTACCTGTTTTTTAAGACTCAGTTTAAATGTCATCACCTCTGTTTCCTCCTTCCCATAAGTTAGCTTATGTGTCTCCCCTCTGCTTTCATATACCCTGTGCCCATCACATCACCCTGTCATATTGTCATATCTTTTTTTTTTTTTTGTACTGGGGATTGAACTCAGAGGCACTCAACTACTGAGCCACATCCCCCACTCTGTTTTGTATGTTATTTAGAGACAAGGTCTCACTGAGTTGCTTAGCTTTTGTTGAGGCTGGCTTTGAACTCATAATCTTCCTGCCTCAGCTTCCTGAGTGGCTGGGATTACAGGTGTATATCACCGTGCCCGTCACCTGTCATGTCTTATAAGCTATGTGTATTTAATTGACAAGAACACAGAATTTTTGGACTGGGGATATAACTCAGTGACAGGGCACATACCTCACATGTACAAGACCTTGGGTTTAATCCCCAGCACCACAACAAACAAACAAACCAAAACTCCACAAAGTTTTCAAAGATAGACATTCTTTCCTTTTATATTTCTGGTATCTGGCTCAACACCTGACACGTAGTAACCCTCCATAAAGGTTGATGAATGAATTAACTGAATGAGAGAACCTGTCATTTCTCTTGGGATTAATTTGTTTAGATCACAGAGATTCCTTCTGGAAATGAGTTATGTATTGTTGGTATATTTCTCCTTCTTGATTTCTTTCGAATATATTAAGGAGACACTAAAGGGAAAACTGAAGTCTGTCTGTTTTAATTTTTCAGCCAGTGAGGTGTCTAAGTATGCATGTACATATGTGTATGTACTTATTTTTCTTCTCTGTGTTGCTGTAGGTTTTCTGAATCAAATGCCATATTCCATCAACTGTGGATGGCAGTTTTTGTGGTAATAATAATAGCATAATAACTAACATATATTGAGCTCTGACAATATGCCAGATGTTGTTCTTAGAGCTTAAATGTACTGATTTAGTCTTCACAGAAAACCTAAGACATAGATTTTATTCTTGTACCCATTTTCATGTCAGGAAACTGAGGCACAAGGAGATTGTGAGTAATTTGCTATGAATCACTTGGCTAGTAAGTGGTGAAGTAAACATTCAGACACAGACAACCTGACCCATAGTCTGCATGTTGAACCACTGCTTCCTTCATATTCTTTTGAGAAGAAAAACCTTTGTTCAAATTTGTAAATCTGTTGATTATCTTCCATTATGTATATGTCACAGGACACTCTCCTGATAAAAGTATAATGCCAAAGGTCAACATTTTTTTCTTTAAGAAAACCCATTTTTTAATATGATGTATTACAATCACATTGTTTTGTTTTGCTTTGCTTTGCTATTTAGTGTCAAACATTTAGAATCATAGGAGGCCAAAAACAATGTAAATTGAATACTAGGTTGTGAATTGATGTCTAAAGATGCTTTCCAAAACTCCTTGTAATGAGCTAATTTGGACCTTTTTAATCTTTTAAATCTTTTTCAAGACTGCTAGTGAGAAGTGAAATGGAATGATTGAGATGTCGTGTCCTGTTCCTTCCTAGACTCATTTGAAGAAATGCAGTTGAAGTGATTAAAAAGCAAAGGCAGGAAGAAATAAAAGTAATAAATAATCTGCACGTTTATTAATTCTCACACACTTTTTCATATGTTTGTTAGATACTTTATTCTTTGATGATGCTGGGGATTGAATCCAGGGGAACTTTACCACATAACTATATCCCCAGGTCTCTTGTTTTTTATTTTAAGACAAGGTCTTGCTAAGTTACCTAGTCTGGCCTTGAGCTTGTGATCCTCCTGCCTCAGCCTCCTGGGGAAGTGGGATTATAATCATGCGCTGCTGCTCTGGACTTTAGTTTCATTATTTTTTTATGAGTAGCTCATTAATGTCTCTTATCTATTTTCTCATATTTTTATTTTGAAAAAATTTAAACCTGCAGAAAAGTTGAAATAACAGTTCAGTGAGCACCCATTGCTCTTGACTAGGTTAAACAGTTAACATTTTGCTATATTCGCTCTTTCCCTCCTCTCCCTCATAATTTTCTTTCCTATTTCTGTATAGCTGTCTTTATATAAACATGCACAACGATGCACATGTTTTCTCAATCATTTGCATGTAAGCTGTATACTTCAGGACACATTAACATGTATTTCCTAAGAGAAATGACATCATATTTGAGAAATTAACATTGATACTATCTGACATGCTGTCCACATGGAAAATTCCCAGATTGTCACAAAAATGTCTGTTTTTTTCCTCCATGGCATGATCTAATTAGCAACCATACATTTCATTTGTTGTCCTGACTCTAATTTTCCTTAATTAAAGAAAGAAATCCTTGGATTTCTTGTCTTCTGTGACACTATTTCTTCAGTTAGGAACATATTTTATTCTAATTATAATGTCTAGTGCATATGGCCATACATATTAGTACAGGTTTCTGGGAAGCAGTTTGACAATACATACCAAAGCATTTAAAATATTAATAGCTTTTGACTCAGTAGCTGAATTTCTGGAAATTTATACTTAGTAATTACAACAGACAAAAGATTTACGTAAATAATGTCATTGCAGAATTATTTAAATAGCAAAAACTTGAAAATAACTTTGTAGTTATATAGTAAATGATAACTGTCATAAGACTCAATATTAAACATTATTTTAAATTATGCTTTGGGGACTAGGGGAGTAACTCAGTAGTTGAGAGTGTGCTTATGATAAGACCCTAATTCATTTTCCAGCACTAAAAAATAAAAATACAAAATATTTTTTAATAGGGAAATTTTGAAGAAACTTAAAATATGTAGCACGAAATTTCTGTTGTTTAAGCTACCCACTCGTAGTATTTTGGTATGACAGCCTGAGGAGACTACTACACTTCTGTAAATGCATCTCTACAACTGTGGGAAATACTACTAGGGAAAGAAGCACCAAAATATTAATCAAATTTTTCTCTGGGATGTGGGGTTATAGACTTAAATTTTACTAATATTTAATAATATACTGCTTTTAATGCTTGTAGAGTTATAACTAAGAGAAATGAAGTGATTGAGAGCTCATTTGAAGGTTCTTGCAGGGGAGCGCATCTATTTGTATACCCTTAATGGAAGAATGGTCCTCCTCTATTGGGCAAGATTGACCTCTATGACCAAGTACACAACTTCAGGAGGGATGCACATGGAGTGGTAAGGGAGGAAAGGGACATCTGTCTAGCCAGCCAGATCAGCCAGATCAACCCTGTTGATCAGTGGCTAACAGATGCCATAGCTAGTTTTTCCTCAAATCCAAAAAGGAGTCGTTGAATCCTTATTCTTGATCCAGGTTGACTGCTGTCTGCTGTCTTTGTATGATGCTGAAATTCTTTACTTCAGTTTTTTGATGTATAAAATGGGAAGAGTAGATCTACACAATCTCTAGGACTTTTCTAGCTGTAACATGATTTCCTAGTACTGAGATTCCTTTGTGTGGTTGACCTCTCCACTTCCCGATGTATGAGAATCAGTTTTTACTAGTAGTGAAGTGTCTTCAAAGTGTTTTCAGAAATCACAGGACTGAAATTATATTGTCAAATTGTGTGCATGTATGAATAGGTAACAGTACATCCCACCATTATGTATAATTATAATGCACCAATAAAAATATGGAAAAAATCATTTGCTGCTGTGAAGAAACCATTGTTATCATAAGTCTTCAATACAAGAGTTTCTCTAGCCCCTGTTATTGGATTCATTCCTTCCTTTCTTCCTTCCTTCCTTCCTTCCTTCCTTCCCTCCCTCCCTCCCTCCCTCCCTTTCTTTCCGATGGGAATTGAACTCAAGGCCTCACACTTGGTAGGCAAGCACTGTCTCTGAGCTACACCTCCAGCCCTGGATAGTTTACTAAAGGTGATGGGGTTCTTTAAAAGTATTAAGATGTACTGTGTGCTTATGTGTGCTTATTCCCAATGGTTTTGTTTGTTTGTTTGTCTTCTGGGATTACAGATTGAACCCGGGGGTGCTGTACTACCAAATTATATCCCTAGCACTTTTATTTTTCATTTTGAAAACAGTCTAGCAAAGTCACCAAGGCTAGCTTCTCAAATGTTTCTTTCATGTTAAAGCTTTTAGGTCAAAACTTTCTGATTTAATAACATTCTATATTTACTTTTATTTTTAAGATGTTTTTGTTTCCTTTAATGTGGGAGTCTCTGAGCCACGTCCTGCATATTAACTGCTGGAGGATGATGTTGGCTATAAATCAATCACTTACCCATAAACTTATCTAATCAATAAACACAAGAGCCAATACTCTTTTTAAATGAGAGGGGGTGTGACAGGTCTGGCCATACCAGCTCGGGCCTCTAACAACATGGAGTAACCCAACTCTCCTTTATTTTATAGTCACACACAAAGGGACCTGGACCAGAAGGGACTCCATCTGTGATGAATAGGATAGGGGGGCCATTTTGTTAGGGGAACTATCACAGAAGCAGATAGGGAACCATTCTCACACAGTGCCAACATGCGTCCTGGCAATCTGGGATATTCCTCCGTGGTAGCCAGTTCCTAGAAGCCAGACCTCTGTGCCCCATGGTTCAACCTAGTCTGATTCTGCTAAATAAGGATGGCTCCCCATACTTTAATAAATGTGATATATTTATTTTAAAATGCTTTAGGGAAACAAATGTTGTAGGGTACAGGTTAAGTGTCCTTTATATGAAATGCTTAGGTCCTTATGAAAGACTTTGGTGTTTTACATTACTTGTTGAGATTTCTAATTTGAAAATTCAAAATCCAAAGTGCTCCAAAATCTGAAACTTTGAGTGCCAATGTGATGCTCAAAATGTTTTAGATTTTGGAGCACTTCAGATTTTCAGATTAGGGATATTCAATTTATAATTATTGTGATGATGTTTTATCTCTTTTTTTCCTCTATGTTATTGCCAGTTCAAGTAGCTAGGCTATCTTGTGCCTTATGCTTCAGGGAAAGCTATGAAAGAAAACAGTAGAAATGCTCTTGTGGGTTGTAGTTTTTAAAAGCCTAGGACTTGAGGAGAATGTGCAAAAGTTTTGGATAAATTTTATGAGAGGCAGCAGAGCTTCACCTTAATTGTCCTGCTCTTTAAAAAAAGCTTCCTTTACATTAAGACTCAAGAGATACATGTGTTTTAAGAATAGTAACAATAATATTACTCTTCCCAGGAGAGGTCTTGCTCCTCTGTTTGTTGGTTGTTCCCTGTCTTCTGTGGGGCTGGTAAAGACTGACTGTCCCATTGGTGTGCACGTGTAAGTCTCCAGAAGTTATCTGTCTCAAGGGACTCCAGTTCCTGAATGTAAGAGATTGTTTTGGTTCAACCTCTTTTGTCCCCGCTATTGACTACATCCATCTAAAGATGTACTTAGAGCCTTTTTTTTTAAAGAAGGGTTATTGCTCTGTTGCTCAGGCTGGCCTTGAACTCATAGTCCTCATACCTTAGCCTTCTGAGTTGCTGAAATTATGGGCATGCCTAGTCTAAATGGTTCTTTTTTTTCAGCTATGTAAATAAATGTTTATTAGACAAAATTGTTAGCAGCAGAAAAGCAGGTCATAATCATTTGGTAAACTTGGAGAAATCCCACTTTGTTCCTCTTGATGCTTCAACCACACCTCCACAGAATGTTCTCTTTATGCAGAGCAACAACACCCTGAAGGCATGACAAGAATCACCAGGCCTACGGAAATCATCCAAGGGTACTCTAGGCCGGACCCTAACCCTAAGCACCCTTATGAAAGGCAGAGGATGGAGAGTTCCCTGGATCTTGTGCCTTGATCAAGAGGAAGGGGAATGCTTTACATAGTTCACATATGTCAAATGCCACTGATTTCAAGGACCAGCCAATTGCTGGCATCCACAGCATAAAGCTTTAAGGGCTACCTGAAGAGCTTCCAAAGTGCACAGAGCAGCTGCTGTGAATGTGGCCTTTCAGATCAAATGCCCGCTGAGCACCCCTACATCAATAACATAACTGGATTTAAATAACAATTAGATTTGTGCTTGATAATAATTAGATTTTTTTTTTTTTTAAAGAACAGCAATGAAAGAGCAAACCGCAAGGCAAGAATTTTTGTTTGAGCCACTGCTGTGTCTAAAATGCTGCCAGCCAATGATGAGGGCTCTGCAGAATGAGTAAATATCACACTGAGTTTGCAGATGTATTTAAGTAAGTTACAAGCATAAAACCAGATGTTTTGGACACAAGATTACCTAATACAATAATGAAAAGGAAACAGGCTCGAAACACACTTGAGGGCGTGCAGGCAGGCTTTCTACTATCAGATGTTACGCCCTTTGTGACCGTGGACCTGCTGACCAGAATGCAGCTTTTCAAAGGTCATGAAAGACTATTTAAAAACTAAGCATATTTAGAGCCAATACATTATGAACTCTTTTCTGGACAGCTTGTGTTAGTTAGAGCCTCTACACAATCTAAGAACACTAGTCCTTCTCTCAAAGTCCTTCTCGCACTTCTAAATAACTTCAGTTTACAAATACCTCACCTCACCTAGTTATAAACCGCACTATGTGACTGAATTAAACACAGACCGACCCTTACAATAAAGACATTACTGTATTCTGGGTGAATATGCTAAGCTTTGAAGTACAAACACTTCTGTACCAGCCCCTATAAAGCCATTAGGTGTTTGAAAGAGTTTAAAATGTGAAACACTGCATTTAGTTTTAAGAACTTAGCTATGAATAAAATCACTACTTATTTAGTAGTTCCCCAAATGAGTTAAAAGAATATGTAAAATGAAAGGATGGTCCCTCAGAGGTTTGAAATTCTGTAGCTGCACAATATATATATATATATATTTTTTTTTTTTTTTGAAATGAGGATCCCTGTGGACTTATAGGTTCTTTTTTTTTAGTTGTAGATGGACACAATACCTTTGTTTTATTTATTTATTTTTTATGTGGTTTTGAGGATCAAACCCAATACCTCACACATACTAGGCAAGCGCTCTACTGCTAAGCCACAATCCCAGCCCATCTTTTTTTTAACTTAAATGTTTTAAAATTCAGTTTTGTCATTCTCTTTGATGCTCAGATTTTCCCAAACTGGGCCTGTGGATATTCCTTTAAACTGGATCTTGGGTCCTTTTGACATTGCCCTATTATTCTTTCCTATTTCCTTCTCTTCTTAATATATGATATTTCAGAGCCATCTTGTTCTTTCTCTGCCTCAGTTTTAGAAGAAGTAATTTCTTCAATGAGAACTATGTATTTTTCTTCAATGAGAACTATGTATTTTTCTTCAATGAGAACTATGTATTTTTAGAACTATGTATTTAGTATTGGCATTTGTTATGCTTATTGCCACAGGAATACTATTACTTCTTTGGAATGTCCTCAAAAGACTCATGTGTAATGGGTAGAGCTAGTAAATAACAACACAACTCAGGTTCCTATGGTAATTAGCACTTAACATCCTCTCCACAGGGTTTTTTCTGTTGTTCCTCCATTCCATATATCTTACTTTTATTTCAGCAAGAACTTCTGTTCCCAAGAATTTCAAATTATTTATTCTTTTGCTGTGTCCTATAATGTACACAAGAATATTTCAGGGACTGGGATTGTGGCTCAGTGGTAGAACACTCACTCACCTAGCATATGTGAGGCAGGGGTTTGATCTTCAGCACCACATAAAAATAAATTAATAAATAAAGATATTGTGTCCATCTTCAACTAAAAAAAATTTTAAGAAGAATATTTCAGTAGTAATATACCAATGTTACTACCAACAGTAATCCTACTAAGCAAAGTTTAAGGTTCTTAAGTTTTTTTTGTTTTTTTGTTTTTTTTTAACCTTAGGATATAATTCACATAGGATTACAAAGCTGCTGTCATAACTAAAAATATAACAATTTCATAGTGTCATCTTATATCTATCCTATATTCAAATCCCCAATTTTTGTAATTTCTTTTTTTTCACTTTGTGTTCCATTGTAAGATCTAGTTAGGGTTCATGTATTGCATTTGTGTGTGGAGTGATTTAAGGGTCTAAAACCGTATTTTTGTGTGATGCTAGCCAATTGTCTCAGCATCATTTGTTAAAAGGTGATTTTTCTTCATTAAATTGCCTTTGCATCTTTGTTAAAAATTCTTATTACCACCACAACATCCCATTACTTTCCTTCCTTAACAGATTAGATTTTATATATTCACATTAAAGAATGAATACATTTTCTTTTAGGATATATTCCTCAGATATGGCTTCACTTGAGAGTAGCACATACCAAGAGATAGATGCTGCTTTTTGTATCCTTGAACCTCAGCACATCATGTTTACTTTTGCAGGTCTCATCTGCATGTCAGCATTTTCATGTGGAGTACCTTTTCTTTTAAATTGGTGCATTATAATTATACACAATAGTGGGATTCATTGTTACATATTGGTACATGCACCCAATATAACAATGTAATTTGATCCATATATTGAGTATCGCTCCTCCAGTTTATAAGGAGATTTTGAGGCTGTTAAATCTGATCTGCATATTTGATACAGTTCTTCTCTGCAACAAATAGTACCTCAGCTAGAATATGAGAAGTTGATGTAAAAGAATAAACTGATTTGTCCCTTTTTCAAATGTCTAAACTTCCTAAGGTATTAAATCTTTACTGTTTAAAAAGGATATTTCTACCACTGTCTTGTCAAAGAATGCAGTAGCACACCATATCAACATACCAAATAGTTTCACTTCTTAATTAATTCAACAAGTTTCTGCTGTTTTCATTTTTTTCCACTGTACTTATGATGACATCACTGACTGCAATTGAGAAATGAATCAAAAATGATTCAGTATCTTGTAAGAGTAATGAAATGAGTACTCAGATACATTGCTAGGATATATAAATTAGTACAACATTTATAACTCATCAGTACTAGGAAGTGTTCAAAGAAAATAACATGCATATGTGTTTATAGTTTGTTTTTATATAATTGGGATCATTTAATAAGGTTAGGATCCTGTTATTTAAAACTTATACACATAAATATTTCATGTATCTCAAAAATTATTTAAGAGAATATTCCATCACATAGGAATACCACAATTATCCATTCTTCCTTTTTAAATGAAATTTTATTTGCCCAAAGGAAGATTTATGTATAGGCTTTTTAATAATAAAGATGATTCCAATTATCTAAAATATTTATAAACAAATATGGGTTAAAAACAAATATGGAAATAGTTTTTTTTTTTTTTTTTTTTTTCCTTTTGTGGTACTGGGGATCAAACCCAGGACTTGTGCATGCTAGGCAAGTACTCTATCACTGAGCTACATCCCCAGCTGTAGAAATACAGGATTTATTTTCATTTATTTATTAATTAGTGCATTATAGTTAAACATAGTAGTTGGGTTCATTTTGACAAAATTTTACATGTATGGAGTTTGATTTCAGTCTTTGCTCTGTCCCTGCCTTATCCTCCCCCTGTCCTCCCTCTCCCTATTCTCCTTCCTCTACTCGATGATCTTCCTTTTTCTCCTTTATTTTTGTTTGGTACATTCTGCAGATACATAAAGGTGAAATTCCCTGTGGTACTTCTATATATGCGCATAATGTGATTTTTGTCAAATTCATTCCATATTTCCTCCCCTTTCCCATCCTTCCTTTCTCCCTCTGATCTTCTACTCCACTGGTCTTCCCTATTTATTTAGGATATCAGATCCCCCCATGCACCTTCCTTTACCTTTTTTTTTTGCTCTAGCTTCCACATGTGAGGAAACATTCATCCCTTGACTTTCTGAGTCTAACTTATTTCACTTAGCATGATATTCTCCATTTCTGTCCACTTACCACCAAATGCCATTATTTTATTCTTTATGACTAAGTAAAATGTGTGTGTGTGTGTGTGTGTGTGTGTGTGTGTGTGTGTGTGTATGTGTATACATTTTCTAGATCTGTTCATCTATTGACAGGCATCTGGGCTTATTCCATAATTTGGCCTTTGGAAATTGTGTTCCTATAAACATTGAAGTTGCTATATCACTATAGTTTGTTAATTTTAGTTCTTTTGGTTAAATACCAAGGAGTGGAATAGCTTGGTCATATGGTGATTCCATTCCTAGTTGTTTGAAGGATCTCCATGCTGCTTTCCATAGTGGTTGTACTAATTTGCAGTCCCACCCACAATATACATGTGTACTTTTTTCCCCATGTCCTTCCTTGCCAGCATTTACACTTATTTGTATTCTTGATAATTGCCATTCTGACTGGAGTAAGATGAAATCTTAGTGTAGTTTTGATTTGTATTTCTCTGATTGCTAGAGATATTGAACATTTTTTATGTATTTGTTGGCCACTTGTGTTTCTTCTTTTGGGAAATATCTGTTTAGTTCTTTTACCCATTTATTGATTAGGTTATTATTATTTTTTGGTGTTAATTTTTTGAGTTCTTTATATATTCTGGATATTAATCCCCTGGCAGAAATACAGTTTTAATAGTGATTTTCAGTGCTAAAATTGTAGGTAAATTTTTTGTTTTTCAAGTTTTACTTTATTATACTTTACAGATTTTCTCCAAAGAACATGCATTTCTTATATGATAATTAAAAAAAACAGTAAATATAGAAAACAATCTCAGGCCTGACAAAATAGAGGTGAATTATTATAAACTCACTGTATTTTATTTGCATTTGGGATTTAGTTGAAATAGTTTTGTTGACATTGACACAATTTGGTTCAACAGTACCAATGATTTCTTAATTGAAAATTCTAAGTAGCTTTTAAAGTTAGTGTTTAACTTTATTGACTGTATCCCTAAGATCTTCCCTAAACAATTACTGTGACAGAAACAAAGGTTTTGGGGTCTGTGTCATTTCTCTTGGTAATGTGACTTTAAAGATCACTTACATGACAAGAAATTAACACACACTGTTGTGTATGATAGTAAAACTATCATTTATTATTGTAATCAACCTATAATTCCATACTAACTCTTTACACTTAATGACATATAAACTTTGAATGTTTCAAAAAACAACTTCTTTTTAAAATATGTTTTTAGTTTTTGATGGACCTTTATTTTGTTCATTTATTTATATGTGGTGCTGAAAATCAAACTCAGTTCCTTATACATGCGAGGCAAGTGCTCTACCACTGAGCCATAATCTCAACCCCCAAATAACTTCTTTTTTAAAACATTATGTATATAGCTGTAGATGGACACAGTACCTTTATTTTATTTATTTATTTTGTACTGCTGAGGATTGTATCCAGTGCCTCACATGTGCTAGACAAGCGTCCTACCACTGAGCCACAACTGCAGTCTCAACAAATAACTTCTTAAGAACAACAATAAACAAAGATAGCTTGAACTTTTGTTTGAGGTGCAATCCACCATTGCACCTCAAAAAAATTTTCCTGGTTATCTTCTAAGGGTTTGTTTTACTAGATTAGTTACAGCATTACCTAAAAATGTATTATGAGACACACACACACACACACACACACACACACACTCATTCAACCACATGTGTAACCAGAATGTCCTGAGTATGAATCAGTCTTAAGCAAAATAGAGCATAACTCCACATATTATTTAAATTTTTACTTGAGGAATGAATTAGTTCAAACTGTTGGATGTGAGTCACATGAGAAATAACAATGATCAGGGTCATATGTTTTATCTCATGTGGAAGCTGGAGAGGAAAAAGGAAAAGAAAAGTGGGGGGATCTCGTGAAAATTTAAGGGAGATCAGTAGAATAGAAGAAAGGTGATGGGGAGGGAGGAGAGGAGGGAATGGGAGAAATGCTGGGGAATGAAATGGACCATTATATACAACTAAAATGTGCAAATAGGAAAACGTGAAAGAAAAAAGGAAATAATAGTGACCAAACATTCAGAAGCACTGTCAGTAATATACTGTTTGGTTGTTTATTCTAATAAACACCATTAATTTTTAAAGAATTAATTTTCCAGTGTTCTCAAAAAAGATATGTTTATATAAAATGACTTAGTCTCTTTCTTTTCAACTTATCATTGTATTCATCCACCACACTGATACATGTTGATTCTTAGGAAGCAGGGGGGGTGTTCAGTGCTTTCCACTACTCTTCAGCCAATAGGTGTGATATACCATATTCCTAGTCTGTAACACATTTCAGATGCTCCTTAAATCCTCCTGTTATTCTTGGTTTCCACTGAAAACTGTTCATTGTCACTCTGTGACTTGTTTTATTTCTAATATCCTACCTAAGAAAGAGGTAGAGAAATGGCCCATTCTGAATATGACAATACAAAGAATATTCTAGATAAACCAGATAGTTTCCTTGGAAGATTAGGTTCCTGTCTGCTCTGTAGACAATGGTACAATACCACATAAATTAAACAAGCACAGAGCTCTGGGCAGATACTGCCAATGCTGTTGTTAGTCCCATTTCTTTACCTCCCACAAACAAGCCTAGCTTTAAACTTATGGGTGCTTTGATTGCCTCTCAACAGGGGCCAGGTCTTTTTTAATGGTTGAGCTAGTTAGACTTTACTAGCCACACTAAAACTGTATGCAATTTTATTTATGGTTTCGGGGATTGAATCCAGGACCCTGTGCTTGCTAGGCAAGTGTCTAGAGGATCAGGTCTTGCTTTTCTAGTCAGGTGATGGTGGAATCCAGTAGAACAGGAATTTCGTCCATCTGTTTCTGTTCCAGAATCCCCTTCTTCCATTTTGGATCCACCCCATGCCAGAAGGAGTGAGGCCAGTTGATGATTACTGTGTTAACGAGTGTTCATTTTTGAGAATGGGGCTATCAGCTATCATGCCAGCATTTTATGCCAGAGGATGCCAAACTTGAGAAGACCTGGCACTTCCTGAACATCAGACCTAACCACTTTGCAAAACCTCCAGATGCAAAGAAAGCTTGACTGGTACCAGAGCCTATAACCTGTTCTCCATCAGCTTGCATTTTATATTATTTATTTTCTAGATGACCATTGCCACCATGCTGATAACTCTTGCCTAATAGTAGATAACATCTCTTAGAGAACTTGTGACATCACTCAGCTATTACTAGCATGTTTTCAGGAGCATGTAGGAAATGAATCTATGTAATAGTTTCTTGAGGAGATCACTATATCACTGAGCTACCTCCCCTGACCTTTGTATTTTTTGAGACATAGTCTAACTAAGTTCCCAAGGCTGGCCTTGAACTTGTGATCCTCCTGCCTCAGTCTCCCAGATGGCTGGGTTACAGGCCTGTGTCACCATGCTTGGCTAGTTACAAACATATGCCCTCCTTGAAGCCATAATATAGTGCTTAAGCTGTTCACTTAAATTCATAAGAGAGATGTCCAATTCCATAATTTTCCTAGTCATTTTTTTGTCATACTGTGCTTTTCAACAGAAATCATGGGTTCAGAAAATTCTGTTTAGTGTCCTCTAGGTCAAAATTTTGCAGTTTCTTTTCAAGTCACTGGTTTAAAGTTGCAGAATGTATTAGTGTCCTTGTTAATTATGAATTCTTGGTGGCCACTTTTCATGGTATTGTGCAAAATAACCCTTTTTTTCAGATTTTCCAACCAGTTGTTATTTTTGGTGTCACCTTTTTTTTTTCTAGAAAATGGGCACACTGGGGTGAAAGCATATGTCTGGCTCTAAGGTCCATTTTCTTTCCACTGCGGCACATGATGATGGCATAATCTCATGGCATATAATTTGCTATTCAGAAATTTTTCTTATTTGGCAACTATTTTTTGCTTTATTTTAAAACTAATTCATTGAGTATTTTATATGCATACTTGGCATAAACTTTTTAAGTGTTAAAGGGAATATAGTAAAAGGCTTCCCTCTCATTCTTGTTCCCCAGTCACCTGAGTCTTTTCCCCAGAGGCAGTCATCACTAATTTGATAGTTTTTATACTTGTTCAAACATACAGTATATACATCATTATTCTGTTCATCTTCTGAATTTGTTTTTTAATCCATATACTATAATAGAACGTCTATAGCCAATTTACATTTGAAATTTAAATATTTCTTGATTTTGTTTCTTTTGAATTATTACTATGTTTTAAGAATTTATTGAAACTACAAGGAATTGATTGTTTATTTTCTGAATTACGTTCTGTGGTAGAGATCAGTTTCTAGAAATCCTGGACTTGAATACAGTAGGAATGTTTCCTCTGTCCTTATTCACCCTCCTAGAATGACTTTCTCAAGTTTGTTACTGGGTTAAGAATTTCTGGCAGTTTATGGCCACAGAATGTGTTAGTTTCCTAATTAATTTTTAAATTCTTGTTGGTTACTTTGCATGGTGTTAAGAGGTTTTTTTCCTCCAAACATATTAACTCAGTCCCTTCTTTTACTTTAAAATATTTAAAAAAAGAGACACATTTACTATAAAAATCTTAAATGATTCAGAAATGTATGTTATGAAGAGTGAAAGTATTCTGTAATTCCCCCCCTCTCCTCCACTGAGATTACTACTCTTTATAATTCATTATGTTTTCTATTGTTTTAATTTTTCTTTTTAAAAAGTAAGTTAAAAATTTATGCATATGTGAATATGTGAAACTATAGCTATAAATACACAAATTTTGGCATGTAATAATGGAGCTAACACTCATGGGCACACTATCTGTCAGTATCTTCTATGATAGTTTAAGCTTTTCCTTAACTTACTATTGCTTCCTGAGTGACAGTATGAGATTGGTAAATTAATTATAAGGGTAAGGACAGTCTTTGGTTTCTTAGTCTCAGTCTCCAGTGTGTTAGGTACTAAGGAAACAATAACTTGGTTGTGTGCTCCCGAGTTACCTCATTCCATCTGTGTTTTAGGGAAAGACAATTTGGCTTTTTAGGGGTGGTGAGTGTGTAATTTCCAGTGTTTTCTGGATGGTGGCATTCTTTTTCTTTGGATTAGAAATTTCTCCAGAGTTTATAAATTTTTAGGATGCTTCTGTAACTAAAACTGCTAAACTCATATTTAGGCAACTGAGACATGTAAGTTGGCAATAAAAGTTTTCTCAGCTATATTGTATTTCTCAGCTATATTGTAATTTTAAAGTGCTCATGGTTTTCCTTAGTAGAAATGATGGTGTTTTAGGAGAGGCTTGCCAGAAAGACAACTTTTCTTAATTTCTCTTGGGGACTTTTAAGTCTCCAAATCACCACAGAAAAGAAATCCAAAACCTTTGAGTTCAGAGGAGCTTATCCATTTCATCTTTTAGATTCTTTCTCCCCAAAGGCTTCTAATGTATAGATAGACCAAGATTATATTTATGGGAGCCAAAGAGGCATTAATGAGTGGATTCAAAAAGAATCAGAAGACCTGGATTATAACCTAGACTCAGGTCAAAAAGATGCCAAATACACAAAAAGTACAACTTGAATGTTATTTATAATTGTCCTTAGCAGGTTTGTAGTATTCTTCTGGAAACAGGAAAGTCCTAAGGTGGCAAAGGAATAAACAAATGGTTAAGAATGGCATAAAGATTATTCAAGTAGGCTTTCCAGAGCAATGAGTTTAGAAATGACTTTTTATTTTTTTTAACTTTTGTTATTGCTGTTGTTTTTAATCACGAATTTGAAGTTCAGGGTAGGCCACTCACAGACTTAGAAGAGCAAAAGATTGTAAATGATAATATAAGGTAATGAATAGTAATATCCAAGCAGATTTTTAGACAAAGAATAAAATGCAATATCAGTTTCTTCTTTAGATAGGTAAGTTTTATGACCAGTTATTTTGTTTTAATTTAAAAAATCTTGAGAGTTACACATAAGAGTCACTAACAAAGAATGAACATTCTCTAGACACTATAGAGGCATACCATTTGTGTAATCATACATTTACATAGGGTAATAGTTTTTGATTCATTCTGTTATTTTTTCCTTCCCCCCACCCCTCCCACCCCTCTTTTTCCTCTATACAGTCCCTCTTTCCTCCATTCTTGCCCACCTCCCACCCCCCATTATGTGTCATCATCCGCTTATCAGTGAGGTCATTCATCCTTTGGTTTTTTGAGATTGGCTTATCTCACTTAGCATCATATTCTTCAGTTTCATCCACTTGCCTGCAAATGCCATAATTTTATTCTTCTTTATGGCTGAGTAATATTCCATTGTGTGTGTGTGTGTGTGTGTGTGTGTGTGTGTGTGTGTGTGTGTGTGTATCACAGTTTCTTTATCCATTCATCAATTAAAGGGCATCTAGGTTAGTTCCACAGTCTGGCTATTGTGAATTGAGCAGCTATGAACATTGATGTGGCTGTATCTCTGTAGTATGCAGATTTTAAGTTCTTTGGGTATAGGTCAAGAAATGACTTTTTAAAGAACTAAATGAAGTGTGTTGATTGAAAGGAAAAATTTTTCATAGTAAGAAAATCGAAAAATGTCAGAAAAGGATTCAAAATATGCAAGGCATGCTGGTGTGGAGGAAGTAGAGTGATATCACAACTGAGCTTGCCAATTTGGTGAAGGAAATGAGTCCCTCTGCTGTACAGTTTTCTTCAGAGAGAAAACTACATACTATACAGGGCTGGCCTGGTTTGGCAGATTCTTTCCTTTGGGAACCTTTTATTTCATATACTTAGTGACCACCTTGTCACCCATCACCTTCTTTCCTTTTAGATCCATGGTAGGATTGAAAATTATGTGCCACTTAATTTTTGGTGGCTAAAATATGATTGCTATGACTGAATACCTATTCTGTGAGTGCTGGAAGCAGAAGAGTAAGCCTTATATCACTGATGATTTTTATAAATTTGCCTTGTATCACACATCCTGCAGGATAATAGGATTATATGACCGACTGGCCTTTACACTACAGATTCTTACAGCTTACAATTTTCCTCTATTTTATTCTTCTAATTTCTAAAATCCTAGAAGGCAGAGGTCCAGAGCTCATGTTATTCCTTTGCCACTTTTTTTCCCCTACCATTTTGCCACTTTGATTGTTGTTGCTGACTGGCACTAAGGATCAAACCTATAGCCTTGTGCTTGCTAGACCAGTGTCTACCTCTGAGCTATGTCCCCAGCTCCCATTTTGACACTTCTTTCTGAGCCTCCCATTCAGGCTCTTGCATTAAAGCATCCTAATTTATTGTGGTGTTCTGAAGGTGACTGATTCTTGTTAATCTTACACTGGGATGTTTTTCTCCATTTTATTTTATTTGTGTTTTGGAGGAATCACGTGCAGAAGTACGAAATTCAAAAGATATAAAAATGTATGTTATGAAAAACAGTCCTTTTCTCTCTACCCTATCCTTGGCCTTGCATATTATGCCCAGAAGTAACCACCTTTTTAAAAACAATATTTTATATATATATATATATACACACACACACATATATATGTGTGTGTGTTATATGTCACATATATAGAATATATATATTATTCTAATTATATATGACAGAATGCATTTTGACACATCATACATAAATGGAGTATAACTTCTCATTCATTTGGTTGTACATGTTGTAGAGTTACACAGGTCATGTACTTGTATGCACATAGGGTAATTATATCTGATTGTTTCTATTATTCCTCCCCCATGCCTCCTCCCATCCTTTTACTCCCCTCTGTCTAGTCCATATTACCTCTATTCCCCACTCCCCCTTAATGTGAATTGGCATCTGCATATCAGAGAAAACATTTGACCTTTGGTTCTTCTGTTCTTTGGGATTTGCTTATTTTGCTTAGCATGATATTCTGCAGGTCCTTCCATTTAATGGCAAATGCCATAATTTTATTCTTTTTTAAGGCTGAGTAATAGTCCATTGTGTATATATATATATATATATATATATATATATATATATATATCCCATAGTTTCTTTATCCATTCATCTGTTGAAGGGCTCCTAGGTTGGTTCCATAGTTCAGCTGTTGTGAATTGAGCTGCTGTAAACATTGATGTGGCTGTGTAGTATGCTGATTTTAAGTCCTTTGGGTATAAACCCAGGAGTGGGATGACTGGGTCAAATGGTGCTTCCATTCCAAGTTTTCTTAGGAATGTCCATACTGCTTTCCATAGTGGAGCAACCACCATTTATTATAGATTTCTTTAGAAAGAGTTTATGCATTCACTAACATGTAGACAGACAGCTATAGAGTCCCCCAACAAATGGTAGCAGTGACATGCAGTGTTCTTTGCCTTGCTTTTTTTCATACACATGCATGTATATATAGAACCAGTCTCCTATTAAGAATATTTTTATTGAGTTGAAATTCATGTAGTATAAAATCAATTGTTTTGAAGTTTTAATCCAATGACGTTTAGTATATTCACAATGTAATGGAACCATCACCTCTATTCAATTCCAAACATTTTCATCACTTTCAAAGGAGATCCCCTATCCATAAGCATTCATTCTCAATTCTTTCCACCCTAACCTTTGGCAACCCTTAATCTCCTTTCTATCTCTGTGGATTTACCTATTCTGGACATTCATGTGAATGGAATCATGTAATATGTGACCTTTTGTAATTGATACATACATATATTTTTTGGTACTGGGAATTTAATCCAGGGGCACTTTATCACTGAGCTACATCCCCAGCCTCCTTTTTTTTTTTTTTTTTTTTTTTTTTTTTTTTCATTTTGAGACAGGGTCTGACCACATTGCTTAGGACCTGCTAAATTGCTGAGGCTGACCTTAAACTTGTTATCCTCCTGCCTCCTGAACTGCTGGGATTACAGGCATGCACCACTGTACCCAGTTGTAATTGCTTTCTTCACATAGCATGTTTTTGAGATTCATCCGTGTTGTAGCATTTATCAGACCTTTATTCCATTTTATGGCTGAATAATATTCCTTTGTGTGGAATACCACATTTTGTTTATCCATTCATAGTTGATGGAAATTTGTTTTTTTATTTGTCTTTTACTTTCAGCTTTTGTGAACAGTGGCATTAACAGTAGTGTGCAAGTATTTGAATACCCATTTTCAACCTTTTTGGGCATATTCTAGGTTTTGAATTGCCATTAGTGAACATTTAAGTTGCTTTCAGTATTTGCAGTTACAGTGCTGAAATTGATATAATTTTACATACATAATTTCTTGTATGTGGGAGTATCTGTATTGGGTGACTAACTAGAAGTGGAATTACTTGGTCAAAGCATTTGTGTATATAATAAAATAATTCATTTAACATTTTTGAAGACATTGCAAAATTATCTGATAGAGAGAATGTTTTATTTATAACTCCACTAACAAAGTAGGAGTGTGCATTATCTTCCTTTGGCTTTTAGAAATAGTCAGCCTTCCTACAAATCATATTGTAGAGAACATAGTGAAGACAGCTATAGGCAAACAGTTACTGTACTGTGATTCACTCAGTCTCCTTCCTGCTTGCCTGCCTAACTTGTCTTTCTCTCCTCTACCATCCTGGCCCTCTAATTTGCTGACTTCCCATTTTGCATCTGATAACTGGGTCCTCTTTTTTTTTTTTAATAATCTGTTCAAAGTCCTTCCTCTGCTTTGTCAACAACTTTCTGTGTATATTTTAATTTTGGGCCAACATTTAATTTCATTTTCAATAATAATATCATGACCACAGAGTGGAAGGTGGTAAGGTGGTAAGGTGGCAAAAATAGAAGGAATTTGGTAAGAATGGCATGCAATTTGTTCAGAAAGGCTTTCTAGAAGAGGTGAGATTAGAGATTTCTCAAGCTAATTTGAGTATATTGATTTAAAGTAGAGATTATTCATAGTAGGATAAATGAAAACTATGAAGAAAGGATTCAGGAACTCCTCCCCACCACAAATCCTGACCAAGGACTCTTTATTCTTCCCAAATACCTCATTCCATTGGGTAGTGGAGAGTAAATTATCATCCAACCCATAGCTTCTGCTGTCTCCAGTCCAGGACTCTGAGAGGCAAAAACAAAAAACAAACAACAACAACAACAACAACAACAAAAAACCCAGAAACTAATTACAGACTCCTTAACTCCGTAAGAGTGCACAGGTATTATTGTTTTAGTGGCAGGGCAGCACAATAGGTCCAAGAGTTCTGCCAGTAAGAAATTTTACACAGTGCATGTTGTATCGGTGGAAATAGTTGACATTGATGCTGATTATAGGTGCTGGCAAACTAACAAAGGCAGAAACTGTAACAATATGGTTTGGTTGATAAAAATAATGTTAATTGTAGTCTTCTGACTCACTCATTTATTTATTTCTATCCTGCTTTCTTCCAGAAAGAAATTTGAAGTGGCTAATTATAGTCATTCTATCAGCTTATTATCGTTTATGTTCAATTACAGTGATACACAATTATGCATTTTTAAAATGTCAGGTTAATGTATTGAAGTTTTATTTGAGGACAGCACTTAAGTGCCTTATTCCTGGGCACAGTATGTGTTCTGGGTACATAAAGGTTGATTATTCCTATAAAACTATGGTCATCTGATGGCTTATTTTTATAGGTTTCATTGGTACAGAATGATAAGAAATGAATTTGATAAACTTGATTGATATAATTGTTGCAGATAGCAACAGTTGAAAGAATTGTTAATTACACAAATAATTGTTGGATTCCTCTTCCTCATGCCAAGAAGCATGCTAAGCACTGGGCATATAGAGATGAGAAAGTCCCTGACTTTGGGGAACTCAAGTTCAGAAAGGAAGGAACAAGTAAGTAGTACCATGTGGTAAGTGAATGGTAAAGATAAGTACTTGGTATTCAGGGAGCAAAGAAGAAAGAAATTCAAATTGTGGTGATTAGGAAAGGCATCCCAGAGGAAGTGATCTCAATCAAAGTCCATAGTTTATATTTTGGTTTACTCTTTGTTTTGTTTTGCTTTTTTTGCGGTGCTGGGGTTTGAACCCAGGGCATCATGTGTGTGAGGCAAACACTCTGCCAACTGAGCTATATCCCCAGCCCTTTGGTTCACTCTTCATGATGTACATTCTATGGATTTTGACATAGACATGCAGTGACACATAACTACTCTTAGGACTCTTATGGTATCATGCAGAATAGTTTTGCTGCCTTAAAAATTTCCTGTGGTTTACCTGTTCATCCCTACCTCCCACCAAACTCCTGGCATAAATTGAGTCTTGAAGGATGAGTAGGAGAAAAGAATTTGTGGTACAAGAACACAGATAAAAAAGCATGACTTATAAAGCATATTGCGGGGGGGTACTACAAGTTGAAAATTCTGGATGGCTTGAGGGTAGGGGAATCAGAAGAGGGGGAAAGAGTCAGAGATGAGGCCAGAGAGACAGAACTATAGTATTATGAAGGGCTTGAATGCCGTAGCAAGGTGTTAATACTTTATCTTGAAGACAATGGGGGGCCTTTAAATACTTTATATAGAATAAAACAATCAGATGACAGGGGTTGTAGTGATGAGAGTTTACTATATTAAAAAATCTTTCTAATTATAGAATATGACACAGATATATAGATAACCAAATGTTTGATTTAGTGAATCAGTGTTAAAGAGGCAAAAAGTAGACTTTTGCTAGCTATCCCAGAGAATCCTGGACATGCCCCTTCCCAGTTACAACCCTCTCATGTCTAAAAGTTACTACTGTTCTTACTCTTAACATGTCTTCCTTGCTTTTCTTTGATGTTATCATCCAAGTGTTTATCTAAACATTAGGGTTTATTTTTTGCCTGTTTTCCCTTTTTCATATATCTTATAATGCTTTTTTTTTAAATCTATGAGTTTCTCCCTTGTCTTTTAACTTTTTCCTTGCATTTTGTTTATTGAAGAAATCAGGTCATTTGACTACATAATTTTGTTTGATTTGTAGAGTTTCCCACATTTTGTATTTTGCTCAGTACATTCCCATGGTATAGTTTAATACATTCTTTTGTCCTCTGTATTTTCTGTAAATTGATAGTTGGATCTAGAAGATTGGTCATATTCAAGTATGATATAGCATAATTTAAAATACTCTTCCCTTATTGGTGGACATTTGCATTGTTCCCACATTTTTTACTACTAAAACACAGAAACTTAATACACTTATGTTTTTTTGAAAATATGTGTAAATAGACCTTCCTTCCTCTATTACATATTTATGTATTTTATAGCACTTATTCAGTATGTGTGATTATTTGCCTAATATTTATTTCCTTCCTTTGGCTACAAATTTCATGAGGGAATGTGCCTATGTATCCATTGTAACTTTGCTCAGTAAATATTAGTTGAATAAATGAGTTTCTGTAAGTGAAATTATTGGGTTAAGTATGCCCATTTCAGATTTTGTTAAATACTGTCAAATTATACTCTTAAATTATACCTATTTGTGTGTTCCTACTGTTGTTACCTGTTTTCTCACATCCAGCCACACTGGCCCTCCTGATCCTCCCCTCACCCCACCCCATTGGTTCCTTCTATAAACATTTTTGACACATTCTAGATTCTTTGTAGGTACTTAGGGACCAAAACAAAATCCTGCATGGCAAGAGGCAAATAATAAGCACGATGATTAAGGAAATCCTATGGGATATTAGAAAGCAGACCAAAAAAATCTATGGTGAAAAACAATTGGCGATGCTAGAATTGAAGTTGAATTGCAATTTTAAATAAGATGATGAGAATATTGGTCACAATGAGAAGGTGACACTTGAGCAAAGCCTTGAAAGAGGCAAGGGAAATAACAAGTGGCTCTCTGGGAAAAATAGTGTGGCAGTAGGCAGAGAAAATAGCTGGTTCAATAGCTAGTTGTGACTGCAGAGGCTCAGGAAGGGGTCTGCTGGGTGCTGGTAATGCTCTTCCTTGATCTGTGTGTTGATTATGAGTGTTCAGTTTCATTGAGCAGTACAGTTATGATTTGTTCACTTTTCTGTTCAGTAGAACTTTAAAAATTAGGAGTGGATGTTGAACATTTCAAAATGCCTTAGTACTTAACCAGTTGTTCATGAGAAAAATTTTCCTTTGTCTTATTAATATGATAATGCATTAATCAATTGAAATTTTATTTACCTTTTTATAATATACTTCATTATGATAAATTACTCTTACTATAATACTGTTTGATTTGCTTGTATTTCATTTTGAATTTTTGTATATATTCACAAGTAAGGTTGATTAATAGTTTTTTTTTTTTTATTATTCCCCTATGTTAGGTTTGAAGTGCTTTTCTTAATTATAGGTTTTTTACTACTATTTTCTATAGAAAGACAAGTTCTGTGGTACTTATCTAATCTATTGTCTAGAAAAAGGGAAGGGAATAATTTCTAATGTTTGTCTTTATGTCTTTCTCAGCTACCTGGTAATTACTACAATTAAGTAATTGATAGGTGAGTCCTGTCATTGCTTGGACAGATGACTTTTTACTTGGGGTGTAAGGCTCCAATATTCTGTTTTTTTTTTCAGTGTCATGGAAAAATTAACTAACACTGGACTATTAATTGGTGATGTAACAGTTGCCTGGGAGTGTTTCGTTTGATAATTACAGTCCTCATTTTTTAATGTGACTATTTCTGATTTCTTACATTTTCCACTAGAAACAAGACAAAATAGGCAGAAGAAGCTGCCTGTATATTGCTGTGACCTAGTCAGTTAGCTTGAGGGACAGGGATAAATTCAGAAGGTTTACCTTCTAGGAAAGAGAATTAATTTTGAATTGAATACTAGAACTGCTAGGTTTTTTTCACTTGCCATATTGAAGTGTTTTCAAGCTATGTAGGATAGTGGGTCTGGCTGCCTTCTTCCTCCAACAGCACGGGAGCACTATTCTACTGTGAAAGACTGTGATTTTTATCATATAGGAAATTCTGGTGCTATGTGATAAAAATTCAAGAATTATTGGCACGAGAGTCACCTAACTTTTTAAAAAGATAGATATCGCTACCAATAACAAATGTAGATTTTAAGCCATTCCTGACCTTTTGCATAGAATCCCTAGGAGTAGGATCTGGAAATCTGCAGGCATTTTTAAAAAAATTGTCTTTGTTGAGATAATTTACATTTAAAAGATCTGACCTTTGAATACTATATTTTAGTTTAGTTTTGACAGATGTAAACCAGTGAAACTACCACCAAGATACAGAACATTTTTATTATCTCTAAACATTATCTCTGCTGTTTGGCATTCATTCCTCTCCTCAACCTCATCTCCAGGTAACTTCTGATGGACATTTTCTATCATCATAGATTTGAGTTTGGTTGCCTAGAGTTTTATATAAGTGGAATCATACAGTCTATTCTCTCTTTCTCTCTTTCTCTCTCACCAGGGATTAAAGCCAGAAGTGCTTAGCCACTGAACCACATCCCAACTCTTTTTTTTTTTTTTTTTTTTTTTTTGTGGTGCTGGGGATTGAACCCAGGGCCTTGTGCTTAGAAGGCAAGCAACCTACCAACTGAGCTATATCCCCAGCCCCACATCCTAGCTCTTTTTTCTTTTGAGATGGGGTGTCACTAAGTTGCTTAGGACCTTGCTAAATTGCTGAGGCTGGCTTTGAATTTGTGATCCTCCTGACTCAGCCTCCTGAGCTGCTGGGATTACAGGCATGTGCCACCATGCCCACCTAGTCTGTATTCTTTTTTGTATCTAACTTTCACTTAGTGTAAGGATTTTGAGAATCATCCATTTTATCGACTATATCAGTAATTAGTTCTTTTTTATTGCTGAATAGTGTTCCTTTATATGGATATACTGCATTTTCTTTATCCATTCACCTATTGATGGGCATTTAGGTTGTGTTCACTTATGAATAATATGAACATTTGCCTAATCAGGTTTTCATTTCTTTTGGTTAAATACCTGGTAGTAGAATGGCTGGATCATATGGGTAGGTGTATGTACAACATTTTGAGAAAAAGTCAAATGGTTTTTATTCTGTCAAAAGTGACACTTTACTAGAGTCACTGAGTACTGGTTTAGGAGAATTGTTTAAAGATAATAATTATAAAAGGGAGCAAAGGGAACATTTACTGAATAATTACCACTTATCCAACACATATTATTTATATCCTTTACATGATTTTCAATACTAATACAACCCTGAGAGGTAAATAATATTAATCATTAATCATTACTTTTTTTTTTTCTTTCCAGTACTGGGAATTGACCCAGGGTCAGTCTACCACTGAATTATATCCCCAGCACTCTTCTCCCTGTCTTTTTGTAAAATTTTGAGACAGGATCTCACTGAATTTCCCAGGCTGTCCTCAAACTTGTAATCCTCCTGCCTCAGCCTCTCAATCACTACTTTTTTTTCTTCTTTCTTTCTTTCTTTTTTTTTGGGGGGGTGGGGGGTACTGGGGATTGAACCCAGGGGAGCTTAACCTCTGGGCCACATCCCCAGTCCCTTTCTATATTTTATTTAGACAGGGCTTAGTGCTTCACTAAATTGCTGAGACTGGCTTTGAACTCACAATTCTCCTGCCTCAACCTCCCGAGCCACTGGAATTACAGAACCAATCATTACTTTTTATAGATGAGAAAGTAGAAGTGTAGGTCGGGCATGGTGGAGCATACCTGTAATCCCAGCTATTTGGGAAGCTGAGGGAGAAGGATCACAAGTTTGGAACCATCCCTTAACAATTTAGCGAGGCCCTGAGCAACTTAGTGAGACCCTGTCTCAAAAAGGACTGGGGATGTGGTTAAGTGCCCTGGGTTTAATCCCTGGTCCAAAATAAAAGTATAGAGATGCCTAAGGTGGCACAGCTAAGAAATAATGGCATTTTAAACCTAGATTTGTCTGGTTGCAGAACTAAAACCATTCTATTAAACCAAAATAGAGTAGAAGTTAAGGATGCTCCAGCTTCAGAGGTAGGGGGACATGCAGGGGTACTCAGTAACTTAAGTAACATGAGAACTATGACAGTAACTGCTAATAACAAAGACTTTGTTTTTGGGAACTGGTTAGCAGTGAAGCTTATTATTTATTTGGTTTTGAAAGCCAGAAGGAAATACTGAGTGAGCTGTTATAAATTATTAAAAGAGCAATGATGTGATTAGAAGCTGGATTCAGGAAAATTAGTTTAGTTGCCATCTGCTAAGTAGATTGGTTGGAACAGAGTAGGTCACAAATCCAGCCAAAAATCTGTAATAGTTCAGGCACAAAGTGATAAGTTTTTTCATAAGGACAGTGAGGCCTATGAGGAAGGCATAATAGGAAGGAGACTTAAACAATTAACTACTAAGCTTGCTGACAGATTGGATATAGGAAATGAAGTAAATGTGAATTTGAGGACTGATCCTGTGATTTCTGGTTTCGCAGTATTGGGAGCTCAGTGATTTTTGACTTGAGGTACACTTACTGTGCTCACATATCCGTAGAGCACTCATAACATTATAAAATACAATGTCATTACCAGCAGGGGCTTGTGATACTGGATTTACAATAAATATATCTTTTGGTCTTTGTCCCTGATTCCTGACACAGAGCTCCTAATACTTGGAATTTCCTGAGCATTAGAAATGCGTTTTGTTCTAAATAGGTGACTCTTGTTGGACTCCTGGATGGGGGCTAGTCATCAGAAAGACCAAGCTATGAATAGAAACTCAGAACTTTTAGCTCCACAATCCTATAGGAAGGGGAAAAGGACTGGAAAATGAGTTAATAATCAGTCATACTTACCTGATGGAGCCTCCATAAAAATCCCTGGACTGTGGAGTTTGGAGAGCCTTTAGGTTGGCAAACATATCCATGTGCTGAGAGAGTGACAGAAGGTCTTGTACTCGGTACCTTTCCAGACCTTGTCTTAGGTATCTCTTCATTTGTATCCTTTATAATAAGTATAATAGGTAGAGTTTCCCTGAGTTATGTGAATCATGCTAGCAAAGGGGATCATGGAAATCCCACTTTATAACTGATTGGCCATTGAACAGGGAACAACCTGGGACTTGAAATTGGCATCTGAGGTAGGGAGAAGTCTGGTATGACTGAGCCCTTTACCTGTGGGTTAAAGTTTCAGAACTTAATCAAATTTTAGGACACCCAGTTGTTGTCTACTGGAGATTTACTTAGTGTGCATATATGGGAAGCCTGCATTTGACTATAGAAATGTTCTGTGTTGTATTGAGTGTGACAGTGGCAAAAACAGTTTGGTTTTTCCTATCTCTTCAGCTTTTTAGACTGGCTTACTCTTAGTAAGAGGTGCCACTGAGCTAGAGTGTACTTGATGATTCATGTGTTAACTATGTAAGTAGAAGAGGTTTGAGGCTCTAGGGAGGCGGAACACATTAGCATGCTCATTAAAATTGTCATTTCAAGACTCATTTGATGTGTGAATGCCCAATTTGAGACTATTGCTGGTTTTCTAATAAGCTCTTAGGGTATTTAACACATTTGACCATTGTCTTTTCACTTCTTATTTCTTCTTTGGCATCCTGTGGTAAGTAGTACCCTCTCCCCTGCTCACATTTGAGACTTTACTGTATGATTTATGGATCTGTTCTTCCACTCCATGTATTTCTAAAAGCCTATGCAACTTTCACTCACTGAAATTTTTATCAAAGTTACTGGAAATTTCTTTGTTTCTAAATTCAGTAGACCTTTTGAGTTTTATTTTATTTGACTGCTCTGTAGCACATAATACCTGCTGACCATTCTTGAAACCTTATTTTCCCAGATCGGGGATATGCACACTGCCATGGTTTTCTTTCTATCTCTGACTTTTTTATAGGATCCTTCATGCATTCTTCTTTTCTCTGCCTTTTTATTTAAAGACAGATTTATTAAGGTATAATTTACATGCAGTGAAATTCACCCTTTTAGTGTACAGACTTATGAATTTGACAAACAGCTTTGTAACCATAACTGTATTTAATATAGGGGAGCAGTTCCATCATCTCTAAAAGTTCCTTATAGCCCACTTTGTCAGCCTTTTCCACTCTTAATCCTTGGCAACTACTATTCTGATTTCTGTTCCCAGGCATTGTCTTTTCTAGAATATTATATAAATGGAATCATAGAATACATAGCTTTTTGAGTTTGGCTACTTTCACTTATCATAATATATTTGAGATTCATCTACATATGTCAGTAGTTCATCTCTTTTTACTCTTGATTAGTATTCTTCTCTGAATGTACCAGTTTGTTTTTCTACTTATTAGTTGAAGGACATTTAGGTTCCTAGTTTTTAGTGAATATAAAAATTGAATTAAGCAACTGTAAACATTTCATGTACAGGTTTATGTGTAAGCATATTTTGTTTCCCTTTGGATAGATATGTAGGAGGAGAATTTCTGAATTCTATAGTGTGTGTATAACTTTATAAGAAATGCCAAGAGTGTTATCCAGAGTGTTCTATCACTTTGCATTTTTGCCAGCAATGTGTAAGAGTTCCATTTGTTCCAAACTTTGTATTGTTAATTGTCATTGTTCTGCCCCTGCCTCTCCTTTTTAAAATTAATTAATTAATTAATTGTGTGGTATTGGGGATTGAACCCAGGTGTACTTTACCAGTGAGCTACATCCCCAACTCTTTTTATTTTTATTTATTTTAAGACAGGGTCTTACTAAGTTGCTGAGGCTGACCTCAAACTTATGATCCTCCTGCCTCAGCCTCTTGAGTAGCTGGGATTATAGGTGTGCACCACTGCACCTAGCCTCCTTGTTTTAAATGTGGTTGTTCCTTAGGTTCCCCTACTCTCTGCACCCCTGTACTAGGGATTAAACCTACCACTGAGTCACATCCCCAATCCTTACTTTTTATTTTGAGAAAGGGTCTTGCTAAATTGCTGAGGCAGGTCTTCAACTTGCAATCCTCCTGCCTCAGACTCCCAAGAATACAGCAGAGCAACAAAGTAGAAAGATCTCTGCCCTAGTGGGAGCTTATATTCTAAAAATGTCAAATGTCGTGTTCCACATTTCTTTCCTGAGCTCCACACCCCTATATCCAGGTGTCTAGTGAACATATTCTTCATATTCTTTTTTTGTTTTGTTTTTCTTTTTACATATACATGACAGTAGAATGTATTTTGACATATTATACACACGTGGATTCTGACTTCCCATTCTTCTGGTTGTACATGATGTGGAGTTTCACTGATGATGTGTTCGTATATGAACATATATGAACAAGTTATGTCCAATTCATTTCACTCTTTCCTGTTTCCATCCCTCCATTCCCCTTTGTCTACTCCACTGAACTTCTATTCTTCCTTCCTCCCTTATTGTGTGTTAGCATCCACCTGTTAGCATTCACATTTTAGCTCAACATATTCTTTTGAGATATCCCATTGATAGCCCAAAGTCAATATACCTGGCCCTATATTGGTCATCTCCCTCATCCTGCCCCTGCCTTCTCTTCTCAGTGAATGATATCGCATACATTTAGCTCAGGCTAAAAACCCATGCACCTTCAGTTACTCATTAAACTCTTGATTTTACCTCCAAAATATCTCATGAATCTGTCTACTTCTCCTCGGACACAGATAGATCAGGTTATTAAGAAATGTGTGTGGCAGCCTCCTGATAGCCCCTCGCCCTGCTCTATCAACGACATTGGCCACACTGTACTACTGTGCTCCTTCTGAAACAGCAAATCTAAACCTGTCTTCTTTCCTCTTAAGAGCTGTGGTAGCTCTGTATTGCCCTCCAGATTATTTCAAATTCTTAATGTTACATAATTTGTAAACATTACTTAAGACCCCTTGTGATTAAGTTCTTTCATAACTTGGTAGCCTCTTACTCAGATATGCCAAATTATTTTCAGTTCTTTAAAAGTGTAATTTCATTTTTTGGGGACATTTCCTCTTTTGCTTTCTTAGTACTTACACCTGGAAAAACCTAACTATATTAATTGTCCTACTAGTGAGAAATCTTAATGCATTTTTGGGATGGGGAGAAAACTTGAAACTGGTGCTATTTCTCTTAGAAGGATACTGGGCTGAAGTGGTGAGACTAGAGAACTGGTTTGTTAGCAGAATGGTCCACCCCTCCACAAATTAGGGATGGAGGCAGTAGATAGGATCAGATAACTCATTCAATTTATTAATATAATAGATACTTATTAATAGATATCTATTAATGTAATAGATATTTATCATGTAGAAGAAACTGCTATGCAGTATAAAATGCTCAAGGATGAGGCAGGGCCCTGCAGGGAGAGCCTTCTTTGGGCTCAGAGTTATAGTGAGAAAACAGCATTGCCAGTTGCCTGGAGAAATCTAGGTTGAAAGACATATTGTGAACATCTAGTGATTGTTTTTCTTTCCATTTTCTTTTAAAAAGAAACAAGGTAATTATACTCTCACAGTTGCTATGGCAACCATGGTATAGCCTGGGAAAATTTTCTTTTAATGCCCCCTACAGTGGTTAGAAAGTTAAATCAGCTGGGCTTGTTGGCACACACTTCTAATCCCATGTAATCCTAGCAGTTCAGGAGGCTGAGGCAGGAGGATTTCGAGTTCAAAGCCAGCTTTAGCAACTTAGTGAGTCCCTAAGCAACTCAGCAAGATCCTGTCTCTAAATAAAATATAAAAAAGGTATGGGGATGTGGCTCGGTTTAATGCAGGCATTAAAAAAAGAAAGAAAGAAAGAAAGTTGTCAGTTATATCAGTTATTAACATTTTTTAATGACACATTAAAATACCATCTCTTCTTTGAGGAGTGAGAAGAAGAGACACAGATGGTAGGAAGAAGGTAAGTACCTGGGAAGAAAAATCATTTTTCACTGTATCTTAAATTTAACAGCCTGTGACTGATTAGTAGTCCCATATGCCTAGAATAGGGGTTAGCTGAGGTAAATGCAGCCAGCTTGGGTTGGCATCATCGATGCTCCTAAAATTTTGAGTCGTATTGCAAACTTTCAAGTGAGCTTCACCTTCAGAATTCTGAGGGCCGTCTGGAGCAGACATTGCAGATTCCTTAGTGAACCTTACACTGTCAGAGTCTGCATACCTGATGGTTGTTTTCTTTCTGCCACCTATTTATTAGGAAACTGAGGCAAACAAAAACCTGGCAATATAACAAAATAACAAATGCTTGTTGCATGTTCTAGGAATTGTCCTAAGCACTCTCCATGTATTTCTCCTCTAATCCTTACAAGAATGTAAGGAGAGTCATGCTATTGTTATTTTCACTTACAGATGAGGAAACATCTATAATGACTTTTTCAATCAGAGCACTAGTAAGTGGCAGAGCCAGAAGAATTGAACTTTGACTTTAAAACCCCTCTTCATAAATTTAATGACTTCTTCTTTCATGGGATTAATTGCCTATTTTTATTATTTCCTCTTCTCAAGTAGTTGCTTCAAATTCTTTTTGGGTATGGGATAGGGTTTAAATTTGATATTTCATTTTTAACCTTGAAAAATGAGTAGAAGATGTTTCATTCTCTTCTATCCTTCAAAGTTTCTGTGTTTAAGTGGATTTCATTAAAAATTTATAAGTAATTCAGAAAAAGTGGTTCTCTCTGAGGATCCAATAGGCCAGAGTATTTTATTGCATATTGGACTTTTAGAGGGTAAGTTTTTAAGAGAGACATTGCCATTCTTTGGCTTTTTAACCAATTTTCAGTAGAGAGCAGCAAAACTGGACATCATTACTTCCAGACACGGGATCACCCCAGACCCATGGTATCAGAACTGAGCTAAGGAAGGATTTCTTAGAAGCAGTAGGTAGAATTTTTCGTATTTTGACTAGGGGAAGGCAGAGCTTCTAAATCATGATGCTCTGAGAGAGGGATAGACCTGGGCCTAGAAGGAGGTTCAAAACAGTGCAGAAGCAGTAGTTCTTGTTATTTTTTGTTTTGTAGTTCTGTATCTAGTCAATAGCAAAGAGCAAGAATATTTTGTAGATTTTTCTTGTATTTGGTAGAAGGCAGAGACTCTATGTTATGTAAAGTTAATGAAATATTAGTAGGGTAGGCTCAGGTAAGGCATATAAGAATTGGTGGATGGGGAAATGATCTTTGACTTCCTGCTAAAATTGTCTCTATCACACTTCTTTTGCTTCTTCTTTGTGGTTTTCTTAGGTTACTGGACCTATTTGGGCTGGGGAGAGCAGCAAAGTACGTAAGAATTTCAATTCCTTATAATTTTCCTGGTCTTACCTTTTAACATTTTCCCTTTGAGAACCATGAAGCTGGATATTCATGCATACAAGCGTATATGACACCATTCTCCTCTCCTCTCCCACTTGAATCTCAGGAGACAATTATCTGTAGTGGAACATTATATCCTTTCAGTCTGGTTTCTTGAAGATAGTGTGTGGGGGGTGGGGCAGGTTTCAAACTAAAATGCAAGTCAGAATCATGCCAAGAATGCCTGATGTTTGTTTCCGAGATCTTTCTCTGTATGACTAGGAGAAATGAAGAATACACTACTGTCTTAGGTTTATTAGTCTACAAAATGTGAATGTCATTTCAGCCAAAATTCTGGTTTTGTGAAGGAAACAAGAGGCTGAGGATATGGTTCAACTTCCCTTGAAGTAGCCCTGCTAGAATTTTGCTTTAGAGCTTAGAGTGGGCAGCCAGTTCTTTCCAGCTCTAGGCTGACATGACTATGTTACCCAACTAACAGGGGATCAACTTGAGTCTCATTTTTTGGACATTCAGCAGGTGCTTAGAAGGGTCAAATTTTGTCCTGTCATTGCAATTTCTCACAAAGTATATACTTGTTGTGATTTGAATCCCAAGTATTTTACCGTTAGAGAACTGCTCAAAAAATAACCCAAGAGCTCAGATAAGTTAATATTCTCAAGCAGAAAAAAATGTAACTGATTCTTGAAAAAAAAGTGTCAATTCTTTAATTTCCTCCCCCACCCCACGGTTAAAAATTCTAGCTCTACTTAGTATTTAAAGACAGAAACTGAATCCTAGAATACTGCATATGAGAGAGCCTCATTGTGGTTTCATTAATTTTTTTCTTTTTGTACCAGGAATTGAACTCAGGGGCACTCAACCACTGAGCCACGTCCCCAGCCCTATTTTGTACTTTATTTAGAGACAGGGTCTCACTGAGTTGCTTAGTGCCTTTCTTTTACTGAGGCTAGCTTTGAACTCACAATCCTCCTGCCTCAGCCTCCCAAGCCCCTGGGATTACAGACGTGCACCTGGCCTTCATTCAGTTTGTTTGAGTGTCTGCTGTGGAGGCCCAGCTTTGCTCCAGGTTAGATTACTTTCCCCAACCCACTTTTCCAAGTTGTTTTTCTATCATTCCTGTCCATGTCCTTTTATGTTGCTGCCAAGCTAACTAACAGACTATTTCTTAAAAATGTATAGCCTCTCTCCCCTTTGGGCCTTTAATCATGCCACTGCTTTTATCCAGATTCCAGAAGATATTCTTTCCCCTCAATCTTTACCTTTTGAAAACCCACAGTTCTTCAGAGCTATCTCCATAAAACTTTTCCTACTCATCTTCTCAGGAAGTTTTCAACTCATAGTGGTTGGTTTATGCTACTCTTATGTAGTAACTTCCTTATATAACATTTCATTGTTTTTATCCATGTTTTCACTCCTCTGTTAGTTGACTTGTATTCTGAACCTTCTGTGTTATTTGTATATGGGCACTTAATATTTGAATGAATAAATATCCCCAGCTTTTTAAGTTTTCATATTTCAAATAGTCTTTACCAGGGACTTTTCAATTTTTGCCATTAAACTAGCCCACAGGTCCCTCCTTAAGCTGAATAACCAACGTGTCTTGTGAACATGGTACTGTGAGGTAGACTGTAGAACAGCCAAGTAGGAGATGGTGACTGACAGTAAAATAACATTTTTTTTTTTTTTTTTAATTCAAGCTGAAGTGTTACACATTTTCCTTAATTTCCTTTTTAAGTTTGTAGTTAGATTTGGTTGTGCCAGAAAGTTTACTTTCTAGGGAAATTGAGGGTGGTGTAGAGGAGATAAACTGACCTTTACCTCTGTCTACTTCCCCCACCTCTCCGTTTTTCTCCCTTATTTCATTTTGCTTTTTTGTTATTTCCTTTCTCCTGACCCTCCTGTTTTTCATATTTTGCCTTTTCCTAACCTCTTCTTGCTGTGACCTGAAGGCATCCTAGGCCAGAGGCCTGACCCCAAGGAGCCTAATTAACCAGGTCCTGCCACTTGCCCCAAGCACTAAACAGAAAAAGTGATGGTGAAAATCAGGAAAAACCTTTAATCACTATGACCATATTGGGAAGGCAAAGTGAGATCCAGTATCTCAGCCCTGTCTTTGTCTCAGCCCTGTCTTCAGGTTGCCAATAGGAGCTTTGAGTTCAAATAGAGGAAGAACTGGAGCAGGGGGCAATAGGTATGCATAATCAGTCATGGCCAAACTGTAGACTGACTAATCGTTCTCTCAGTTCTACTTCTGTGAAGTAGCTCCAGAGAAGACTTTTATTAATTGAAGGGGCAATTTCTCCTTGCTGCTCAGGATGTTTGTCTGTCAGACCTGTGATAGTGTTTGATGACTAGAGACTTCTAGGTACCACGCTAGGGGCCTGAAACCGGATCTGTAAATTTTACTTCAATCTTCAAGGGGGATGAGATAGATCAGGTAAATTTAGAGTTAATAAACCAAGTATTACTAGTTTTTAGATGAATGCTTCTTAAATGGTTAACATGCCTCTGTGCAAAGCTGAGCAGAGATCTGACTCAAAGTTTAAGGTAATAAAGGAGACAGATATGAAATGATGTCAGATATCAAACTTTATGCTGGTTTTAGTTACTCATAGGGCATCTGCCAGTCTAGGTAAAGAGTCACTGTTTGCAGCAAAGGCATCCTCTTAAGTCCCTGTTTTATTTCTAGGACACTTCATTTCTTAATATTTGCCCTTTATTTCTTTTATGTAGAAACGTTGTTAGCCTTTAGGAAAGTTGGCAGGTGTTTCTCCCCTTAGCCTAGCAAAATAAAAAAAAAGCAAAGCATTATTTAGGAGTATCAGATACAGTGAGAAAGTATCTATCCAAGTAGTTTCTGGCTTTGGATCATGGGTTCCTAATTCTAACTGAGCTAACCTCTTTGGCCTTATGGTCAGTAGGATTGTCTGTCCTACTGTCCTAGGATTTCCAGCCCAAATTTAAGTAGACTTTCAGTTTTGTCTTCTTATTTTTTCTGTCTCCTCATATGTGATGCATGAATAGTCCAACACTAACTTCTTCAGACTAACTTCCTTCTGTGGGTTCAGAAAGAATTAAGTCTGAATGGCATATTGGTTTTTGTCACTTGACCTTTTTCTTTCTGGTTTTGAGAACAACAAATTCATCAAGGGTTAAAACCAGTGCCTCCAAAATCTCTCTTTCCTAATGTGTCATCTGAGTGCTTTGTAACCAGAATGCTTTGCATTCTCGTTGTTTACCTTTGTTTTCAGTATTTACTACTCTTGCTCTTGCCAGAGGACTATTGGTTTAACCAGAAAGTGTTACTAATAATTGTTCCTATTTGAATGTTAGCATCTTTATCCAGATATTTTTTCTCGTTGGAGCTTGATTGATCTCCCTTCCTTTTTATCTGCTCACACGGTACCATAATCTCAAGTGAAATAATCTGATGTGCTCTCCTTCTTACGCCTACCCTTGGCTTCACCTCACTGCTATAAACTCGAATAGGAAAGGCTCATAAGAACATGTTAACCTCTACCCGATCCCCAAGGTGAATCCACAAATGTGATTTGGAATCCAGTGCTTAAACTTTGTTCCTTGCTTGCAACCCCATATTTGTGCTCTCTGTCTCTTTTAGTGAAGTTATTATCTACTAGGTTGTCTAATTTAGAAGCCAAGGGGTAATTTCCCTATCACTGTCCATTTGTCCCAAGTTTTATCAGTTCTGTCTGGATTTTTTTTCTAGTTCATTAGCTCCTTTCCATTTCTACTGCATGGATGTAAGTCCTTATCTCCTGACAGAGTGATTGTAAAAGGCTAATATTATGGTCTTCAGGAGGCTTCTGTTGCCAACACTGCTACCAAGATTATCTTTTAAAATTACTAATATGAGTCAGTGATCTGCCAGAAGTATCTCTCTTTCAGGATGATGAGAACCAAATAGGAACTTGACAAGAAAGAACATGTGAGACCTTGTTAATCATACACATATGGATATAGTGTCAGATATGACTTCTCTGTAGTTTACAGACACTACTTTAAAAATATATTTTTAGTTGTAGATGGACACAGTACCTTTTTTTTAATTTATTTTTATCTAGTGCTGAGGATTGAACCCAGTGCCTCACACTAGCTAGATAAGCACTCTACCACTGAGCTACCCCAGCCCCCAAATACTACTTTTTTGAAAGGGTTGAGCTCCCTTTATAAGTATCATTTTGATTGGTGATAGTGGTTATTTTAGCTGAAAAGCAGATAGAATTCCATAAAATTGTAGTCACTGCTGTTAGGTAAAATTGGCTGCATTATCAGCAAGATCCCATGAGTAGTGTATATGTTTTCTTCTTCTCTCAGCTCATGGGCAGGATGGAAATTCTGAACCCAGTGTGTAGGTACTTAACAGGAATTGTTGAAAAAACTTGACACTGCAGCCGTACAGTAAGACTGCTATTATCTAGAGCTGCATCTAGAGCATTTGGCTTGATTTCTATGCCTTGGCTTTGACTTTCCTGATTTCTGAGACCAGCTTCTTATGTTGGACCTGCTCTTTTGGTTCAGCCCATGCTTTTTAAAGTCTGAAAAATCCGTCTAACTTTAGATTAAAATTATTTTTTTCTAAGATATGGAAATGCTATTTTTCCCCTTTGATAATAGTAGAGGACCAGAATCTATTTGTGACATTTAAAAGCAGATTTTAATTAGGGTTATTAAAACTAAAGTAGCAGAATTACAGAATATTCTGCCCTGGGAAAATGAAACTTAGAGCACCTTTGAGAATCAGAACTAAAATTAAACCAAGTGTTTTATCTCATTTGATAGAGATGATGGATATTAATTGAGATGCTTCTACACAGGGTTTCGAGCTTACTGGGCTCATATGCAGCTCAGCTTGCTCTTGTTTTCAAGGTTCAGAATTTTGGCTATCAAAGTTAGAGCAGAAAAAGTTCTGAAGAACTAAATAAAGCTGGAGTTCTTCGACTACTGTGCTTATTCCACAGCCTTTGAAGACCCTGATAGTGCCGTTGATGACCGAGACAGCGACTATCGAAGTGAGACCAGCAATAGCATCCCACCTCCTTACCATACGACTTCCCAACCCAATGCTTCTGTGCACCAGTTCCCTGTGCCTGTGCGATTGCCACATCAGCTACTGCTTCAGGGTGGTTCCCGGGACTCTTGCAGTGACTCTATACAGAGTTATGACCTTGATTATCCAGAGCGGCGGGCCCTCAGGTAGGTATTAGGAACAAAGCACTTTTTCTTCTAGTAACTAGTTCCCATGATACAATGGACAAGAAGGATATGAGTGCCTTGATATGAAGTGGTACAAGTTTAGCAGTATGTTGGGTCAAACTACTGTTATTTTGTGTAGATTTTAAGTCTCCTTTCTTTCCTATACTTTCATATACATCATTCATGTACATTTTTGCCAGGAATAAAATTATCTTTATGATCAGTGAATTTCATCTAGTGAGGGCATTCTCACTTGATGTGGATGACATCCCCCTGATGCCCAATTCAGTGATTCCCTGCCCTCCCCCATACCAGGTCTTGAATCCAGGGGTGCTCTACTACTGAAGTACACCCCCAAACCCTGTTTATTCTTTATTTTAAGACAAGGTCTCACTAAGTTACTTAAACTGGCCTTGAACTTGAAATCTTCCTGCCTCAGCCTTCCATCTCTTGGATTATAGGCATGTACAACTGCCCCTGGCTCAGCTCAGTGATTTCGATAATCCTTCACCATGATTTTTAAAAAAGAAAATCACAGATACTGAATGTTTGGGTAATTCTTCTGGTAAAATATTTCCTGGGAACTTCGTAATAAAACCAGTATCATCTCATCATAGTAGATTCAGTATTTTTTGCTGGAACTTTGTTTTAATTTAATTTCTTAAATATATAAAGCATTTCATGGTTAAATAAATTAAAAAAAATTTTTTTAGTTGTCAATGGACCTTTATTTTATTTATTTATATGTGGTGCTGAGAATTGAACCCAGTGCCTCACACATGCTAGGCAAGTGCTCTACCACTGAGCTATAACCCCAACCCCTAAATAAATTCTAAAATACAGTATTGCATACAGTAAATAATCACCCACCCATACCTGTCTTCTTCTACCCTATCCCCTTTATTCCTTCTAGTTCCCTCCCCCTTGCTGTTTCTTGATATTCTTCCAAAAACTAGTGTCATATATTTGTGAGTCAAAGAAAATACATACGTTTGCTCCTTCCATCCTCCAATGTTTTTTAAAAATATTCCAAACTTAAAATTTGGAAATAATAAAATGAATACCCATATTTTTGTTGCCTGGATTTATCAGTTGTGTTAACATTTGGCTGCCGTTACTTTATCTCATTCTCCCTAATATATATTCACATGCACATATTTTTTTCCTGAGCATTTTGATAGTCATTTGGAAATACCATAGTACTTTACCTGTAAGTATTTCACACAAAAGTCCTAAGAAAAAGGACCTTTAAAATATACTTAAATGTTTTTATTAGGGTATTAGTTAAATATAATATTGGGATTTATTTTGACATTATCATACGCACATGGAGTATAATTTGCTCCACTTCAGTTCCCAGAAAAAGGACTTTTTTTTTTAACATAACCTTAACACTGTGATCATAATCAAGAAATTTAATAATACAATGATGTTATCTGATATATACATCATATATATTTTCTCCAGTAGTCTCCATAATGTTCTTTATATGTTTTTTTTTTTTTTTCCTTTTTGATCTAGGATCCAGTCAAGAATCATGGAAGTATTATGATTTTCCTTTTTCCTTAGTCTCCTTTAATCTCGCAAAATCCCCCCACCCCCATCTTTTGAGATACATGTTTTGTAGGTCAGGTGTTTTGGGAATGTCTTTTAGTTTGTTTTTATCTGATTGTTTCTTCAAGTTAGAATCAAGTTGAACTTTTTTTTTTGGCAAAAATACTACATAGCATGATGTTTCTTTCACAGTGCCTTCAGGAAGCACATACTTTGTCTTACTCTTGGTGATGTTTGGTTAAGAAATATGATATGTGCTATTTTACTCCCGTGTAAAGATTCTCTTTCTCATTTGTAATTAATAATATCTGGATGATTCCTGAGATTGTATCAATATCCCGATAGCCTTTTAAAGTGATTTTTTAGCATCCATTGATCCTTGCTCGAATCAATTATTTTATTGGTCAGAGATTAGTCTTTTAAAAACCCATTCCAATTTAGCTCATATTTTTAATTTCTAAAATTTACCAGACTATAGGATGGAACTCATGTTTTTGCCCAGCTCACCAGATTGGGACACTGTGAATTTTTATGCTGAACTTAAGGGTCATCTAGATAGCATCCTATCCCAGTTTACTATGTCATCTCTGAAAATATTTTCAGTTAAATTTTCTCTTAAATCAGCCATAGTGTAGAGTTCTGATTCTTCATATATTGATTCTAAAAAGAAACACATTAAGAATCCTACTCCTTGGTAGTTCATTAATTGAATGCTTGTTTTTTTGGTTTTTTTTGTTTGTTTGTTTTGATACTTGGCCCAGGCTGGCTTAGAACTCCTGGGCACAAGCAATCCTCTTATATCTACCTCTTGAGTAGCTGTGATTATAAGCACATGCCACAGTGCTCAGCTGAATACTTGTGTTTTATTCATTTGATTTTAGTTTATAGTGTCCTATTTTAAGAAAAAAAAATAATAGCAAAAATTGTTTTTTTATTAGTGTAAAATAATTATATAAAACATTGGGTTTCACTGTGTCATATTTGTACATGCATATAACATACTTTGATCAATTTAATTTCTTGTTACCTCCCTTTTAGCCTCCTTTCCTCCCTCATCTGGACCTGCTTTCTTTACTGGCCTCCTATTCTTTTTTTTTTTTTTTTTTTTTTTTTTTGCAATAAGTAAATAAAATTTTTCTTTTAGTTTTCCCCTCTGTGTTTGTAAGTGTTTGACATACAAGCCAGCAGTAATGATGACAGATCATCCATAGATAACTGCATACTGTTCAATTTGAGCAAACTTTTATCTTCCTAACCATTACCTTATTATTTGGTTATTTCCTGGGTTACTGCTATAATAAATAACCCCTGGAAGAGCACTCGTGATATACATTAGGTTGCAAATTTTTTCCTAAAATTTTTCAATTGTTCTCATATAAATTGAGCTTTACTGAATCAATATGTAAAATGAGGTTTAAAATTAACTATAATTGCCAACAAAGGAAAAGTTAAAAGAAATTTTAAGTAAACTTTTTTTTTTTGTACCGGGGATTGAACTCAGTGGTGCTTAACCACTGAGTCACATCCCCAGCCCTTTTTATTTTTTGAAACAGGGTCTCTCTAAATTGCTGAGGCTGGCCTCCAACTTGCAATCCTCTTGCCTTAGCCTCCCGAGTCGCTGGGATTATAGGCATGCACCACCATACCTGGCAAAACTTTTTATATAGACATTTAAAAAAATTGTTTTAGTTGTTGATGGACCTTTATTTTTATTTATTTGTATGCAGTGCTGAGAATCGAACCCAGTGCCTCACACATGATAGGCAAGTGCTCTACCACTGAGTCACAACCCAGCCCTATAGACATTTTTAACTCAATATTTTAAAAAATTTTTCCTTTAAGAAGTTGTGGATTTTATCACTAGCATAAATGTAAACAGTAATTTCATGGACATAGTTTAAATTCTTAAGTTATGTAGTGTTTTGAGAAGTTTTAAATTCTTGAGGGAAAAAATCCGTTTTCCAGGAAATATGAAACATAAAAATACTATATTCGTGGCTATCTGTTAATTTAATCTGGAACTATAAAGACTGCTTCTAGGTTGAATTTAAGTTTAGTTTGAGTTTTTAGAGAATAGTGAAGAGTAGTGAAACGACATATAAAAAACATGCTAAGCTGGAATTCCTCATGCAACCAAATGAACTTTTACTTAATGAATTCAGAAGTAACAGGATTTTTGTATAACTTGAGATTTGACAACAAATTAAATGTTGTTAGATATTATTAACCAAAGTATTTCTAATATTGCAAAGAGTTGGACTATCAACCTCACCCTGGAAGATTTTTAGTGACCACTTTGATCTTGTTTTTGGACTTCTTGTTTGGTCTTGTTGTTTCCTACATAGATGCTAGTATGTGTTAGATTTATAAAAGAACGTAGTGAGCTGATAAGCCCCTGGTCTGTAGGGCCTCTGTGTATAGAAATACAGGAACCAGGCAGTCTCCAACCTAAGTGAAAGAAAGATCAGCTGTTTTCTGTATTCATGGTTTTATGTTAGACATGTGGCTTTTACTGCTATAATCAGCACAGGGAAAGATACTCATTTTGCTGTGATCCTTGAAGTGTTAGGCTTTTGTGTTTCTCAAACAAATTACAATGCTTAAAATAAATTGCTGTTTTTGGTAACATAACAAGGATAGACTTCTGATAGTCAAGTTATTTTTGTAATGTATGTTTTTTCTTTTTAAAAGGAATATGTTTCACCATATTGTTGTCTATATAACCTGAAATATAATTTGCAGCAAGTTAACAGCTTGACTTCTTTTTAGACACAAATGCATCAGCAGACTTGGGTTTCTTCAGATCTCTTGATAAGCCAGGTATGGTGAAGCACACCTATAGTCCCAGCTACTGGAAAGGCTGAGACAGGAGATCACAAGGTCAAGGTCAGCCTTGGCAACTTAGTGAGGCCCTCTCCCAAAGTAAAAAATAAAAAAGGTTGGGAGGTAGAGTGCCCTGCCCTGGGATCCTCAATCTCCAATGCTGGAGGAAAAGAAAAAAATAAATAAATAAAAGAAATCTCTTGATACATTTTCCTAGTATACCTAACAGTTCTGTTAGGTCCACCATATTGATATTGATAAAATATGTTTAATTTTTTTTCTTGGAAAATAAATGAAACTTAAAAAGCTAGCAATGCCAGTGGTAGCAAGTGAAACATATAAAAGTTGTTAAAGCTGTTCTTTTTCTGATGTAGATAAACTTTTGACTAGGTATAATATTAAGAATATATGGATTTCCATTTCTTATTTTTTATTCTGAGTTTTTTTTAATCAGACTGGCAACTTTACTATTCTAATCCTCTCATTAAACAGTTACTTTAATATTATAACTTTTTTCTTCCTCTTCCCTGTCTCTCCTTTTTTCTTTGCCTTACCATTCCTCCAATTTTAACCCCTTACATTAGGCAAGGCTCACAGGCTAAAAATGACAAAATTAGGATTATTTCAGCTTTCTCTGATGTTGACTATGAAGAACAAGAAGATATAAATGAGGAGATAGAGGGGAAAATATCACAAGACATTTTAGAAAATGATTACATAAACTTAAAGGAAACAGTGGTAAAAGAAAGTCAAAATCTTTCAAAACCTAATAAATACTATAGCCAAAGAAAACAGCTGAAGTACAATGGTTGGAAAAAGACACCATCTCAGAGCCAACAGACAGAATTCTCTACTGTCCTTAATTTTGACTACAAGTCTGAAACATCTGTATTCTCCAGATATCCTCAGAAATATGGTGCAATAGATAGGAAAAGAAAAAAGAAACCTTTATCCAGTCATTTTGAAGACAGTGTAAGAAGGCAATATGATGATAAATCTAAGATTAACTTCAAAAGTGCATATCCTGATGCTGAAAATTGTAACTGTTGCCACAGTGAAAAGAATTTCCCAGTTTTACATCCCTACAAAAATGGATTTGTGGTTAAGAGTGGCACATGGACCACTACGTTGGGAAGTTATGATTATGATCTGCCATGTTGTTTAAGGGACTGTGAAAAGTCATCTGGCTCAAACCAGCAGGTAATTGATTTAACTCCATTAGATATTATTGAAGATTCTACTAGCACTACTTCTGAAGAACTCCTGGGCTCCCCCATTTCTGATGAGCAGGAAGATTTACTGTCACCAACATGGCATCCATCCAGTGTCCATCACATTGGAGGCTTTTCTGTGGCAAATCCAGTGGTGCAGTTACAAAGCATAAATTGTGATGCAAATACAGTTGGGTGCTCTGTGGAAGAGATGGCCTCTTCTGTGGGAGAGATGGCCCCTTCTACTGAGGAACCCAAGGAGGACTATGTGGATACGATGGATGAGCTTCAGTGTTTAGTAGAAACAGTATCAGAATATTTAGCAGAGAAGGAAGAGGAGATTAATAGATTTGGTTCCCTTTCAAAAACAAAAAAACCAGATAAGCCAAATAGTACTATTGATGATGCAAAACAGAAAATGCCTGAGGATCAAATACCACCTTTAACTGTTACCAAGAATGACCAAGACAAGGCCCTTTCTTTCCCTGAGCTGAATGGAGTAAAATGTGCTGTTGGTTCTTTATTCAGTTCACTCACAGAAAAGGTAGGTTCAGGCACAAAGCATTTAACAAACTCTGTGGAAAAACTGGTTTCTATAGTTCCAGAGAAAACAGAGACCTTTAATCAAACAGAGACAATTAATTTGGAATCTAGACCCAGTGCCACCTCAGTATTGGAGAGGGATCTTTCCATGCAGTCTTCATTATCCTCTCAAACAGTTGATGATAAGGATATCAGCAGACATGGCAGAACCTCTGGAAATGAGCACATGGGCAGGAAGATGGGGAATTTAAGCTTTGAGAATGCAATAGAAACTACTGAAAGGGACTCAGTTCCACAAAGCTCAGTCATAAAGTCTGTTTTCAGCATGTTAAATCCCTTAAAAATCTTTTCAGAAAAAGAGGAAACCAAAAAAGATGACCAGAATAAAGAACTGAGGAGGGAAAGCTTTGTTGGGTGTGGTTCAGAGTCAAATCAAAGTGAGGACACCCTTGACAACCACAGCGGTAGCATTATTGCTTTAAATAAGGAAGAAGAAACCAGAGACTGGTTCCAAATGCCAGCAAGTGAGGATTTGTTGTCCTCCCAAGTGGCCAGTGAACCTTCAAATTCAGCTAGTTGTGCAAGTAAAAAAGATGAGAGCCTGTTGGAAGGAAAACCCTGTGAAGATTTGTCTCTATTACCAGATCACCCAAAAATGTGTGCCAAAGATATGCCAGGACATCTTTGTATATCTGGCAGTAGAACTACAAATAAAGAGGCTTCTTCAAAACCATTAGAGAAGGACAAAGTTATTGGTGATGATGATTTTCTTGAGCCACTCAGAAAATCATTTAGTCAGTTTTTATTCACTTCTCCTGAGACTTGTTCAAAGGAAACTTTGTCAGAATCTATGAAAATTGACCAGGTGGAAGAAGATGCCTGGGAAAGGGGACCTAAGAAAGATGGACATTCCTTTTCCTTTAGTGGAAAATTACATATTCCATTTTTCAGAGTTCTTAGCCATTCTGAAAAGCAGCAGAATTTAAAAGAGAAAGGAAGCATTTTTCCTTTGTTTAAATTTCCTTTCACGGATAGTCATAAAGTTAATGACCACAGTTTTCATGACTCAGCAGTAACCACTGATAAAGAGACCCAAAGAAATTGCCAGGAAGAGGCCAAACTTAGTTCAGTAAAATCTAATTCACTTCCAAATGTTCATAATGATCTGGAGAAATTTTGTAATACAGAGGAATTTAATAAGAATGACCAAGTAAATTGTTCTGAAGATATCAAACTTAGTTCAATAAGATCTAGTTCAGTTCCAAATATTTATAATGATGTAGAGAAATTTCACAGTTCAGAGGAATTTAATAAGAATGAACAGATACCTTGTCCCAACGATGCCAAACTAAATAGCATCAATGCTTATTCAGCTTCAAATATTAGTAACAATTTTGGGAGCATAGAAGAATTAAATCCAAATGACAACATAGCAGTAGAGAATTATGAAAGAGATGCCTTACCTATTCATGGAGTTGTGCCCTCAAAACATAAAACTTCAGATCTTTTAGGAGAAGGTAAGAATTTTACACAAGTGACATTTTCAAAAGTATCAGACTCTTCATTAGAATTTAGTTCTACTATTTCAAAGTCCACTGTGATTAAGGAAGACAAAGTTATGGATAATACTTCCAAAAAACAAACCCAAGGGGGCCTCTTTTCTGGCCTGTTTAACAGGTTTTCTTCTGAAAACTTGTCTAGTCAACAAGAATTAAATTCAAAAAATAGTGACTCCCCTAACAAGAATAAAACTCCAAGTTTATTACTCTCTGGAATATTTAACTTGATATCAAATAGCAGTATGAGTGATTGTAAACCAGATGAAGCAAAGCTTATATCTTTAGGTGACATTAAAAGTTTGGATGGAAATAAGCATTTATCCTTAGATGAGAGCCCTGCTACTTCATGTGTGACTTCTGTAAACCATGTTGAAAAACATGAAACTTCAGGCTTCATAAAAAGCTTTTTATCATTATCAAAAGAAAACATACCAGCATCTGATGCTTGCGTTAATAATCACTGTTACCCTCCTACATGTAAAAATCAGCAAAATGAAAAGCATTGCCCTACTTCTGAGAACATAGTATATCACAGTGCTGCCAGTTCTGAACAGGTCCTTTTAGAGAAATCTTTGACTGAGAGGCCAACATCAAACCATATTCTTGAGGCAAAATCACATGAAAAATTAAACACATTAAATTCACCTGTATTAAACACTAACATTTTTAATAAACCTTATCAGACTTTTGAAGACATGAACAATCCATTTTGTTTTGAACGGGACTCTGATATAAAAGATCTCTCTAAAAGTTCCAGAAAACGTCAGTCAGTTTATTATATGTTGAATCAAAATACATTTCCATCAGTGGATGTTTTCTCGTGGCCTGACTCACAAAATCCAGTAATAAATTTTTGCCAAAAAGATCAAAATTCAAAAAGCTTGGAGTGGAGAACAAATCCGAACAGTGTCATTTGGTGTGACTTACCATATGAATCATCCAACCAGTTAGCATTTAATGAAGATTACTTATTAAGAGGTGATATGTGGGCAGCTAACTCACTATATGGAAATTCTGTTCATCTTCCAATTAATGAGATGAAGAATTTGCTAGAAGACTTGCCTATTGACTTAAGTTATTCTTCAGATTATGAGAAAACTACATGCTCCATCACTGATCAAGAATTATTAAGAATGGATGGAAACTTTATTTTTTCAGGTTTTGGTTATGAGTATCAGGAATGGTTGTCATGTCTTGAAAATGGAGTCTGGTGGCCCTCAGAGAATGGGGATTATGGATATTATATGTTCCATGATGGTCAATATATCTATTCTCTCCTCACTGACTCTACTGGGCAGTATGTATATTTATTTATACCAGATTATTCTTATCAAGAGTATTTGAATTATGATTTACAGACAAATTATCAATCAAGTATTATGTTGGATGACAGCATTATGTCTTCCCATAGTCTTAAAGTGCTTGATAAGGAAGATGAAATATTGTGGTATGTTGAAGAACAAATTGATGACCCTCTTGATTTATCTGTAGCTTTGCCAAGAAGTGAGGGACCATTGTGTCTAAATTTAGAAACCTTTTCACAAGCACTCGAAGAGTCAGGTTTATTCCAGCAGGATCAGCCATTGGATTTTTCAGTCTATAATTCTCAAAAGTTTAAAGGAGATTTTGTATCTTCCAAAGAAAGGTGCTGTGGTTCTGAAGACCTTAAGTATACACTGGATCTCAGAAATCAGCCCCAAACTATTAGTAATCATGTCTTAAATAGAGGTCAAGTTACAGCAAGAGATGAGAACCAACATCTATCTAAAGACTCATCAGTTCACCAATGGCTTCCATCATTTTCTGAAGAAAGTTCCTCTTCAGCTTATCCTGAAAATATGACTAAAGACTCACAGCAAGCAGAAGAAACACCATCAGTGAGCAAAGTGACTCCATTATTTTCTGTTTGGGATGCCCTGGTTGAAAGTACTTTGAATTTTGATAAAAGTGAATCTCTAGAGGCTTTGGGCATGCAGAAAATGAATCAGCAGTCAAAATTAACAGAGTTTACAAATGATGGTCTTCAGTCATTAATCTTGAGTAAGCAATTGAAGAGTAACTCCCAAAAGGAGGAAGAAAATCAACTTAAGTATTCAGAGAAACAGACAGTATCCAGTGTTCAGCAACCAGAGTTTACTAAAAATACAAGGCAAGGATTTCCCTTGAATAAAAGCATTCCTGTGAAAAAACAAAGTTTGTTAAAATCTGGTTATCAAGTAAGCCAAACAACTTCTCAGACTAAATCAAGTAAAGAAGATGGTAAACTCATTACAGCTGATTCTGTTTCAGATTCTTCTGTACCACAGTTTAGTAGGGATGAGCACAAGAGTTGTGATCTTCCTCAGGAACAGTCTTCAAAAGAGTCTGAGAGAACATTATTTAAAAGTGCATTGAAACTCTTTGGTCGAGAAGAATCTTCAGTAAGTACAATGGCAAATGAAAAACAGGCATCTAGATTTTTGAACCTCTTTAAAACCCAGGCAAATAAAGAAGAACCATCAAATTTGGAAAAGAACGATGGTGATAAAAATGGAAAAACATCTCAGGAAAAGAAGGAATCTTCCAGTGTTTCAAATTTTTTTGGTACCCTTGGCGAATTCTTTAAAACCAATGTATCGCCTACACAAACAACTGAAAATATGCCTCTTTCTTCAGCGAATGATAAGGAAGAGGTCAGGTCAAGTCTTAATCCTGTACAGCTAAATAGCCAGAGTTTTGGGAACTTTCCTCCTTCAGTAAATGATAAGGATGAGGTCAGGTCAAGTGTTAATTCTGTACAGATAAATAGTCAAAGTATTGGGAAATTGGAAACTCTTGCAGCAGTTTCTGCTAAAGTGAAGATTAGAGGTAGAAGCCTGAACAAACAGGCCACCATTGATGACACTCAGCTAAGAGAACCATCAATCAAGGAGATCCAGAATAGTAATTTGAATGAAAAAGAGAGACCCTTCAGAGACCACCTAATCCAGCAGTCAGCCGATCCATCTTTCTCAACAAGTTGTCTCAAAGACTCTCCTAGAGATTCTTCAGAAGAAACCAGTGACATATCTATAGTGACAGAAGTTCCAAGAAGTAGTAAAATATCTTTTGATATTCTGAGCAGAAGAAATTCAAATGAACAAGATCATCTTCCCGACAAAGACTGGAGTTTGTCAACTGCTACAACATCTTCATCCCAATCAGAGCCATCAGTCAGAAAGAGTATATTTTCTTTCTTGAGTAGATCTGAAAAATCTGAGAACAGAGCCTCTGTTGCTCTACCAAGAGCCAGATCTGAAGCAGAAGGGCTATTCACACTTCCTTCCTTTTTTCCCACTACTAACTCAAGCATCAAGGATACCTCTCAAAAGAGCTCTGCTTTTAGTTTCTTCAGCTTGTCCTTTTTGAATGAAAAGCAGCAGACTCCTGTTGCTCCAGTGACTACCCAGCCCTGTAAGAAGCCAAGTGTTTTTGTAGACACTATTGTCACAATGACTGGGGAAGGTTCTAGTGATCATAGAGATAGCATAGCCCAAGAAGTAGTTGAGGAACAACAAATGTTCTCATGTATTTCCACTAGCAATACCGCTGAGGTTACCTCCATGGCAGATGAGCTCAGTGTAGAGAAAACACAGGGAGAACTGAGTTCCAGTAATGAACCAGAGACATCTTCAAATTTCCAAATGAATCAGGTACAAATAGACACTGTTCCTCCTTCATCTGAATTTCAGGCACATGCTGACAGAGAAACCCTTGAAATATCTCCCCATAAAGAAGAGACTTTGAACCAGAAAGTCTTCCCCAGTGACTCCCTGGCCAAGTCTTTTTCTCATGATAACCATTTGAACGAAAAACTCAATGATACAGATGCTTATACTGAATGCCAAAATGAAACATTTACTACTGACCCATTGAACTTGCCATTAGAAATGATCTCTGATGAGGTCTCACCCCAAATCTTGGAGCCAGCTGCTGCTTCTCCAGACCCAGGGTTTACAGGGCACCTCCAGAACCAAGATGCAGATAAAAAGGAGGACAAATCACTGTTAGACTCTAAAGTAGAAATGCTTTCAGGGTTTGTGACCAAAGTGAAATCTTTGTCTGGGGGCTTAATCGAACCTCCTAAGACTTTCTCTGGATTTTTCTCTTCTCCTAAATCTTCAAAGAAAAACTCCTTTCTCTCGTTTTCTTCTAAGGCATCATCTCAGCCCCTCAAAGGTGAGTTGTTTGGAATTTTCAGAAGTTCCAAACCAGAAACATATAAACAAGAATCATCTGTTGCTACTTCATGGCTTCAAAATGGTTGTTCCAGAGATGCTGTAGGGTCCATACCTCCAGAAAGTTTGCATAGAGCTGCCTCTACAGGACTCAATTCAGACTCTGCTCTCAGTGACTGTAAAATGACTGTGGTTAGTACACAGTCAGAGTTAGATGGCTTGACAGATGACCCTAAACTGACAACCAAAATGGAAGAAATTAATATTCCTCAAAATGTTTCAGGACCCCAAGGTTTTGAAACAGTTGCTACATCTTCTGTCTCAGAGGATGATACAGGGCAAGGAGTATTGTCTTTAAGTGATGAAGGAGACCTGGGGTTGTTGCAGGGTACAGATGCAGAGGCATCACTGGAAGCGGAGCATATTCTACTACCAACACAGTTGCATCCAGATCCTGCCTGGAGTGCTGAAGAGCTTCCTCCTCCAATTCAACCACCTCTTCTTGAGCCAGAGCCAACTATTCAGACTGCTGCCACAAACCAAGACTTCTTGGAACTGCAAGCAACCAATTCACTAGAAAACAATACTACACTGTTTGATGGGGCAAATGTGAAAGAAAGCACTACTTTAGAAACCCAAGGAGATCTTTATCAGCCTCTGCAGGAGGAACCTGTGCTTTGTGACAAAGAAATTTGTGGGATACTTAATGCCCAGAAAGATCCACCTACAATTTCCCAGGAAACGGAGCAGCCAAGACCTCGATTTGAGATCCCAAACATGACCAATTGGCCAAAGCTCCGCTTCCCATCCTCTACTACTGACTGTGGGAAGACACTGAGCTCTTTCTTTTCTCCACCATCTCCGTCTGGCAACAGAGCAGTGGAGACTGGTTTAATGTCTGGTTTTAAGAAGTTGTCAACTCTGTTTGAGGGAGGTAATGAAGGAAGTGTTCTGGCAATTGATCCAAAACTAGGTTTTAGAAAGAAATTGGATCTTTCATTTTTACAGCCAAAAGAGAACAAAGGGGAATCTGAACACATCCCTGGAGAATCCTCTCCTCCAGTTTTGGTTATCAGCAATGATCAGGAGCTTAACTCCAGTGAGGCCAGCAAAGCTTTGGAGTCTTCTCAAATACCTGGAGGTGGTGCTCAGCCAGCCGAGGTCTTTACTCAGCCAGCCGAGGTCTTTACTCAGCCCTCTGGGACCTCCAAGCAGGTGGATGCCAGACCAGATGTCTGTGTTCATGGATTGTCAGGGCCTGAAGAAGTGAACACCCAGCCAGAAATATCAGAATCTGAAGAACAGGGGGGTGCCAAGGGCAACTTCTCTGGCTCCACCTTTCCTTCAGAGAAACCTGAGGAAGAACACTGCACTGTCTTTGAGCCGCTTCAACAGCCAGCAAAACAAGAAGAGGAGGTGTTGCCTGTTAGTACTGACTGTGTTTCGAGTGTACAGCGACCAGTCTCTCTGGATGATGTTAAGGAACCAATGACCAACAAAAGGCCTGTTCTCAACTCAAGCATCATAAATGGTTTTAAGGAATTGGCCATTTATGATGCAGGTGACTTAGTGGTAGATTATGTTAGTTTGCTTTTTATCCTTTGTCTGTCCTAGCACCTGTGCTTCATGTTAATTAGGGGTTAGTGGCAAGAACTAATATGTGGGTATGCTCATCCTCTCCCTTCTCTCTAGTGCTGAAAGTAATTCATTTATTGAAACAAAGCTTCCTACTCTATTGAAACAAAGCTTTACTCACTCTGATTTGCTCTGCCTTGTATAATGTGGAATGGAGAAGGGAGGTCAGGAAGCGGGAGCAAGTATTTAATTACAACAGTAATTACAACAGTATAATAGGGTAGGATTCTTCCTTGGGCCTTAGACACTTACATCTCATAGTAGATAGAAAGAAACCTAATTGCTTTGATTTTCCACATCTTCTAAGATGCTTCCTCCAGTGGCCATGAAGATATAAAGTAAAATACAAAGTACAAAGAATGACTTAGAACAATCTATACCCTTTTCAACATGGATTTGCAGAGCTTTGTGTCAGGTATCAGTCTCTGATACCAAGGTATCACAATGCTCCATACTGAAAAACTACAGCAAAGGGTAGCCCAAGTTGCTTTGAGACTTTACTCAAAGCACTCATCAGACATTATTCTCTGCTTTGAACCACCTTGAGACTGATGTCTGATAAGTGCTTTGAGTAAAGTCAGTTATTCTAAACTGTAGTTCTTCAATCTGAAGTATTGTGTGGGGTCCATCTGCAGAGGGTGCTCTTATTTCTCCCAAGAAGTACCATGCAGTGTAGTTTATGAATTCTAGCTTGGGGTAGAAAAGGTTTTATGATTAAAAAAGAAAAAGAAGAATGCTACCTTGACCTCTGACCCAAATATGTTCAGAGGGACTGGTCATGGGCTTTAGAGATTATAGGAGGGGGTGCACATGTGTGCATGTATATATGTACATTGGGGACTACTCAGAATAGTGACCTATTACCTTTTCTGCTGACATGTGATAGAAATCAGAAATCAGCCTGAAAATAGCAGGTAATTGAGAGGAACCATAGGGAAACTATCACTGGAAATCACCAACAGTTTTTCTTAATTTGACCAAAGATAAAAAAAAAAAAAAAAAAACTTAAGCCTTTAGTTAAAGGCTTGATTTTGTCACAAGAAAATTCCTGTCCTTTTGCATGGAACCTTTCTAACAGGATACCAGTAATAAAATGAGGACTCCTGACTTGGGATGTAGATAACACCAAATCCCTGTCTTTATTAGGTCTGACTTTATTAGATGATAGGACTATAAGACTCAAGGGACTACCTTATGGATACTGTCCTCATTCCCACTACTATGCCATTCTTACCACTATCACTGTCACTTTCACCACTACAGCTACTTTCTCTCATTGCAGGGGAACATTTTTCTCAGCATGAGAATTCAGGTGATAGAGGGTTGGGCTAACCTTAATTTCAGATATGGAGATGCATTAATATGACTATGACCCAGAAGAGTTAGACTTTGTCCACTCTATCCATACCTGAGTCTTTCCCTGAGAGCAACTCAGCTACAAAGGAACAGGTTTGTCTTTGGGATACTTCCCGTATCCCAAGGATACAGGCATTCACTGTAGCATTCATATGGGTGAGACCAATCCTTTGTGGAATTTCTTGGTCTTGGCCTTTATCTCCCAGTGACTTCCCTTACTTCATCCTACAGAGGTCTAAGAGATAATCGAAGGAACATGTCCATTCTTCTTTGCTTATGCTATGGTATAGGTATATACATTTATAATTGTAGAGGAATAAATAAGGACTTAAGTTTATTAAGTAATAGAAAACAAGAGTAGATTCATTCACTCCATTTTTTTAATGTGAAACTATAATCACAGCCACTGGACAAGTTTCTTTAGAAGACTGAACAAAGAATTTTAGGGATAGGCAGTAGGCATTTTACTATTTCTACTCAGAAGCAGCATGTTAAGATAAACTATTCTTCAAAATTAGTTGTAGGACTGAAGTTAAATGCTGTTGGAGAACTCAGCGCATTGTGTTTTTTCCCTATTGTGTTTCTGCTAAATAGAGACTAATTTTCTAAAGAAGTAAGTTTGGTCCTCTTTTCCTAGGGACCTCCTGTTTGTGGTTATTACCCCTATGTATTGTTTATTTTCTGAATTTATTTATACTTGTACCCTGGTCCCTAGTTTGCATTCATTTACTCATTTGTCTTCCTTTCAATCTCACAGCCCTGCTAGCAGTAGTAGGTATGGCTCCTCCTGTAATGTGAGTCAAGGAAGCTCTCAGCTGAGTGAACTAGACCAATATCATGAACAAGATGATGATCGTCGGGAGCGGGATTCAATTCATTCCTGCCACAGCTCTGGCAGTCTCTCTAGAGATGGCCAGGTTGTCTTTGGAGAACAAGAGAAAGCCTTGGAAGTTACAGGTGAAGCAGAGAAGGGGACAACCATTGAACCCAAAGAGATTAGAGAAGATGCCATACCTCATCCTCCCCCAGATCTGGTGCTACACAAGGACCATGTCCTAGACCCCCAGGAGAGGTAGGTGATGACGGTCTCACATACTTCCTGAGTATCTGCTTTATGGTATTACTGAATGTAAGAGCTATTCATTGTTTCTCAGCAGTTGGGTATGGTGTGGGGCAGTGCATCCATTCTGAACTCTGCGCTACTTCGTTTTTTGTTTTTTTTTTGTTTTTTTTTTAATATATATAATTCCCAAGATATTTGAGAGATCTTGGAAAAACACTTGGGTTCTCTCTAGTTCATGAGCTGCAGTGTAGTAAGGCTTCTTGAGTCTGTAGTTCTTTTTTTTTTTTTTTTTATTTAAGTGGATTTAAAAAAATTTTTTTAGATGTTGATAGACCTTTATTTTTCATTTCTTTATATATGGTGCTAAGAATCAAACCCAGTGCCTCACACATGCTAAGCAGGCGCTCGCTCTACCACTGAGCCACAACCCCAGCACCCTAAAGTGGATTACTTTTACAATAACTTTATTTAGTTTTGAATGTGGTGCCAAGTGTTGAACCCAGTATCTCATGCATGCTAGGCAAGCACTCCACTACTGAGCCACAGTCCCAGCTGGATCCTGCAGTTCTTGATCCCACTGGGATCAAGTCCGAAACCTGACCTGAGCCCTGCATTCAGTGGGACTGCTTTGGGCACCTTGTCTGGTTTTAACTTCTTTTGTGAACATTGTTGTTTTGTTTTGTTTTAGTCTCCCTGAGAAGAACTAGGACAGAGTTAAGAATTGATAAGTAGGACAGATTTAACTCACCCCTCTGTTTCCCCTAGGCCTGGCAATGTGTTTGGCAATTTGAATCCATAAGAAAGTAATTTTGAAACTTGTCCTTTTAACAATCTTATAATGATGCTTAGTACAGACTTTGAATATTATTACTGTTATTGACTTAAATTTTGGTTAGAGTAGCTGAGGAGGGATTGGGTTATAGCATGTCTCTCAGTCTGGGCATTATTGACATTCTGGGCCAGATAATTTTTTTTGTAGGTACTGGGGATTGAACTCAGGGGCACTCAAACACTGAGCCACATCCCCAGCCCTATTTTGTATTTTATTTAGAAACAGGGTCTCACTGAGCTGTGTAGTGCCTCGCTGTTGCTGAGGCTGGTTTTGAACTTGAAATCCTCCTACCTCAGCCTCCCAATCCTCCACTGGGATTATAGGCATGTGCCACTGTGCCCAGCACCCAGAAAATTATTATAGGAAGCTATTGTATGTGTTAATAGCATTAGTTAGATGCTATTAACAACCTCCAGTTTTTTTGGTTTTTTTTTTTGGGTGCTGGGGATCGAACCCAGGGCCTTAGTGCTTACAAGGCAAGCACTCTACCGACTGAGCTCTCTCTCCAGCCCCCAACCTCCAGTTTTGATAACCAAAATATCTAGAATAATGCTAGAATAAAGTCTGTCACTGAAAAACCAAAGGCAGTAAATGCCAATTACATGGTAAAAGTTAAGGAATTGGTGTTTCTTTTCCACCACTGGATTAATGAATTAGTCACATACTTTTCTGAAGATATGAACTTACTATCTCTTCTTCCCTGTTCTTGACTTTCAGTTCTTGTGGTTTATCTAGTAGGAAAGATGCCAGAAGACTGAGCTCTGGATCAGCCTTCCCACTGGGTTGATATTCCATTGAAAGCCTGGCTCTTTGTAGACCTGAGATTTGGCAGTTATTTTTCTCAGGGCTGACCTCGTGGTAGAGAAGCAGAAGTACCCGCAATGAGTACCAATCCTTCTCTCTTCTTTTGTCCTCTCAGGTTCTATCTGTGCATGTGAAGCCCAGTTCTACAAATGTTTTAGAACAATTTAGATGACTTCAGAGTCTAATATGTATTTTGCATGTATGGGTGGTGAATGTTTGTCTTCTACCTTGGCTATAGGCTCCAAAGGGAGGAAGGTGAAGCATTAGCACCAAAAATTAACTGCTATTCCAGTTAAGAATATGGATGATGACTTGTCTAATACAAAGTCGTGTTTCTGTGATATTTATTATTTGCTTTATTGAGGGTGTTTCTGAGGCAGGCAGATCAAGATCATGGCAGGAAAACGGCTATGATTTTTTTTCTTGGCACTTTTTTTTTCTTGGTACTTTTTATGTAGTCTAGGAAATGGTACATCTTCCAAAATAGTGGAGCAGGAAGGTTTTGCAGGAACAAAATTCTGCCCTAAGGAAACTATGCAAGAGCCCATAAGAGAGGTTGGTAGTCTCAAGAAGTAAGTTAAAAGGATTATTCCATACCTCTCTAACTGGTTTCTGTGCTTGACATTGACTCAGGGCCCTTGCCATTGCTTCTAGTGTCACGATTCCTGACTATCCCAATGAGCCACCTCACTGGGTAGCTGACAAAAGGAGGAGGAAAAGTAGGAACAGATGAAAAGCTAAAAAAGAATCGTCAATTTAGAGAGGAATTGTTTTCACATTACGTATTCAGGACAATGCTGCTTTAGTGGCCTGAATCACTAAACAAGTGTAGGCATGAGTACAAATCATTTTATTTTAGATATTTGGCAATCTTGCCTTGAGCACTGTCACCTTGTAACCCCTGTTTTTTTTTTTTTTTTTCTTCAAAAACATTCTTTTCTTTGTTACAAGTGTTCCTGAAGAGAATGCATCTTCACCATTTACCCAAGCCAGAGCACACTGGATCCGAGCAGTGACCAAGGTCCGACTCCAGCTGCAGGAGGTAGGAAATCTGTTCTGATACAGGTTGGGACAATTTTTCTTTTGAAATTGGGAGACATATGGTGCTGGAGAAGCAGTCAGTGATTAGTCATCTTCTTAAAGTGTCCTTCTGGGAATGCATGGCAACTAATCCAAAGACTTAAGAGATAGGAGATGGCCTTAGCTTTTTTCTGTGCTGATTAATGAATATCAAATAGACCTAGTGGGTTCAGAGCCTGAAGGTAAAGTTTTATGCTTATGTTCAGTACCATCATCTCTTTGAAGCCACGGATGAGGGTAGGGGACCATTTCAAGGCCTCTTAAATCAGTTCTCCCTTAGCTAGTTCAAATACTACTGCCTGATATATATGGGGCCAGAAACAGGTTACAGAAAATTTTATGGGGTTCCCTAATTTAAGGCCCAAATCTTCAACACATTAAGGTCTGAAACAATGTAAAAAAGCAGTACAAAAATAAATCATTTTCTGTGTTATGAGTTTGACATGTCCTTAATCTGTTTGTCAATAGATAGACCCTAGTCTTCAGGCAGAAGGGATGGTTTTAAGTGATGACATGTGGCTGTCAGTAGTATAAAACCTGGAGATAGACTTTCAAATCCCCTGACCCAGATGTTTCAGCTATTAGCATTTCACAGTTCATCTGCTTTTGCTCTGTTAAAATCAGTCTCTCTGAACTACTTGAGAGAAAGTTGGAAATATGATGTTTTCTTATTCCTAAATACTCTTGCATTTCCCTGAAAATAAGGCTACTCTCCTAAATAACGACAGTTGAACCATCCAAATCAGGAAAGCAATAATGACATTATAATCAAGATCCTGAGCAAATTTTGCCAACTATCCTGACAGTGTCTCGTTCTTCTTTCTGATTTACAATACAATCCAGGATGACACGTTGTGTTTAGTAGTCATGTTTCTTTAGTCTTCTTCAGTCTGGAATAGTTTTCATCTTTTCCATCTTCAACTGTTTAAAATGGTGCAGGCCTTTCATTTTCTAGCATGTTTTCAGTTTGGATGCATTCTTTGTTTACTCATGTACAGACTCAGGCCATGCTCTCTTGATGGGAATTACACCAAAACCATACTGTGCTCTTATCAGTGCATCGCATCAGGAAGTATATGATGGTTGCCTGTCCTACCATTTATAATGATAGCCTTGATCATTTGGTTGAGTTTGTATTGTACTGGTTTTTCCATTGTCAAGAACACCCCCTTTCCCTTTGTAATGGTACGTGCTTTGTAGTAAGATTCTCTGAGACTCTTGATATTGTGTGCCTTATCAAATCTCTACTACCACCTAAGTATCCATTGATGACTTCTGTCTGAGGCTGTCACCATTAATGGTGATTACTAAATGGTAACTTTGCTTCCATTATCCTTTCTACATTAATTAGTTGATGTTTTACTATAAGGAGATTTCCCTTTTCTCCTGTTAATTTATTTATGTTAGTGTGGAGTCAAGGATTTCTAATTTATTACCTGAGTTGTAATCCATTACTATCATTTATTTTGATGGTCAAATTGTTCTAACCTCAAATTAAAGGAACTTAAGTTTGACCTTTCAGGGAAAAGATACTATTTTAATAATTATTGAAAAAGTGGCTGCTTCGGAGAAAGCATTTTTGTTTTTTGTTTTATTTTGTAATTTTATTTTTTAGTTGTAGATGGACACAATACCTTTATTTTATTTATTTATTTATTTTATGTGGTGCTGAGGATCAAACCCAGTGCCTCACAGATGCGAGGCGAGCTCTCTACTACTGAGCTACAATCTCAGCCCCAGAGAAAGCATTTTGAATACAGATGTTTGAAGATCCTTTTTTTTTTGTATATAATGTATATATCTGTTCCTTTGCTATCCAAAATGAGTGTTACTAATAAAAACTCAAAACTGTGTGGTCTAAAATCTTAGACTATTAATGTATTAAAAATCTTTCTAATGAAAAATTTCAAGAGGTTTGAACTTGTTAAAGTATAAAATATATTTTTGACCCTTTTATAAGAATAATTGACATCAGAGAAGATGAAATTTACTAGCTGAATTTCAGCAAAATCTTTGAAAAATTGACATGTAGAAACCAACTATACTTGATGTATTGGTATCCTTCACTGTGACAGCCGTGAAAACCAACTTATTCAAATAATTAAATGTGGAACCAAATCTTCAAGTCATTCTATAAATATTATATCACATTTCTTTCACTAAAAAAAAATTAATACTGCCAATATATTTTAGTGACAGCAAAATATTTTTATCTTTAATATTTTTAAAAGTTTAAATGATTATTTTTATACTTTTCACATTTTAACTTTCATAATGCAATTAACATTAATAAAATTGTATGTGTACATAATTTTTAAATGAATAAGTCTACATATATTGAAAGGAATATGCTAAGAAATTTCTGTGGGGTAGGATTGCCAAATCACAACACTGGGAACCTGATCTAAACCAACATGAGGGAAACTAACATTTAAAGTGAATATTTATACGTGAATGTCATAATACTTATTTTTTCAAAAATAATGATCTTATAATCTGTATTTAAAAGAAAGTAAAATCATATTCTCCATGTAGAAGGAAAACTCAGAAAAATAAAAATATATTGGAACAGACACAATTTAAATTATGACTTTTTTTTTATTGTAAACAAATGGGATACATGTTGTTTCTCTGTTTCTACATGGCGTAAAGGCATACCATTTGTGTAATCATAAATTTACATAGAGTAATGTTGTTTGATTCATTCTGTTATTTTTTCTCTTCCCCCCACCCCTCCCACCCCTCTTTACCCTCTATACAGTACTTCCTTCCTCCATACTTGCCCCCCTCCCTAACCCTAACTCTAACCCTAACACTAACCCTTCCCTCCCCCCCATTATGTGTCATCCTCCACTTATTAGCGATATCATTCGTCCTTTGGCTTTTTGAGATTGGCTTATCTCACGTAGCATGATATTCTCCAATTTCATCCATTTGCCTGCAAATGCCATAATTTTATCATTCTTTATGGCTGAGTGATATTCCATTGTATATATATACCACAGTTTCTTTATCCACTCATCAATTGAAGGGCATCTAGGTTGGTTCCACAGTCTGGCTATTGTGAATTGAGCAGCTATGAACATTGATGTGGCTGTATCTCTGTAGTATGCTGATTTTAAGTCCTTTGGGTATAGGCCAAGGAGTGGGATAGCTGGGTCAAATGGAGGGTCCATTCCAAGTTTTCTAAGGAATCTCCACACTGCTTTCCAGAGTGGCTGCACTAATTTGCAGCCCCACCAGCAATGTATGAGTGTACCTTTCTCCCCACATCCTCGCCAACACCTGTTGTTGCTCGTATTCTTGATAATCGCCATTCTAATTGGGGTGAGATGGAATCTTAGGGTGGTTTTGATTTGCATTTCTCTTATTACTAGAGATGTTGGACATTTTTCCATATGTTTGTTGATTGCTTGTAGATCTTCTTCTGTGAAGTGTCTATTCATTTCCTTAGCCCATTTGTCGACTGGATTATTTGAATTCTTGGAGTAGAGTTTTTTGAGTTCTTTATAGATTCTGGAGATTAGTGCTCTATCTGAAGTATGATTGGCAAAGATATTCTCCCACTCTGTAGGCTCTTTCTTCGCATTGCTGATAGTTTCCTTTGCTGAGAGAAAGCTTTTTAGTTTGAATCTATCCCAGTGGTTGATTCTAGCTTTTATTTCTTGTGCTATGGGAGTCCTGTTAAGGAAGTCTGATCCTAGACCAACAAGGTGAAGATTTGGACCTACTTTTTCTTCTATAATCTGCAGGGTCTCTGGTCTGATTCCGAGGTCCTTAATCCATTTTGAGTTTAGTTTCGTGCATGGTGAGAGATATGGGTTTAGTTTCATTCTGTTGCATATGGATTTCCAATTCTCCCAGCACCATTTGTTGAAGAGGCTGTCTTTTCTCCATTGCATATTTTTGGCACCTTTGTCTAGTATGAGAAAATTGCATTTATTTGGGTTTGTGTCCATGTCCTCTATTCTGTACCATTGATCTACCTTTCTATTTTGGTACCAATACCATGCCGTTTTTGTTACTATTGCTTTGTAGTAGAGTTGAAGATCTGGTATTGCAATACCCCCTGTTTCACTCTTCCTGCTAAGGATTGCTTTAGCTATTCTGGGTTTCTTATTCTTCCAGATGAATTTCATAATTGCTTGCTCTATTTCTGTAAGGTACGTCATTGGGATTTTAATTGGAATTGCATTGAATTTGTATAGCACTTTAGGTAGTATGGCCATTTTGACAATATTAATTCTTCCTATCCAAGAACATGGAAGATCTTTCCATCTTCTAAGGTGTTCTTTAATTTCTTTCTTTAGTGTTGTATAGTTCTCATTGTAGAGGTCTTTCACCTCTTTTGTGAGATTGATTCCCAAGTATTTTATTTTTTTCGAGGCTGTTGTGAATGAGGTAGTTTTCTTAATTTCTCTTTCTGAAGATTCATCACTTATGTATAAAAATGCGTTGGATTTATGGGCATTGATCTTGTAACCTGCTACTTTACTGAATTCACTTATGAGTTCTAAGAGTTTTCTGGTGGAATTTCCAGGTTCCTCTAAATATATAATCATGTCATCAGCAAACAGGGATAGTTTGAGTTCTTCTTTTCCAATTCGTATCCCTTTAATTTCTTTGGTTTGTCTAACTGCTCTGGCCAGAGTCTCAAGAACAATGTTGAATAGAAGTGGTGAAAGAGGGCATCCCTGCCTTGTTCCAGTTTTTAGGGGGAATGCTTTCAGTTTTTCACCATTTAGAATGATATTAGCCATGGGCTTAGCATAAATGGCCTTTACAATGTTAAGGAATGTTCCCAATATTCCTATTTTTTCTAGTGTTTTGAGCATGAAGGGGTGCTGTATTTTATCAAATGCTTTTTCTGCATCTATTGAAATAATCATGTGATTCTTGACTTTAAGTCTATTAATATGGTGAATTACGTTTATTGATTTCCTGATGTTGAACCAACCTTGCATCCCTGGGATGAAACCCACTTGATCATGGTGCACTATCTTTTTAATATGTTTTTGTATGCAATTTGCTAAAATTTTGTTGAGAATTTTTGCGTCAATGTTCATTAAGGATATTGGTCTGAAATTTTCTTTCCTTCATGAGTCTCTGTCTGGTTTAGGTATCAGTGTGATATTGGCTTCATAGAATGAGTTTGGGAGGGTTCCCTCCTCTTCTATTTTATGGAATACTTTGAGAAGTATTGGAATGAGCTCTTCTTTAAAGGTTTTGTAGAACTGGGCTGAGAACCCATCTGGTCCCGGACTTTTCTTTGTTGGTAGGCTTTTGATGACTTCTTCTATTTCAGTACTTGAAATTGGTCTATTTAAATTGTGTATGTCCTCCTCGTTCAGTTTAGGCAATTCATATGTCTCTAGAAACCTGTTGATGTCTTCGAAATTTTCTATTTTGTTGGAGTATAGATTTTCAAAATAGCTTCTAATTATGTTTTGTATTTCCATCCTGTCTGTTGTGATATTTCCTTGTTCATTCCGAATTTTAGTGATTTGGGTTTTCTCTCGTCTTCTCTTTGTTAGTGTGGCTAAAGGTTTATCAATTTTGTTTATTTTTTCGAAGAACCAACTATTTATTTTGTCAATTTTTTGTATTGTTTCTTTGGTTTCAATTTCATTGATTTCAGCTCTGAGTTTAACTATTTCCTGTCTTCTACTACTTTTGGTGCTGTTCTGTTCTTCTTTTTCTAGGGCTTTGAGCTGTAGTGTTAGGTCGTTTATTTGTTGAGTTTTACTTCTTTTATTAAATGCGCTCCATGAAATAAATTTCCCTCTAAGTACTGCTTTCATAGTGTCCCAGAGATTTTGATATGATGTTTCTTTGTTCTCATTTACCTCTAAGAATTTTTTAATTTCCTTCCTAATATCTTCTGTTATCCATTCATCATATAATAGCATATTGTTTAATCTCCAGATGTTGGAATAGTTTCTGTTTTACTCTTTCATTTATTTCTAACTTCAATCCATTATGATCGGATAGAATACATGGTAGTGTCTCTATCTTCTTGTATTTGCTAACATTAGCTTTGTGGCATAATATATGGTCTATTTTAGAGAAGGATCCATGTGCTGCTGAGAAGAAAGTGTATTCGCTCTTGGTTGGATGGTATATTCTATAAATGTCCGTTAAGTCTAAATTATTGATTGTGTTATTGAGATCTATGGTTTCTTTGTTCAATTTTTGTCTGGAAGGTCTGTCCAGTGGTGAGAGAGGTGTGTTAAAATCACCTAGTATTATTGTGTTATGGTCTATTTGGTTTCTGAAATTGAGAAGGATTTGTTTGACATACATGGATGAGCCACTGTTTGGGGCATAGATGTTTATGATTGTTATATCTTGCTGATTTATGCTTCCCTTAAGCAGTATGAAATGACCTTCTTTATCCCTTCTGACTAACTTTGGCTTGAAGTCCACATTATCTGAAATGAGGATGGATACTCCAGCTTTTTTGCTGAGTCCATGTGCATGGTATGTTTTTCCCCATCCTTTCACCTTTAGTCTATGGGTATCTTTTTCTATGAGGTGAGTCTCTTGCAGGCAACATATTGTTGGATCTTTCTTTTTAATCCAATCTGCCAGTCTATGTCTTTTGATTGATGAATTCAGGCCATTAACATTCAGGGTTATTATAGAGATATGATTTGGTTTCCCGGTCATTTGGTTCATTTTTAAAATTTTGTTTATTTATTTGTTTGACACAACTTGTTTCCTCCTTTATTTGACAATTCCTTTAGGATAATTCCTCCCTTTGCTGATTTGCTTCTTTGTTTTTCATCTCTTCCTCATGGAATATTTTGCTGAGAATGTTTTGTAATGCTGGCTTTCTTTTTGTAAATTCTTTTAGCTTTTGTTTATCATGGAAGGATTTTATTTCATTGTCAAATTTGAAGGTAAGTTTTGCTGGGTATAAGATTCTTGGTTGGCATCCATTTTCTTTCAGGGCTTGAAAAATGTTGTTCCAGGCCCTTCTAGCTTTTAGGGTCTGGATTGAAAAATCTGCTGATATCCGTATTGGTTTCCCCCTGAATGTAATTTGGTTCTTTTCTCTCACAGCCTTTAAAATTCTGTCTTTATTTTGTATGTTAGGTATTTTCATTATAATGTGCCTTGGTGTGGGTCTGTTGTAATTTTGTGTATTTGGAGTCCTATAAGCCTCTTGAACTTGATTTTCCATTTCATTCTTCAAATTTGGGAAATTTTCTGATATTATTTCATTGAATAAATTGTTCATTCCTTTGGCTTGTTTCTCTAGGCCTTCCTCAATCCCAATAATTCTTAAATTTGGCCTTTTCATGATATCCCATAGTTCTTGTAGATTCTGTTCATGATTTCTTACCATCTTCTCTGTTTGTTCAACTTTGTTTTCAAGGTTAAATATTTTGTCTTCAATGTCTGAGGTTCTGTCTTCCAGGTGTTCTATCCTATTGGATATGCTTTCTATGGAGTTCTTAATTTAGTTTATTGTTTCCTTCATGTCAAGGATTTCTGTTTGTTTTTTTTTCAATATCTCTAACTCTTTATTGAAATGATCTTTTGCTTCCTGTATTTGCTCTTTTAGCTGTCGATTGGTGCGATCATTCAATGCTTGCATTTGCTCTTTCATCTCATCGTTTGCTTCTCTGATCATTTTAATTATGTACATTCTGAACTCCTTTTCTGTCATTTCTTCTGCCATGCTGTCATTGGGTTTTATTGATGTAACATCTAGATTTGTTTGCAGCATTTTCTTTCCTTGTTTTCTCATATTGTTCAGGTATCAGTGGACCACTGAGCTATTGCAGATTTCCTCTATTGACTTACAATGTCCCTGAAGATTTCTATATATATCCCTTCGTAGCCTTCAGTAGACTGAAGTCTTGGAGGAAGTTGATAATGCGGTGCTCCACAAGGAAGCTGCCTCTCTAGGAGTGGTGGCCTTCAGGTGGGGTATAATCCCTGCTAGTGGGCAGAGGTGCCTCCACTTGTTGACCAATGGTCATCCAAAGGGGATCTAGGCTGCGGGCTGAGGCAAGGCCTGTTTGGGCCTGAGTCTCTGGTTTTACCGTCCTTGTGGGGAAACCTCACCCGGCAGGGAAGACTCACCTGGTGGGGAGGTCTCGCTGGTCAGTTCCCTCCTAGACGTTCCCCTCAATTTACAGCTACCGCCTGGGCTGGGCTGCCTTCCTCTGCAAAGTTCCCAGGGGCCCGGCCCTACCTTCTGGGCCTGGGAGCCTCACCCTTCGCAGATAAATCTCCTTAGGCTGCCCCTCCTCAGAGAATCTGCCCGCAGGCCTGAAACCTTCGCTCCGCCCTAAGCCTGTCTCTGTGCGGCTCTTCCACCAAGAAGCCTCCTAGATCCTGGGACCCTGCTCTGCACCTAATCGCCTGGCTATGCGACCCCTCCTCTGAGCAGCCACCTGGGGCCCCGTACAATCGCTCTGAGACCCAGAGACCCGCCAGACGCCTTTCCTCCAGACAGCCGCCCAGTATTCCGGTGCGGTCACTAGGAGTCTAAGAAACTCAGTGCGTGCCTCCACCTCCCACCAACCACCGTAGCCCTGGGCAATCAATCACTCCGAGTCGAAGTGACCCTCCCCATTCCTACTCCTTCTCCAGATAACCCCCCGGGGGTTCAGGAGCGGTCGCTCTGACTGGCTCTGAATCCACGTGACCCGCTGCACAGGTCCTCTGGGCAACCACCCGGAGCTCTGGTGCGGCCACTCAAGACCAAGCGACCCACCACGCTTCTCCTCCAGGCAGCCCCCCTGTGTTCAGGAGCTGTCACTTTAAGTCCAAACAACTCACCACTCGCCTTCTCCTCTGAGCAGCCGCCTGGAGCTCTAATGCAGTCACTGCGAGTCCAAAGGACCCGTCGTGCTCCTCCTCCTCCTCCTCCTACTCCTCCGGGCAGGCCCCGGTGTTCAGAAGCGGTCTGAGTCCAAACAGCTCGCTGCGGAGCTTCTCCTCTGACAACCGCCTGCAGCTCTGGTGCGGTCACTCCGAATCCAAGCGGCAGCGGCGGTCCACTTCCTCCTCCTCCTCCTCAGGGCAGGCCCCCGTGTCCTGAGTCCACACAGCTCTCCTCGTCACTCCTCCCCTGGGCAGCCGCCGGAGCCCCAGTGGTTGCTCCGAGTCCCAGCGCTGTGCCGAGCGGCCTCCTTTGCGGGGCTCCCAGTTGTCCGAGTTCACTGCTCCAGCGGGGGGAGGGGCGTCTCGCCGGCAGCTCTACTTCACAAAGTTTCCTGCGTTCCAGGACCACCGTCCCATCCGGACGCTTTCCCAACGGGTGAGAGTCACCCGGCTGCTTTGAGTTGGTCCCAAGTGTCTCAATATCTCCTCTTTTGAATCCTGAGTCCTGGAGCAACATGAAATGCAGCCACCCTCTAGGCTGCCATCTTGAAACCTCCTCATGACTTTTTCTTTAAATACTTTTTTTTAGTTGTCAATGGATCTTTTATTTTAGTTATTTATATGTGGTGCTGAGTATCAAACCCAGGGCCTCACACATGCCAGGCATGTGCTCAACCACTGAGCCACAACTCCAGCCCCATGACTTTTTCTTTTTGAGAGAGAATTCAGAAATCTCTTGAAGGAAAAAAATATAGCTGAAAACAGTTGCTAAAACTTGGAATCAGCTGGAGAAAAGGCATAGTTTATCCAGGAGTAACTACTATTGCTACTTTTGAGTGCTATTGCTACTTGAGCTACTACAGTACTTAAGGTACTATTGCTACTTGAATAAGAGAACAATAGTAAAAGTATTCTTAATACAGTAAGAATAAGTAAAGGGCAGTTGATGAGTCATGACCAGCCATAGTTTAAAGAGGGATCCCAGCAACTCAGGAAGTTGAGGGAGGAGGATTGCAAGTTTGAGGAAAACTTGGCAACTTAGACCCTTTCTCAAAATTTAAAAAAGGGCTTGGGATATAACTCAGTGATAAAGCACTCCTGGGATTGATCTCCAGTACCAAGAAAGAAAAAAAAAAGAGGGATTTGATAGTGGCAGAATTGCACCATTTACACTTAAAATGAGATTTGCCAACAGATTGAGGTTATGAGACCAAATGAAGTAAACATAGCACTAAGGATTTTTCCAACCTAGTAATCGAAGTTCTACCTAGTCATGCCTTCACCACTCTGCCTAAGGTAATAATTTTTGTTAGTTTCTTATCATTATAGAATTTCTTTATATAGGCATAAAGCAAATATGAATGTTTTCCATTTTACACCTTTTATATAAAAGACAGTATATTATACATACTGAGAAAATCTTTTTTACTTAGCAATCCTTCCATATTAATTCTAAGAAAATTTTTCACTTTTTGCAGCTGTATAATATTCCATTGTGTGAATGTACTGTATTTAGCAAATCCTTTGTTGATATTCATTTGGTTGTTTCAAGTCATTTGGTATAACAAACCATGTTAGAAATGAGAAATCTTTTTATGTATGTCATTTTGCATGTGTGCAAGTATATCTGAGGGAAATACATTTGTAATTTCAGTACATATTGCCAAATTGCTACTCATTTTGTCAGTGACTTAAAACAACAAATGGTTGTTTCTTGCCCATGTTACATGTTATGTCAAAGAGTTCTGCTTTAAGTTGTCTTATCTCTGTAATCTAGGCTAATGGAGCAAAAAGCACCTGAAATATGGCCAGTCACAATGGTAAAGGGATAGGAAAGATACTGAGTAAAAGAGAACATAGCAAAATGCACTCTGGCTCTTGAAAATTCTGCCCAAAAACTTCATGTCACTTTTGCTCACATTTCCCTTGCTAAAGCATATTCTTAACCCCACCTAACATCAAATGAGTAGCGTGATATACCTTTAAAGGGAGAGAGAATATTTGTGAATGACTTTAATTACTACCCCAAAGGGTATGTGCCTTCCATAGGAGATACCCCAATTTATATTCCTAAGAGTGATACCATGAAGGTACTTTTTTTTCCCTAACCCACCATTGGAGTGATTCATCAAACTTTTAGATTTTGCTATTCTATTAGGTGATGGTGTCTCAGTAGTTTAAATTCATGTTTTTTATTAGTAAAGTTGAGCATGTTTTCATATATTATAAAGGCTATTAAGTAATTACTTTCTATGAATGGTCTATTCTTTGCCCAATTTCTATCATTGTTAATATTTTTCTTACTAATTCTCAGGAGATTTTTATGTTTTAGGGAATTAACTCTGATATATGAGTTGTCAATATTTTTCTCAGTGTACCATTTTGAGGAAATGTTTTAAGCTTAATGAGGCACATTTTCCACAATCTAGAAAAATGGGGAGAATAATGGTATCTTTCTCTTGGCATTGTAAATTGTCTAGTAAATCTATGATTAAAAAAAAAAAAACAGAGGGAAAAATGTCTCAGTGACTTTACATTGCCTTCATAATAGAGTAAAATCCTTTATGATCCAGCTCAGTACAATTCATAGTGTGATTCATGGACCACCCGTCCCAGAAACTGTTTGTTTCTAATCTTTGATGAAATAAATACCAATATTGAAAGTAAGCACGTAGAGGCAATTTCAGTTGCCTTGACATCAACCCTATTAATAGCTCCTGGAACAGGATATGGACCAAAAATATCAGACTGTGACACACTGGGAATATAAAGCCAGGTCCTTAACAAAAAATAGTTTGAAAAACTGATGTGGATCCTACTTTAACTCTTTTTCCTATCCTGTTTGATGAACACTTCCAACATACAGAACTGTATTTTTCAAAAATTCTCAGAGACTTCGCATTTGCTCTTTGCCACAACTACAAATACTCTCTTAATTCACTTAGCTGACTTTTCATTCACATCTTGTAAAACTCAGGTGTCAGGTTTTTTATTTTTTTCATAAAGTTTCCAGATTCTCTGAATGCTTTTTCCAGATTGACATTTACCATGATGTAATGTAGTTACTTGTTGACTCATGTGCCTGCCTTTCTATAAGTTACTTGAATGTCAAACCTTTGCTTTTTATTGCTGGTATTCTAGATCCCAGTGTAGAATGTGGCAAAGTGCATTTAGCCAACCTTTTATAGATACTTAACTAGCAAGAAAGGCCCATCATTTCCACAGAAGTCTCCATGTTCTTTTTTATCTTCTCATTAATCCTGTTTTCCCAAGGCATAAGACTTAAAGCCAACAACAGCAAATTATTAACTATTATCGTTAGCTGTATTTTCTTATGTAATTTATATTTTATGAATATAAATCTACTGAATTTGGATCCCAGTGAGTAGAATTTTTTACTTTATTTAGTTTATATGAGCTTTATTTTGAACGTTTTAATATTTTTAAAAACATTTAATGATTATTAATAGATTACTAATATTCCATTACATAAATGCCCCATAACAGTTCTTACTATAGATGTTATGATAAACATGAACATACGTAAGTCTATTTTATTTCTGATTATTTCTTTAACTTAGCTTTCCTAAAATAGAATTCAAATAAATTACTAAGTTAAAGAGTATATTCTTTTTAAAGACTTCTGATGAGAAGCCAGGTGTGTTGGCATACACCTGTAATCCCAGCAACTCAGGTGGCTGAGGCAGAAGGATAACAAGTTCAAGACCAGCCTGGACAACTTAGTAAGACCCTGTCTCAAAATAACATAAAAAGGACTGGGAGTAGCTCAGTGTTAAAGTGCCTCAAGTGTCCCAAGAGGAAAAATAAATAAATAAATAAATAAATGGATAGTTTTGATGAACTTCTGAATTTATTTTAGAAAAAAGTTTTCTAGTTTGTGCTTTCAGTATTTGAATGTATTTCACCAACATTATTATTTTAGAAAAATTTTGTCAGTTTGACCAAAGAGTGGTATCCCATTGTTTTAATTGACATTTCTCTATTATTTATGATTTGAGTATTTCCCATATGTTTATAGTCATTTATATTTACTTAGCTGATATTGCATAAAATAGACTTTTGGAAAGTACCATAAAAACCTAGCTACAGTTATGTCATTCCTATGAGACTTTCAGCAACTTGAGGGAAGAAATTATATAGGATCATATCTATCCTCTGGCTGAGTATCTGGCCATATGCACTTAATAAGTGTTTGATGACATTGCTAATGCTGATGAGGCAGTAATGTTGGAAGTGTGGGTGGGAATGGATATGAATCTGTACCTTATTTGGCTTAGCTGCAGAAAAGTCTGGGGGAGGAGGTGAGACTTTTAGCTCTAGAAACAGAGACTGCGGTGGCAGCAGGTGGGTGGGTGTTCCAGGTGGAAGGGACAGTGAAGGAGAAGACATGGAGATAGGCCATAAAGAAGGCTTGACAGGAGTTCTTGGGCTGTTGAAGAAAACTGAGAAGTAGAGCCTTGGTAATCAGGGACAGAACTGAGCAAAGAATACTCTTGTTTAAAGGGAGCAGTCCCAGGAGGTCCAAGATTGCAGCTGGTCAGCCTGAGAGCATTTTCTCAGGGCTGATCATTAAGGTACAGAGCAAATTGGCTCTGTCTTGCAGAGTTCTGTACTTATGATTCTCTCCCAAGCAAAGAGACTTCCTTCTTGTCCTATAATTGAAACCTGAAAAAGGGTTCCCTTGTAGGGAGAAAATGAGCTCAAAGGTAGACCTTTGAGGATCCCACCTCTTAGACTTAGCACCAGTAAAACACTATGATTACAAACTCCAGGGTTTTCTCTGATCATGGCTGCCTATCTTTTTTTTTTTCTGCTACCATTATTATTATTATTATTATTTTTAATAGTATTAGTAGTGTTGGTAGCAGTAGTTGTTGATTCAAGTTTTAGGACTCCTCTTTGAGGACCTGGGTGTTCCCTGTATTAACTTCCACTACCTCAACTCTCTGCCCCCATGGAGACCACCAATTTCTGATCTCTCCTTTATCTTATAATCTTTTAGCCCTCTCCCTACCATTGCTGTTTTAACACTTAAAATATTAAAGAATTATTTTAAATAAGTAATATATGTAAAAACATAAAATTTAAAAATATGTATAATACATTTCCCTCCTTTTGCAGAGCTCCCAGTCCTGCTGTCCCCTTTTCCCCATTGCATTACCTGTGTCTTGTCAGTTCAGAGATAATCCACACAGTTAAAGCATGTGTGTGCACAAATGCATATTTGTGTGTATTAACAATACTCTGCTTTACCTTGCTTTTTTCACTTACTGCTATATCTTGAAGATATTAGTACAAATAGAGCTACTGCTCTATTAATAGCTACATAGTTTTCTATAACTCTAAATAGAGCTACTGCTTTTTAAAACAGCTATATAGTACTTTTTGTGGCTGTATTACAACATATACAGTATTTCCTATTAGTGGGTCTTTAAGTTGTTTCTAATATTGTCATAATGCAAATCCTACCTATAAGCCTGAATACTTCAAAACTCTCTTAACTATAGCTTTTGGCACCCTTTGAGCTCATGACAAACCTTTTCCTAGAACAGGCCATACTACTCCTTTACAACCAAAGAGATCTCCCCTGGACAAGGGCCCTAGCTGCTGCTGCCCTGAATGCTGTGAGACAGCCCTTCCTCCTAACAGGCTCCTTCGGCAAACTGAAGAGTCCTTACCTGATAGCTGAGACCAGAACTAATACATTCTGTGCCTTCTGGCCTTGACTAAAACCTGGCGGTTTTCTGAAGCTCTCTTTGGTGAAGACTATACATTCTTGTTACATTACATGTAATAATGGACAAGATGTAAGGCTTAGTTTTTCTCTAGCTTCCTCCGCTACTTCCAAACCATTACTAGATTCCCACTTAACCCATTTCTGTACCCACCTTCCTTGTTGCAACTAGATTACAACTTTCCCATAACTCTCCATTTGTTCATTGAAAACCCTACTACCTATATTATAGTTTTTCTTTAAAGTTCAACTACTGTCATAATAATTATCATCCTAGTAGCTTTATTTTTTGAATATAGCTATTTTCATGTATTATGTCAGGTGCTTGACATACATTACTCAATGAATTTCTCACAGCAGTTCTGTGAAATAGACTTATATTATTAGGACTATTCTATAAATTAAGGAACTGAATGTTTAAGAAGATAGAAACTTGTCCAGGATCACCCAGCTAGCAGAAGTTAGAGATGAGATTCAAATTTAGATTTATTTAACTCTTTACCACTTGCTTTGAATCTCTGATTTCATTTACCCGGTCAACCTCATATTATGAAGAAAATTCCAGAAACAAAATAAGTCATAGTTTTAAAATTAAATGTTCTTCTGAATAGCCTGATGAATATTGTGCCTTCCTGTTCTTTTTCCCCAGGATGTGAATCATTGTTTTGTCTAGTGTATCCATGTTGTATATGCTACCAGCCCATCAGTTACTCAGTAGCTGTCAACTGTCACAGTGTGCACTGCTTATGTTCAAAAAGCTCTTATTTTACTGAATAATGTCACACAAAGGCAAGGGTAGTAATGATGCTAGCAACTTGGATATGCTAAAAAGAAGTCTAAAGTGCTACGTTTACGTGGAAAGGTGAAAATTATCATAGATATGTATATATGTATGCATAGGAAAAAAACATTATTTATGGGGTTTGGTACTATTCGTTGTTTCAGTCATCCTCTGGGGGTCTTAGAATGTATCCTGTACAGATAATGGGGACTACTTTAGTGATTTCTTTAAGAATTAAGCTTTTAATCTTTTGAACATGAACAAAGCCCTCCCTCCTCTGAGGGATGCCATGATACCGTTAACCTGTGTGGAGTCATAGGAAGGGAGGTTGTCAATATTGGCAACAGGCCTTAGCTCTAGCACTCTACCACAGAGCCACACCCCAACTCTACCTTCTTTTTTCTTCCATTCAAATCTTTGCCATCTTTATCTCTGCCTCAAATGCCCAATTCTTTTCAGTTCCCACATATCCACATTCTTTGAATGATATTGCCTTCTTCACAGAGCCTTCCCTGATTTCAATCTAAACCTGTACCTTTAAAGCTGGAAATATTTCCTCTCTCAAATTCTTATATATTTTATTTGTCTTTTATGATACTTACTAGTCACTCACTCTAACCTTTAGGAGTTGCTTTAGGCTGCCCTCTCATTCTAGGCCCAAAGAGTAGGCACTCTTAAGTGGGGCTGTTGTGTTGGAGACAGGAGCTGTCTAGTGAAATAGATTGGAGCATGAAAAGACAGGTTGAGAAAACCATTTTGGGCTTTTTTTTTTTTTTTTTTTTTATTGTAGATGGACACAATACCTTTATTTTATTTATTCATTTTATGTGGTGCTAAGGATTGAACCCAGTGCCTCACACATGCAAGGCAAGTACTCTGCCACTGATCTACAACCCCAGCCCCAATGTTTTGGGCTTTTGATATTCTTTTGACCTTTTTTTGCACTGGGAGAAAATTCAGATGTCTACTCAAGAATGTGGACGGAGGGAGTCAGTTTGCAGACTGCTTGACTCACCTTTTGCCATTTTTTTTTTTTTTTTTTCCCTTCCTCCGACAGTGCTTGAGATTGAACCCAGGGCTTTGTGCATGCTAGACAGGTACTATCATTGTGCTACATCCCCTAGTCCTTGAATTATCTTTTGAATTGGTCTTCTGTTAAAGAAGTCATTTTTGTTTTTAATTTTATTTTATATATTTGAGGTTTATAACATGACGATGTTAAAGGATACATGTATATATATGTATATATTTATGTTTACATATAAATGTTTTGTATATATGGTAAAATGGTTGCTTTAGTGAATCAGTTCAACATATCTGTTATTATCTGATATTTTTTGCAACAAGAATAGCTAAGATCTACTTATGTCATGAAAATCCCAAATGCCTTAAATTTTATTAACTAAAAATTAAGACTCATGTTGTACATTAGATTGCTAAACTTGTTCACCCTACATATATCCATTTTATATCCTTTGACCTATATCTCTCCATTTTCTCCCCCATATTTTATTTCCATCTCAATATTTTTATAACCGTATATTTCTTTTGTCAATCTCTTTTATTTTCCTTCTTTTTAAAATTTTTATTCCATTATGTGTGCACACGTGTACACACATGCACACACACATTTTTTTTTTTTATTTATCAGTGAATGTTTAGATTATTTCCATATCTTGGCTATTGTAAATAATGCTGCAACCAACATGAGAGTACAGATATCTTCATGAGCTGGTGATTTCATCTTCTTTGATTATATACCCAGAAGAGGGATTGCTGATCATGTAATAATTCTATTTTTAATTTCTTTAGGAACCACTATACTGTTTTCCTTAATAGTCATATCAATCTACATTCTCACCAACAGTGTACTGTGGTTCCCTTTTCACCAAACCCTCTCACATTTGATATCTCGTCTTTTTAAAAAAAAATATGTATTTTTTAGTTGTTCATGGACCTTTATTTATATGTGAAGCTGAGAATTGAACCCAGGGCCTAACACATGTTTGGCAAGTGCTCTACCACTGAGCTACAACCCCAACCCTCTCTTGTCTTTTTGATGGTAATGATCCTAATGGGTCTAAGATGGTATTTCAGGTATAATTTGCATTCCCCTGATGATTAGTGTGGTTGAGCCATTTTTGATACACCTGTTGGCCCTTGTCATACACGTGTTGGCCATCTAAGTGTCATCTTTGGAGAAATGGCTATTCATGTCCTTCACTCATTTTTAAATTGGGTTATTTGTATTTCTGCGATTGAGTTGTAATGTTCTTTATAAATTTTAGATATTAACTCCTTAAATATGTTGCTTGGAAATATTTTTCATAGTCCATAGGGATTCATTTCATTTAATTTATCGTTCCTTTTGCTATGCAGAAACTTACTAGTTTGATGTAGTTTCATTTATTTATTTTTGCTTTTATAGCCTGTAAAGAAATATTTTGACCCATGCTGGTTTATCAAGGTAGGAAGCCAGGCAGGGATTTTGAGTATGAAGTCTTAGGAATTAAGAATAGACATTTACCTGGAATATTTTACCGGCTATTATGACTGGGGCAGGGGTCCTAGTACATATATATAGAAAAACTCGATTCAGAGATTTAGAGATCCAGTTCCTGGCTACATATTTTCTTATTATTTCTGCTTTCTATTTGCATTTTCTTTTCTTTTTTTTTTTTGCAAGCCCAGACTTTTATTGTTAGATTTAACAGTTACATTTCAATTAATAATAAGAATAGACATAACAGGAAAAAATTAGAAAAATTATAATTAGTAAAACTCCATGCATGTTCCTTGAAAACTATATGTATGTATAGACAAAGTAGAGAACTGTCATGCATTCTTAACTTTGTTGTCCTAGAATTGTAACTAAGGAAATAGTTTTAAGTGAAAGAATTATGTTTATATTGCATGCTGTGAACATATACCACCTATGTCTGTGTATAAAGGTTTTTTTTTTTTAAATTTATTTTTATTGTAAGCAAATGGGATACATGTTGTTTCTGTTTGTACATGGAGTAACAGCATACCATTTGCATATTCATACATTTACGTAGAGTAATGATGTTTGATTCATTGTTATTTTTTTCCTTCCCCCCCACCCCTCCCACCTCTCTTTTCCCTCTATACAGTCCCTCCTTCCTCCATTCTTGCCCCCCTCCCACCCCCCATTATGTGTCATCATCTGCTTATCAGTGAGATCATTTGTCTTTTGGATTTTTGAGATTGGCTTATCTCACTTAACATGATATTCTCCAATTTCATCCATTTGCCTGCAAATGCCATAATTTTATCATTCTTTATGGCTGAGTAATATTCCATTGTATATATATATACCACAGTTTCTTTATCCATTCATCAATTGAAGGGCATCTAGGTTGGTTCCACAATGTGGCTATTGTGAATTGAGCAGCTGTGAACATGGATGTGGCTGTATCTCTGTAGTATGCTGATTTTAAGTTCTGTTTGCATTTTCTTTGCATGTAAATAGGCTTTACATTTTCAAGATTAATCTTTTCAAGATTGTACTTGTGATCAGGAACTGATTACAAATTCCTAGGATAGCTTCTGAAGTTTTGTGGAGTAAACACTTTAAAAATATGAAGTGGTCTGAGCCCTGGGACATATGTTTGTAATTGCAGGCACTCACTAGGCTAAGGCAAGAAGATCTCAATCTGGGGCCTAGACAACTTAGCAAGACCCTGTCTCAAAATGAAAATGGTGATGTAACTCAGTAGTACAGTGCCCTGGGTTCAATCCCAAGTACCAAAAAAAAAAAAAAAAAAAAAAAAAAAAAAAAAAAAAAGAAAAGAAAAGAAAAAAAGTCAGGAATAGTCCAAGAAATAAAATAACATGAACTTAGAAAGATGGAAGTTAAGGAATAATATCTATTCTGTGTTTATAATTACATCATCATTAAGGAGAGCCAGGGCTTCTTACAAGTGGCAAGTGGTAAATTAAGACTACTTTTTTTGGTATGTATGGAGGTTGTAGGGGATTGAATCCAGTGGTGCTTAACCACTAAGTAACATCCCCAACCATTTTTATTTTTTGAGACAGAGTCTCTCTAAGTTGCTGAGGCTGGCTTTGAACTCAAACCTCCTGCCTCAACCTTCCAAGTTGGTGGAATTAAACGTGTGCACCATCACCTGGCAAAAAAAAACTTCTTGAATTCGAGGGAAGAAGCACATTGTAGCTCAGTTCCTTACTCTTTTACTTCTCTTTTCTGGTTGTCATTTTCAAGCATGCTAAGGAAATGTGTTTATGCAGTCCACACCTGAGGACATTGAGACATAAATAGCCAAAGATGACAAGTTAGGAAGGGCATTTTAGATGAAAAACAACATCCTGGAGCATTTCTTTGTGGCAGGTGAGATAAAAACTGTTGACTGGTTTCTCCCTAAAACATTCTTCCTTCTTGGCATTTGTGATATCTTTCCCTTCAAATCCTTTTCTTATTTCTGACAGCTTCATTTTACTTTCTTCATAGCATTTCTCTTCCTTTACTTGCCCCTTAAAATTCGATGATTCCTAGGTTTTGATTTCCATCTCATTTTCTTCTCTAGATAATCTCACCCATGTTTTTACATGTAACTGTACCAAATTAAGGTGTTGGTAGAGTTGGTTCCCAGGTTGCAATTTCCATCTCAGCCTTCTTTTCTGAGCTCCTGACTTTTATATCCAATTAGAAAACAGTTCCTTAAATGTTCATAGGTATTTCTTGCAACATATTCAAATGTACTCATCATATTTTCTTTCTTTTTTCTCTACCTCCTCTTCTATGTCTTCTTTCTCAGTAAGTGGCACTACCAGTCACCCAAGCACAAAGTCTAACTTTCCCCTTCCTGAGAATATATGTGGGTATAACAATTGACCCGTGCTGTAACATTTCCCCCACTAGGTTATGAACTCCCTAAAAGCAGGAGTTATCTTTTCATCATTCATTTTCATCAATTAATCATGCTAGAAGTACAAAATTAAGGTGTTGGTAGAGTTGGTTCCTTTTGAGGACTATGAGAGAAGGGTCTGTTGTAGTCCTCTCTCATGACTTGTAGATGGCCATCTCCTCCCTATGTCTTTTCTCTATGCATATCTTTGTACCCAAAGTACCCTTTAAAAAAAATAATGATACCAGTCACGTTGGATGAGGGCCTACACTAGTGACTTCATTCTAACTTGTTTACTTCTATAAAGACCCTGTCTCCAAATAATTCCACAGTATTAGGTAGAGAGGGTTAGGATTTAATTTTGGAGGGATTACAACTTGTTGTAGCCCACCCAGACTGCCAGAATGAAATACCATAAACTGAGTGGGTTATAAAGAAAAGAAATTTATTTCTCACAGTTCTAGAGGCTGGTAAGTTCAAGATTAAAACACCAGCAGATTCAGTGTCTGGTGAGGGTCCACATTATAGCTTACAGATGGTGCCTTCTCATTGTGTCTCATGGTGAAAAGGGTGAAAGACCCTACTGGACCTATTTTACAAGAGCACTAATCCCATACACAGGGGCTCTGCCCTCATCACCTTATCACTTCAAGTGGACCCAACATGTGAATTTTGGGGGCACCCATATATTCCTGCTATATTATAGTTCAACTCATGACATAAAAATTAAGGTGTTGGTAGAGTTGGTTCCCAGATTGCAATTTCCATTTCAGCCTTCTTTTATGAGCTCCAGACTTGTATATCCAATTACCTAGGAACAGTTCCTTGAATGTTCATAGGTACCTTATACAACATATTCAAAAATTTATGCTGCTTTGGTTCCAAGTCTGGTTTTCTGAAAAAGCACTTGACAGTTTCTAGTCTCCCTTCTCACCATTCTAATATTGACTTTAGATGGTGCCATCTGGAAATAGAAAAGGTGGGTTGGCACATACAGTTGAGTACATCAGGTTTGATTTGGCCAAAATTAAGGTATTAGAAATTGGATCCCTCAAGATATGGACAGGTCAAGAAAGAACTTTGATACTATGTTATGGAACTTGGACTTTTTCTTGACTGTACTTTCTACTGAAGGATTTTGAAAAAACAAGTGACAAAAATCTATTTGCATTTTAGAAGTATTTCTCTAGCAAATTGTGTAGTGTTCAGGAAGGATTAGAGGGAAATGTTTCTGGAGGAAGGTGACTAGACAGGATGAATATTTTATAGTAGTTCAAGTGAGAAATAATGAAGCTTGGACTAAGGGTTATAGAGATGGAGACACATTTGATAGAATGGTTAGACAAAATTGGTGACTATGTGGCAGAAAGGCAAAGGATTTTGCAAGGGATTCTGTCACAGGATGGAGAATTAGAATATATGGAGATAAGTCATCTCTGCTTGGAATTGATATGAGTTATCTGGCAGCCTGGGGCTTGAAATATTTACCACTGACCTACACCCCTAGTCCCCTACTTTTATTTGTTTGTTTGTTTATTTATTACATTTTGAGACAGGATCTCACTAAGTTGCTCAGGCTTTACTCAAAACTTGTGATCCTCCTGCCTCAACCTCCAAGTTGCTGGGATTACAGGTGTGCACCCCCATGTCTGACCATACCTGATATTTTAAAAATGTGGAGAATTCTATAGAAGAAAGAAAAAGAAAAGAAAGAAAAAGGAAAACTTCCTCTTTGTGATCTCTTCATTGAATCTCAAGACACTTGAGATTCATATGCTACCACTAATGTATTTCCAAAAGCTTTTAGAAACAGGGACCAAAACCAAGAGACTGCTCCAAATATGGGTTTGCCCTAAGACACATCTCAGATCATGTCACAAAGAACCAAAGGGGAGATTTGATCAATATTAAGCCAGTTAGTCTCCATTTGGTACAAGATATTCTCTTTTTCATGAAATTTCAGTTTGGGTTTTCTCTTGGAGAATCCTCAGCACATGGCCCTTGGGGTCCCTTGGATATTGAGAGGGAGGCAGCACCAATGCAGTCTCTTGATTGGCCTGGGGTGTATATAAACAGAGACTAGTTTAGGGTCTGCATTAGTCCTAAGTCTGAAAGCTGTGTTTTCACCAGGGTTGTGTGAGAGGGCAATACACGTGTAGACTGCTTTGATTAAGAATTTTTAATCATTTGGTCCCGAAATGGGTATAATAGAGTGCCTTTGGAGTTACAGGCTGAAAACCCGTTTAGCTGGACTGTGCTGAGAAGTTTATTGACTCTCTATGCTCAAGTTTTTGCTAATCAGGGATAGTGCTTGACCTGATTGTAGGAGTCAGATTTGTCAGCAATTTATGATTCCTTAGGCCTGCTTACAGCTTGTCAGGTCTGATTTAGGCTATGTGGCAGCTATGTCTTAGCACATCAGTGAAGTTAGCACATCTCTGCCAGGTTCATCATTCCCCTGGGGTGGCATGATCACCTCCCATTGCCCATCATTTTCTGCTTATGTATAGTTTCCGAGAAACAGGGAGGGGATACTTCTTCAAGGGGAAAAATACTTCTTATCCACCACAACAAACCATTTTCTTCACACATGAAACAAATTCCAGCTGTGTGACCACATATCAGCCTCTTTATGTTGCTTCTGGCTTGGTATTAGAGAAGGAAAATAGTCATAAGCCAACTCCTACATAAGATAGACTTGGGCTTCTCCCTTCCTTTGTACCCATTTGAAGATAAGGTAGGTACCCACTGGTCCTTGACCCATCCAGTATCTGGCAGTGACATCTGAAAAGGCAGGGAAGTTTGGAGTAGGCATATTCTTTGCTTCCAGACTAGTTGTGTTTGGTATCAGGGAGATTTAGTCTGGTTGTGTGATGGGGAGAATTGTGATTGGTGAAACCTTCTTCTAGTATCCCTGGTGATACTACTCAGTTGCTTTAGCTGAAGACAAATTTTGTGCACCAGGTGGTCTTCTGACTAACCCACCCATTTGGCTCCCCTTTAAAGCTCCTGCAGCTCTGAACCTTCCCACAACTCTGCGTGAGTGTCAGTGTCTCATGTTGAATTTCCATCTTGACTCATCTGTTTCTAGGCGAAGATCCCTGCAAAGATTTAAATTGGGAACCCAGACCTTGAGAATGTCTGTTGAGAGCATTTCACAGCTTTTGGATAAATGCCTTTCCCTTATTAACCCAATCTGTTTTTCCAGCTCTGCCCAGCTAGCTTCTGAGCTGCCCTGCTTTGAGGAAGCTTCCTAACTAGGTGGGTGCTGTGCTTTCTTACTTGGAAAAAGCACCCTACCTTCTTATCCTGCCCAGGACTCCCAAGGGCCAGATCTACATGACAAAGGGAGCTGCATTGTTGCCCACATAGCTCTGGTAAAAGAAATGGCCTACCTAATCCCCAGAAGTTAGTGCACTGAGGAGGTCTGAATGTCCTTTGGTTATATGATGTCTGGCACTCAATAGTGTAGAGCGGTGGCAGAAGGAGTCCTGTTGTTTACCTCTTTTCCTATTTATTCTCCTTCTTTTGCTAAAATCTGGGGAGGTTTTAAGATACAAAGGTAATTTGTGGCCAAAGCCATAAGCTGTCTTGCGAAGTTTGAAGACTATAACCATAGATAGCAAATTTGTTTGGTCTCATGTCCTGGACACATTTTCTACTATCTGAGTCTTTGTTTTTCTGGAAAGCCCAAACTGCTTAAAAGTAATGAGCTGAAAGTATTTGGTTAGGCAGATGGTCAAGACAAGGTTCTGATAGCCTTCAGAATATCACCTGAGGCCTCAGCCAAGCCCCGGAGCCACTTGTGGATGAGGCAGGAAGAAGGTTCTTTGGGCAATGTTGTAGCACTGGGAATCTTCCCCAGTCTTGAAAATGTGAGCTTCTCTCATCCTAGGATGCTCAGACCCAAACCTGACAAGAGTAGCCACTGCTTGTGGCTCTTCATAGGTGGTTACAGAGTTGGGGGAGGGAATTCTGATTTAATTAGTCTTCCTTATATTTCTTATTTAAAATCCTTTACCTCCTTCCCCTGACCCAAGCCTGGGAAACTCCACAGTAAATTGGCTGTGACTTCCACTGAAATTTGACAGTTTTCAAGTTATTTTTTCCCTCTGTATTTAGATGTGGTTATAGTTGTGCTGTCAGCCCTTATCTTTTCTGTCTTCCAGCCAGCTTCCAACTGGGTTAGGAGGTATTTGCTCTGCTGTCAGTGTTGGCTGCATAATGAGATAGATGGGTAAAAAATGGGTTATTTAGCATCTCTTGGAATCTAAATTTTTTTTCTTGGTTGAGGGGGAAGGAATGTTATTGGAAGAAGGCTATAGGGAGGCCAATGCTAGCTCTGGAGCAGCTCTTCTTCCTCAGGATTTTGGATAAGCCAGAGAAATCATCATTCATTAAAGCTTGTTTTATCTACCATGTAGGACTGCTTGTTCTGTAGTGATAGATCCTAGGATGTCCCACAGACTGACTACCTGATTCTGAGCTAAAGGGGCCAGGTTCTGTTATACATTGTCATAAGGAATATTGCAGGGCAGCAGAACTTAAAGGATTTGAGAGCCTGGTTTGGGCATGCTGGGCAAATCAAACTTACCCACCCATTGTTGGCCTAAAGAGGAAGATGACCTTTTCATTTGATCTGGCTTAGGGAAGGTAGAAGAGAAATGGTTTCTCTGGGTTTTTACTGGCTGCTCAAAGTTCTGTACTGAGGATTCTGTGGTTTTCTAGGTTCACAAAGCAATGTTTTTCCTGACCTGTTGGTTGCAGAGTGGAAAGGGTTGTTTCCTGTACTTGGCACTTTATGGTCCGGAGCTAGAAGGGTCCCTAGACTATACTTGGACATTATGTTGTAATGAACAGCTGGAATGTTCTTTGAAGATAAGGACATTCAACTTCCCAGAGAGTCCTAAGTAGAATTGTTGAATTATTAGGAATTAGAACCACATGAGAACCTCCTAGTTCTCCAGTTGCTATTGGCAAAAAAGAGTTGGGAAACGTGGGATCATGAAAACAGTGTCCTGACCTTTGGGCAACTTTTGGTCAATGTGGTATCATATTAGGTTACTGAGTTCTGACTGCTGGATTCCCAAACAATCTTTGGTCATGACTTTTGCAGTTGAGGGCCCGTCTCAGCTTACCCAGCTTATCTTCTTTCTCCCTAGTCATTGCTTTTTCATGGCCTAAGGGAGTTTTCCATCTGATTCTTTTGTAGTGGCTGTTTGGAAAGAACTGGATCAGATGTGTACTCTGAAAATATGGCTCCATTTGATGTGAACTGCACTTGGGCACTTTACCTGTCTGTCCTTCAGCTTTTCCAAAGGCTGGCAGCAGATTATATATACACAAACAAAACAACCATAGAGCTTGTTTCAGGAGAAGGGAAGATTCCTTTATATTGTGCTCCACCAGTTTCCTGCTGTGGTCTGGTCTCCCTCTGAGACTGGGAGCTCCTCAAAGTATCCTCAATGTATAGGACTCTGTCTTAACAGCTCTATATTCTATATCTTAGATATGACAGGGGTAGTAGATAAGCAGGGGAAAAGGAAGGAGGGGAGAGAAAAAAGGAAGGAAGAAAATGGGGGAGGGGAAAGAGTAGGATCTATATTTAGCTAGAGGGAGAGACACTCACCAAGGGTGTGTGAGTGAGCTTTCTGGCGAGGGTTGTGTATGCGTGAGTGTGCTGGGAAGGGGGTGTGTGCGAGGAGGGCTGGTGCCCTATGGGAGGTTGCAGGCAGGAAGCAGCTGGAGAGGAGGAGGAGCAGCAGCAGGAGCAGGAGCTGCCCTGCTTTCGTCTCAGTCTCAAAGCATGAAATCGATTGAGTTAGAATTCCAGATCCAGTTGAAGTTTAGCTGCTATTACCTTCAGCAGGCTGGTCATCAGAATCCCCCTCGGCAGAGAGGTGTGGACCGGATTGGATTCCTAGATTTGCAGCCAGCCAGACTCCTGCCCCTCCTTCACTGAGGGGATTTCTCTCCTGGGCATTGTTCCTATCATCAACTTGTGCAGTGGAGACAGCCAGCTGGGTGCAACTGAGAATAATAGCTTCTTGGCTCTGTTTGTCGGTTGGGCAAGCGGCACTGTGGCTCAGAAAGTTCATCTTGTGGCTTCTCTGTCAAATCAAGGAATGCTTCTGAATGGATTTCCTCTTAAAGACAGCACTTGCATTCTAAAACTTGAGAATTCGTGGTTTTAATTGTGTTTTGTTTTTTCCTTTCATTTCCTTAACCCTTATTTTGGTTGCAGCAGCAAGGTAAGTAATATTGAGTATATGATTGACTCTGAACGACAAGCAGGGACAAAAGCAAAGCATTTGTGGGTGGAATATGGAGCAGCCACATTAATTACATAACTGCTTGAGCCAACTTGATGATGGGGGTCATTATAATGAGTAAAAAATAGCATACTCAGCACTGGGATAGAATCTTCACAAACACGTTTGTCTGCTGATACTCTGACCATCCGTTTCTCCTTGGTACTCTGCCATACATATACAAATAACCCATCCACCCTTGTAGTTATTTGCATACTTATATACAGTTAATTTTTTTCTCCCTCTCAATGTGTCCATGTGTGTTTATAAATTACCTGTTCATTTCCTCTTGTGCATGTGTTACATTTAGACAACTAATTAATTCATCTTATATGAATACACATAAGCCATCTCTTCCTCTGTGTATATTCATATATGGAGATCATCTGTCCCTTTATGCATTTATGCATATACTCAGGTAACCTTCCTATTCTTTTGTATATTTAGAAAACCTTGCCATATTTCTTCTGTGTGTTAGATGTATTAGATGTGTTAGAGGGGTTGGGAGACTGTGGTGTCCTATCTAATGTTTAATTCATCCTCTCATGTGCATTTGCTATATGAACAGAAAAGTCATCTTGAGTTTACTCAGCCTTGAATGTGTGCACACATGCATATAGATGTCTATTTATGTCATGAATGTGTGATCAAAGAGCACTAATTATAGATTGAAGACCACTTTTAAATCCTAGCCTTCTTTGGTCACCTTGGTCTAGTTTAGCCTCTCTAAGCTTCCTTTTTCTCATCCATGCATGCAGAACAATAATTCTTCCTTCCTGCCTCACAGGGTTGTTGTGATAATAACGTGTCATGAAAACTGAAATTTCTAAATAAATATAATCTTTTACTATTATTACATGTTCCTCTAGTGTACCTTTTTACCCCGCTGCCTTGAGATGACGCTCTTGTCTGTGCAAGGTCCCTAAGCCTTCCATGTGAAGGGGTGGCCTCTGTGGAAGGAGCCAGGTTTATACTGTAGTTTTGCTCAGTGTATTTATTGGAAAGAAGCTACCCAGAACTACAGGATATTGAAAAAAGTTTTGGGTTGAGAAGGAGAGAAAGTCATCTTCTGCAGATTGGGGCCTTGATACTTGGTTCTTTGTGGCTTTGAGGAGGATTGAACCTGTCACAAAACAGAAATGTGCTGTTTCTAGCTAGGATCAAAGTGAACAGGTAAAAAGATGAGTGAAAGAAACAGAGCATTCTGTTGCTCCTGAGATGACAGTGAGTATCTATTGCAGGTTTTGAAGACTCTCCAGAGTGTCCCCTAACCCAAACTACTTGACCTGTGTTGTCCAATGTAGTAGCCACTGGCCACATGTTACTGTTGAGTAGTTGAGGTATACCTAGTACTAGTCTATTTTGAGATGTACTATAAACATGAGATATGTATGAGATTTCAAGGACTTAGTATGAAAAATGCAAATATATGGTAATTTTTTATATTGATTACATGTTGAAATGGTACTTTGGACATTGGGTTAAATAAAATATGAAGATTAATTTCACCTGTTTCTTTTTACTTTTTTTATGTGGCTACTAGAAAATTTTAAATGACGTATGTGGCTCACATTATATTTCTGTTGGACAGTGCTGCTCTAGACCTATCATTAGTATAAGGACCAGGGCAACTTTTCCTTCTAGAAGGGGAAATGGGAACCCCCTCACAGCAGCCCTGGGGATTACAGAACCTTGGCAGGACCTCTCCCTATTAGTCTCATATGCTAGAAAGGTACCAGCTAATTGACAGTCTGGCAGTTTTTGTCCTAAGTGAGTTCCCAGAAAATTGTACATAAGTATAATTGAAAAGAGATTTCCAACTTAGTTTTATGATTAAAAGGGGTTGTAAGCCATCAATCTAGAAGGAAACCTACAATTTGAAGGTAGAATGTTGTCATGGAAATAAAAGTGTATCAAAAATTAGAAGACCTGAATTCTAATTCAGTTCTGTCATCAACTCTTTTGTTCTTTCCATGGCACTGAGTTTTCTGTCTGTCAGGCCCTGTGCTTGGCATGGTAAGTCCCTGTGCTATACACTGGAAATTCAAAAACAAATAAAGGAGTTTCCTCTGTAATGGAATTCATACCTTCTATGGACCCTTAAATGAAAACCTCCCACCCAGGCAGAAACCAGATGTCATTCGAGGTCAAGGGTTATAGTCTTAAATAAGTGAACTTTTGAAAAGCTAAGAGCTCCTGCCCTACCTAAAGACTTTAAAATTCAAAATTTAGAAAAACACTCTGACAGCCAACTAAAACTACTCCATAGCCTAGATAGCAATGTAGAGTGTGAAGGGATACCAAGTCCTAGGAAATGTGGGACTGAGACCTTGCTAAACTGTGGGCCTAAGATGTTTCCTTCTCACCCTTCATACATTATGCCCTGACCACTTTCGTCTGATGAGATACTCTGTAGGCATTTCCAAAAGATTAGCATCATAAGAGCATCCTTACCTGCTGTAGCCCTAGAAATCTCTTCCTCTCACCATTTTTGTCATACAGCATAATTAGTAAGTGGCCCAGGAGTGACCCATCCTCTGTGGGGGACTCAGAGCTCTTAGCTTACAGCCTGCTGGGATTGTTTCACACACATTCAGAGGCTGCTTGATATATGTACATGGAATCCCAGCCTGTTCCCAGAAGTCCCTCGTTGTGTCCTCTAAGCCAAGATTTGGGTCACAGGCAGTTTTTGCAAGGACTAGTCCACATTCCTAATCATATTTATTTAGAGAGAGAGAATAGTAGACAAATCAGCCATTTCAGAAAACAGGGATATTTTCTCTTGACTTGGTTTTAGTAAACTGATGCTGATGAGATGCTCTAATTCTGTTTTCAGTCATTAAAACTTTAATCCTTTTAATTAATTCATTTTTTGATGTTTCCCTTTTCAAATGCAGATATTCCTTGAAAGGACTGCCTTATTTTCCCCTGAATTAGTCATTCCTTAGAAAAAGCACAGAAAGTTGTGGTCATTTCAGAAATATGCATGAAATTTGAAGAGCTGACCAGAGTGGACAGACCAACAAGAATCAGCAAAATAACAACACTGAGTACCTTGATGGAAGCTAGAAGGCTGAGTTTGAGTTGAGGAGACTTAGCTCAAACATTACTTTTCTATGGTCTTACCTGTTCTGGTTTTGCCTCTTACCTCCTTCCCATTTCTCATTCCTGGAATTAAATGTTTAAACTTTTTATTACAATTTTGACAATAACATGTATCATTTCATATTGTTATCTGTATGTCTCTCTCCAAACTTGTCTCTCTGTCTCTAGATTTTAATATTTTAGAGAACTGGCATATAACTCAATAGCACACCTAGGATACTGGTTCATTTGCATTGATTTGGAGATAAAATGGTTTGCCCCCTATCCTTTCATTCCTTTGGAGAATTGTAGCAAAAGGAGCCTGGGGAAGAAGGTGACTTAGGCCTCCTGACCGTAAGTGTTGCCTTATCTGCCCATTTTGGCTTCTGGTATCTATTGAGCTCTGATCAAAGTGACTATTTGATCTTCTGGGCATTGACCTTCCATCCTCTGCTTCAAACCCTAAAGACCTGAAGTTCTGAGTGAGTATGGTTCCTTTGGGGGAACCTGTATCCCCAGGAGATGATTCTTAAGTTTAAAGTTCATGCAGGGGCAGTGGCTACCAACTCAGAAGCTTTAGAGGGTTTTATTTGTTTAATGTGGAAGCAGGCATTTTGTGGCTGGGAGAAGTTGCTATGGCAGCTCTAGATGGAAATTTCCTATTTGTTAGTGATGTAGGGAACCAGGCAGTTCTGTCCTTCAGGAGACCATAGGAAAGTAGCTGTACCATTTAAATGCCCTCCGTGTGGCTGGTCAATCAATGTTGTGGGTGCTACAGTCTGGGATCAGACAGTGGAAGACTGTCCAGAAAGCTAGGCCAAGTCTGTCTGGAGTATTGATCTGAGACAGAAGCAGATAGGCCTCAGATTAACTTGGTCTTAGTTAAAGCAGTAGCAGAAAGGGTCAACTTCATTTTGTTCCTGACAAGCTGCCTTATCTGGACCAAAGTGAGTCTGGCCCTGCAAGGTCTGAAAGTAAGTTCTGTGCTTCCGTAGTATTTAAAAGAAAAAGCTTGCTTTCTATAGTCACTTGCCCCCTTCTTCATGCTTTCAGGCTGCCCAAGAAACCTGAATGAAGTGTTGGGAACCAAATGATTTGTTTAAAGTTTTTTTACTTCTAGGATCTGGGGTTGTGGCTCAGTGATAGAGTGCTTGCCTAGCACGCCTGAGGCCCTGGGGTTAATTCTCAGTTCTGCATATAAATAAAAAAATATTTTAAATAAAGAAAACTTCTATTGGGTATGGTGGTGCACACCTATAATCAGGTGACTCAGGAGGCTGAGTCAGGAAGACTGAAAGTTCAAGGCCAGTCTCAGCAACTTAGTGAGCCCTGTCTCAAAATTTAAAAATTAAAAATAAAAAAGGACTGGGGGTGCTGGAGTTGTGGCTCAGTGGTAGAGCCCTTTCCTGGCATGTGTGAGGCCCTGGGTTCTGTACTCAGTACTACATATAAATAAATAAAATAAAAAGATCCATTGACAACTTAAAAAATATTTAAAAAAAAAAAAAAAAAAAAAAAAAAGGACTTGGGTTTTAGCTTAGTTAAGAGCCCCTAGGTTCAGTCCCCAGTACCAAAAAAAAAAAAAAGGAAAACAAACAAATTTCTACGAGAAAGCAAGATTAACTCAAGAGATAACACTCTGCTGGTGGAATTCCAGGCCCTGCTGCAGATCATTAAAATGGGCATAGAAAGAAGTAGAGTGAGTACAAATCATGGTTCAATCTAATCATACCATTTAGGTGATTGGATGATTAGCTTGCATATTGGTTTTCATTCTTCTTTCACTCAGGGACTTGCCACATCAGTAATAACATTACAGTGCTATACGGTTTATTATTAAGTACCAATTTTTCATGTTAGCTTGCAATATTCCTGTAATTATCTTCCCTTTCGGTTAAGGAAACTAATGCACAGAGAGGTCAAGAGTTTAATACAGGGTTACTGTTGAAACAGAACCCAAACTCAAGTCTCCTGATTCTCAGTCCAGTAGCACTTGCTTATGTCCTCAATGGTTATACACAGAGCTTCCATCTTTATTTAGTAAACTATCATTCTCCTCTGAGAGAAACTTAAAAAACTAGTTGGCAGATCCAGTCCTTGTGGAACCAGGAAGTTCAGGGCTAGCAGCAGTGCCAAGAACAAATCAGGGACTCCCAACCCCTGCATGGGTGAGAAGAAAGGAGTATTTTTGGAAATATAAATTTATGCTTGTGGGAGGAGAATTTGAGTTAATCCTAGAATTGGAGTTTAATCTCCCTAGCCAGCTGGGCACAAGGCCCAAAACCCAGGAATTGAGGTTGTATACCTAGTGCATCCTCAAAAGCTAGGTTGAGTTGGCCAGACTAGAGGTGTAGCTGGTCCTGGCTCCTTGAAACCTGATATAAAACAATAATGGATGCCTCACAGAATAGGTAACATTCTTAAATAAGGAATTCCTTTATTAAGTAGAGTTCTTAAAGGAACTGAAGAGAAGAAAGAAAGACAGGAAATAGGAATTCATTTAGTTTCTGTCTCTTGGCTCTTGACCTAGTTATTTCCAGTACAAGGAGTCAGCTTTATCTTTATTCAAAGTCCTGCAACTTGTCCTTCTTGTTCCTAGTTTGGGGAAGCACAGAGCTTTTAAATTTCAGACCCACAGACTGTAGCTATAAATGGTGTTTTTTCCTGAAAATGAGTTGCCACAAGACTAGTCAGCTTATTTATTTCTTTAAGGCAGCTTTCCCCTTTTATGGTTAACTTGAGTGCTGGAAAAATAAAAGTGTTTAGAAAATTTAGAAATCCAGAAAGATTTAGAAATTCTAGAAAATGGGGAAACCATCTCTCGCCAAAAAAAAAATGGCTGCCATCTTACCCCTCACAGAGTGACCTAAAACCAGAATTTTGCAGTCTCCTGCATCTCTGCTTGCCCCTTTGTACTTACCTCTCTGCTCCTTCCCTGCACTTTGCCCATTCCTAATAAAAAGGGAATGGATGCCATCCCAAATAAGGTAATCATCATCTTTGCCTCTGTTGTACAGTTACCAGTGGCTTAGGATACAGGAGTAAGATTGGTAGAAGGTCTATCTTCATTTTTTTTGGAGTCAGAAAGGCACCCTGGAGCCCTCTGTGATGTAAACAACTCCCCTCTTGGCTGATACATTGCTCTTTCCAGACCAGTCAGAAGGTTAAAACAACCCTCCATTACCCAAGCAGTGATAGTGTGCTCAGCAACACTTACTATGCTGCTCTGAAGGATCCTCTGTGGGCCAGAAAAACTGAATCTGGGTATGTTTCAGTTTCACTAAGCCATTAGGAACTGTTAAGCAGAATTGAAAAATACCAGGTTGAGCCTGAGTCCTCTTCATCCTCAGTGGTGAGCCTATCATATGTATGCCTTTGACTGCCTGCCCTTCTAGATCCAAACATGCTAAATGCCACCTAGGTTCTGGACAGTGACTCTGCCCATACTGTACCACCTTATTCTGGGATTAGGTGTAGAGATGCTTCTCTCTCTCTCTCTCTCTCTCTCTCTCTCTCTCTCTCTCTCTCTCTCTCTCTCTCTCTCTCTCTCTCTCTCTCTCTCCCTCCCTCCCCCCCCCCCTCCAAATTTAAAATACTTGCCATGGTCCTTTTTCCAAGTGAAGATTGCTAGCTCTAAACAAAGGGAAACACTTTGTGCTAGAAGCACAGGCAGAGGTGAGCCAAAGTGGCTGAGTTTTCACCAGAACAACAAAATGCAAGAGAAAAAAACATCCCATGCCCTTGTCTCTCATTGTGTGTGTGATTTGAGCTTTGGGAGTTATGTATCTCTTTGTTCATTCCTGAGCCAGACTCTAGTGCTGAATTTTGTGAAGGTTCACATAAGCAGTCACTCATTGATACTACCTCATCTGCTCCCCAGTAGGTTGTCTCACTGCCAATACCTTTGGTACTTGCCCAGAACACAAAAGACTTGATTTAATTTCTTATCGGTATTTGAAGGGGAAGCCAAGGAGAGAGAACTGATTGCTTACAGCCTTTAAGGCCAAGGTTGGGAGGCAAGTCAGACTGATTTTTACAGTTTTAGAAGATAGTATTCTTATTCCTCTTTAATAGTTTGATTCTGATTAAAATTATCCTGCTGCTTTCTGTTCTGAGTGCCCTGTTTTCCTTTTTCATTAGCTACAGGATAAGAGTCAAGCCAAGATCCAGGGGTATGTGCCAGGTTTGGAGGCCATACATGAGGCCGATCCAGGCATCACTGTGGGCTAAGCCTAAGGCATCAGCCAACAATAATTGCTAGAAACAATCCGAAAAGAGCAGGACAGGCTGTTGCCTTCCAAAGCAATCTGTATTAAGCATCCTGACAAAATAAGGGGAAGAAGAAGAGAATCCCTCCAGACCCTGAAAGAGAAAAATGAAGCGATTATTGCAAGAGTCAGAGGAAGAAATCATGGTCACCTTGGGACCCTCCTCCAGGCTTTCCCCAGATAAAGCTAAGGGAGAGACTGTATGTGGCATGAAGAGCAAGCCCTCAGGCCCTACTGGATCCTTACCAGAGGACAGCTCCCGACTTGCTTGCTGTGGGTCAGCAGCCTCCACCATTGGTGGAGATAGAGATGGGGACTTGGCCCAGCTCTGCAGCTTTGGACAGCAGGCCAACAGCCAACTTCCTCTGGGCTCTACAGGTTGTGTTTCAGGGTCTGGTTCTCAGGACCTCTCATCTGCCAGCTTTACCACGAGTTACCAAGTGTCCTCTGAGAGGAACCAAGCCAAGCCCCTTTCAGCCAGAGGCTCTGTCCAAAGCCATAGCTGCGAACAGCGAGAACCTTTGGGGGATGTAGTAGAATATATCATCAGAGAACTGCAAGGCATCAGCCGTCTCCAGACTGAGATTGCTGAGCTTCGGCAACACTTGAGCCAAGTTCGGGGCTCAGTGGATGAAGTGTCCAGTTGTGTAGACTCAGTACTCAGTGAAATAGAAGGCTTACATGTTGGCAGCAGTTCCCTGGCAAAGGTGTGTGAGGGGAAAAAGACCCAGGAACCCCATATGGAAAAACACTGTGAGGAAGCCATGCTCTACCTGTATGGACTTCCTGAACAAGATGGGGAAAATACTATGGAACTGGTGGGTAATTTCCTAGCCAGGCACCTCTGTGTAAATGGCATGCAGTGCAACAGATACATCAAAGAGGCTTATAGGGCAGGCAAAGCTCCTGCTCCCAGGCCCACTGTAGTGAAGCTTGCCCATCTAGAGCATAGAGACTTCATCCTGCAAAAATCCATCCTTCTGCAAAGTGCAGGGGTTCGGGTTGCCACCAAAGAAGAATCAAGCTGGCCACAGGACTATAAGAGTCCCCAGGAGGAGTCTTTATCATTTTTTCAGCACGTTCAGGATTCTAGTAGGAACTCTTTAAATCAGGATAAACCAGTTCTTCAGATGGAATCAGGGAACAGAGGACCTATAACAGGCTCAAATCAGATGAGGTCTCAGAACCAACATAGAGAACACCAGATTCCCAAGCAGCAAGACCCTTGCTTTCTAATGAAGAACAATTTAGCAGAGCAAAGCAATGTGTCTAAGCTAGGGGATGAAGTAAAGGGAGCATTAGGAACTTTCCAGAGTATCAGTGGCAGCTGTGGTGAACTGTCAAGGAGAGAGGCTTCTCTCTCTCCCCTCCATCAACTTGAGAAACCTTCTGTAGGGTTAATCTCAAAAGAGCAAGATAATGGGAAATCCCAGTCTTTCAAAGAATGCAGCCTAGAACTTGAAACCTGTAAAGTAGCAAAATTAGAAAATGATTGCAGCCATAAAAATGAGGCCAGCACCTGCCTGTCACTGTCTGGATTGCTGAAGACAGAGAGGATAAATACAGAAGACAAGCCTCTGAGTTGTGAAGCTGGACTTGATATTCTGAGCTCCAAGCAGCTAGAGGACCTTTTGACAGACAAGTCCAGAAGGTTTGCAACTCTAAGCTCTGATAGCATGATAGAGAAAATGATCATAGGGCCTGAAACTTTCAGTAATATGGTTCATATTGACCTGAATGAAGAAGAATGTGCTGCTCAGGTCCTTAAGGATGTTTTTGACAAGTCCTCTTGTGTTCTGGGTGGCTCCCAGGAGGATGAGGATGTAGAAATCAAGTTTTACACAACTAAGCTGGGTCGAGCAATTCACCACTTTCGTTCAGCTCTGCAGGGGGTATTTCAGAAGCTGGAAAACAGTGGATCTATCAGTCCTGAGGACCTGGAAAGTAATGAGACTGGTTCTCAGTCAGAGAACAGTGATCGACTTCTTGGGACATTGAATTCAGGGTGTCTCCAAGATTGCTCCATGGAGAGCCCTGGGAGTCAGGGTAGTGAAAGTTTGCTCAGTGTGATCTCTGGAGGATTGTGCATCTCTACACAGGGAGACCAAACCCCTCAAGACCCAAGCAACTTCTCTCTTGCTTCTAATAACTCACCTCTTACTTATTCATTGCCCAGTATTGCTCTGGCCCCATGTCTGGAAAGTGAGACTTGTTCCTGGCCTGAATCTCCCAAGCAAGACCGACTAAGCCTAGAGCAAGTGTGTGCAGAGACCATTTACCTCAACAAGTGCATCAACAATTTTAAACATGTTCTAAGAGAGAAAAAACTGAGGCAGAAAAAACTTTTGCACGAGCTAGTACAGAAGGCAAACCATCTCTCAGTAGAAGACATGCCCCCAGGTATTCTGAGTCTCTATGTAATAATTTCCCAGCTGGCTCCACATGGATCCATCTGGACTGCATGGGGCCTAGCACGGTGGTGGGTTTCACAAAGTGATGGGAGGTCTAAACTATTTGAGTGCAGTCCTTAAGCTAATCCTGTGGGAACAGGAGTGAAAGAGGTTTTTGTAGCAACAGGAATTAATTTCCTGTCCTTAGGGAGTTTCCAGTCTATTGTTGGGGGGAACCATAGAAAGTACCTTTACAAAAAGAGCAGAAGTAGTTTACAGCTATAAGGCTTTTAGGATATTCAGGTATAAAGTAAATGTGGGAGTGAGAAACAAGTGTAGGGGATGAGACATATTTGCTCATAGGCACTAGAAGGGCCAAGAAAGAATCCTGTGTTGCATCTTAAAATTATTTTCCAGGGTTTTCTGGTTGAGATAAGATTGCCATTTCCTCAGCACCTTGTAGAACTTCTCTACGTTATAGTTCACTGTGAAAGTTTCCCAACTCCATCTTGCCATCTTTTCAGTACCAGCCTTACAAAGCAGAACTTTATTTCCTACTTGGAATAGCCAGAAACTGCTTATACATCTAACCATGTGTAAGGACCCTGCTGCCTTCTATGGGTCATATTCCCTTTTCTCCTTCTCCAGGTAAAGGTTGCTTACCTAAGTACTGGAGAATGGAATTTTTTTGACTACAGGAAATAAGAGAACTTTTTCTAGGCAGTATGGAGATATGTAGCTTTAAAATTTCTCCTTCCAATCAAAATTAAATATAACCAAAGAGCATATGCTGTATTCACCAGTTTTAAATGTAAATGGAGTTGTCCTCGTTTGCATATAACCTGATTAATTTTCCTAAGACAAAATTAAAAGTATGAGGCATGTTGGCAAAGGTGTGAGGGAACAGGCACTCATGCAGTGCTGGTGGGATGCGTGTGTAACTTGGTATAATCTCTAAGGAAAGCAATAGGCAAAATTCTTCAGCATTACAAATCTATATACCTTTGTGCCCTCAGCCCCATTTTCAGGAATGTATCCTGCAGATATATTTTCACATGTGGAAGTGACATATGTACAAGAGTATTTTCGAAGCATTGTTTTTAATAGTTTTAAAACTATTAAAAAACTATTAAAACTATTAAAAAACTATTAAAAAACTATTAAAAAGCATTGTTTTAAGGATTGAGAACAACTTAAATATTTATTAAATACTGGTTAAATAAATTATTGGCATATCCAAACAGCGGAATACAGTATCATGTAGCTATAAAAGGAATGAGGTAGCTTTTGACCCACATGAAAAGAAAATATCTAAGGTATCTTGACATGAAAAGCATAGTGCAAAATAGTATGTATAAGCTTTCATTTGTATAAAAAGGGGAAGGAAAGAAACACCCCCCCCATAGCGTCTGCTTGTAGTGTATGTATAGAATATCTAAGGAAAGATACATAAGAAACATAGTCATATATCACTTAACAACAGGAATACATTCTGAGATATGCATTGATTTTTGTCATTGCGCGAACACCATAGTGTCCTTAAATAAACCTGGATCATGTAGTTTACTATCCACCTAGGCTGTATGGTATATGCATCATATTATCAACTGAGATGTCATTACATGATGCATGATCTTGTATGGTTGTCCATGGGGAAAGGTATTAAAGGAAAAAACAAATGAGATGGAATGGAGATTTGTCACTGTACATTCTCTTATACATTTTAGAACTTAAATCATATGAATGTAGTACTAAATTATAAAATTAAATTCAAAAAATGAAAAACTCATGTCACTCTCCTTTTAAATATCTCTAAAGCCGCTCCTTATAGCTTGTCCAAAAAAAAAAAAAAAAAAGTCTAAATTCCTCCACTTGTTATTCAGGGTTACTAAAATTGGTGTATACATTTCCAGGCATATCTCCCATTGTCCCCCCCATATAGTTCCCAAAAGGAAATTTTGCTGGCTTACAAACTTGCTTTGCTCTTTCTGTTCTCAGTATATTCACAGATATATGCCTCCTTCTATCCTAAGGTACTGTGTTTACTGTTTCAGCCTAGCAAAAGTTACTTGTTCTTCAACACAACAGCCAAAACATCACTTCTTCCAGGAAGCTCTCTAAAATTTCTTTGCTGTAAAGGATCTCTCTCTTCTTAACTTTGTAGCCTATTTTTCTTCTCTCTGGGCATTTAGAAATCATTTCATTACAGCAACAATAAAAGCAAGTTTTGTCAAGGCAGTAATTCCTTACAAATTCCTTAAAGTTTGGTGGGAGCTGACATTAGCATGAGCACCAAGGATACTTGTGTCTGACTCTTCAGCTTTTGAAGTCCCTTTCTGGCCTGATATCCTGTTAGGTGATGCAGGAGCTTGTAGTACCTGAGGTATGCAGGTGGTGACAGCAGTAGAGATGATGAAAAGGAGATTTTGTGAAGCACCAGTAAAAAAGCGAGCCAGGCCAGGTATGGTGGTTCATGCCTGTAATCCCAGCAACTCGGGAAGCTGAGGTGGGAGGATCTCAAGTTTGAGGCCAGCCTCAGCAACTTAACAAGACCTTGCCTAAAAATAAAATAAAAAAGGGTTGGGAATATAGCTCAGTGGTAGAGCATGCATGGGTTCAATCCCCAGTACCCATGGTGGCGGAGAAGGAGGAAGACAAGCAAGACTTGTAATAGTCTAAGGTCTACAAAGTGAGGGTTGGAAGGAATGCCAGAGTGACATCATCCCTTCCATATCCCTTCCGTGCTGGGTTCGGTTCTGACTCCAGCACTGTTGCATAGAGCAGTGTAAGCACACAGACCAGGCTCTCACCGACATACTCCTGTTATAGATTTCACTAGAATATTTTCCCTAATCTAGTAAACTGGTACAGTATCACAGTAACTGCTAACTATGGTAAAGTATTTGATAAATCAGTTTTCTCCACTGCGGTATTTGAGACATTTTAGGGCGAGCTTACTAATTGTAACTTACCATTAAATTGAGTTCTTATTTTTCATCTTTTGTGTGTGTGAGTGTGTGCTCAGCACTGTCTTAAGTACTCACATGTACATTGTATAAAATTCAGTTCTTTCCGTTCCTGCCAGTCCACTAGAATAGCTTTGGTCCAAAGCACCAGATGACCACCATATTGCCAAATGTAGGGTTCGTTTTTAGTCCTCCTTGTAAGCAATCAATCAGCCACTGGACACAATTGATCATGTCTTCCTTTTTTTATAGCACCTTTAATGAGTTAAAATTTATATACCACAAAATTTGCCCTTAAAATTCCTTAAAAATGGACAGCCAAGTGTTTTGTTTGTATATTTGCATAGTTATGTAATCCTCACCACTATCTATTACAGTAGCATTATATCACCCCATGAGAAACCCCTTTCCCGTTAGCGTTCACGCCCCAATCCCCTTTGCCCTCAGCCTCTTACAACCACTGGTCTACTGTGTCTCTGTAGATTTGCGTATTCTGTACATTTACTATAAATGGAGTCATACAATATGTGGCATTTTATGTCTGACTTACTTTTTTTAAGATTCTTCAGTGTTATAGCATGTATCAATACTTCATTTCTTTTTTTGTGGCTGAATAGTTCATTGAATGGACATTTTGTTAGTACATAGTTGATAGTCATTTGTGAGTAATGCTGCTGTGAACATAGGAGTATAAATATGTTTGATTCTCTGTGTTTATTTCTTTTGGGTATATACCTAGGGGTGGAATTGTTTGATCATATGGTAATTCTGATTTCTTGAGGAATGACCCTACCATCTCCTACAGTGGCTGCACAATTTTGTATTCTCACTAACAGTGCATAGGGGTTCTCATTCCTCCACATTCCAGCACTTTTTAAAAAATTATTACCTAATTGATTAATTTTTTGATTCTGGGGGGTTGAACCTAGTGTTTTACCACTAAACTACATCCCTAGACCTTTTTGAATTTTTTTTTTTTTTTTTTTTTTTTTTTTTTGAGACAGGGTCTTAGGAAGTTCGAGGCTGGCCTCAAACTTACAATCCTGCTTCTCATCCTTCCAAGTTTCTGGAATTATAGGCATGCACTACCATGTCCCAACTTGTTTTTACTTTTTAAACAATAGTCATCACAATTGGAATGAAGTAGAGCACACAAGTTTTAAATTTTGATGAAATTCAAAATTTTTTTCTTGTGTTGATTACAATTTTGGTATTGTAAAAGATCTTTGTTTAATCCATAGTTATAAAGATTTAATCTTTTTTTTTTCCCCCTAAGAGTTTTAGCTGTTATATTTAGATCTGTGATCTATTTTGAGTTTTTTAATGTGTTGTGAGGTAGGGGTTAAACTTCAGTTTTTGTGACAATGGATATTTAGTTTCCCAGCATGGTTTGTAGACAAGACTGTTTTGGTTGGGGATGTAGCTCAGTGGCAGAATGCTTGCCTAATATACACAAAGCCCTGGATTTCAATCCCCAGTACCATGAGAAAGAGAGAAAAAAAGAAAAAGACTATTATTTTTCCATTGAATGGTCTTAGTATCATTATGATTATGGTGAAAAACCAACTCACTGTAAGTGTAAGGGTTTATTTCTGGACTCTCAGTTCTGTTCCACTGACTTTTATCTTCTTTCCTCAGTTCTTTCTCAGTTCTCAGGAGATTCAACTCAGGAGCATTCTACCTCTGAGCTATGCCCAGCCCTTTTACTTTATTTTGAGATGGTTTCACTAAGTTGCTTGGGGAGGTCTCAAACTTGTGATCGATCCTCCTTCCTTGGCCTCCCAAGTAGCTGGGGATTGCAGGTATGCACCATCATGCCCGGCAAGTTCTTTTTTTAAAAAATGATCTCTTTACTTAGCTTCCGTAATACTTCTCTGCCTTTGTTTTCTCTCACTAGTATTCATTATCCCTTTTTAGTTATGTTTGCTAATCCTTGCTCATCTCTTCAACCTTGTAACATCCCAGGATTCAATCCTGCCTTATTTTATTTATACTCACTTCCTGGATGATCCTTAGAGCTTCATAAGCACTACTGGATTTATGTCTCCAGGCCATAAATCTTCCATAAACACCAGACTCCAAACCCATGTAACATTCCCATTTTTATGTAAGTAGGCATCTCAGATTTCTTTTTTCCCCAGTTCTCTTACTTTTCCTGTAGGCCTTCCTTACCAGTAAATGGCAAAGTCATTCCAGACTTTTCCTCTCTGCCGCCCCACAATCTACCTCCAATTCAGCCTTCTCTACCTTTAAAAAAAATCCTGAATTTTGCCACCACCTCTACTTCTGCCACTATTAACCTTGTTCTAAGCCACCATTTTCTCTCTCAACAGATTATTATAGTAGTCTAACTGGTCTTCCTGTTCCTATGCATGTCCCTCTTCAGTAATCTTTACAAAACATAAGTCAGATCATATTACCTCTCTGCTCAAAACCTTCTAGTGATTTTCTGTCTCACGCAGAATGAAAACCAAAGTTCTTCTAAGGACCCGTTTGAACTGACACTTCATTGCAAACTTGCTGTTCCTCATACCAATTATGCTCTCACCTCAGGCTTTGCACTTGATTTATGTTCTGCCTGAAATACTTTTCTTCTAGGACTCTGTGATTTCCTTACTTATTTCCTTCAGGTCTCTGCTTAGATGTCATCAATGAGGCCTCCCTGATAACCTTTAATAAAATTTTAATAGCAACTCTTAATATAGTCATCAGGAGCCATTATCTTTTTCCCTTACCTGAAATTTTCACCACAGCCTTTATCACATGTGACATAGTATATATTTATTTCTTTTGGTGACAGAAACTAGAACTGGAATTAGAATGCCTATTTTGAATTTTGGCCTTGCCACCTCCTGTGACTTGGAGCGTTTCTTAACCTCTCTGATCTTCAGTTTTTGTTTTTGTTTTTGTTTTTCAGATTTGATTTTGATTTTTTAAATACATTTATTTTATTTTTATGTGGTGCTAAGGATCAAACCAGGGCCTCACGCATGCTGGGGGGGAGCACTACCACTGAGCCACAACCCCAGCCCTGATCTTCACTTTGGTCAAAAACAACAAAAGTGGAAATCGTAATATTATTTACTCAATGGAGTTGTGAGAAATGAGTTTACTAAAATAATAAGTGTCTAGTTAGTGTCAGCTACCATCATCATCTTTATCATTAGCATTTACAGTTTGCTACTTCCACTTTAATAAAATCTTCTTAAGATCTGGGAATTTGTTTTAGCTACTGCTGTATTACTAGCACCAAGAATACTTCCTAATGTGCAGTAGGTTTTTAATAAGTATTTAATCCTTGCTGTAACCCTGGGAGATAGTTGTTCTTACCTTCTTTTTAAAAATATTTTGTTTTAGTTGTAGGTGGACACAATACCTTTATTTTATTTTTATGTGGTGCTGAGGATTGAACCCAGGGCCTCATGCATGCTAGGCGAGCACTCTACGACTTAGCCCATGTTCTTACCTTCTTATATATAAGGAAAAATAGGTTCAAATAAGTTGAACACCTCAGGTCTTTGACTCCCAAGTCCAATGGAGTTAAGATTGTTTTATTGGGCTCTCTCTCCTCTTCTCCTCACATTCATGCTTTCTCTCTCCTACTCACTTTCTTTTTTTCTCCTCCTCGCTTTTCACTCTCTTGCGCATGCGCTCTCTTCCTCTCACTTTCTCTCTTACCCTGCAGGGAAACACTGTTTGCTTAATAAACCCTCTTATGTGATTTCCTGTTTCCAGAGTGGTTTCTGGGTTCTTACATTGGTGCTGTGTCTCAGATGGGCTCTTCCACTGTCTCTTAAGCAAGTGGAACCCCATCTGATGCCCCAGTGCCCCCTGGACACAGCCTCACCTTCCATTCGCCCGGTCGCTCTGCTCTGTTCTGCTCTGCATCCATCACCGAACTTCCGATCGCTTCCATGCCTTTCTGCCATGATGTCCTGCCTCACACTGGACACAGAGCAATGGAGTCAGCCCACCATGGACTAAACCTCTGCACCATGAGCCAAAGTAAACTTTTCTTCTGCCTCCTTCCAGCCCTGAGGATCCCGACACTGTCACAGGCCTTGAGGAAGCTGGCCCTCTCCTTCTCCTGCTCACCTCATTCTCTCCCCCTCAGGTCCTGGGCTTCCCATGCTCTTTGTCCTTCAGATCAGACCTTCTCTCTGCTCGTGGCAGGATCATTCTCATGCTCTTTGGTTTTCAGCAAGCTTTCTTCAACCACCTGCTAATCCACAGTCCCCATGTTACTCCCTGAACACACCCTTCCATGCCTACTCATCCATCGAGGTGAGAGGTACACAAGAAGCTTTGCACCAGAACACAGATGGAACCAATACCAGGTGCTCCGTGTTTTAGAGTCAAACATAAACTGATATTTGTGTCCACTTTAAAAAAAAAAAAAGATTGTTTTATTGGGCATATTGGTAGAAGTGCAGGTGAGGAGCTATGTCAGTTTCTCATAAAATGGATTAATTAGAAGAGTGAGATTATTTGTTTGGATTAGGGATTTTCCTGCAAAGTGGTTGTTCTATAGGTTTTATAACTTAAAATGAAAAATAAATCAGAATGGGAAAAATCCTAAAGCATTTTACGAAATGAAACACAAAAACTTTCATTCTTAACAAGAAAAGCATTTTTTGTTTGTCCAATGGGTGGGACAAACTGAATAGTTAGGAAAGCAGTTCCTTGGGGTCTGGAAAATGGTACAAGACACTGATGAACAGACTTATATTCTCTCTGGTCTTTATTTTAGTTGTTTTCTAAGTTCTAAAATATGCAGGTTTCTTTTACTACATACAAATGCCAAAAGATGTGATCATTCCTCAAGCTATAAAAGTGAAATCAGATATATAATGCTTTCTCTCAAGAAGTTCACAGACTCTGCTCACAAGAAGTTCTCAAGCCTGGCATGGTAGCTCACACCTGTAATCACAGTGAATGGGGAGGCTGGAACAGGAGGATTACAAATTGGAGACCAGCCTAGGAAACTGAGCAAGACCCTATCTCAAAATTAAATTTTTTGAGACAGATCTGGGGATGTAATTGAGTGATAGAGTGCCCCCCTGAGTTCAATCCCCAGTACCAAAAAAAAAAAAAAAAAAAAAAAAAAAAAAAAGAAAGAAAGTTCTGAAGAAGTTCACAGTTATCAAGAAATATAAAGGGTGATGTTCATATAGAAAACCAAAGATAGTATTGACAGCATTGTCACAGAAGTGCACATAGAGCACCATGGGCACACAGTGGAGAGTCACCTAATTCTGCCTTTTTGAGGAAGGCAGATGCATTTCATAGAGGTATTAATATTTGAGCTAACTCTTAAAAGAGTTAAGTCCTGATCTACCTAGTAGACGTGAGGGGTATGGAGGGGAGATGTGCAGGATCTTGAAGATATGGTGGACAATGTTTAATAAGACTTACATATGGGACACATGAAAAAGAGCAGAAGAGAGGTAGGTTAGATTGGTAGGGAAAGTACAAATGTTGAAGTGTGTTATGAGCTATAATAAAGCCATTAATGCAATTAAGCAAAGAAAAAATGTGATCAGAACTTAAAAGAGAAAATGTGATCTGACTAAGTGTAGTATTGCTTGCCTATAATCCCAGTTTGGGAGGGTGAGGCAGGAGGATCACAAGTATAAGGCTAGCCTCAGCAATTTAGCCAGGCTCTAAGCAAGTTAACAGGACCCTGTCTCAAAAATTAAAAGGACTGGGGATGTGACTCAGTGGTAAAGTGCCCCTGGGTTAAATTCCTGATACAAAAAAAGAAAAAGAAAAAAAATGCCCTTTGAGTGTTGTAGCACACACCTGTAATCCTAGGTGCTTGAGAGGCTAGGGCAGGTTCAAAGCCAGCCTGAGCAACTTAAAGAGACCCTGTCTCAAAAAATAAATAGGAAGGGCCAGGGATATAATTCTCTTGTTCTCTGGGGTTCAATCCCCGGGAGAGGGGGAAGGAGAGAGAGAGAGAGAGAGAGAGAGAGAGAGAGAGAGAGAGAGAGAGAGAGAGAGAGAGAGAGAGAGAGAGAGAGAGAGAGAAGGTCAGCCTGGGGTCTCTTGTTATAGATGGGAGAGAGAAAGAGAAAGGAGGTCAGGTCAGCCTGGGGTCTCTTGTTATAGATAAGAGATAGTGCCAGTCTAGACTAGGGTGGTGGCAGTTTGGAATGAAGAGACAGGAGAGAATATCAGAAATATTTAGGGGGTAGACCATAGAGGGATGAGTGGTTGACTACATAGAGGTGGAGTGGAAAGAGAAGAATCTAGTTTCTGGCTGAGAGACTTAGGTCTCAGATACAGAAGGAGGAGGAGGAGTTTAGAGGTGGAAGATGTAAATTTAGTATTGGATTTGAACTAAGCATGGGATATCCAGGTGTTATTCAATAGGCAGTTGTTAAAGTTCTGGGATAAGGTAGGGATTTGAAGGGTAGGTATAACTACTTTGAGAAGTAGAAGAGAGATCTTATTAATACGATGGAAGGAACTTGTCAGGTGATACCAAGAGCTCAGTTGAGATTAAAAATATGTGTCTGTTCGCTGTGATTCTCATCTGTATTGTAGTAGAATTTGTCCAGGCATGATATTTATACCAATGAGAAGGATGAACAGAACTTTGAGTACACTAGGAGGCTTGAACAGGCATTAGGGAAGTCCTCCCAGAGCTGCAGTTTGGAGAATTTTTGTTTTATAAACTTTGTAGAAAGAACATGCACAGTGCTCTTTAAGACTGATGAAACAGAATGAGTAAATATGTATCATTTCAGTATGTGACCTTTGGGAAACAAGGCAACTAGAGTATAGCAAGTTTCTATGAAGTCAGGAAGGGAGTGGGAAAAAAATCAGGTCATGGAGAGCCTTGGTGGCCTTGTCAACTAATTGGATTTTATTCTGTAGGTATTATGGAGAAATATGGGAGAACAGGATTCAACCAAAATAACTTTGACATGTTGTGTCGAATTTATTTAAGACAGTGGAGGAGGAAAGAAATTTCCAGTTTGAGTCATAGGGTCAGTTAAAGTGTTTCATGCCTAATTTTTCTTATTCAAAGGGAACAGAGTATATACAATGGGGAGAGTAGGATGTAGATGTGGAAGAGATATGTCCCTGTTCAAGGAAATGTCATTCTGCCCTCACCCACCTTTCTGGAGCTGCACTGTTTTGAAGGATTCCTACTCTTGTGTTCATTCTTCTGTCAGGACATATGACACATTGGGTCACCATAAATAGCTTGAAAATTTGGGAACTATTAATTAGTTTCTTGGTTTCTCCTTTTTACTTGTGATATGATATCAGTGGGTCTTGAGAAGGAAGGGGGGAAACAAGGAGAGCTGATGAACCCAAGTTGATGGATTTCTGTACAATTATTTTTGTTGTGGTGGTGGTGGTACTGGGAATTTAACCCAGAGCCCTGTGCATCCCGGGCAAGTGCTCTTCAGCCCTTTTTTATTTTATTTTGAGACAGGGCCTTACTAAGTTGCCCATGTTGGCCTCAAACTTGCAAAACTCCTGCCTCAGCCTCCCAAGTAGCTGGGGTTACAGGTTAGTGCCAGTGTACCTGGTTTGAAATTTTTTGTTTGTCTTAAAGTGTTCCACTCAGTTGCAGAGGCTTCCATTCACAAAGAAAACTTTGTGAATGGAATAAATAAATAAAATAAAAGATCCATTGACAACTAAAAAAAATTAAAAAAAAAAGAAGCATGCTCAGATTTTTGTTCTCACTCACCCTTTGCATAGTGTTATAAGACAAAACTTCAACAGAAAAAGCTCTCAAGAAAATGTTCAGATGGTTACAGTCAAAAATTAAAGCACTATGCAACAGGAAGAGGTAGGAACAATAGGGAACATATGGTTCAAGTCCCCTTCCCAAGGTCAGTGTGAATCATGGAGAATACTTTTTACCATGTAACACTATTTTGTTTGCTGCTGCCATCCCTTTCAAGAGTTACCTGTGTTGACTTGGACTGATTGTAGAGACTTTTGTTGGAGGAAATTCCATATTGGGTTGGCTGGGTGAACTGGCCTTGTTCCCTCTCAGGTGATGGACTCTGTTTTGTTCATCTTTTTGTTTCCATTGTCTATCTAGGTCAGTCACTGGCACTGAGAAGCTAATGACAAATGTTCAGATAAAATGGACATCAACATACTTAAACTGGGATTGTCCTAATCTGTTTGCTTATGTTTCCTGTGCTTTTGGAGTCATGTCCCATACTGCTATTGTCCTAATATATCCTGGACCATCAACTTGCTATTCTAAGTTGTTGGCACTGAATGTGATGCATAGGACAGAAGTAACAAGAGAATACTTCAGTAATTACCCAAAACCTCCCCCAAATCTCACCCTGACCCTGACAGGAAGAAGGCCCAGTGCTGGCACCTGGGCAGTGAGGCCAGAAGGGTACCCTCACAATCTCAAGGATTCCCAGCTGGTGAACAGCAGGGGACAGAGCAAAGTAGACACACCTAGAAAAATCTCTGGAATTTATTTACATACATATCTATCCTCTGCGGAATGCTTATAAGGGTCTTATATGCACAATTGTAAGAAAACTCTCATGAGCAGTTTGGAAAAAAAGAGGTAACCAAAGCACCCTAAACAAGGAAAAACCTTTTATTGCACCTTTGCTGGTGCTATAGCCTAATACTCTGACAACTTAGGAGCATTCTGGTTACACTTGTGCCCCAAATTACACTTTTTGCCTAGACTGAGTAGGAATGACTCTGGAATAGAGAACAGTCTTACAAATCTTAATATGTATACTGTCCTTAGAGCAGGAAGCCTATGGACTTGTCCATGTGTGGCCTAGAGGGTGCTGAAGTCCCTGATGACTAGGAAGGGAGTAATCTTTGGACATTGTTTCCTATCATGGTTTGCTTGAGTCCTTCTGAAAGTGTCCTTTTTCTTTGAAAGTACTGTTCTGGGCTGGGGTGCAGTGGGACATGCCTGTAATACTAGCAACTTAGGAGGCTGAGACAAGAGGATCCCAAGTTCGAGGCCAATCTCAGCAACTTAGGGAGACCCTCTCTCAAAATAAAAAATAAAAAGGACTGGGGACGTAGTTCAGTGGAAAAATGCCCCTAGGATCAATTCCTGGTACCAAAAAAAAAAAAAAAAAAAAAGTATTGTTTTGGATTTGATAAATAACCAGGGCTGGGACTGTAGTCATGGTTTTATCTTCCATATTACTGCAGCTTCTGAAGGGACAACAGACAGTTGATGCCCCAGGGTCTCTACCCATTCAGCATCCTGGTTCTGACTTTGACCCCAGGTCCTACCTTGGCCTCTCTTAATTTAAGGTCTAGGAAAACAGGTTAGGGCTTACTGGGCAAATGCATGGCCAGTCCTGCAATGCAAAATGGAAAGGGCTCAACCACTAGGGCCTTTGGGGTTTGAGGACTTATTCCAGATCTAGAGTAAGCTCATGTGGCTTGAGAGGACTCGGTATCTCAGTCTATTGGAGTAGTCGTTGGTAACAAACATGGTATTGTGACCCTGGCAGTCCTGAGCCTGAATGCAGACCCTCAGGATTAACTGGCATTTTGGGGGGGTTTCCTGCTATAGGACTGAATCTACTAACCTTTATGCCCTCTCCCCCTCCCCCACTCTTTCTCTCCTTTGCAGAAGGAAATCAAGAAGCCCTTCAGGTTGTGCCTCTGGCCCTCTGGGTCCTTTTTGTTGTCTCTTCTCTGCCCTGCCCTCTGAGTACTGTGTATGTGTGTGTGTGTGTGTGTGTGTGTGTGTGTGTGTGTGTGTGTGTGCTCGCGCGCACGATCTGTGCCTCTGAGCTGTGGCTCATTGCAGATGGTCTGTTTCTGCAGAAAGAAGTTTGTATGCATGCTTCATGCTGTGTGTGCTCCAGCTGACACCCCTAGACCACAGTGGAAGAATGTGTGTGTGTGCACTGGCACAGATGCACATTCAGTGTAGCATGTGTGTGCTTACACTTGTACTCAGACTGACTTCCCCAGACTGATTACCCTCCTAATCTACACAGTGTGTGTTTCTTTTCAGCCTGTAGCTGCAGACTCTGGCATATGCTATAAACCTTGGCTGAGCTCAGCATGCACAATACTTTGTATTTGAAAGCAAAAGTTGCCACAGGAATTTTGTGCCTCTGCTTGGGGCCCTAATGGTGAAAGTGCTTTGTGCTTCTGAGCAGGCTTTCTGGCCTCTTCATGGGCACAACTTCCAATAGACTGTTGTGTGGTTTCCTGAAGCCTGTGAATGCATATTATACTAATGCTCCTTGCCTGTTAGCACTGGCCCTTGAATTTAGTGAGGATTTGCTTTGCCTGTGACTTGGGCCCTAGTGAACACTGTGAATCTTCCTCAGATGTGTTTGTGCATATGTTCTGAAGCCCATAAGCTCAGGATTCATGCTCACCTTGTGTTTCCTTCAGGTGCAAGTTGTGTCCATAAATACACTTCCTATAAGTACTTTCTCTAGATCTCCTCCCATTCCCTTCCTTCCTTCAGTGTGCTGTGTGTGCATGTTGTGTGCTTCTGCAGACTATTGTACCCTCTGAGCTTAGGAAATGAGCATGATTTGGGCCTGGCTTCCAAAGACTTCTTGTGACTTGGTTTTCTTAAGCCCAGTAGTTCTGGCAAATTAAAAAGGAAATAAGTGTCTGCTCAATATAGCAGCTGTTTTCAAAGAGAAGATAAGTTCTGGTTAGTAGAATCTGGAGATTTACAGGAGGACTCACCTGATGCCCACCCCCTGCCTTTGTTCCCAAGCAGCCTTAGGAGCAACCATTATATCACACCTACTTTTGTTTCTTCTCTTGTACCCATTGTCTTTTGCTTCAACCACTTCTGGTTGCCTTCTGGGCCTGACAGCCCATTACCAGTATCACCCCACCCTCACAATCAGGATACACAGCAGAGGTGAAATAAGAGTGTGGGTAGTAGACAGATAAGCTTGATTTAAAGCACAGATGACCTGAGGTGCATCTTACTAGAAACTATCCTAAATTCAAAGTTCATCTGAACCACTGCTAATCCACCTTTCCTACTTGCTCATCTTTCCATCTCCTCTTACCCTGCCCTGTCTCCCTCTATTCTGTTCTGTCCTGCCTCATTCTATCCATAACTTCTCCCTCCTTTAGCTCTCCCCAAACATGTACCCACCCATCCACCCTCTGCCCCATCCAGAATTAAGCAGCTTACTTTTGCCTTCCTTCTGGAACTTGTTTGCTCTAGGGAAGTTAGGAGAAAGGGAAATTGTTGGGAGTGGAGGGGAACAGCACTAAGTTTTTTATGCCAGAAAATCATGTGCCATTGATTCTCTGGAGTGTCCTGGCAGCTTTGGAACTTTTTTCTCTGCACTGCTTGAAAGGCTTGGCTTATTTTGTTTTCTGCAGAAACCTTGTAAGAAGTGTTTGTTTTAACTGTTCATTCCTTGAATTATTTGGTACTTCAGTTTTCAGCTACATTCTTGGGCCTATAAAATTCACCAGAATGATAACCCAAGTGTCTAATTTGCCCTGGGCTTTTGTTGTACTTGAGTACTCAGCATCAGTGATCTAGGGCTTCAAGGAACCCAAACTGTCAAATTACAAGTTGAGATGGGAATCCAGAAAGACTAGATTGGCTTCTGGGATAGCCAAAGGAGCTAATGTAGCTGGAAGAAGACTCAACTCTATATGAAGTTACCCTTTTGCTTTAGTGAGACCTGGAAGCCTAAGAAGGCCCTTCTGTTGGGCTTGGACTACTGTTGTCAATACCAGTGGCTTGACTGGTAAGTTCTGGCAGCTCTCACCTTTCCTGTGGACCTTAGCCCAGGACCTCAGTGGGCTTGGGTTTGTATCCTTACCATTCACCGGGAAGAAGGAAAACAAGTACTGTTCATTTTGGCAACCTGCTTGCTGCCTGGATGATAGATTATTGGCTTAGAATCAGGCTGACTATATCACCATGTGTTGAATATCCCATCTTTCCTAGGACCTAACATTTTCTCTCTTTTAAAAGATTCCAGATGATGGTGACTCCTCTCTGCCTCAGTGGCTTCCAGAAGGGTAAGTGATTCCCTACAAATTTTCTGTGAATCATGTGCTACCTCTCTCTGCTTTTAGCTTTCCCCCTGGGAAACAGTGGAGACAGCTCCATTAGCTAACCCCTACGGAGAGAAAAGGTTCCACTGTAGATTGGTTCCCTGGGACAGAGGAGAGAACTGCTGATTATCTTAGAGGCAGAAAAGGGAGCTTTGGGATTCTCCCGTCCTTGCCTCTCTGATAGTTGATCCATTGAATCAGAGTGGCAATATACTTTTTATGTAAAATATGAGGACATTAGGGAAAAAAATACCAGCATGTGGAAATACTTTCTTTCCATTTCATTGTTGATGATGTAGCTGATTAGAGTACTCCCCGGGCTTCAGCTGTTGTGAGTCACCTACTTATTCCATTCCACTGTAGTCAAGACTAAGTCACATCCCTTCTGAGCTCTGTGTATGCTGTCTATGCTTCTTGTCTGGGAATTTCAGACTCATGATTGCACCAGAGAGTCATTTTAAGCTGCTAGACTGTCCTGTGACTGAATGACTGTTCTTCGGGGAGAAAGAAGAGTTTAAGTGCCTCCCCAGACCTAACTCTCTCTCACATACACTGCCAGTTCGTTTTCTGACCTTCCTTCTCCTTTTGCCCTACAAAGGCTTCTGACATCAGAATTCTCAGTAATCACCTCCTCTTACTTGTGAACAGGGAAGAACATGAGATCATAAAATTATCTAGTTTCTTTGTTTCTCTCTTTCTCTGTTTCCAGTTCTGGGAATCAAACCCAGGGCCTCACGTATGCTAGGCAAGTTCTCTGCCACTGAGCTATATTCCCAGCCCTCTACTACATTTTTACATACTGCATATTTTGTGATTGGTCTTTTCTGAATCAAAGTCAAATCAGGGGAATGAGCTTCCCCTTTCTTCTTTTTCAAAAGATCATTTATGTTGCAAAACTTCTTGGCTTAAGTGGTATATATTATCATTTTTAGAATTAGCTCTAAATTTGTGGCAGCAGTTGCTTTTTCAGTGAACTTTTTTTTTTTTTTCCTTCTAAAAGTACCCATGCCAATAGAACATATCCAAACTATTTTTAAATGGAACCATGTAAAGGTTTTCTAAGTAATTCCCTTTTGTCTTCTTCTCTTTCCTTCAGCATAATATTTAGGAGCTGTCACAAGAATAGAACTTCCCTTGGCTTGGTAATCTCATTAAAGACAATGTCCACTTCTTATGCCCAGGGAGCTAGTTTACTAGAAATTAATATTGAGTTGACTATTCCAGTTCCTTACCTTGACCCATTTTTGTTGCTTCATTCTTTGCCTATATTGCTTGAAGTATCTACTTATTCTTCTGGGACTTCTTTTTTTAAATCAGCAGTTGTATATAGCCCAGCTTCCCTGCCCTCCTTTATTGCTGTCATTGAAACTAAGTACATGAGTTCTTTTCATTAAAGATCAGAGTTCCAGCATCCAAAAGGCCAGAGAAATTTTGCAACCTTTCTACCTCATTTTATAGAAGTGACACCAAGATCCAAAGGGAGGAAGGAGTATTGGCAGAAGACATAAAGATTTAGGAGAAGGGGAACAAAAATAAGATTGATGTTCTGTTGGCAGCATTCTCTTTTTATTTCATGTTGTTATGAAAGAACAGGCAAATAACAAAATTAATATGTATAGTGAGGTATACAAATTTTAGAAATTTACAGTTCCTCTAGCTATAATGTTTTCTAGTCTCTGTTAATATGTCCATAGGACAGACCAGATTCTCAGAGTCCCTTTGCTATTTTCTTCCTAAATGGAACTTTCCACCACCCACACCAAATGGTATTTTGGTAGTTTCCTATCCCACTTCCTCTGCCTCCATTTGATTAGAAAGGCTTCTTTCTTCATGGAGACCCCCTGCCTTTTTTTTTTTTTTTTTAAAGGAGCTCAGATAGACAGAACTATTGACTCGTTTACTCTTGGATAGAGAGGGTCCCTTTCTATATGTCATTGTTTGGAAGTCTTGTTTACATCGGCAGTAGGCTCCTTCTGTAGAGATAAGACTTATCTTTGGAAAACAGTGTCTCTGGCCTGTGTGTGAGTAGGAGCCCTCTTGACCAACAATTCCTACCTTGCATTCTGAAACACAAGTGCCTTCAAATAAATAGAACTATCTTAAACTATTCCAGTCAGATAAAGGAACTCTCAGTCCTTGATTATAACTACAGGAGACCCGTTAGGACATTCTGAGAGCAGGTTCCATTGCTCATCCCATGACTTTATTTCCCTCAATGTCTTCCTTAACCCTTTCAAAGGCATATGATGAAGGTTAGTTCATCTTCCTCTGGGGAGAGGACATAAAGGAGGATGGAACTCTGAACCTGCCAGTATTCAAGCCAGGGCTGAAGGTCCTAACATATTTTCTTCTCTCCTCAGGCCAGCGGGAGGGCTCTATGGCATCGACAGCATGCCAGACCTACGCAGAAAGAAGCCATTGCCACTTGTCAGTGATTTGGTGAGTAAAGACTCTTTTGCAAGCTTGGACGGTATCCTTGGAAAATGTCCTTCATTGGATCTTGGCAAGCTATCAGATTTGGAAATGGTCCATTTAGTATTCCAGACCAGATCATCGTTGACTTACTGAGACTTAATAATAGCTTCAATAGGACCTTGTTCTGCCTCACTCCACAGAGCTCCAGGCACCTCAGTAGGTCAAACTCCTGCCTGGAACGTTTGTAACTTGGATCCTCAGAGCTTAACTCTGGGGTCTTTCTTTAGGTTTCTGAATCCTCTAGGAATCTCTATAGCTCTCTTTGATGACCTGGGTTGTAAACTGCCTCTAGCCCTTGATCTACATTATTGAGTTTGGTGTGTGATGAGCATGACTGGAGCTTTCTGGAAGTCAACTGAAAGTCATCCTAAGACATAAACTTCCTAGACTACCTCTGTTAACTGAATGTCTGGCCCTGAGAGACAATGATAAACATTTGTGGGATTATATTGCAACAGACTTAAGAGTTAAAGTTACTCTCGGGACCTCTAAGATTCTATGTCATATCTTCTGAGACAGGATCAGCTCAAGGAATTTTCTGTAGTTTGTGGGTCACAGAGGTAGAGCAGGGCCCAGAGTTCTAAAACTCAATGTTTAATGTATAAGGGTTCAGATTCAGTAAGATCAAAACCATTCTCTTATTACCATTTTCTATTCCTATTTCTTCCTTTGCTCTCCTTGTTCTATCCATTCTGTTTTTCCTATCCACTCCTTTTCTTTCTTCTCCATTCTCTGTTCTTTTTCTCCCTTTGGTTTCTCCCTCCTTAGCCAGTTGAATGAAAGTATCATTTGATATTTTCTCTTTTTTTCCTTTATTTTCTACCATTTATTTATCATCTTTCTCTTTTTTCCCTCCTTTTCTTCCATTATTGAGCTGGTTAAAGATAAAATCTGATGTCATATCTTCTTTATTACCACCCTCCCTACTTTATTATCTCCTATCCCATCTTTGTTTTCCTTTCTTTTCTTCTTTTTTCTAATTCTCTATTTCCTCCTTACCTGCCAGCAAGTATCTATCTCATGTCTCATTTTTTCTCCTCTTTTACCCTTGTCTGTTGTTTACCTTGTGGCATAACTCTTAAGAGTAGGAGCTCCAGGCCCAGGCCCTGTCCAACTGTCTGGGTTGAATTGAATAGAGACAAAGGGGGTTGGAGCATGTTTCCTACTTTGTACAATGGGGATGGATCTCGCAGTTGCCTTTGAAAGTGTTCAGGCCCTTGGGGGCTTTAACTTCATGTTGTTCCTTTCTCTGCTCTCCTCTGTGCAGGCTATGGTGAGTGTCTCCAGAGCCCCCCTCCCTGTCCTCTTAAGAGTCCATATACCAAATCACTTGAGCCCCTCCCAGCTGATATTTTTTTCTTAAGCTAATATGATGACTTGTGTCTGCCTAGTGCCCACTGTCTTAAGGAAACCAGGTGTCTCAGGGGCTGTCCCTGAAGCTTAGACTTGACAGATACAAGGGATCGCTCTATTCAAGAGTCTGGCTAGCAGGACAATCCTGGCTTTCAGACCTAACTCCCTGCCTTGCTGGATTTGACTGAGACTGCACTGCCCTTTGTCTTGCCAAGTGCCCTTCTCATTTGTACTGCTGGCTTCTATAGTCCCCCAGGGATTGGGCATAGGGAAGTACCAGGGCATTGGAGTTAATGTAGAACCATTGTTGCTAATGATAGTTATTGAACATAACTCTGACAGAGTTGTGTGCCTCTCTTATTCTTATAATTTGTTTCCCTCTGTCATTCTAAGCTTTTCATTTTCCTTTACCTTCATATAAACAAGGAGTTTCCATGGGGTTGGACACCTAAAAATAGTGAGTAAAGGAGAAGTTCTTTTGATTGTAGATGTCCTGAAGGAAGTGCAGTTTCTAACATTGTTAGAACAGTCTCCTCCTGGCCTTGGGTTTTACATGAACCTGAAACACTTGTTACCTGTTGCCCAGGGCAGTACCTGTGAGTGACAGTGAAAATATAATGGAGTGATAGTCAAGTGACTTTGATCACTGAAGCTCCTTCCCTAGGACTTTGCCAGTCCTTGGTGATAGCCAAGGCTGACAACAAGTCTTCTCTCATAGTCACTGGTCCAGTCCCGGAAGGCAGGGATTACTTCTGCAATGGCTACACGTACCTCTCTTAAGGATGAAGAGCTGGTAAGTGACCTATTGGTTTTCACGAGTCCACTGGCCTCAGGACTAGTGATCTTCTCAGTAGGTGCACTAACTTGGAATTCAATAGTATAGGGCACACATCACTGATGAAACTTACTGATAACAACAGGTCTCAGTTTCCTATACGGGGAGAAGCAAGAGTCTAGACCAGAGGCTCATGTTGAAGGGTTGACCACTGAACTCAGGATTTTATGTAGGCCTGGTACCCTCTGTTTCCCTAGAAAGCATGAATGTTGAGATAAGGCTCAGACTGAGCATCAGGTCTAACTGGTGTTGGATAACCAGGAACACACTATATTGAGGGCTTCTTTCTGCCAGACTGGGCTATGGGCTGGGCAGGCTAGCATATCTTCTCCATTGCCAGAGGAAAAACCAGGGTTCTGATTGTCCCGCAGCGTCTGTTCTGTGTTCTGGCATCTTCCAACAGTCTTAAAATCACTGGTGGTTAATGGGGTGTGTATCTTTCAGAAATCCCATGTGTATAAGAAAACCCTACAGGCCTTAATCTACCCCATCTCGTGCACCACACCCCACAACTTTGAGGTCTGGACAGCTACCACCCCAACCTACTGCTATGAGTGTGAAGGACTGCTCTGGGGCATTGCCCGGCAAGGCATGCGCTGCAGCCAGTGTGGTGTCAAGTGTCATGAGAAGTGCCAGGACCTGCTCAATGCTGACTGCCTGCAGCGTGAGTACCCCTATGGGATGAACGATGGAGAATCGAGGCAAGAGGGCCTCTCCAAAATGGTTTGCAGTGGCGGGTTAGGATGGCTGAACCACCATTCCTCCAGTCCACTCTTTCCTTTTCAGAGAATGGAGGGTGCCAAATCAGGGGTGTTGTCTTTCCAGATAACAAGTCTTACAGTATTCTCTTAAGCACCTTTAGCAAAAATTCTTTGAGCTTTTTATAGTCTTCTGATAGAGCTAGAATCCCTTCCAGGATTCAGTTGATCTTAGAGGCTAACCTTGAGTAGTATATAGTGGCCTTATTTCCTAAATGACTAGAGCATGTTTAATCAGGGACTGAAACTAATAAGAAGAGTGAATTCCATGAGGTTCCAGGCTTCACAGAGGAACCTCCGAGGTCTAAACCCTAGAACCCAGGAAAGGAATCATTTACTCCTTGTGTGTAGATTGAGCTTTTAGACAACAGTGCCAGGAATAGAAAATTCAAATAGATGGAGTCTATTGTACAGGAGAGTGTGCCAGACTCCCAAGGCCAAGCTACATGGTCATGAGGAGTGGTGAGAATGGGAACAGGAAAGCAAGTAGCTCCTGTCAGGGGAGGTGGCGTTGCCCAAACCTTCTGTCTCCTTCTTCCCTCCTAGATTAGTACTCACTGTGGCTGGGCCCCAGGAAAGGCAGGGGACCTCCTCCTTCAGGTCTCCCCAGTGTTACCCAGAGCCAAGCCATAGTAATGAAAACTTTAAGGATTGTGGTAGAAAATGGGGGAAAATATAATAGTGGCATGTAGTACCTGCTAGATGCCTGGCTCTGGGCTAGATTTTTACATACACTGTCTGAAATAATACTTATTACAACCCTGATAAATAAACACCATTATCTCCCCTTAGGGGAAAACTAGTTCACCAATGGGGCGCTGGGGTTGTAGCTCAGTGGTAGAGCACTTGCCTAGCATGTGTGAAGCCCTGGGTTCGATTCTCAGCACCACATAGAATTAAATGAATAAAATAAAGTCTATCAACAAATAAAAAAAAATTAAAAAAAAAAAAGAAACAAACTAGTTCACCAAGCTAGGAATGATGGAGCTAGGACTTGAATCCAAGTCTGTCTGACACCAAAGACCATACTTTGCTTACCATACCACACTGAAGGTATAAGGCAGAACCCAACTGTGTCCTTCAATGAGTTCTGGGATTTTTATCATGCTTGGCCGTTTTGGATGAGACTGGTGGGGTTAACCTTGCCCACCACCCTTCCCTGATAACTGAGACATCAGTTGGTATTATTCTGAGTTGGAGAATTGATGAAAATTTTCCATATATATCCAAATAGAATAGTATAATGACCACCCCCCATCACAATTATCCAGGTTTTGTTACCCTTTGAGTTGCATACTCCAGTGTCCAAGCAGCAGGCCCCATAGTGACTGACTCTTCCCAGAGATATCCAGTCTCCCTAAGCTTCTCCCACGGCTACACATCTTCACCCAGGCACTATTCCTTAGCTCAACCTTGGTCTAGTAGGTGGTCTGTTGGTTAATCCTGCTTTCTGTCTGGCCATCCTTCAGGGGCTGCAGAAAAGAGCTCTAAACATGGAGCTGAGGACCGGACACAGAACATTATCATGGCCATGAAGGACCGCATGAAGATCCGAGAACGAAATAAACCGGAGATCTTTGATGTTATCAGGGATGTCTTCACAGTGAGCAAAGTTGCCCACGTGCAGCAGATGAAAACAGTGAAACAGAGTGTACTGGATGGCACCTCTAAATGGTCAGCCAAGATTACCATCACTGGTGAGCAGGCAAAAGTTGGAGGGGACAGGGATGCCTGGGCTATGGGAAGGAGCCTTGGGAAAAAGCATCTTGAGTGTGAAGAAGCAAGTGATTGGGGGAAAGAAGAGAGAACTGAGGGGAAGCAGGAGAGCCTCATTATTTATCACTCCTCCTCACCTAGACCCTAGAACTTGGAGAGACAAGATTGGCACCTGTAAACAATGTGAGTTATAATACAAAGATTTCAAGATAGGAGGAGGGGAGAGATAGGTGACCAGGGAATAGTTAACTAATGGTTTATTTACCAGGTGGGTGGAATTGAAGCACATGCGTACATCAGAGGGAGTAAGTATCAGTGAGGGGTAAATGGTAATTTAGGGTTTGGGTAGGGAGCTGGGATTGTTGGGGCTAGTTTTTGAGAGACAGGCAGTGGCCCAAGACTAAGTATAGACATGGAGGCACACGGGGAGAGGAAGGCTGCTTTAAGATGAAGAGCCTATGATTGGTACTACGGAGGGCTTCTGACTTCCTCTGAAGTCTAATCTGAAGCCTCCTGTGTGTGCTTGGTTTGCAGTGGTATGTGCCCAGGGCCTACAAGCCAAGGACAAAACAGGATCCAGTGACCCTTATGTGACTGTGCAAGTTGGTAAAACCAAGAAACGTACCAAGACCATTTTTGGAAACTTGAATCCTGTTTGGGAGGAGAAGTTCCATTTGTAAGTCACAGAGTTTTGTCTTATCTGAGACTGTGTATTTTAGAAGCAGCATTACATCCTGCTTTTCTAGTCTTGAGTCCTGGGAAGAGGCAAAGGCAGTGAAGAAATCCCATTTCTCACATTCTTCACTTGGGCAGCAGTCATTCTTTCTCTGAGTTTCTTCTCATAGAAGCACTTTGCCCACACCTTTTCTTAACTTGGGCTATTTATGAGGCCCCCGGGTACCCCATGTTGCTTTTTCTAACTACCCTATTATACTTCCCAGCCCTGTCTAGGAAAGGTTGAACCTTTTTTTTTTTTTTTTTTTTTTTTAAATACTAGGAGTTGAACCAAGGGGCATTTAATGAACTACATCCCTAGCCCTTTTTATTTTTTATTTTGAGGCAATCTCTCACTAAGTTGCTTAGGGCCTCACTAAGTTGCTAAAGCTGACCTTAAACATGTGATTCTCCTTCCTCAGTCTCCTGAGTCACTGATTTACAATTGTGTGCTACCATGCCCAGCTAGGTTTGGATTTTTCTAAGGAGTAAGGAAAGAATGTCCTTGTCCTACAACTGGTGGATAATTCTGACTCGAAGATGGAAATCTGGGTTCTGGAGAAGCTTCCAATTCCCTTAAGGGAAACTTTTCTTTCTGCCTCAGGTTTCACCTCCATTCCTTTTTCCATTAACTCATTTTTATAGACTATTTTATGTAATTGTAAAGGTTGATTTTGAAAAATGGCCAACTCTGGCTAGGAGTTGGACTAACGTCTGGAGAATCCAGATGCTTCATCCTCCCACTTCTAAGGCCTAGGGATTAGGACTTTGGATCTGAATCAGGTGGCTGAGCAGGTACCTATGTAGAAGCCATCTTCTGTTAGCTCCTCAAAGAATTTATGTGGAAAGGAATTGTGGTATAGTAAAATTAATCTTTGATCCAGGGCAACAGTTACTAGGAGAAGCACTTGTTTCTTTGAGAATCTGAATGATTTCTGCCTGACTATATGACTAATTTTAAATGAACTGGCTCTGTGGTCATTTTTGCTCACTTTTAGTAAATCAACTTAAGTTCCTGTTCTGTACAAGACCCCCTACACAATCTTCAATATCTCAAAATGATCAAGATAGTCTCTGGCTTCAGGAAGATCACTGTTGATTTGTCCATTATTTTTTAATACAGCAGTAGTTACACTAAAATATTGTAATGAAATGTGGAAAGATATTATGAGAACCCAGAAAAGGGAACAGCAAATTCTGCTAAGTACAACTTTTGGGTGAGAGAACAGGACCAGAACAACTTTTGGGTGAGAGGGGAACCTGGGCAATTCTCTTATCCAAAGTAAACACCATAGAGGAAATGATAATTCAAGGGAATAATAAAGGATGACAGAAGTTCACCAGGCACATAGTTGAATAGATAGGGAATTTACATAGAGCTAACAAGCAAATAAGACCATATGGACCTACCAGAAACATCTAGCACCTTTACTCACTTTGTGTATTAGACCTTGGGAGGGAGCTAGCAGTTGCTTCCTTTGTGGCATGTCTAGCAGTTGTCCTGTTGGTATTGCTACTACAGTTAGCTACAAAGGAAATCAAAATTGACCCTAATTGCACATTCCCCTATTGTTTCAGGGCAATAAGGACTAGATAATGACACACACAGCCACTCAAATAAGGGGTGGAAGACTATTTACTGGGATAGACTTATTCATTTGAAACTTTAGTATCACTGGACCCTGACTCTTCTTGCTCTTTCAGGCTCTGAAATACAGTTGATGGAGTTTGGGGGAGGGAATTTGAAGCAATAGGAGTAGTGATGCAGGGTCTTTCCCTAACAGAACTTACCTAATTTTCTCACAGTGAGTGCCATAACTCCTCTGACCGCATTAAGGTACGTGTGTGGGATGAGGATGATGACATCAAATCAAGAGTGAAGCAGCGGCTAAAGCGAGAGTCTGATGATTTCCTTGGCCAAACCATCATCGAGGTTCGGACACTGAGTGGCGAGATGGATGTCTGGTATAATCTGGGTGAGGAAACCAGACCAGAAAAAGTTGCTAGGAAAGGAGAGCATGAAAGGGGAACTGGGGATATCACTAATCCCCAAAGCATACCTCCCTACGGAGCCTGTCCAACCTTCAGAGAGCTGACTGTGTGTGGGAATGGAGAACAGGGGAGTTGGAGTGACAGGAACTTGCTCTGGCTGAATATTCTCCAGGTTGCAGGAGGCCCTTTTTCTTCATTCACAACCCTAATGCCTCTAGCTTCCTAACCACTTTTGTTCTCTTACCTAGCTAGTATAGGGTTATTTGTGGACTATATGTAAGTTCACCCTATTAGGCGAATTCCTGGGTTGGTGCCATTTTTTCTCTTGGGTTAAGCCAGGATGGGGCTGTTTACACTGTCTGTAGTTTCATTGGTGTTAATCTCCAGTCTTCTTTCATTCTTAGAGAAGAGGACAGACAAGTCAGCCGTCTCAGGTGCTATCCGACTACAGATCAGTGTGGAGATCAAGGGGGAGGAGAAGGTAGCTCCGTACCATGTGCAGTATACATGCCTCCATGAGGTGAGCCAGCAGCCCTTTGTAGGTGGGGAGCTGGAAAGCAGGGAGGAGCCCTTGAGGATTGCTAGATGGTTAAGGTCTGGGGACTGTTTCATTTTTTTCCTTGGCTTTCTGTGCTATCTTGGACAACCTGAGGGATGGAGCCCAGACTCAATTCTTTTTTTACTAATGTGAGAACAACCTGCTGGCACTCAGGAGGAACCAAGCAGTAATTCAAAGGACAGAATTGCTACAGGATCCTATTAACATTCTCTTGGACTTTACCAGTAGGATTTGGTTTTGCTCTTTATCTCTGTTTAACCCTTTCCTTTTCTCTGTTCTGTGTCCTGCAGAACCTTTTCCATTATCTCACAGACATTCAGGGCAGTGGAGGAATCCAGATCCCTGAGGCTCGAGGAGATGATGCGTGGAAGGTGTACTTCGATGAGACAGCCCAAGAAATTGTGGATGAATTTTCCATGCGCTATGGCATTGAGTCCATATATCAGGCCATGACGTGAGGCTCCCTCGGGGCTCTGGGAAGTGGCTACCTATTCTTGGGGTGGCTATGAGGAAACATGATGTGGTGGACACATGCTTAGTGGGGTAGTGTGCAAGGATTTCTTGCTTTGCTTTATGCCTCATGGCAAAGGATATATGTAGAAAGGAAGTATGTTTGTATCTCAAGGTATTTATCTGTCTACTCCCAAATTCAGGAATTGGAAGGGAAAAAGGCATAAGATGGAATGCATGTACACACATGCCCAGACATTACAGTCCTGAGCAGTCAGGGACATGTATATCCTCATGTATATGCGGGGATGACCAGCAAGCTTACTTAGACTGGCGTGGGAGTTGGAGAGGGCACTAAACTGTAGGGAAAGCACTTGTGTGCAGAGTCAACCAGGACTTGCGTAATAGGAATTCATAATTAATGTGAGACGTGTTGGTGAGGCTACCACGAGAGCTGTACACAGGCAGCAACCCTGCATAAGCAAAGCAATGATCACCCCGGCTATGTGTCATTGATCCTATGACCTTATTGAATTCCTACTTGGCTTTTGCCGCAAGCTCTACAGAATCTTTGAGAGTGAGGATGCTGTGTTTTTCAGGCACTTTGCTTGTTTGTCATCCAAATACATGTGTCCTGGTGTGCCAGCAGTGATGAGCACCTTGCTGGCCAATATCAATGCCTACTATGCCCACACAACTGCCTCTACCAATGTCTCTGCATCTGACCGCTTTGCAGCCTCCAACTTTGGGGTGAGTGTGATACAAACACATAATGTGCCCATTTGTTATCAATTAATAAAAATTTGATTTTTTGCTAGCCAGTTGTATAGAATCAATGTGCCTAAAATTCAGGTATTTGCCACCTTGATAGATGAGCCTTCTTTCCTTATGGATATGTAGACTACATTAATTGACTTGGCTCAGACACAGATAAATGATAGCACCACTGTATTGTTAGCAGGATTGCCACCTAGTCTCAGACAAACTCTCTTGGTTAAAAACTTGGCTGAGTCACCATGTTCTTCAGTCTTACAGGTTCACAAATGGACCTTTCTCAATATTATTCAGTTTCTTTGCATCAGACTTAAACCTTTTAAGATTATGTAAGACTGATGTCTAAGTGAGGATGACAGTGTGTACCCAGACTGTTTCCCTTTCCAGGGTATGCTCTTCTTGGGTTAAGGTACCAGAGAAGTTGAATCATTAATTCATAATGTCACCTGACATAAATTGCTGTAAACCAGAAGAAATATTTCTGACCCATCACAGAGAGTCCCTTTGTAGAGATAAAATGGCTTATATTCAATCCTCATCAATTGAGTCCATGAGACCTGCTTTTTGATACTAATCACTTTTTTTGTTATTGTTGATAGGGTCTTTCTGTAGATGAATTAATGTAATTGATTAAGCATTCAAATATCTGTTCCATTTTGTTTCATTCCATCATGAACTGACATAATCAATATCTAAGAATATAATTAACATGAGTTGTAGGAATGCTGTGCCAACAGCTTTCAGATACATGATCCCACACTTAATTACACTTTTTCTATGAAAATCAACTACTAAAATAGTATGTGTTATATATTTTGACATTTAAAAAGTATACATTAAGGTAAATTAGAAAGTGGTTTAAAAAGAGACCCCTTACCAGGCATGGTGGCGCACACCTGTAATCCCAGCAACTCAGGAGGCTGAGGCGGGAGATCATAAGTTCAAAGCCACTTAGTGAGACCCTGTCTCAAAAAATAAAAAGCTGGGAATGTGGCTCAGTGGGTAAGCACCCTTGGGTTCAATCCCCAGTACTCAAAAATAAAAGAGAGACTCCTCATGTCTGATCCTCTTCTCCCTTCCATCTTCACTGCCAGGCCATGGCTATATGACTGCTATGCATTGTCCAAGATAAGTCAAGAAACCTCAGAACTCAGGAATAAGTTGGAGAATGTACTTGACATTTCTTTTATCTGACTAATATTGAAATGCTTGAGTGATGTCCTGTTGACTTGGGTATAGAAAGGGATGTTTCCCTTCTAGGGACTTGATTTTCCCCTTATCAGTGGGAGAAGATTCCCTAGTTTGAGACAGAGCAGCTAAGAAATGGAAAAGGAACCACTTGTCCTCTTTTTCCTTTACCTTGTTTGTTGTTCTCCCCATGGGCAGAGATGGAATAGGAAGTGTTGCCACTCAGATATCTTCTCCATACCCACAAGTGGTTCTGTTTCTGATGCAATTAGGGGCCTCTGAAATAGATTTTCTCCCTTCTCATTATTTGTTTCTCACCCTCAGAAAGAGAGATTTGTAAAACTGCTGGACCAGCTACACAACTCACTGAGGATAGACCTCTCTACATACAGAGTAAGTGAAGACATGGCTGTGAGATGGGATAATAGATAATATCAAATTCAGTAGGGAGACATAGGCCAATCTTGGTTATATAAAGACTGAAAACAGGAAAATTGGTCTGTCATCACACCGTCCCAGGTGGCTAATGCTACTGACACCTGTGGTTCTCCTAACTCCAAGGACCATGCTGTTTATAAATAGCAGGTCTGGCTGCTTGTTATAGACAGGTTGTTTTTCAATCCCACTCAATATCACTCTACCAGATTCTCTGATAACATTCCCATTAGGAAGTTTCCTGAAGATAATTTCTTCTGGAAGTGCCCTTCAAAAAATTAGATACTTGTGAGGTGATGCACACCTGAAATCCCACCTACTTGGGAGGTTAAGGCAGAAGGATCATGAATTTGAGGCCCATATGAGCAACATAGGGAGACCTGTCTAAAAAAGAAATTGAATACTTAATTATATTTTCATTTAGTATTTTTTCATACTTTCCTCATTTTTCAGGAGAAGCATGAGAATCTAGTTAGGGGGAAAAAGAGTAGCTCGGCATGGGCAAGTAATTTGTATCAGAGGTCATAGCCATGCCTAGTGTGGAGGGAGGAAATAGATGTAGTGGGAGGGTGGATATATTGGATGGGGCAGGAAAAAGAAGATGGGAGTTTTTCAACTCCTCCTAAGTTACATCTTTTTAGAATGGATTTATTACTCACTTAAAATGTGAAATTACAGAGCAGGCAATGTACACACATTTAAAAGTAAATATAAAAATAACCTTAAAAAATCTTTTTTTAAAAAAGTGAGATTTTAATTAGTTAAACTTTCAGTGTCCTTCATTTGCACAAATAATGGGGAGATGACTGTGTATCTTATTTTTGACATATAAGCAACCATTTCAAGGTTTTAAAACTGACCCTTGGGAGTCAGACATGGTGGCTCATCCTGTAATCCCAGCAACTAACAAGGCAGAATCAGGAGGATCACAAGTTCCAGGCCAGCCTCAGCAACTTAGCAAGATCTCACAAAAAATAAAAATAAAAAGGGCTGGGAAAGTAGCTCAGTGTGGCAAAGCACCTCTGGGTTCAATCCCTAGTACCAAAAACCAAAACCAAAACAAACAAAAAAATTGATTCTTAGAAGTGGAGAGTGGCTCAGTGCCTCCCTTTAGCCCTCCATGGAAGTTTCCTCCTAAAACTCATTCCAAAAGGAATGAAGTAAGGCATGCAGGAAAATCCAGAGGATCTCACTCCAAAGAAATTCTGCTCAGAGTTCCACCATCTTCTGGCTCTAGAATAGTAGAAGAAATAGGGTCTACTGTATGGAAGTACAGGTCCTAGGTTTCAGATTGATCTTTATGTAGTGGGACTGCACTTATATTCCAGGATGTACAGTTAGATTATGACTTTTGAAGAACTCACTGGGTATAAGAACCTTCATCCAGGAAAATGGTTTGTTTGTGTATGTGTGTGTGTGTGTGTGTGTGTGTGTGTGTGTGTCAGGGGTGTTCATTTGAACAAAAACATTGCATTGAAAATAGGATTGTGGGGAGGATGTTGCTTTCTGAGCTGTAGAGTATTAATCTCTGCTTTGGGAAGGACCTGTCTTCAGGTTCTTGAAAAGAAAGAGGGAAACCTCTAATATTACAACTTTTTTGCCCAGCTCAACTACAGAAAAATCTCACTCGGTTGCTTTTGATTGCATTACTTTTGGCAGGGAAGGTTTTCATATTTCCCTGTTCCTTTCTTACATTTGCTTGGTTTACAACAGAATAATTTCCCTGCTGGGAGCCCTGAACGGCTTCAGGATTTAAAATCCACAGTGGATTTGCTGACCAGCATTACTTTCTTCAGAATGAAGGTAAGGATGAACTGGGCTGATGGGTTGCTGGACTGAGGCCGTAACCACAGAAGAGTAAGCATTATTGGGCAGAGTTGGTGGCTATAGGATTCTCTAAGCTTACATTTCCTTATACCTATTCCCTGGGTTACTTCTGAGAGAGTACATAGACCATAGGATAACAAGGATGAGTTGGAAGTTCTCCCTATTTGCTTTCCTGGCAATTTCATCCCATGGCAAGGTCTGGGAAACCAGAAAGGGATGGAAGAATCTGCAGTAGGTTTGGGGAATGCTGGGAGGATATCCTACATAGGTGAGCAGGACCCTAAGCCTGTATTTCTTCTATCAATCAACAGGTGCAAGAACTGCAGAGCCCTCCACGAGCCAGCCAGGTGGTAAAGGATTGTGTGAAGGCCTGTTTGAACTCCACCTATGAGTATATCTTCAACAACTGCCATGACTTATACAATCGCCAGTACCAGCTGGTAAGAAGATTGGGATCTAGTGGGGCCAGCTGACTGGCTCTTTGGAGCCTGAGATTTTCTTTGCTAGAGTCCTGAAAGGAGCTCAGGACAAAGTCCTTGTGCTTAAGGGTAAGTGAGTTATAGAATATGAAATATCTAATTGAGATATTTGTGGATTAATATGGACTCTTGGACAAAATGTGACACCTGAGTTGAACAGAAATAGCAGTAAGTTTTACTTTGGTGCTGAAGAAAGTGAACCTCTTTTTGAGCACAGTTGAGGCATTCAGTAGTGAAATTCTCAGTTCATTGCAGTCTTTTTTTCTTACTGAAGGTTAATTTTGTTCTGACTCATGTAGATCCCTATAAGTTCTGTGCCGCCTTCTCCTGAGATCTATTGCTGTTCCTCTGAGCTCCTGGCTCATGAAAGTTTAACTTTTCTCTCTGGTCACTTTTGTTCTGCAATTTGATATCTTCTGAGGTATAATAACCATCTGATTCTCAAGGCCAACCTGCTCCTGTGAGGCTGGCTGTTTTACCTGTTTTAGACTGGCATCCTAAATCAGTGCCTGATGACTTAGTACCTTTCTCTAGATCCTTCAGATTTACATATATATTTCCCCCTTCTCATTTCAAAGCCTGGACTTCCTTCTGGATCCAATTACTCAGTTACAGTTCCTGTCAGGAATATCTTGCTAGCCATATATTTACAGAGTAACTTTTCTTCAGTCTAACAAATGTTTGTCCTAGGCCAGGTCTGAGGAAAGCACAATCTTCTTTAGTAAAACTTCAGTCTCATGAGCATATATGTAACTTTAATAAAAGTAGTCTGTTAGAAGGGCCTCTTTAAAAAGGGATAAGATTGAAAGGATTCCAAGGAGGAAGTCATTCTTGACCAGATATGGGGGAAAGCTACATAAAACAAGGGGCATTTGAGATAGACTTTGAAAGGTAATAGGACCAAATGATAGGACTCTATTGATCTAAATTTATTGAGCATTTATCTTTTAGTGAATATATCCTATTTTTAATGCTTCCTAGGAGAACCTTAGTGAAGACTAAAATCTTTTTCATGTTTCCTCCTCTCATTTCCAAGTGTGTTTTTTGCACCAGTCATACGTTTAAGGCTTCTTTCTTTTAAGGTTTATAAAAATTGGTTCTAATATCCATGGGAGGTTTTTCTGGGATCTTTGTTTTGCTTGCTATATTCTGGCTCCCTCTGTCAACCATCTATAAATTCTCTCATATTGGGGAAAACACTGTCATCACTTTTGATCTTTCAGTTATGCAGGTATTGGTTTGAATATTTGGTTCCCATGCCCCAGCATGAGAATGAACTATTGATTTTGAAGAGTGCCTGCAAACCATTCAAGGACTTGCTTTAGCCTTTTTTATTTTGCTATCTGCTTTTTACTTTCTCTCATTCTCATTTTCTCATTGTTTAATATTTACACTGGGGTAAAACTCCTTGATATTTTTTAACATTTCCATTACTGACCTTCCTTCAGTCATCGGTTCAATCATCCATCCATCCATCCATCCATCCATCCATCCATTTATCCATTTAATATCCAGGGCATTAGAGATGTAAAGTTAAGTAAGACATCCCTCTGCCTTTGGGGAGCTTATTGTTTACTGGAGGTGGAAGCAAACTGCTACATTTATTGTTCTTTTTATTTTTATTATATTTTATTGTAATTCTAGTTCTCTGATAGGTCTATATTAGAGTTTCACAGAGGGTGTTCTGGAACCCCACAGGAATGGCATCTAATCACACTAGGGGTGTCAGAAAAAATTACCCAAGTAAAATTCAACCTGGGTTTTAAGGAAGGAGTAGGATATTTAGCTCAAGAAAGGGGCTAAAGGAATAAGGAGGGGATACCATGTGGAGAAAATAGAATGTTTGGTAGCACAGAACTGTGCATAAGTATGTTAATTTAAGGAAATAAAAACAATTTAATGGGGATAGTTATAGCATCAGGCTTTGGAATTCAGCTATCTGGGAACAAATCTTGGTTCTGCTATTTACAGTTATATGACCTTGAGCAAGTCATATAACCCCCAGTTTCCTCATCTGAAAATGATAATAATTTCTATTCAATGGAGTTATTGTGACAATCAAAGAAGATAATGTGTATAAAGTCCTTAGAGTGCCTGGTACCATAATAAGGAAGTGGTGGTCATGGTATGATGCTGGCTTCAACAGAAGAGAAGTGGTAAGGCATGAGGTTGAGAGATGTCATATTCTGAAGAACCTTTGTCTCAAGATAAGGAGTTTAAACTTAATTGAAGACCATTGAAAGACTTTAAGCAGAGGAATAACACTGAGATTTCTCTTATAGAAAGATCACACTGACAGCTCCCTAGAGGAGGTATTGGATTGAAGTTTAAAGACCAATCAGGAGATCCTTGAATGATAAGAGTCAGCCAGGATCATGTTAGCAAAAGTAAAAGAAAGAGATATATTTAAGTGATGTTAATGAGGTAGAATCAATAAGACATAGATTCTGTCTTGGTTTCTGGTAACTTCTTAGTGATACAGGCTTATTATTAAGGACTGTTAGAGACTTTGTAGTGACAACATCCACTCCAGTATCTCTGTGGAAACCCCTACTTATTCCTTCTGGGGTCTAAATATGGAGGGCTCCTCTCTTCCTGAGATCCACCACTATTCTTTTGCCTTTTCTCAAGCAAGCCTTTTTCTTACCCAGCAAGGCACGTAGCCTCCTAGATGCAGTTCTTCTCCCTAATGACCTTTAGTGGGTTCACAGAAGTCCTACACTTCTGAAAGTTAGGCCAAAAAGCATATGAGGTCTGGCTAGTAGTTCATGCAGAATTAGAAGGAGCTTCTCAGAGCTGAGATATGTATGTGTGGTGGAGTTAGGGGGCTTAGAGAAGGGATACCACTAGAAGGGCTGCCTGTCAGGGTCATATAGAACTATACCTATTAATGAGGCTGGAGAGGAGCTCACTTCAGCCAGGGAGTCATCTACCAAAGCAAATGAGGAGAAGGAAAGGGATGGGTACTTTCATGTCTCCTGGACTGACCAAGCTGGGCCTGGGAAGTGACCTTCTTAAGGGATGCAAGGCCTCCTAGTAGTGACCCCTCTCATGGAACAGGCGCAATCTTGTGGAAGACAGGCTCTAGGAAGGGTCCCTGATTCTAGAGGAAGGGACATGGGATGGGGAATAAAAAGAGAAAGATTTGAGATACTCTCCAATTCTATTGTCTCTCACTATCTCCTCTGGAACAAGAAGCAGGAGCTACCTCTAGAGGAACAAGGTCCCAGCATTCGGAACCTGGATTTTTGGCCCAAACTCATCACACTCATTGTGTCAATCATAGAGGAAGATAAAAATTCCTATACACCTGTTCTGAACCAGTGAGTATTACCCTACATGACCCTGTCTTGTTGGTGATTGGTCTGTCCATCTGTCTAACAGCTTCTTTCTTTCCTATCTCTGTATGTTTACAGTGCCACCTCTTCCTCCTGTCCGTCAGTCTGTCCCTCTGTCCCTTGTATCTGTCTGAGTAACTGTTTCTGGAGACAGGTGTGGAAACATAATGGGGGGTCCTGCCTAGACTGAGCCAGCCTCCCTGGAGTGAGAGGCTGCTGGGAGCCCCAGGGGATCCAGAGACCATGTGTGTATGTTTCTGTCCATTGTGATTAAAGTGGGCCTTCTAGAGCCCACCCCTTGCCTTTTCTCCTCCACCTTATTTAGCTTAGGCCTGCCTTCACCCTCAATCCTCCTCTGGACCTCAATTCCTTGCTTTTTGTGCATTCTCTCCCCTGGACCCTGCTTGCCTCAGGGGATCCCCTTTGACCACACTTGGCCTATCATTAGCCCCTGGGTTCCTTTTCTCCATATGAGACTAGCTTTGTTCCCTTGGCTTCTCCTCTCTTCAGTATGAACTCCAAGAAGTAGGGATCTTGGAATGAATCACATCAGATAGCTCTTCCCTTGTTTTCTGATTGTAGTTTCTTCTGTCATCCAGGTTTCCTCAGGAATTGAATGTGGGAAAAGTCAGTGCAGAAGTGATGTGGCATCTGTTTGCCCAAGACATGAAATATGCCTTAGAGGGTAAGGATCTGACCAAGTCAGTGGGTTTCAGGCTCCTAGCCCAAGCACCTTGTAAGCAATCCCATCCTCTCTTGGACAACTATAAGTTCTGTGTAAATGGTGCACTGAGATTAGAGGGATTCTAGCCATGGTGGGAGGGTGGGCCTTAGGAGTCCTTAGATGGGCAGAACTGCAGCCAAAGGAAATAATGGAAACAGCTGTGTGTGTGTGTCTGTGTGTGTGTGTGTGTGTGCGCGCGCGCACGTGCGCGCGCACGCGTTCATACATAGATGTAGGTTATACCAAGATCAAATCCTCCCATGGTGGGCATTCTGGAAAGGTGGCTTCCTCTTCCCAAGCAAACCTTTTTCTTATCCAGCTAGGCAAGTAGCTTCCAAGAGAATAGTCTCATGAAACCTATCCTACCGTTTTAAACAATCAGAGAACCTTAAGTACATAGGTAGATATTGTTATTTTCTCATGCTGGGCACTAACTGACCTAACTTTCCTTGAAAGCTGCTCTGGGTTAATGTGACAAAGCCAGTTCTTTCCTCATTACCCCTATAGAGTAGGGCCACAGATGTTATTATTCATCTTGTTCATTTAGCTTATTCTTTTTTTCAATTCCTACCTTGGTTCACAAAGATACCATTCCCTACGTGTGTCACCTTCCCATCTGTACTCATTTGTGCTCACCTATTTAGCTGTCTTTCCTGTCTGTTTGTATAGGATTGTCTTGCTCCTCAAAGTAGATCTAGAAGGAGGAGGACCTAGAGCAAGCACAAAGTAGAGTCTGGATCTGTTATTTGGGTAGAGGGCAGTGGAAATGGCCAATACTCAGACTCTTAAAACTTATGAGTTTTAGAAGCAATTAATCTTGAGGTTGAGAGAGACCTCGAAGATATGCAGTAAGTTTGTGAAAACCACAAACTACACACATGCATTCTGTAATTCAACCCCAGCGCAGGAGATACATCTTTCTCACACTGGGTCTACCCTGGAGCTATAGCCCACAGTTCACCTCTCAGGCTAGTGAGAAGGTCACTAGTCCTCCTTCAGGCAGCAGTCACCAAACTGAATTCATTTGATCTCAGTTCTTTAAGAACTCCAGCTCCTATGGGTTCAGGGGAAAACATAAATAATCATGAAAAATAAATCAGTTCCACAAGTAAGGGATAGCGTGTGGTGGAGTAGAGGTTTTCAGACTAAAATATCTGAAGAGCTAAGTTAATTAAAAAGGGAAACCCTTTTTCCTGATGCCAGTGATCAACTTTCTTTCATCAATCATATATAGGGTTCCAGGTGAGGTATCTTTTAAAAAGGAGTTCAGCTAATGTTTAAAACAAACATAAGCTGACTGTGGTAGGACGTGCCTATAATCCCAGCTACTTGGGCACCTGAGCCAGGGGGATCACAAGTTTGAGGCCAGTCTGGGCAATTTCGTGAGACTGTCTCAAAAATTTTAAAAAGGGCTAGGGATGTAACTCAGTAGTAGAATACTTACCTAGCATGTGTGAGGTCTTGGGTTCAATCCCCAGTACTGCAAAAAACAAACAAAATTAGCCACGCACATACACACACACAGTTAAAAACTGTTTAAAGAAAATGAACAACTGTACTGGTTTCAAATCTCAGTTTCACTACTTATTTAGCAGTGTGACCTTGGACTGAGCTGCTTAATCTTTGTGAGCTCCCCTTTTCTTATTTGCAAAATGGGAGTGATGATGGCTTCGATTTCATTGAGCTGATGAAACAACTGAGGTATATAGAACATAGTTAGCATACTGCCTGGCACTAACTCAGCCCTGAATAAATCTTAGCTATTAAGAACAGAAAGTACCTTGGAATCAGACCAGAGACTCTGCAGATTATAGAAGAAAAAGTAGGTCCCGATCTTCAACATGTCGGCCTAGGACCAGACTTCCTCAACAGGACTCCCATAGCACAAGAAATAAAAGCAAGAATCAATAACTGGGATAGATTCAAACTAAAAAGCTTTCTCTCAGCAAAGGAAACTATCAGTAATGTGAAGAAAGAGCCTACAGAGTGGGAGAATATCTTTGCCAATCATACTTCAGATAGAGCACTAATCTCCAGAATCTATAAAGAACTCAAAAAACTCTACACCAAGAATACAAATAATCCAATCGACAAATGGGCTAAGGAAATGAACAGACACTTCACAGAAGAAGATGTACAAGCAATCAATAAACATATGAAAAAATGTTCAACATCTCTAGTAATAAGAGAAATGCAAATCAAAACCACCCTAAGATTCCATCTCACCCCAATTAGAATGGCGATTATCAAAAATACAAGCAACAGGTGTTGGCGAGGATGTGGGGAGAAAGGTACACTCATACATTGCTGGTGGGGCTGCAAATTAGTGCAGCCACTCTGGAAAGCAGTGTGGAGATTCCTTAGAAAACTTGGAATGGACCCTCCATTTGACCCAGCTATCCCACTCCTTGGCCTATACCCAAAGGACTTAAAATCAGCATACTACAGAGATACAGCCACATCAATGTTCATAGCTGCTCAATTCACAATAGCCAGACTATGGAACCAACCTAGTTGCCCTTCAATTGATGAGTGGATAAAGAAACTGTGGTATATATACACAATGGAATATTACTCAGCCATAAAGAATGACAAAATTATGGCATTTGCAGGCAAATGGATGAAATTGGAGAATATCATGCTAAGTGAGATAAGCCAATCTCAAAAAGCCAAAGGACGAATGATATCGCTAATAAGTGGAGGATGACACATAAAGGGGGGGAGGGAAGGGTTAATGTTAGGGTTAGAGTTAGGGTTAGGGAGGGGGGCAAGTATGGAGGAAGAAAGTACTGTATAGAGGGTAAAGAAGGGTGGGAGGGGTGGGGGGAAGGGAAAAAATAACAGAATGAATCAAACAACATTACTGTATGTAAATTTATGATTACACAAATGGTATGCCTTTACTCCATGTACAAACAGAGAAACAACATGTATCCCATTTGTTTACAATAAAAAAAAAAAAGAACAGAAAGTAACCATTATAGGCAGAGATACAATGAACAAATTTTTTATTTTTCTTTTTTGCAGTACTGAGGATTGAAACCAGGTACTCTTTACCACTGGGCCACACCCCCAACCATTTTTATTTTGTATTTTGAGACAGGGTCTTGCTAAATTGCTGAGGCTGACCTCAAACTTGTTATTTTCCTACCCAAGTTGCTGGGATTACAGGCATGAGCCACCTTGTCTGGCACAAAGTAGAATTTTAATAAGATTTTACCTCTGTAAAACAGAGCAGCTGGGACAGGGAGATGGAAACAGAGAACACAGACAATGAATGGCTATTGTAACAATTTAGGGATGAAAGAAATGGGCTTCAATAGACATTAAAAGAAATGATAGCTGAACCTAGTGATTCCTAGAATATGGAGGGCAAATGATGGGGGACGGGATAATAAAAGGGCAGCATTGATGCTTATCGTAAAAGGGAAACTTAAAATGTTGTCCTTCAAGTATTTTCTAAGTAGACTTTATTGGGATATAATTTTTATATAATCAAGTAAATGCACTTTAAGAATGCAATTTGATAATTTTTTTAAAAAATCCATGTAACTTTTCTCAATTAAAACATGAGACAGAAAGTTCCCTCCTGCTCCTTTTCAGTAAATTACTAATTGTTTATTAAATATTTTCTTTGTGCCAGGCAGTGTGCTAATTCTTGGAGCCCCACTGAGATGAATAAGGCATAGTCCCAGCCCTTGAGAAGCTCATAGTCCAATCTGGAAAACATATATAAATTGGTAGTTAAAATACATGGTTATAAGTACCACAAAAGGAATAAGCATGGGGTGCTAAAAGCATATGAGAGACTCAGAGGGCCTAGGAAGGGTTCATAGAGGAGGTGATATACACACTGAAATCTGAAGGTTTCAGATTTCAGGGGCTTAACTGGTGAGGAGGGAGGATAGTAGTGACAAGGAAAGGGAGACATAACATTTCATGTGGAGGGTGCAGCATGTCTAAGATCTGTGATCTAGAGAGAGCTGGCATGCTTGGAAAAATGGAAATAATAGTTCAATGTGACTAGCTTTCAGAGTAGAAGAAATCAGTGAGAGATGAAGATGGAGAAGTAGGACAGAATTAAATCATGAGAGGTTGTAAGCCATGTTTAGGCCTCTGGACTTCATCCTGAGGCAGATGGGGACCACTGACAAGTTAAACAAGGGATTGACATGATCAGATTTATCACGTAGAAAGGCCACTCACTCTGGTTACACTGTGGAGAATGGCTGAAAGGGAATGGCACTTTGGAGGTAATCCAGGTTAAGATGGTGGTAATGAGATCTAGGCAGGTAATGGTGTGACTTGAAGCAAATGGAGGTATTTTGGAGGTAAAATCAGCAGGGATTGGTGATCTAACTGGATGTGAGTATAGAGGAAGAAGAAAGATTTTAGGATAATACTCAGCATTAGACAAGAGGGTAAGATTAGTTGAACACTATGTTCAACTTCACCTGGAGATGTTAAGATGGTGGGAAATGGAGAATAAAGTTAAATTAGACACTTTGAGATGTTCCATCAAAACCTTTCCTAAAAATTACCAGAACCAAAGAGAGATTTGGGGGATATATCATCAGACTAGATAGTTGAAATCATAAGGTTGAAAAAACTCCATGGATGAAAGATGAAAGGAGGAAAGCAGAAGTCAGGGCAAGAAGGTTATGAAAACAAGATTGCCCCTTCTGCAGATTATACCCACCACCAGCAGCATACAGCAACTTCGAGCAACTTTGCCTAGAGCTTAACTCCTTGGACCTTGTTAGAATAGTTGAACATGTTGTAGCACACATGAGTGTTTATATCACAGAAGTTAATGTTTATTATAGAAATTGGGGTCTGAATCCAGGAAATAGATAATGGACTGACAGAGAAAGTAAGAATTATATGTAGATATAGTAACTTTAAGGTGCTGGAAGAGTTAGGGAGCTCTGGAGTCATGGGGCAGCCCTGCCCACTCCAGTGGGTTGCTATACAGGAAGGGGACACTGGTGCTGCCTTTTCATGTTTCTAGGTTTAGGACTGGTTCAAGGATTGCAGGGGCTGGGATGGGGAAGAGGGTCTCTCTTATGTCCCTGATTTTTCTACTCTTTGTTGCTCATTGGTGTCTTTGCTCTGTCACAAGCAACCACTGTCATTCGTATTCGAAAAGTCCTCTTTCCTGGTGGTAAGAACTTTTGGTTGTTGTCCCTTTGCCTCTAGTCTTATACCTTTTTCTTTTCCTGCTCACTGCTTCATAGAAGAGACAGCAAATGCAACTTCAGGTTGGAATGGTGCTGCCTACAGTACCAGGAGATGAAAGAACTGGGACCAGAAACCTTTTGCAGCTGAATCCCAGGCTTCCATTTCCTCCCCAGTTGTCTGCTATACTAATTCACAAGGGCCAGCAACCCCAGATTGGATGTTCTGCCTTGCTGGGAGGAGCATCACCTCTGGCATACCAAAGTTGAGCAACAGAATCCCCAAGGACACTGGCCTCTCCTTTTCTGTTGTTCAGTATTCTCCCCCATTTGCTTGCCTTTGCCATTATGTTATGTCAGCGCACAATTGGCTTTTATTATTGAAATTAATGCTTCAGTTCTCAAAGGGGTAGAAAATGAAGAGAACCTTGTGTGTGGCCAGTGCTCCAGACTCTGAGCCCAGCTGAGTGATCTGAGTCCTAGATTTTCCAGAAGACTCTGGAGAGCCAGCTAGATGACCTTCCAAATCCATAATAATAATTCTATGTACTGTAGCATGATGGCCCTTGCTTCTGACTGTGTTTTCATACTTTCCAAACTAACTGTACTTCCTACTTTGGTTTTCCCTGAATATATGTAGTTGTCATTGACCCATTCATGCCATGTAAAACTTCACATCTCTGCATTTAAGCCTGCCTGGGAGAATGGCTCAACTACTAAGATTTTCTTTTAAAATCTAGAAAGTCATTGTCCCTCTATAGTCCTGATCTGTGTCCTCAGTGATCAGCATTAGCAACTACAGCTCTCTCTTCTTCACCAGAGGCCAGTGACGTCACTCTGCCCTTCTGAAAGTTAGAACAAGAAAACTATAGGCTTCATCTGGGAGTCTCTTATTCTTTCTAGAGAAGATTTGGAACAGGTTCTTAGAGAGTTGCTGAGTAGAGCACTGGTTGGGGAGATGGCTGTGAGAAGGAGGTTGGGAGTCACATATCTCTGAGACATCTGGTGGAGCCACCTGACAGGATCTGTTACCTTGGAAAAGTTTGGGAACTATGGCCTCTGCTGCTCAGACCTGACTCAGCCTCCTTCCCCTCGCTAGAGCATGAGAAAGACCGACTGTGTAAGAGTGCTGACTACATGAACCTGCACTTCAAGGTGAAGTGGCTCCACAATGAATATGTGCAGGATCTGCCTGCCCTCCAGGGGCAGGTGCCTGAGTACCCAGCGTAAGTCATGTGGGCACTACAGAGGGAAGAGGGCCTCCTGAGTGGGTGGTGCTGGTATCCTCAATTCATTTCAGCAGGCCAGTCTTGGAACTGCCTGTTCTGGGCACTAGTATAGAAAGAGAAGAGTGTCAAAACATGCCTTGCCTTTCAGAGGATGCCAGTCTGATGGAGCTCTCAGGCATTTAGCATATGCCAACCACTAGCTTCAACCTCCCATTCTCCTGCTCTGGCTGTAGGTGGTTTGAGCAGTTTGTGTTGCAGTGGCTAGATGAGAATGAGGATGTGTCCCTTGAATTCCTGCGTGGGGCCCTGGAACGAGATAAGAAGGATGGGGTAAGTTGGGGGTTTAGGCTGTACTGGGGACAGGCCAGGTCTCCCAGCATTTAGCTATTGGAAGAAGTTCCTAGGCTTCCCCAAGCCTGGATGTCCCCTGCCCTTTGGAGTCCATAGGAGGGCTGTGGAGGGCCACTGACCCACCCCTACTGGGCCTTCAAGCCCTATAAGCTTGAGAAAAGGTAGCAGCTGTGAATGGTAACCCCCTTGTATGGCCTTCCTTAGTTCCAGCAGACATCAGAGCACGCACTTTTTTCCTGCTCTGTGGTGGACATCTTCACGCAGCTCAATCAGAGCTTTGAGATCATCCGGAAGCTGGAATGCCCAGACCCCAACATCCTTGCCCACTACATGAGGAGATTTGCTAAGGTGACCCTGACCTTCTCCCCCTTCCCCTTGTGGTATTCACAACCTAGTCTCAGTCCTGATTCAACCCCTCTCTGCTAGGACCTCAGGTAAAGCCTAGCATTAACCCATTGCCCTTTGCTTGTGTCTGGGGAAGACAGATGGTCTGTCTCAGTGTTTCTCTGTGGTTGAGAGGACACTTTGCCCCTTTGTGTGAGATTCCCCTTTTTTTTCCCTGATGTTATTGTTCTGGAATGCAAAAATACAATCTTAGGCAAGATCCTTTCAGGGAGAACTAAGGGTTCCGTTTCCTTTCCTCCTTTTTCTCAGACCATCGGGAAAGTGCTGATGCAGTATGCAGACATCTTATCAAAGAACTTCCCAGATTATTGCACAAAAGAAAAACTGGTAAGATCAGGCCTTAGAGAAAGAGAATGGAGGACATTTGAATCCTTTCTGGCTTTTGAGGCTATCCTCGGATGCTCTTGACTTCTGGGTTCCTCCAGAGCTTTGCTTTAGACCCATGCCACAAGATAATGAGAACTTGACTGAGTTCCTCTCAGCCTCCTTTTGGTGCCTTGTTTTCTACCAAGCTAGACCTTTGCTTAATCTTTTTAAATTGAAGATACTCAAAGAGTTATAAAGGGTAATAGCATGAACACCTGTATACCACCTAACTTAAAAAACATTTGCTTTGGGCTGGGGATATAACTCAGTTGGTAGCATGCTTGCCTTGTAAGCACGAGGCCCTGGTTCAATCCCCAGCACTGCAAAAAAAAAAAAAAAAAAGGAAAAAAAATTTGCTTCTAGTCTTCATTCAAGGAGAATTATCTGAATTGGCTCCAAATATCAGTGCTTGGGGAGAGACTTATGTAACATGTGAAGTCCCTGTGGCTTTGGAACAATGCGAGAGAGGGTGGAACCCTAGCCTAATGGGTCCTGTGCTGAAAGGAACCAAGACTCAATGGCTTCATCTGTCCCCAAAGCCCTGCATCCTGATGAACAACATGCAGCAACTGAGGGTCCAACTGGAGAAAATGTTTGAAGCCATGGGAGGCAAGGAGGTAGGTCTTAGGGCTTGGGATCATCATACTTTCTGGTTATTCCTGAACTCTCTGGCCACAGAACTCCACTATTTATTGATTAGAGATAGTTTAGGAGGTTAGCTTGGGGTCTGAGCTGGCTTCTTCTGAGAAGGACCTTGAGATAAAGCCCTAGGCTTTGGGGTAAGTCACTAGGAGGGAGGAACAAGCCCTGGGAGGTGGAGCAGGAATTGAGAGAAGGTCCCAGGAGGGAGGAGCGGGCATAGGAGAGAAGAGGGTAAGAGAAGGAGCCTTACCAGACCTACCTTCTGTGGATACAGCTAGACCCTGAAGCTGCAGACAGTCTGAAGGAACTGCAGGTGAAACTGAATACGGTTCTGGATGAGCTCAGCGTGGTGTTTGGAAACAGGTCAGTGACCCCAAAACATGGCTTTTGAGGCCAGATGTTATCCCTGGCCAGTCCCAGAGCCCCTGCCCATACCCGTTCAGCCAGCTACAGGTATGTTGATCTTTCCTCTGCTCCTGTTGACTGTCCCTGCTGAAGCCATGCTGTAAGCATACAGAAATGAACCTGAATAGCTGGTGCTGCTCCAGGGTTAAGGTATGGGGGCAGGGGAGGGCTGCACTGTAGGTACATGTGTAGCTTCCAGGTGCGGATTGATGAGTGCGTTCGACAAATGGCCGATATCCTGAGCCAGGTTCGAGGCACAGGAAATGCATCCCCCAACGCCAGAGCCTCCGTGGCTCAGGATGCAGATAGTGTCCTGCGGCCTCTCATGGACTTCCTGGATGGCAAGTGAGTATAGCATTTGGGACTTTTCTTTGGGGACAAGCAAAGCAGAGGCCATCAGACAGAGGAGCCTCTTGGGAATGGGGTGAAACTGAATACTCTCAACTTGGCCTCACCTGTTGACTGGACCTGCAGCCTCACACTTTTTGCCACTGTGTGTGAGAAGACAGTTCTGAAGCGTGTCCTGAAGGAGCTCTGGCGTGTGGTGATGAACACAATGGAAAGAATGATTGTTCTGCCCCCACTCACAGACCAGACGGTGAGGACATCTCCCTCCCACTCCCATTTCTTGATGGAGTTTGGAGTCCTCTGCTTTTGACTGATCCCTTCTCTGCCCAGGGCACCCAGTTGATCTTCACTGCTGCCAAGGAGCTGAGCCATCTTTCCAAACTCAAGGTTCTTGGGATGTGGGGTCCTCCTGAAGTTGGGGAGAGGGTACTATGGGAGGAAGGCCATCTGGGGTTTGGAGACTGAGGAGGAAGGGGAGGAGAGGAGTGGAGTATGCAGCCATGGGCTGGCAGGTAAGCCAAGACTTTCATGACCTCCCTGAGCTATCCTTCACTATTGCTTTCTCTGGGGTTCCAGGACCATATGGTACGAGAAGAAACACGGAATCTTACTCCAAAGCAGTGTGCTGTCCTTGACCTGGCCCTGGACACCATCAAGGTGGAGACCTTCCCCTTTTCCAGATAGTCTTACCTCCACACACACACCTGACCTTAGCATTCCACCCTGCCAGATTAGGTGTCCCTCAGGTTCTTATCACTCCATATCCAAATAAGTGACCCTATGCACTGAAGGACACAGAGAGAATTAGATATGTCCCTAAATTCAGGACACTTAAGATTGGCGAGGTGGTATGATCTTTCCTTCAAATACTACCTCCAAGAATGTGGCCCTACTCTACTGCTCCTGCCAAATACCCCAAAGGGGCCCTTCACCTGAGAGACTGTCCTGGCTTCTCTGAGGACAGTGGGGGAGCTGTCACTCTGTGAGAGGGTAAAGTAAGTACTCATTTATCTTTCAGCAATACTTCCATGCAGGAGGCAATGGACTAAAGAAAACCTTCCTGGAAAAGAGCCCAGATCTGCAGTCCCTACGCTATGCTCTGTCTCTGTACACACAGACCACGGACACTCTGATCAAGACCTTTGTGCGCTCCCAGACCACTCAGGGTAAGGGCCTAAGGGCTTTGCATCCCTACCTTATCCTCCCATACCCATCTGCCTCTAGGAAGTCAGAATCTTCTAGCCCTTTCTTCTTCAAAGGACTTTCAGACCTGAATCTTAGGATTTTTTGAGGGGATCTCAATATTTACCCTGATCCATACCTAAACAAGGTGGGGGAATCATAGGGCTCTGAGATTTCTTTCCCCTGGCCAGTGCATGTTTATTGAGCTCATAGAGTGTACCCTGTCTAGTAAGGGGGAAGAAGGAAAAATTTGTGAGGAAGCCTTGAGAAGGAAGTTGGGACACTCATGAAGGGCTGTAACTTTGGGAGCCATGGTTCCATACTCTGTAGTGTGAATGAGGAGAAGACTACAAGAAGCAAACCATGGGTGCCGCTGAAGGAAGGGGGTAAACTGTGGGGCACTGTGCATAATGGAATTGCCAGCCTCCAGGTGGTGCTTATGCACAGAAGACCACACAGCTGGTTTTGTCTCCTCAGAAATCCTCAGAATTTCCTTTCTGCCTTCAGCCAAGCCTGTCTAGACCAAAACACATCTGCATAAACAAGGCTCATACTAAAATTCTGACCTGACCCTGGAGTCACATTTCAGACTCATTTGTATGTTTGGTTGATTTTTGGTTTTGGTTTTGTTTTGTTTTGGGTTTTTGTTGTTTGTTTTGCTTTGCTTTGCTTTGTTTTTGGTAATGGGAGTTAAACCAGGGGTGCTTTTTTAAATTTTTTATTTTGAGACAGGGTCTTGCTAAGTCTCTTAGGGTCTAAGTTGTTAAGGCTGTGATCTCAAACTTGTATTCCTCCTGCCTCAGCCTACCAAGTTGCTGGGATTACAGGTGCCAGCCACCATATCAAGCCAGGCATATTTGTTACTGCTTTTTCCAGGGAAACCTGGGTAGGCTGCATGGGGGTGTGAACCTGATAGTGTCAGTGGGAGGTTTGGGTCTTACTGAGCTGTGAATCTGGGGCACAAAACTGACCTAAAGGGGAGGAATCTAAGCAGTTAGAGTAGGAGTGACAAGAGGTAAGAATATAGGGTGGAGGACCTATAACACTATCCCTTTTCTCACATCTGTTCTTATTTCTAGTCCAGAAGAGGGAAAAAAAGAAGCAGCAATAAGTTTGGCTAAGGGGTTCAGGGAGAAATTTTATAAAACTAACTACCTATATAAGGCCTGTAATATCAAGGAAGATCTGAGTTAATCCAGAAGGGCTTTTCAGAAGCATTGAGCTGTAAGCTAGATTGAAAACAGAGGAAACTAGAAGGGGCCACAGAGGAGGTGACAGGGGTACACCTGCAGGGAGAACTTTGTCATTTAAGACCCTAGGAAATTAGAGGCTGCTGGTCTTACATACTTCTCTCTACATTTACAACTGCTTCTGCCCATGGTTTGGTTGATTTCCATCTAGAGAAGTCTAATATGGAACACTGGAGCACTGTAGTGTGGATGAGGAGAAGACTAGAAGAAGCAAACCATGGGTGCAGCTGAAGGAAGTGGGGTAGACTGTGGGGCACAGCTCTTGGACTTCTTTCTCCACCCCACCCCATCTTTGTGCTCCCCACAGTATGTGTAGTGTTGCTTTGAATGCCATAACTCCTTTGGCCTCTAACAATTCTTCTTTCTCTGTCCTACTGCTGCTACAACTTTTTGACTTGCCTGTCTTCACTCAGTATATGATGGGAAAGGTATTAGGTTTACTGCTAATGAGGACATTCGGCCGGAAAAGGGTATGTTATACATCTTGAAGACATGAATGTAACATGAAATAACACTGACCCCTGTGAGCTGGGGGTGGCTAAACCAGGTGTCAAAGTTGAGAAGCTCTATCTCAAGTCTTAGAGATGGGCAATGTATTGATACAGCCCAGGAAGGGGTTCTCTTATTGACCCCCATCCTGTAATGAGAATTTTCCCACCTCTGCACCTCAGGACAAATAAGGGATTTATCTGGGGTGCAGAATAGTGTTGTTTTCTCAAAATAGGATGGGGCCTCTGCTAAAAGGAATCTTCACATTGACTCGTCAGATTGAGACTAAAGAGTTGTTCTATGGAGGGGTCCAGATTTAAGTAAGACAGTTTTTCGAATGAGGCCACCCTCCAAAGTAGGGGCTTCCAGAAACCCTGAGGATAGGTGGGAGGTTGCTGCTTTTGTCTAGAAGGGACCCACAATGTTCTATTAAGAGATACTATAGGGTGGATATAGTTTACATACACAGATGTAGGGTGATAGCACTGGCCTCCCCAACATTTTTCAATGAAAAATTCTTCAGCCTAGGAGATAGAGCTTTGGGGATCCTGAGAGATTCCTAATACAGTTTTAAAGAAAGTTTGTGTCCTAAGAAGCTGTCATCTTAACTTGTGTTATAATGTACAACCTCATTCTTTATCTTCTTTCTTTCCGTTCCCCCATTGCTTTTTTCCCCCTGGCTACTTTGGTGATTATTTCTTGCTTTAGAATGTAGGGTAGGGACCTCCTAAACCCTCAGTTTTGTCTGGAACAATTGGTCCTACAGTCCTAGAGTTCTCCATTGGGCAATTATTCATCTGTCTGTTCCTCAGGGTCTGGTGTGGATGATCCTGTGGGAGAAGTCTCTATTCAGGTGGACTTATTTACGCACCCTGGTACTGGGGAGCATAAGGTCACGGTGAAAGGTGAGTAGTGTGAACTTATAAGTCTGACTTTTCTTGCCAGTGATCTCACTCGTCAGTTGAAGGCAGGGGCTGCTTATCCCAGCCTTGTAGCTCTGCCTTCCTCCAAGGGGAATGTCACCTGGGGCTTAAGAACTGAGAATACTTGGTGGGATGACTCACAGATTTCCTTTTGTTTGGGTAGTGGTGGCTGCCAGTGATCTCAAGTGGCAGACAGCGGGTATGTTCCGGCCTTTTGTCGAAGTGACTATGGTTGGCCCACACCAAAGTGATAAGAAGAGGAAATTCACAACCAAATCCAAGAGCAACAACTGGGCCCCCAAGTACAATGAGACATTCCACTTGTAAGTTGTGGGGTGGGAGACCTGCAGGAGTCTGGTATGGGGGTTCCCTGGGAAATAAGACTGCAGAGGCGGGGAGAAGAGGATGGGCTGGATGACAGGCTGGGGTGAGTTCAGCTGAAGAGTCTCAGTCTTCTACTCTGTACTCACAGCCTCCTGGGAAATGAAGAGGGTCCAGAGGCCTATGAGTTGCAGATATGTGTGAAGGATTACTGCTTTGCCCGGGAGGATCGCGTCCTAGGTCTGGCTGTGATGCCTCTGAGGGATGTGGCAGCCAAGGGCAGCTGTGCCTGCTGGTGCCCCTTGGGCCGGAAGATCCACATGGATGAGACAGGAATGACCATTCTCCGGATTCTGTCTCAGAGGAGCAATGATGAGGTGGCCCGAGAGTTTGTGAAACTCAAATCAGAGTCCCGTTCCATGGAGGAGGGCAGCTGAACACTTTTGGTGTATGTGTCAACCAGGCAGCATCTTTTGCACAGATCAGCCAGTGGGGGCTAGCTATGTATCCAGCTTAGGGTCCTTGTAGTCAAGAGGCTGATCTCTTTGGTAAAGTATATTTAAGGAAATTTGGGGGGTATTGAGAGTATGACTTTTCACAAAAAGGTTCATGAATCCCTGAATATAGTGGGTGTGTGGTGCTAGGAGCTGGGCTGTGGGACTATTGCCTGGAGAGATTTTCCATAGAGAGGGACAGACATTTCAGAAAGTATCAGCCATTCTTGGTAATACCGTCCACTCTACTTCCCATCTCTATACTCCAAACCACACCTTATCCAGTTTGATACTTACATACCAAGCATTAGAAGAACAAGTTTAGAGGGTCTGGAGCTTGCTCCTGACTGGCTAGATAGTCAGTGATAGATATTGCTGAGCCCCTGGTTTATATTGGAGAATGGGAAGGGAAGGAGCACACAGAATAGAATTCAGTGTCTCTTGAGCAAAATCCACTGGTTTTATATGGTTCCAATGAGAACAAGGCTTTGAAAATGAACAACATACTTTCTAGAAATGAGCTGTGCTAATCTCTTCCCTCAGATTTTATCTGTCATGAATAGAAACAGGTTCACATGGTGCTTCAGAACCCTAATCAGACTATTTCTTTGGAACCAACATACCAGGGGCCATCTGCCTAGAATCCCCTACCTCACTCCTATAGGCAGGGGAGTGATCCTTAAGACACCGGAGGCTGTTCTTATATGTGTAAACCTGACAGCTAGCCAAAGGATCCAGGGGAAGTATTTTCTTCTTGGTAGACCAGAACAAAGCCAAAAATTGTGGAAACTAGAGAGTTCTCATCTATGGCTGCTGCCTTCTGACTGCCTTCCTTCTTGCAGAAAGTTTTAGCCTTTGGCCTTTTTCCCTGTCATCAGGGTCAGCTGCTGTTTCCCTCATAGATGTTCAACCCTACAGAAGGAGCTTGGACTCTGATCCCTCTGTACAGGCTGGATGGAGAGGGCCTCAACATTCCCTGGGAGGTCAGACAAATTCTTACAAAGGGTCAGATGGACTTCCCAGGCCCTAGCTCACAGGTGTGACATGATCCTCTTGGATTTCCTCAATAGCAACCTCCTGAACTTCCTGAGGACTCATCATTGTCCACAGCTGTACTGGCCAATTCGTGAAACAAGAAACCAAGCATCTTTGCTCTTTTTAATTATTGTATGTGCCATTGTTCCATGAAATTATAGGCTTGTCGATAATAAATCATCTTATAGCAGCCTTTGGAGTCTGGTAATTCTGTGAATGGTAGAAAGCTGTAGAAATCATCTCATATAATGGTAGCTTTTGGCCCAGTGACTTTTGACAGCTTCACACTCATTTTCCCTTCCTCTTTCCACCTCTCACCAGCCAAATGATAGAGCCTAAAGTAGTTCTGAATGAGCACCAAGCAGTACAGCAGCAGTTGGGCTAGCATCTTGGCCTGGACCTGAGACCACCAATCAGATTAATAGAATCATGGTATCAACTTCCTGCCAAAGGTCCAGAAAAGTAGATGATGTGTGCCAGTGCTTCCTCTTTCCTTTGTCTCAGATTACTAGGACAGACCATAGCCTAGGCTGTGAGATAAGGCAGGGTTCTACTGGGGAAGATTCTATTCAAGGAAAAGCTAAAGTGAAAAAAACCACTTGCAAGGAGGAGTAAACAAGGTAAAAGTAAGACTTCTTGACATGGAAATCCAAAAAAGCAGAAGCAAGAAAGATGTCTCACCTACTCTCTCAGCCTGCACTGTCACCACCTGGTGCAGAGAAATAGCTCATTTTCCATTTGCTTGGTAAATAGATCCTTACAGTTCAGATGCCAAGTCATGTACAAACTTCCTTCCTGCTCCTCTCCAAAACCAGTACCTTCTGGCATCAAAATTTTGGCGTATAAATTGCCCCTTGAATCCACTGTCTCACCTCAGTTCGTACAAGTGACTTTTAGTTCCCTTGCCTCTGCCCCGGCCCTCTTTCACACCCTCTGCTAAGTCTCTTTCCTGTTAATACTATTCAGTGGCTATCCATATCCTCTAGGCTGAAATCCAAGACCCTACAATCAGCACAGCCACCACCACCCCACACATCATCCTGCAGTTGTCTGAAACACTGCCCTTACACCTCCCTCCACACGTACACATCACCTGAACTCGGTGCCCTTGCACATTCTGATCCTCTTGTTGGAGTGGCCAGCAGCCCTTTCCACTGCCTCCTAGTCTTTGACATCTCAGGGAAGCCGTGGGAACACGACCAGTTTTCCCCACAGCAGTGTTATATTTCACTTGTCTGTCTCGCAACAGCATGCCATGGTCTACCCAAAGCAGTGTATGAGTGTTTCATCTCTCCAGCGTCCTACACCGAAACGGAGCTCAAACCCAAGCCAGACCAACCGCTGTGGGAGGCTTTGAGACCTGCATCTAATTAAAGGGGCACGGCCGGAGGCGGGCTGCGGGGAGGGGCGTGACTGGAGGAAGGCTCGTGGGGGGAGGGGCGTGGTCGGGCGGGGCTCTGCGGCACCTGCGCAGAAGGGTGCGTTAAGATGGAGGTCACTGGAATCGACGGCCTTGCTGGGACGGTAAGCAAGAGGCGCCCAAAGAGGGCGCCTGAGGAGAGTTTACCGCTTATTCCCTCCCAACATTCCTTGGAGATTATACCTGACATTCGTATCCGACATTCATACTTCCCAGGGGCTGTTCCTCTTCCTCCTCTCTTGAGAACTGTTCTCCCAACACTCCCCAAGGTTATTGTTCCCTTCTCTTACTCCTCCTATATACAGACTTCCCAGACATTTCCAAAGATGTATTTGTTCACATACCTAGCAAAGCGGATCTTTATCGCCTAAATAACTCAAAGGGCACACATTTGTCCTGTCATTCCATGAAGCTGATATCCCCAAGTTCCCATCTATGGCACATCCCTGTTAACTCGGGCAGTTAGTCCACTTTTCCAGCACTATACAGATTATCAGAAGGCATAAACCTAGCGCACCTTTGATTTGGAAATGACACATTTGCTCTCATTCCTCTTAAGGAATAAGATACCTACTCAGTTGGGAAAAGTTAAGTTCTGGCTGACTATCCATGGTTTGCAGCGGGATTGCAGATCTGTATTGTAGCTAATTTTTTCAATCAGATTTCACATTTTTAAAATGCGAATTTCCACGTGTTTTTGTTTTGTTTTGTTTTGTTTTGTTGTTTGAAAGATTGAAAGCCCCATTCCAAAAAGCAAATGCTTGGAGCTGAGAAGTAACTGTTAAAGTCATCAAATTCTGCAATTCTTGTTTTGTTTTTCAGTACTGGGGAATGAAATGCTTTACCACAAGTCTATATCCCAGCCCTTTTAATTTTAAGACAGGGTCTCCCTAAATTGCAAAGGCTAGCCTCTAACTGGCAGTTCCCTGCCTCAGCCCTCCAAATCTCCGGGATTACAGGTGTGCCTCACCATGCCCAACTCTCCTTGTTTTCTTATTCTGGGCTTTACATTACTTTTCTGGCATCTAGTAGACATTTGAATTTGCAATTCCTGATGTAGAACTTGGAGTCATTTTCTTACTTTGAGTTCCTAATAGAAACTGAAATCCAAAGGTTAGATAATATGTTTAGACTGACTTTGGCTCCTGTGGTGTTCTGATTAGAATCAAATTATCCTAAAAACTAGAACCCAGGGTGAAATCTGTACCAAAGTGGTTTTGGTAAGAGAATTCAAGCAGAATATCAGAAGGTAGCTCTCTAATTCATTTCATCATAAAGAGATCCAATACAGTGTGCTCGCGCTCTCTCTCTCTCTCTCTCTCTCTCTCTCTCTCTCTCTCTCTCTCTCTCTCTCTCGTAGTGTCAGGTCAAGGACACGTGGTTATAAAAGGGCATAATTCTGTACTGAAAGTGATGCCTCAAAAGTTGTCTCCTTCATTTCATAACACACAATGGTAACCCTTCCCTCAAGAAATAACAATCTCCATAATACCAAAAGTAGTCCGCAGGGGATGTAGCTCAGTTGGTAGAGTGCTTGCTTCACATGCACAAGGACCTGGGTCTCCAGCACCACCAAAAAGAAAAAAAAAAAAAAAAAAAAAAAAAAAAAAAGTAGTCTGCAGACTTTAATCAGAAGCACCTATAATCATGGATTTGTAAGACAAAATCACTTCTTTCACCATATATGTGATGTACATATTCATTATTACTAACTCCCTGAATGATCCTCCTATGCTAGAAGAGAAAGGCAAAGCTGAAGAAGCAACATAGAGTAGCAGAGATGGTATTGAAGCAGGAGACAGAAGACATGAATATGGGTCTCTGCTCTGCTCCATGATAGGAAACTTTGACCTTTAACTTCTAAGTATCCTGCCTCTACTACCGAGAAATGAAATAGACTCACATTTGTAAAAGGATTTTGGAAACTATACATTTTCTCTACATGTTTATGGATTGTTATTATAAATTATCCTTTGGGTTCTGATTAATTTTATGGAATTTGTCTTGTTGGGTCCCAGGTTCAAACAACATATTTGTTGAGCTCTTACTATGCATTAGGTATTCATCTAGGCAGGGTGTCACACTGAACAAGAGGCAAAGACCCTTATAAATTTGGGAGTGGGCATCAGCATACTAAGTGTGCAGTGCAGAATCACAGCATGAAGTAATAGAAAGAATCTTGATTCTAGACTTAACTTGGTCACTGAATAGCTATGTGAAAAAGACGATTTTTTTTTTTTCTGAATCTCCTCATCTATAAAATGAGGAGGATAAGCAAGGTAACCTATGAAGTTCTTTCCAGCTAAATTATGTTTGTCTTTTGAGATCCCAATTGCTGAAGTTCCCTACCCCTGATGAGCTTATTGCCTGCTGAAATGACCAGACTGACAAAACTGAAGAGTCCTAGAACTAGGAAGACAACAGAGTGCTAATTTCACACTAGATTCAGTACAACTGTGGGAACAACATTATTGCTCTGAAGGTAGTGGAGTGTTTAGAGAGACTTTAAAAACCAGCTAGACCTGGAAGAATGGGAAGCTTTACATTAGAGGAAAGGAGGAGACTTTTATGTTAGAAATTGAATGGAAGTTCAAAGGAGAAGATGCCATTTGTCGTTTTCTAATGTATCAGAGTTCTGTCAGAAAAACAGTTGGTATCTTCAAAAGAGTTTAACCAAGGGGTCTGATCAGTGTTAAAAGGGACTAGCAAGGAATGGTGAAATACACAGGGACTTATCAATAGTGGTAATCAGTTATACTCCCAGGCCTGAAGGGGAGAAGGGAGAGAGTTTTGTTATCAGAGCTCAGTTAGAGCTCAAATCTGGAAGAGGGACTGCCTGACAGAAGCTATGGCCATAAGTGCTTAGCAACCACTGGAGAAACTTGGAGAAGGCAGAGAAGAAGCAGAGGAATAAATGCCTAACCTTTCTCCTCGGGTCTTCTACTCTCCCAACTGTACCTTCCTTAAGCAAAACCCATACAAGAAATCTAGGGATAAAGAAGTCTGAGTGATGTAGTCAATAGAAGTCATCTTCCCAGAGCAAGGTCTCAGAGTGTGGCTGAAACTGAGTGAAAGGGAAGATAATAGGGGATCATGTCAGAAACTATAGGGCTCTGCAACCCATTATAATGATTCTGGTTTTTAATGGGAATAAGTTAAGAAATCATGGGGAAGACCTTTAGAATTGTGTGACCTCTAACATCAGGATTCCTATTACTCAGTTGAACGACTGTTTATTTGTTCAAATATATTTATTTGGAACATACCATATGCTGAGCATTGTTTTAGGTGCTGGAGATATGTTAGTATGTATTTCCTACCCTCACAGAAAATGTGAGCTAATGAAGGAGAAAGATAATTTAAATTAAGATATAAATGTTAAGATTTTTAGAAGGTATTATGGAGCTCGTGGTAAAGATACCTGATCTATTCTTGGGGCCTCTGGGATGGCTTCCTAAGGTAAATCAGGAATGTAAACTGAATCTTACCCAATAGAACTTAGCTAGGTGTAAATTGCAAGAAACAGAGTTCTAGATATTTGAAGTCGCATGTGCATTCTGGAATAAAAATGGTGGTGATGTGCTGTGAATTGCAGGTAATTTGTATCACTGGAGAGTTGGTTTGGGGCAGGAGGATGGTGAGAAATAAGACTAGAAAAGTAAACTGTATCAGTTCTTGAAGAGGAATTCAGACCATCCTGAAGTTTTCAAGCAAAAAGAGTGACAAAAGGTAGTGTTTGGGGGCCTGAGAAAATAGCTTCTACAGTGGTAAAGCACTTGCCTAGCACATCAGAGGCTCTGGGTTTGATCTCTACCCAGCACTGCCCTCTCCCACTGAAAGCACATTTTTTGAAAGATCGCTCTGGGTAGATTGAGTCAAATGAAGTGGGCTTGTGGGTAGAGGACAAGATAGTATAAGATTGTTGACTAGGAAGCTAGGAACCATGGTGGGCTGAATTTACGGGAAAACAGTGGGGATAGAGATAAGTAGATGATTTTTCCAACCTAACTCTTTATTAGTAAAGAGAATTTACAGAACTTTATGATTAATTACTAGTTAGGGAGAATGAAAAAGAGCATTGTCAAAGATGACTCATATTTCTAGTTTTGACAAGTAGGCAAATGGTAACACAACTAACTATATCCAAAGACAGGAAATAAAAGAAAGGCTGATTTGAACTACGTGAGAAGTGGTGAATAGAGAATGATTTCAGTTTTGTACATGTCATATTTTTAATGTGGTAACATACAGAAATATTACAGAAAATTTTCAATTTAAACCATTTAAAAGTTTAGTGACAATTTAGTGACATTAAGTACATTCACAGTATTGTAACTGCCAATACCACTGTCTACTTGCAGAGTTTTTCCATCACCTAAAAGGAAACCCCACACCCATTAAGTGATCACATTCCATCCAGGGCATGTACATTTTGAAGCATTTGTGTGACATCTAAATACAGATGTGAAGTAGACATTTGGATACGCAGTACTGAAGCTCAGGACAAAAATTTAGGCTGAAGATAGATTACTAAATCATTAGCATACAGATAGGGACTTCTTAATCTGAGGCCTATGGACTTCAGAGGCAGTCTCTGAATGTTTTGAATAAGGTGTAAAATGTATATGTATGTATATATATGTATATGTTTCTTATTTATTTTTGTGTTGCTGGGAATTGAATTCAGGCCTTGTGCATGCTATGCAAGCACTGTACCAATTGAACTATATCCCCAGGCCTATATGTATATTTTTCTGAAGAAACATCAACATTATAATCAAATTCTGAAAAGAGTTTCTAAACCTGAACAAAGTTAATAACCATTGATATAAATAGTAAATGAAGCCAGGGGTGGTTAAAAAAAAAATCAGGGAAAGTGAGTAGTGAGAAAAAAAGAACAAGGATGGAACCCTGGGTAACATTTAAGGTATAGAGAGGTTCAAAGGGTGTTCTCTTAAATACAAGAAATAAAACTCATATCTGCCTCAATAGGAAATTAGGCTTCAGAAGACACAATGTACTTATTACATGTTCCTCACAGTTGCCCTTGCAAACACACACATATTTATTTCACAAACTCATTCATTTGTGCTCCAGATTGTCTCCTATGTTGCTACCCTTTTAATTTCTTCCTGATGTAGTCTTATTTGTGGACATTTGATTGGTACAGAGTATAATTTATAGAGAGTATAATTTGTAAAGTTAATAATAAAGAGATAAGTAAATTGTCATAATTTGTAATGCGTATGCATGCATGTGCACCTCCTTGTGGTATGTTGTGAACCTTATGCTAAACCAGTGGTTCTCCAAATATAGGCCCTGAACCAACAGTAGCAACATCACCCAAATCTATAAGAAATGCCAATTCTTGGGCCCCGCAACAGTCCTGTTAAATCTGAAATTCAGGGGTGGGACCCAGCCTTCCACATAATTCTGATGAATGCTAAAGTTTGAGAATAACTAGGCTGGACTATTCCTCGCCAACTTTTTTAGTCCACAAATAAAACCCAGGTTTCTGGTTCTTTATGTATATATTTAAGTTGGTAATGGACCTTTATTTTATTTATTTATATGGTGCTGAGAATCGAACCCAGTGCCTCACACATGCTAGGCAAGCACTCTACCACTGAGCTACAACTCCAACCCTCTCATTATCTTTTCAATAATAAAATCTTGATGGCAGTATTTTGCAATGTCTGATATATTCCTCATAAAAAGTTGTCTTTGAACATTATTGACCATCTGCGATCTTCTCCACTGCTTTGAATTATACATACATACAAATATTTCCTATATGTCATTTTTTTTCCTTTGGTGTGCAGGAATCATATTCAGCAACATAAATTGTAAACTGCCCGGTTATTAAAATGGTGTAAAAAGGAAATAATTATTTCTGTGAATTTCCTTTCTTACCCATTTAGTCCTTTATGTCAGAATCTCCCAGAGATCTGCTGAGTGTACTTTGAAGAATATGAAATGAATCTCAGTAAAATTCTACCTTTTTTCTTCCACCTCTACCCCCACCAGGATTTTTTCAGTCAGATGGCCTTCGCTAGAGCTAGGATAGCTATATACAAATCCCTTGGGTTCCATAAAATTGGTAACCATAGTCAGAAAGAATTAGAAGAAATCATAGAATTGAACTTCATTATTGAGGTCAATCAAGGAAAGTTTTCAATTTCTACTAGTCCAAGAGATAAGCCAGCCAACATAATATTTTTGTTGTTTCTATCCTCCCAAGAAAACTATACACTGAGAGAATGAATAACATCTTATTTATCTCGCATCTTTGATCACATCTTAACATCTAATACCCAACACATATTAAACACTCTTTAAGCATTTGCCAAATTAAATTTACTGATCCAGAAACTAGGAGACAAAGATTTTAATTTTGGCCCTGTCTCTAAGTCATAAATTAACTTAATGGACCTCTGATTTCATCATTTCTAAACTGGATCTAGTAAGTTTTGCACTGTCAACTCTTCAGTGTCTTTGTAAGTCTGAAGAGGAATGTGTATGAAATACTCTTTAAAAAAGTTAGAGCTCGGGCTGGGGAGATAGCTCAGCCGATAGAGTGCTTGCCTCGGTAGAGTGCTTGCCTCGCAAGCACAAGGCCCTGAGTTTGATCCCCAGTACCACAAAAAAAAAAAAAAAATTAGAGCTCTGAATGGAGAAAGGAGGGACTGTATAGGAGGATGAGAGGGGTGAGAGGGGTGGGAGGGGTGGGGGGGAAGAAAAAAAATAACAGAATGAATCAAAAACTATTACCCTAGGTAAATGTATGATTACACAAATGGTATGCCTCTTCTTCATGTACAGAGAAACAAGATGTATCCCATTTGTTTACAATAAAAATGAATTTTAAAAAATAAACATTGGTCTGGGGAGATAGCTCAGTTGGTAGAGTGCTTGCCTCACAAGCACAAGGCCCTGGGTTCAATCCCCAACACTGCAGAAAATAAATTAAACAAACAAATAAATAAATAAAACATGTTTGCACAGTTTATATCCAATTAGAAATTAACTCAGATGTAATCTCTAATAACTTTAAGCCATAGTATATTTGCATATGTGATAAATATACATAATGTATGTCCCTCCTTATTACTTCATCTGACAATACATTATTAAAGACATTTTTAAAAAAAAGAGCTCTGTAAAAGTGAAGTAACATAATTTTGATGCAGATGTGTGTCCTCTCTCTCTATTTCTATCTCTATCTCTGTCTAATTGGAATAATTGGTTCATTCTGAATTGTGGAGAGAGAACACAGTGTACTGATATAGAAGTCAAGAGAAGCTAGTTCTAGTTCTAATCTCCTTTAAATTCTTTGAACCTTAGTTTGCTTTTATTTCAGATGAAGAAATACAGATTAGATTGGTGCAGTGGTTCTCAGCCTTGGCTACACTTTGGAATCATGTGGTACGAAAAAATACTGATACCCAGAACCCACTAAATTTGATTTAATTAGTTTGGGATGCATGCTAGACCTTGAGATTTTTTTTTTTTTTTAACTCCCCCATTGTCACCAAGGTTTTGTGTTTTTAAATAAGCAAAACAATTTATTCAGATAAAATTTCACACAAGCCAGGCCTGGTGGCACATACTTGTAATCCCAGCAATTCAGGAGGTTGAGGCACAGGATTGCAAGTTTCAGGCCAGCCTCAGCAACTTAGTGAGGCCTCAAGCAATTTAGGGAGACTCTGTATCAAAATAAAAAAGGACTGGGGATGCAGCTCAATGGTAAAGCACCCCTGGATTCAATCGCCAGTACCAAAATTAATTAATTAATTAGAATAAAAATCTTACACAAAACTCCAGGTTGCAAAATGCATACCAGTGGACCTTCTACAATAGCTTTTCTAGTATTTTTAAGCTCTGACTGCCAAACCCTTTTTCTCCTATCACACTTTACAACTCCTAAGCCTTCATGAAGACTGTTAAAAAACAAAGCAAAAAAAAAAAAAAAAAATTGGCATAGACAATTCCAAGATCTTTTCCAGCTCCAAAATGTTGTAACAACCCTAAGCCTGTTCACAAGATCTCTGTCCTATGTTTTTCTTAACACCAGTGTGACCCAATGTCAAATGATTGTTATGGAGGCTAGCTTTCCATTTACTTCTTTCTGATTACCTTAGCTCTTTCATCGTAAGGCAATTTATGGTCTAAAATTTAGTAGGTAAAACTTCTGGGTCTCCCAGAGATTCTGGTCTGATTTATCTGGAGTTGGGACCAGACATCTATATGTTTCACAAAGACTTAATATCTTTGAAACAAGTGGTCCATAGACCCCACTTGTGGGAAAGACTGCTCAAGAAATTTTCAGGCAAAAAGTAAAGAAATAGGGGATACCAAAATGTGGGGACAGAGTAAAGTAGTGAATTTCCACCTGAGCTCAATGTCATGTCCACCAAAAACTGTAAATTATACACCTTCTGAACCATGGTGTTTCACCAGTTTTGTTACTGCCCTAGAAACCCCTTTCAGAATCATCTTTTCATTTGTAGGCAAGATTTTAAGAGATGATCTAGAAAAGGATCAGAAACTATCAAGCAGGGATTCAAATTCTAACTCTAATGCATTCTGATCATATGACCCTGAGCAAGTGACCTAACCCTTGAACTTCAGGATTTTCATCTGTGAAAAAGAATAATAACCTCCTCTTAGTCTCAGGTTTAATGAAAACTAAACAATGATTTGTGTAAAGCACTTAGTAAACTGTCCAGCACACAATAAATTTTTGATGAATGATAGGCATTATAATATCAGCAGGCCCTTAACTAACTGACAAGCAGTTTTTGTTTTATTCTTAGGTGATGTTTCTCTGGAATGAAATATATAAAACCTTTTATTTCAGGTAAGTGCTTAGCTTATATCTTCTGAGATATCCAAAATTCAACAATCAGTAGTCGTGTTTGCTTAGTACTACACTGTTCACAAACCTTGTACTTTAGGGCATTCATTAAAAGTTTGGATCTCCACATACTCAGTGCAGGATTCAGACTTGATTTGCATCTGACCTGGCCTGAGACTATTTTTCGCTATAAAGTTGGGAGGAATAAAATTCCAAAGTTGAACATAAGGTTTTTATGGAAAGTCTTTGATTGTCACCACTGATGGTATAGATTCCTACTTGGGAATAGTGTTTGAATATTTTTTTAAAGGGCAATAAGAGGATTGCTCTTAAAAGACTTGAATTGGACAGGTAAATGATTTAACTTTGAAGCTGTATAAAATAGAAAGCATTGCTATAATATCTTTGGTGGAAGTATCTTTTGCAAAGCTGAAGTTGAGAGCATTTCTGGTCTGTGAGTGTTCAAAGGGAAACAGGAGTAATCCAGCAGACACTTTCACTGAGTTTACTGATTTAATTGAAATTATTGATGTTAATATTAAGATGAATCATGATGTGAACACTACTCTTGATATTCCTCGCTCCTTTTCTCATGTGATCTTAATGACAAACAAAATGGTCTTGGTGAATTTGTTTTCTTCATAGAAAACTAATTTAATAACCCCTTTCTCAAATTTCATGCTGTACATTTTGCCTCAGTAGTATCACAATTTCTCTCATTAATATCTGTTTGTTATGACTTAGTTTGGAGAAACATGAATTTCCTACCAAGAACTGGAGCTAAGGTTTTCACCTCATTCCAACCAAATGATGATTGTCTGAAAAAGTGAAGTCTGTCCTTGTTCTTTTGTGGACATAATATTAAAGAATTTGAAAAGCAATAAAAAAGCTATGGGATTTTCCAAGTGGGGAAAGAGAAGGAAGAAGGTTGGTTTAGGTTTTAGTGAAACAAAATTAGTTTCACTTGAGCCACATTGTCATTATAATTTTAAAAGCTGAACTTTAAAGAATGGATGGATTTAGTTAAATTGAGGAATGTGAGAGTAAGATAAGAGACTGAGGAAGGAAAGTTGTTAAAAATCTCCTGCTATTTTGTGTAGTTTGAATCTTTTTCTCTAACTCATGTTTACTCTATGAATATGCAAGTTCTTATGCACATTTACCCAGATATTGCCATTAACACCTGCATTTGTGGCTGTCCAGATCCCATACTTGAAGAACCTTTAATGCTGGAGTCTAATCTGACTCCAATTATTTCATGGAGAATGTCATCTTCCTTGGTCTCCTTTGTAATTTGTCCTTGTCTCATGATGGCACCAGTACATTTCTGCCTTTCTAGAACACATTATCTGGTTAAGGTCTTGAGGTATCCAGATGGATCTGTGCCCATCTGTGTCTTGCTCTTTTTGTCTTTGTAGAAGTCATTTTTAGGGTCAAGGCTATTTTTAGGGCCAAGTCCTTCAGTGTAGACTGTTGGCATAATGCCAAAGTGTTGCTCAGTAAAAGACATTCTGAGCTTCAATGCAGTTGAGGTACAACTTTGATGAACTGTCTCAATCCAAGGAAGAACAATCTTTAGAATATACAGTTATAGATTTGTTTTTTTAAAGATTTGATCTTATTTATTTGTTATTCTTAAAAATTCTTATTTTTGACTGGACTCACAAGTAGATGCTCTTAGAGAGGATAGCCTGCATCTCTTGGCAATCTGTTTCTGGCATTTTTCTTTGCTTTCTTTCATGCTCTTGATCAAAAGTTTGGCATATTCTGTAGCCTCTTCCCTTTTCTTCTTAGTAGGCTGTTTCTTCAGAGCAATATGCCCGGCACCTGTGTTGCAGAACATCAGGAGGAACAAAGACGCTGAATCTTTGGTGAATCTTCGGTGCTTTGGTCCTAGTTTTTTTTTTTTTTTTTTTTTTTTTTTTTTTTTTTTTAACCTTCCTTGCTTAAGGGTTTTCTGACAACATATTGGTGGACATTATCTTCCTTAGAGAGATTGAAAAGTTTGCAGATTCTACTAGCTCTTTTGGGTTCCAGTCAACCAGCACAGTACTATCCATAAGTCCAGGAATATCCTTCTCTCCTTTTTTGACAATAACCCAGTTGAGAACACTCAGATTGGCATCCATAGTGCAACCTTGAACAAACTTGCACTTTCTCTCTCCAATTCTTCTTGGTCTGTAACAGGAATGCTGCTTACATAGTAGCCGGCAAACACAGCCATGGATCAAGACACTCTGCTTCATGAGGAAACCTTGTTTTTTCTTCCTGCCACTGATTCAGACCACATAACCCTTCCATTCTTCACTCAGAGCATCAACAGTAACTTCTGTGGCCACACACTTCTCATAAAAAGTACAAAGTTTGCATTCATCATCCACTTTGATGAGTTTCTGGCAGCCAGTGGGTGGGAGGAGGTATTTAGCTTCACCTGGTGCAGCCGATCACCCACAAGGCACCTTGAAAAGGAACAGTTATAGGTGTTCTTAACCTTTTTTGATTACAGCATTGAAAGTTTAGGACCTCTACCCAGAGGGAAAATGCACAGGTGTTTATAAACAATTTCAGTAGGTTCGCAAAGTTTCTGGAGCTCATTTGCTGAGCCTTGGTTTAAAAAGAAAAATAAACATAAAAATTTTAAAACTGGCCAAGAAGAAGATAAACTGTATATTCTTGCAGCTCTTCTCCATAAGTATTGTTTGTCAAGCTTTTGATTTTTATTGAACAGTAGTAAGTTCAAACTTACTCCTTGAGTACGAATAGCCTGTATTCTAGAATTGTGTGCTTTGTATCTCAGAGCTTTCTTCAGAAACTAACATTGGCCCAGACTGGCAAATGACTATTATAGGACACCTTTAACTGTTTCTCTTCAGGTGGTTTGGTGCTAAAATATGTCAGGATTAGATTTAACTTATGACATTTTGTATATTCAGTCTATGAGGACCAATTGCCTCCAAGAAGAACCTTCTCTTTGTAATTTTTTTTGTTTGTTTGTTTGGATCCTGCCCATTTCCCTCTCTATTCCATTGTCTTTTCATCTTTCATCTCAAGTTTGCTGGAAGTAAATGGTGAATCAAAGGTCAATTATTTCTCTACCCCTCACCTCTATGACCTTAGAAATAAGGGAAATTAGATCTACAACCAAGAATTAAATTGTAACATCAACACAGATGAAGGCAAACCTACCCCAAATCACCTTTAAGACAGAGTAGCCAGGCATAGTGATGCATGTCTATAATCCCAGATACTGAGGAGACTGAGTCAGAAGGATCACAAGTTCAAAGCCATCTTGCATAATTTAGCGAGAACCCTGTCTCAAAATAAAATTTAAGTGTTGGTGTGATAAATTGCATTTATTGATTTCCATATGTTGAATCAATCTTTTATCCCTGGAATGAACCCCACTTTGATCATGGTGAACTATCTTTTTGATGTTTTTGCATGCATTTGCCAATATTTGATTGAGTTTTTGTATCAATGTTTATTAGGGATATTGGTCTGAAGTTTTCTTTCCTTGATATGTCTTTATCTGGTTTTGGTGTCAGGGTGATACTAGCTTCATAGAATGAATTTGGAAGGGTTCCCTCCTTTTCTATTTTATGGAATAATTTGAGTATTGGTGTAAATTCTTCTTTAAAGGTCTCGTAGAACTCAGCTGAGAATCCTGGGCTTTTCTTTGTTGGTAGGCTTCTGATGGCATCTTCAGTTTCATTGCTTGAAATTGATCTGTTGAAATTTTCTATGTCCTCTTGGTTCAGTTTGGGATGTTATATGTCTCTAGAAATTTGTTGATGTCTTCAAGATATTCCACTTTATTGGAATATAAATTTTCAAAGTAGCTTCTGATTATCGTCTGTATTTCAGTGGTGTCTAGGGTGCTCTTTGCTTTTTCATCATGAATTTTAGTAATTTGGGTTTTCTCTCTCTTTTGCTTCTTTGACTTGGCTGAATGTTTAGCAATTTTGTTTATTTTTTCGGAGAACCAACTTTTTGTTTGGTCAATTTTTTAAATTGCTTTTGTTTGTTTCAATTCCATTCATTTCAGCTCTGATTTTAATTATTTCCTATCTTCTGCTTTTGCTGTTGGTTTGTTCTTCTTTTTCTAGGACTTTTAGATATAAAGTAAGGTTATTTACTTGATGATTTTCCGTTCTTTTAATGAATGAGTTTATGCAGTGAACATTCCTCTTAGAACTGCCTTCATAGTGTCTCAGAAATTTTTATATGTGGGGCTGGAGTTGTGGCTCAGTGGTGGAGTGCTTGCCTTGCATGTCTGAGGCACTGGGTTTCATCATCAGCACCACATAAAAATTAATTAATTAATTAATTAAAGATATTGTGTCCATCTACAACTAAAAACATTTTTTAAAATAAATTCTGATATGTTGTCTCACTATTCTCATTTACCTCTTAAGTATTTTTTTATTCCACCCCTGATTTCTTTAGCTATCCTTTGGTCATTCAGTAGTGTATTACTTAGTCTCCAGATGTTAGAGTAGCTCCTATTTTTTATTTTATAATTTTTTAAATTTTATTCCATTATGATCTGATAGAATGCAAGGTATTAACTCTATATTTTTGTATTTGCTAAGCATTGCTTTGTGGACTAAGATGTGGTCTACTTTAGAGAACATTCCATGTGCTACTGAAAAGAAAGTATATTCATTCGTTGATGGATGAAATATTCTATATATGTCTGTTAAGTCTAAATTTTTTAAAAATTTTTTAATGTGTCTTTAATTGTTGATGAAACTTTATTTTATTCATTTATTTATATGTGGTATTAAAAATCAAACCCAGTGTCTCATACATGCTAGGCCAAGTGCTCTACCACTGAGCCACAATCCCAGTCCCAAGTCTAAATTATTAATAGATTTAAAGACAGGAATCAGATGATTATCTCAATAGATGCAGAAAAAGTGTATGACAAAATTCATGCTCAAAACACTAGAAAAACTAGGGATAAATAGGAACACACCTCAACATTGTGAAAGCTTTCTGTGCTAAACCCAAGTCCAACATCATTCTAAATGGAGAAAAATTGAAAGCATTCCCTCTAAAAACTGGAACAAACAGATATACCCTCTCTCACCACTTCTATTCAACGTAGTCCTTGAAACTCTAGCCAGAGCAATTAGACAAAAGAAATTAAAGGGATACAAATAGGAAAAGAGAGCTCAAACTATCCCTATTTGCTGATGACATGATTCTATATTTAGAAGACCCAAAAACTCCACTAGAAAGATTCTTGAACTCATAAACAATTCAGTAAAATAGCAAGGTATAAAATCAACACCCATAATCAATTGCATTTCTATACACCAATGATGTGTAAATGAAAGAGAAATCAGGAAAACTATCCCCTTTACAATAGCCTCAAAAACAAAAAACAACAAACAAACAACTTGGAAATCAATCTAACAAAAGAGGTAAAAGACCTTTATAATGAAAACTACAGAAATTGAAGAGGCCTTCAGAAAATGAAAAAATCTTCCATGTTCTTGGATAGGCAGAATATTGTCAAAATGGCCATACTGCCAAAAGCACTATACAGATTTAATGCAATTCCTATTAAAATTCCAATGATATTCTTCAAAGAAACAGAAAAAGCAATCATTAAATCTATTTGGAAAAATAAGAGGCCCAGAATAGCCAAGGCAATCCTTAGTGAGAAAAGTGATGCAGGAGGCATCACAATACCAGACCTTAAATTATACTACAGGGCTATAGTAACAAAAACAACATGGTACTGGCACAAAAACAGACATGGAGACAAATGGAACAGAATAGAAGACCCAGAGACAAACCCACATAAATACATTATCTCATTCTAGATAAAGGTACCATAAACATACTTTGGAGAAAAGATAGCCTCTTCAACAAATAGTGCTGGGAAAACTGGAAATCTGTATGTAGTAGAATGAAATTGAACCCCTGTCTCTCACCCTGCATAAAACTCAACTCAAAATGCAGATCAGAGACCCTGCGCTTACTAGAAAAGAAAAGCAGGCCCAACTCTCCATCCTGTCAACTTAGGAACTGATTTCCTCAATAAGACTCCTAGAGCACAAGAAGTAAAATCAAGAATCAATAAATGGGATGGTATCAAACTGAAAAGCTTTTTCACAGCAAAGGAAACAAGAACGTGAACAGAGATCCTACGGAATGGGAGAAAATCTGTACCATCAGATAGAGCATTTATCTCCAGGTTATACAAAGAACTCAAAAAACTTAACATCAAAAAAACCAAAACCAAACCAAACCAAACCAAACCAAACCAAACAAACAAACAAACAAAAACGCCAACCAATAAACAGAAATAAATGGGCAAATAAACCAATAAATGGGCAAAGAAACTGAATAGGCACTTCACAGAAGAAATATGAATAGTCAAAAAATATATGAAAAAATGTTCAACATCTCTAGCAATTAGAGAAATGCAAATTAAAACCACACTCCAATCAAAATGGCCATTATCAAGACTATACGTAATAATAAACGTTGGTGAGGATGTGCAAAGAAAGGTACACCCTTATATTGTTGGTGGGACTGCAAATTGGTGTAACCACATAGAAAATAGTATGAAGATTCCTTAGAAAACTTGGAATGGAACCACCATTTGACCCAGTTATCCCACTTCTTGGTCTATACCCAAAGGACTTAAAATTAGCATACTGCAGTGATACAGCCACATCAGTGTTTACAGCAGCTCAACTCATAATAGCCAAGCTATCTAACCAACCTAGGTGTCCTTCAACGGATGAATGGATAAAGAAAATGTGGTATGTACACACAATGGAATATTAGCCACATATTACCTGGTATTTGCAGGTAAATGGATGGGACTGGAGAATATCATACTAAGTGAAATAAGCCAGTCCCAAAAAACCAAAGGCCAAATGTTCTCTCTGATATGTGAATGCTAACCCACAACAAAGGAGGGTTGGAAGGGGAAGAATAGAAGTTCATTGGATTAGACAAAGGCACAAAGGGAAGGGAGGAGGAAGGGGAATAGGAAGGATAGTAAGATCAATCACACATAACTTTCCCAGCCTTTTATTTGAATACACGACCAGAGTAACTCTGCATCATGTACAACCCCAAGAATAGGATCCTAATTACAATAAAATATACTCTATGAATGTGTAATGGTTTGGATGTGAGGTGTCCCGCAAGAGCTCACATGTGAGACAATGCAAGAATGTTCAGAGGAGAAATTATTGGGCTGTAAGAGTCTTAACCCAATCAATGAATTAATCCCTGATGGGATTAATTGAAGTGGAAGTGTGTGGCTGGAAGAGGTGGGAATTGGGGCGTGGCTATGGGATATATGTTTTGTATCTAAAGAGTGGAGTCTCTCTCTGCTTCCTGCTTATGTGAGCTGCTTTCCTGTGCCACACTCTTCTACCACAGTATTCTGCCTCACCTTGAGCCCTGAAGAATGAAGCCGGCCTTCTATGGACAAAGACCTCTGAAACCATGAGCCTTCAAATAAAACTTTGCTCCTCTATAATTATGTTGGTCAAGTCATTTAGTCCCAGCAGAGAAAAAGCTAACTAAAACAGTATGTATATTTGCCAAAATACATTCTACTGTCATGAATAACTAAAAAGAACAAATAATAAAATAAAATAAAATTTAAAAGCACTGGGGATGATGCTTGATGGTACAGCACCCTTGGGTTCAATCCCCAGTACTGAAAATTAAAATAAAAAAAAAAAAGACAGATTAGACATGCTATGACTTGTCGAAAATATTTACCTAAAGAAAAGTCACAGAAGTGCTATCAGTTAGCAATGAAAACACAGAAACAAGGGGAAACAAGGGTGTGAGAAGCGTACTTTGATTATGCCTATCCCAATTTTGTCCAAGGGAGAGATCATAGTTCTCAAACCTAAGCATCCCTACCTCTCCCTTGTGGCTTGATGCTATTAAATACCTGAAACACATCACAGTATATTTCCCTTGCAAGGAAGCAGGCTTCTGATTATAATTGGTTTCTCATGTGTATCTTTCTTTCTTTTATTTTCCAGTACTGGGGATCAAACCCAGCGGTACTCTGCCACTAAGTTACATCCCCAGTCCTTTTTATTTTGAGATAGGTTCCAACTATGTTGCTGAGGCTGGTCTCAAATTTTCAGTCCTCCTGCATCAGCTGTCCAGAGTAGCTGAGATTAGAGAGCTGCACCCCTGTGCCTGGTTTCTGTTTATTTTTCTAGAAGGAGAAATATGTGAGTGTGGCAAAACAAATATTACAGTCAATGAGATAGTTCATCTATTTCATTACAAATAATAATCAGTCATTCTCAGCCTCTGAAACCATATTGTTAGTTTGAATTATAGATTCAGGCTCAGTGAACAGCCAAAACCAAATTTGTGAGCCTAAAAATTGAAGTCCAGATCCCAGACTTTGGTACATAAAAACAATGGATAAAAATCCAATCTGATTTTTCCTCTTAACTGTTGACTGCTACCCCATTTTCATCCCCACTTCCAGTACTTTATTCATTTTTTTTGTCTGGATTACAAGATCACCATCTTAATTCATTTCTTGGTTCTCAAACTATACTCACACTAATGCTATATCTTTCTAAATCATAAGTCTGATCATACTTATTTACCTTTTAAATTATTCAATGGTATTCTGTAGTGTTTTCCTCTCTGTGCCCTTTCACATGGGAGGCTGTTGCTCACCTCTGCCTGAAAAACTCTTATCAACCATATTAATTAAGCTGACATGTGCTTTATCCAAGAAAGCCATAGTCTGGTAATACCTTGTCCTTGTACTTCCAAAATACTCTCTCCTTATCTCTGTTCTTATCCACCACACTATTTACCAATTGTTTACTCATGTCTCCCCTTCAAGACTGAATTTTTTACAGCCAACCAGATACTCTGTGTGTGTGTGTGTGTGTGCGCACGTGTGTGTGCGCACACGTGTGTGAGAGAGAAAGGGAAAGAAAGAGAATCAATTGTCAGATATTACTGTTTGTAAATATCATTGTAATTTATGGTGTTTCCCATAAATTGCTGTAACATATAATTGAAAAGGTAAGTAATCACTCCCTCTTAAATGGAGATTTTTCTTTTTTTTCCTTGCAGTACTGGGGATTGAACCTAGGGATTCCTGTATGCTAGACAAGTACTGTACTACTGAGTTACACCCCCAGCCCTTTTTATTTTATTTTGAGATGGGGTCTTGCCAAGTTGCTGAGGCTAAACCTGTAATCCTATTGCTTCAGCCTCCCAAGTAGTGCGTGCCCAGTATTTTAAAAGTTTAAAATTATTAATTCAATTTTTTAAAAACCCATTGGTTAGTATTGCATTAAATTTGTATATTAATCTTGGAGATAATTTGCATCTTTGCAATGTTGAGTTTCCCTATCCAGGAAATTCCATTTACAGCTTGTCTTAGGAGTGACCATATCCCAGGCATCTCTCTCTCTCTCTCTCTCTCTCTCTCTCTCTCTCTCTCTCTCTCTCTCTCTTTCTCTCTCTCTCTCTCTCTCTCCCTCCCTCTCCCTCTCTACCTCTCTACCTCTCTACCTCTCTACCTCTCTACCTCCCCTTTTGGCACTTTACCACTGAGCTTTATCCCCAACCTTTTTTTTTTTTTTTTTTTTTTTTTTTTGGAGACACGGTTTTGCTAAATTCCTCAGGGCCTCACTAAATTGCTACGACTGGCCTCCAACTTGTGATCCTTCTGTTCTCAGCCTCCTGAGCCACTGGAATTACAGGCATGTACCCCACACCCAGCCCTCTCCTCTTTCTTAGAATTGTTTAGTACCAAGACAACCAATTTAGAACTTCACCATGAGAAATATCATGTCTAAGGCATTGACTTTTAGTGGCCAACTCCATCCAAGAGACCAAATTGGAAATCCTATAATTTATATAGCTCTTATGTGGTTTTTGTTTGGTTTAGTATGGTTTGGGTTTAGTTTGGTTTGATATGGTTTGGTTTGTGGCACTGGGAATTGAAACCAGGGATGCTCTACCACTGAGCAACATCCCCAATCCTTTTTTATTTTGCAACAGGGTCCTACTAAATTGCCTAGACTGGCCTCAAATTTATAATCCTCTTCCTAAGTACCTGGGATTACAGGCATTTGGCATCATCCCACCCTACCTTCCTATGTGGTACTGACATTAAGACATGGTATTTGATAGTCAAATACACTGTTCTGAGTTCTAGTGATATTTCTTTCCAAATAACTTTGATAAGCATTATAATCCAAGAAAAATTTTCCCCAGGAAGTGATAAATTTCCAATTTCAGCATTTTCTGTTCTCTAAAAACTGCTTCCTTGACTCTGTAATAACCAAATGCTTAGTTTTAAAAAGTAGAATGTTTCTAAACTGGGAGTAATGGCACATGCCTGTAATCTGGGCCACTTGAGAGGTTGAACTAGGAGGCTCTTTAGTTTGAGACCAGCCTGAGCAAACTGAGCAAGATCATGTCTTAAAGGGTGAGGGGAGATGGGAATGCAGTTCAGTGGTAAAGTGCCCCAGGGATTCAGTCCCCAGTATCACACATACACACAAGTAGTAGAGCTTATCTTTATTAGTTATATTTTAACTTCATGCCTCCCTTTCTAAAGAGAAACTCTGAATTTCATAATGAGATTTACTTAGGCTATACTTTAATCTTAGCATATTTATAAATTCTCTCTTAGGTAGATTATTTCCAGGGAATATTTCCATTGACAGTAATGTCAATTCTCGTTTACTTCCTTTGAAGGGTATGTCTGTGTGTGTGTAAAGTTTCTATTTAAAATTTGTGTCTTTTTTGGATCCTGTAGCCTATCAAGCACCGCATTAAGACCAATGATACAATTGACCACTAAGCATGACTCAGAAGAAGTTCATCAAGAGTTAAATTCAGGAGTGGCAGGATTCTCTGTAAAATTGGAATTTCAGAGGAGCTGCCCATCTGCCTGATTTATTGCAAGAATTGCAATGTGCAAGACTGTTAGTCTTGCTTTAGGCAGCATTTGTCTGGATAGGCTACTGTGATTTTAATTTATTGAACTGGAATGAAAAGATATAGAGAGAATGCCAGAAAGGTTATTGAAAATCCCTGAGAGATACACTGAAGAAGAGAAATTCCTGAAAGAAATTGAGGTTATGTAACATCAGAGTGGCATGTGTTTGAGAATTAGGGCAAGTGGGAAAGCTTTAGAATTTCAGAGATTGGTGCTGAGAAAAAAGAAAAGTGCTCATAATTAATTTTATTGGCTACCACCCTCATAGTAAGTCAATAGATCAGCCAGATTTTAGGGTCCAAGACCTTTGACCCTAGCACCTAATGCAGTGACCACATTATCACATGACGGAAGGTGATAGGTGAATGGAACCATCCAAAGTAGCATACTTGAAGGGCTGAGTGCTTGTTCATCTCAGTGCTCACCAGCTGGAAAGAAATAAAAATATAACTTGAGCAGGCTCTACTTTGATCCTTGCAGACTTCCAGGGTTTATAGGAGTCAGGAGATACTGTATGAAATAGGGAATTTATAAATATAGCTGTCTGAAAATGGAAAACTGGTCTTGAGAGACAGTGATTTCTTCTTCACTGCAATTATTTAAGCAAGGGCACCAAGATTACTGAATGCAAGAAATGACTATTCGGGGTTGAAGGATGGACTAGACATCTCCCAGTACCCTTCCAATTTTGAAATTCTGCAGTTTCCAGGATCAGAGTGACCCTAAAAGGCAATCCAAGATTCAGAATGACTCCCAGCTCAGACATTTTTGGTGGGAATGGAAAGCAATTCTGCTTACTTGGGGCTTAGTTTAATTAAAACATGTTCAGTCTGTCCGTCTGTGACTCCCCTTAGATTCTGTCTCCATATGATATATGAGTAAACTACCTGACAACTCCAGCCAGCCCTGTGATGCAGGGATATCCCCAGTTTAATCTCCAAGCCAAGGTTTCCTGGGGCCATATGGGAACAAGGAGCCTCACACTGGTGTGACTTAAGCTCCCATAGTTTTTTGACCTGATAACATAAGAAATATGCTGCCTGTTTGTGTGAAGTAGATTAGTAGAGCATAGGCCATGGGCAAAGAATTAATATGTGGAGCCCAGAAATTCCCTTACAGTTTAGGATGTTGGATTTTGTTAAGTCACAGGATCACCTCGCTTTATGGTTGCCACACTTGTATCTAATGAAGTAGGGGAGTGAGAGAAATGTGCCTTTGGATTGATTTCAGCTGAGAGATGTACAGATCCCAGAGCAGATTTTAAACATCATCAGCTAATGTATTTGTGTTCTTTTATAGCAATTGTCTTGTTAAAGTTATCAGCAGGAGACAGTTTGTAACAAGTATTTTTTAGAAAGGGTTTTCTTGGGTTGATAGTTTTGATTATTTTGTGATTGTCTTCATTCTTGATTCAACCAACTCCTTTTTTTTTTGTTTTGTTTTTTTGTTTTTTTTTTTTGTTCAGCCTATCACCTATTTAGAAGATAGGCCCTGTGCTGTGACTCTGGTTGACATGGTTCATTCACTAATCTGATAGAGGAGATGAAATTTTAAAAAGTTGTAACATGAGAAAGAAAATATGATTAGCTTTGAGAGAATAAAACCAATAAAGTGTTGTGGGAATTAAGAGTAGGATGAGAATATTTCTGTATGTTGTTGCAGAGGAACTCCATTGAGAAGTTCATGGAATTTGCACTGGCCTTCATTAAGATAGCCCTGGAGAATTTTTTTTTTTTTTATTGTAAACAAATGGGATACATGTTGTTTCTGTTTGTACATGGAGTAACAGATAACCATTTGCATATTCATACATGTACATAGAGTAATGATGTTTGATTCATTCCGTTATTTTTTCCTTCCCCCACACCCCTCTTTTCCCTCTATACAGTCCCTCCTTCCTCCATTCTTGCCCCTCTCCAACCCCCCATTATGTGTCATCATCCGCTTATCAGTGAGATCATTCGTCTTTTGGATTTTTAAGATTGGCTTCTCTCATGTAACATGATATTCTCCAATTTCATCCATTTGCCTGCAAATGCCATAATTTTATCATCCTTCATGGCAGAGTAATATTCCATTGTGTATATATGCCACAGTTTCTTTATCCATTCATCAACTGAAGGGCATCTAGGTTGGTTCCACAATCTGGGTATGGTGAATTGAGCAGCTATAAACACTGATGTGGCTGTATCTCTGTAGTATACTGATATTAAGTCCTTTGGGTATAGGCCAAGGAGTGGGATAGCTGGGTCAAATGGTGGTTCCATTCCAAGCTTTCTGAGGAATCTTCATACTGCTTTCCAGAGTGGCTGCACTAATTTGCAACCCCACCAGCAATGTAGGAGTGTACCTTTTTCCCCACATCCTCGCCAGCACCTATTGTTGCTTGTGTTCTTGATAATCGCCATTCTAATTGGGGTGAGATGAAATCTTAGGGTAGTTTTCATTTGCATTTCTCTTATTACTAGAGATGGTGAACATTTTTTTCATATATCTGTTGATTGCTTGTACATCTTCTTCTGTGAAGTGTCTGTTCATTTCCTTAGCCCATTTGTTGATTGGATTATTTGTCTTCTTGGTGTAGAGATTTTTGAGTTCTTTATAGATTCTGGAAATTAGTGCTCTATCTGAAGTATGAGTGGCAAAGATATTCTCCCACTCTGTAGGCTCTCTCTTCACATTACTGATAGTTTCCTTTGCTGAGAGAAAGCTTTTGAGTTTGAATCTATCCCAGTGGTTGATTCTTGCTTTTATTTCTTGTGAGTCCTGTTAAGGAAGTTTGATCCTAAGCCAACAAGTTGAAGGTTTGGACCTACTTTTTCTTCTATAAGATGCAGGGTCTCTGGTCTGATTCCGAGGTCCTTGATCCATTTTGAGTTGAGTTTTGTGCAGGGTGAAAGATAGGGGTTTAGTTTCATTCTGTTGCATATGGTTTTCCAGTTTTCCCAGCACCATTTGTTGAAGAGGCTATCTTTTCTCCACTGCATATTTTTGGCCCCTTTGTCTAGTATGAAAAAATTGTATTTATTTGGGTTTGTGTCCATGTCCTCTATGCTGTACCACTGATCTACCTGTCTGTTTTGGTACCAATACCATGCTGTTTTTGTTACTATTGCTTTGTAATAGAGTTGAAGATCTGGTATTGTGATACCCCCTGCTTCGCTCTTTCTACTGAGGATTGCTTTAGCTGTTCTGGGTTTCTTATTCTTCCAGATGAATTTCATAATTGCTTGCTCTATTTCTGTAAGGTACACCATTGGGATTTTAATTGGAATTGCATTGAATCTGTATAGCACTTTAGGTAGTATGGCCATTTTGACAATATTAATTCTGCCTATCCAAGAACATGGGAGATCTTTCCATCTTCTAAGGTTTTCTTTAATTCCTTTGTTTAGTGTTCTGTAGTTCTCATTGTAGAGGTCTTTCACCTCTTTTGTGAGATTGATTCCCAAGTATTTTATTTTTTTCGATGCTATTGTGAATGGGGTAGTTTTCCTAATTTCTCTTTCTGAAGATTCATCACTTATGTATAAAAATGCATTGGATTTATGAGCATTGATCTTGTAACCTGCTACTTTACTGAATTCACTTATGAGTTCTAAAAGTTTTCTGGTGGAATTTCCAGGTTCCTCTAAATATATAATCATGTCATCAGCGAACAGGGATAGTTTGAGTTCTTCTTTTCCAATTTGTATCCCTTTAATTTCTTTGGTTTGTCTAATTGCTCTGGCTAGAATCTCAAGGACGATGTTGAATGTAGGGTAAAAGAGGGCATCCCTGCCTTGTTCCAGTTTTTAGGGGGAATGCTTTCAGTTTTTCACCATTTAGAATGATATTGGCCATGGGCTTAGCGTAGATGGCCTTTACAATGTTAAGGAATGTTCCCACTACCCCAATTTTTTCTAGTGTTTTGAGCATGAAGGGATGCTGTATTTTATTGAATGCTTTTTCTGCATCTATTGAAATAATCATGTGATTCTTAACTTTTAGTCTGTTGATATGGTGAATGACATTTATTGATTTCCGGATGTTGAACCAACCTTGCATCCCTGGGATAAAACCCACTTGATCGTGGTGCACTATCTTTTTAATATATTTTTGTATGCGATTTGCTAAAATTTTGTTGAGAATTTTTGCATTGATGTTCATTAAGGATATTGGTCTGAAATTTTCTTTCCTCGATGTGTCTCTGTCTGGTTTAGGTATCAGGGTGATATTGGCTTCATAGAATGAGTTTGGGAGGGTTCCCTCCTCTTCTATTTCATGGAATACTTTGAGAAGTATTGGAATGAGCTCTTCTTTAAAGGTTTTATAGAACTCGGCTGAGAACCCATCTGGTCCCAGACTTTTCTTTGTTGGTAGGCTTTTGATGACCTCTTCTGTTTCATTGCTTGAAATTGATTTAAGTTGTGTATGTCCTCCTGGTTCAGATTAGGTAATTCACATGTCTCTAGAATCTTGTTGATGTGTTCGAGGTTTTCTGTTTTGTTGGAGTATAGATTTTCAAAATAGCTTCTAATTATGTTTTGTATTTCACTCGTGTCTGTTGTGATATTTCCTTGTTCATTCCGAATTTTAGTAATTTGAGTTTTCTCCCTCTTTCTCTTTGTTAGTGTGGCTAAGGGCTTATCAATTTTGTTTATTTTTTCAAAGAACCAACTATTTATTTTGTTAATTTTTCCGATTGTTTCTTTTGTTTCAATTTTGTTGATTTCAGCTCAGATTTTAACTATTTCCTGTCTTCTACTACTTTTGGTGTTGGTCTGCTCTTCTTTTTCTAGGGCTTTGAGCTGTAGTGTTAAGTGGTTTATTTGCTGATTTCTACTTCTTTTCTTGAATGCGCCCCATGAAATAAATCTTCCTCTAAGTACTGCTTTCATAGTGTCCCAGAGATTTTGATATGATGTGTCTTTGTTCTCATTTACTTCTAAGAATTTTTTAATTTCCCTCCTGATGTCTTCTGTTATCCATTCATCATATAATAGTGTATTATTTAATCTCCAGGTATTGGAGAAGTTTCTGTTTTTTATTCTGTCATTTATTTCTAATTTCAATCCATTATGATCTGATAGAGTACAAGGTGGTATCTCTATCTTCTTGTATTTGCTAACAGTAGCTTTGTGGCATAAGACATGGTCTATTTTAGAGAAGGATCCATGCGCTGCTGAGAAGAAAGTGTATTCGTTCTTTGTTGGATGGTATATTCTATATAAGTCGGTTAAGTCTAAATTGTTGATTGTGTTATTGAGATCTATGGTTTCTTTATTCAATTTTTGTTTGGAAGATCTATCCAGCCGTGAGAGAGGTGTGTTGAAATCGCTTAGTATTATTGTGTTGTGGTCTATTTGATTTCTGGAATTGAGAAGGATTTGTTTGACGTACATGGATGAGCCAATGTTCGGGGCATAGATATTTATGATTGTTATGTCTTGCTGATTTATGCTTCCCTTAAGCAGTATGTAATGTCCTTCTTTATCCCTTCTGACTAGTTTTGGCTTGAAGTCCACATTATCTGAAATGAGGATGGATATTCCAGCTTTTTTGCTGTGTCCGTGTGCATGATATGTTTTTTCCCATCCTTTCACCTTTAGTCTATGGGTACCTCTTTCTATGAGATGAGTCTCTTGCAGGCAGCATATTGTTGGATTTTTCTTTTTAATCCAATCTGCCAGTCTACGTCTTTTGATTGATGAGTTCAGGCCATTAACATTCAGGGTTATTATTGTGATATGATTTGTATTCCCAGTCATTTGACTCATTTTTGTTTTTTGACATGATTTATTTTCTCCTTTATTTGGCTGTTCCTTTAGGAATAGCTGATTTTTGCGTCATTGTTTTTCATCTCTTCCTCATGGAATATTTTGCTGAGAATGTTCTGTAATGCCGGCTTTCTTTTTGTAAATTCCTTTAGCTTTTGTTTATCATGGAAGGATCTTATTTCATTGTCAAATCTGAAAGTAAGTTTTGCTGGGTATAAGATTGTTGGTTGGCATCCATTTTCTTTCAGAGCTTGGTAAATGTTGTTCCAGGCCCTTCTAGCTCTTAGGGTCTGGATCAAAAAATCTGCTGATATTCTTATTGGTTTCCCCCTGAATGTAATTTGATTCTTTTCTCTCGTGGCCTTTAAAATTCTGTCTTTATTTTGTATGTTAAGTATTTTCATAATAATGTGCCTTGGTGTGGGTCTGTTGTAATTTTGTATATCTGGAGTCCTATAAGCCTCTTGTACTTGGTTTTCCATTTCATTCTTCAGATTTGGGAAATTTTCTGATATTATTTCATTGAATAGATTGTTCATTCCTTTGGTTTGTTTCTCTAAGCCTTCCTCAATCCCAATAATTCTTAAATTTGGCCTTTTCATGATATTTCATAATTCTTTTTTTTTTATTTATTGTAAACAAATGGTATACATGTTGTTTCTCTGTACATGGCGTAAAGGCATACCATTTGTGTAATATCCCATAATTCTTGTAGATTCTGTTCATGATTTCTTACCATCATCTCTGTTTGGTCAACTTTGTTTTCAAGATTAAATATTTTGTCTTCAATGTCTGAGGTTCTATCTTCCAGGTATTCTATCCTATTGGTTATGCTTTCTATGGAGTTTTTAACTTGGTTTATTGTTTCCTTCATTTCAAGGATTTCTGTTTTGTTTTTTTTTTTTCAGTATCTCTAACTCTTTATTGAAATGATCTCTTGCTTCCCATATTTGCTTTTTTAACTGTTCATTGGTGCGATCATTTAATGCCTGCATTTGCTCTTTCATCTCCTCCTTCAATGCCTGCATTTGCTCTTTCATCTCCTCGTTTGCTTCCCTGATTGTTTTAATTATGTACATTCTGAACTCCCTTTCTGACATTTCTCCTGTTGTGCTGTCATTGGGTTTTATTGATATAGTATCTAGGTTTGTTTGGGACATTTTCTTGCCTTGTTTTCTCATATTGGTCAGATGTCAGTGGGACTCTGAGATAATGCAGATTTCCTCTATTGGCTTATATTGTCCCTGTAGATTTCCAGTGTATCACCTCCCAGCCTTCAGTAGCCTGAAGTCTTGTAGTAACTTGATAATGCAGTACTTCCAAAGAAAGCTGTTCCTAGCCCGCTACTGGTTCCAGGGCTTGGAGCTGGCTCTGTGTGGAAAGGCTCTCACTGGGGGGCCTGCTCTGAGAAGCTGGAGAAGCTGGCTGTGTGGGAGGAGTCCACCGCCAGAGTGCGCAGGGCTGCCTGGGGAAGACTCGAGCTGCCCTGCCCTACTCTGATAAGCTGCCCCTATCCGGGCCTGCCGTCCAGGCCGAGCTTCACCCAGTGGGGGAGTCTCACCCCATGGCTCTATTTTAGTCCGAGTCTCTCAGTGCCTCCCCTTCTTTAATCCTGGGTTCTGGAGCGACAGGAGATGCAGTCACCCCGTGGAAAAAGCCTGCAGCCAGAGGGTGCAGGGCCGCCTGGAGAAGTCTCTGGCTGCCCTGCCCTGGTCCCAGAGGCTGCTTGCGGGTCGGAGCTCTCCGCTGGCTCAGAGACTTGTGGCTCGCTCTGTGTAGAAAGGCTCTCACTGGGCGGTCTGTTCCGAGAAGCTAGCTTTGAAAGGCGCCTGCCACCGGAGGGAGTCGGGCTGCTTGGGGAAGTCCCTGGCTGCCCTGTCCCGGTCCCTGAAGCTACCTGCAGGCCGGAGCTCGCCTCACTGGCTCTGGGACTTGGAGCTGGTTGTGTGCAGAAAGGCTCTCACTGGGGGGCCTGCTCCGAGAAGCTGGAAAAGCTGGCTGTGTGGGAGGAGTCCACTGCCAAAGTGCGCAGGGCTGCCTGGGGAAGACTCGAGCTGCCCTGCCCTACTCTGATAAGCCGCCCCTATCCGGGCCTGTCACCCAGGCTGAGCTTCACCCGGTGGGGGAGACTCACCCCGTGGCTCTATTTTAGTCCGAGTCTCTCAATGCCTCCCCTTCTTGAATCCTGGGTTCTGGAGCGACTAGAGATGCAGTCACCCTCTAGTCCGCCATCTTGGATCCCTAATAATTCTTAAATTTGGTGTTTTCATGATTTCCCATAGTTCTTGGAGATTCTGTTCATGATTTCTTACCATCTTCTCTGTTTGGGCAACTTATTTTCAAGATTAAATATTTTGTCTTCATTGTCTGAGGTTCTGTCTTCCAAGTGGTCTAGTCTTTTGGTGATGCTTTCCATTAAGTTTTTTATTTGGTTTATTGTCTCCTTCATTTCAAGGATTTCTGTTTTTTTGTTTTTTTGGTTTTTTTTTTTTCTGAGAATCTCTGTCTCTTTGTTGAAATGATCTTTTGCTTCCTGCAGGTGCTCTTTCAGCTTATTGGTATTATCATTCATTGCCTGCATTTGCTCTCTTATCTCATCCTTTGCTTCACGAATCATCTTAATCATGTATAATCTGAAGTCCTTTTTTAACATTTCTTCTAACCTACTGTCATTGGATTCTATTACTATAGAATCTAGATTTGTTTGGATCATTTTCTTCCCTTGGTTTTTCATGTTGTTCATGTGTCTTCCCCTCTAGCAGTGCAGATCTGGGGTATTGCAGATTTCCCCCTATAGGCTTATAGTGGCCCTATAGGTTTCCAAAACCCTTTCTTTAAGGGAAGATCAATATTACCAGTGCCCAAATCAGACACTGTGCAATCCTAGACCAAATAGCCCCTATGGGGACAATAACAAAATTGTCATAATAAACAAAATGAGTTCAAATATTATCTTCAGTAAAACAAACAGGTTTGTAATAAGGTCTGCAGTTTCTAATGGAAGACAAAGAGGATGCCGAGGGATGTAGAATGTGGCTTTAATGGGATAAGAAAAGAATATACAGAAGTTCTAGAAAACAGAAAGGGTGAGAGTGTAATCAAAAGAAATCGGATGTTAGCATGCAAAAAAGGGAAAAAGAGACTGTGAGGGAACAGGTAAACAAAAGGAAAAGCAAGCAAGAAAAGTAAAGAAATAAAAACTTAAATTTTTTTAAAAAGGAGAAAAAAGAAAATCTACAGTATAACAGTCATATACTAATGAAACCTCCCAGTGTTCAGTAGCCTGATGCGTGAGAGGTACCTGACAATGAGCTTTAAGCCTCCAGCAGGCGTCACAAGATGGGATTTGCCCCACCCAAAGATCGGAGCTATGGCTTCCAGGATTATCCAAGATGGCTGCTTTGGCTTTGAAATGTGTTGGCAAATGGGGAGCTGCAGCTCAGGGGTGGACGTGGTCAGCTGGAGGTCCTGGAGATGGGATGCAGTTGGTCCGGCAGGGGTCCTGGAGGTCTGGTATATTTGGTGTGGTTGTGGGATCCTGGAGGCCGGGTGCAATCAGTTGGTCTGGGGTCCCGGTGATAGGGCACAGTCAGTTGGTCTGGGGGTCCTGGCGGCAGGGAGCAGTCAGTCGATGTGAGGGCCCCAGAGGAAGGGAGTGATCAGTTGGGCTGAGGGATCCTGGAGACGGGGCTCAGTCAGTCTGGCCAGGGGTCCTACAGGGCCTGGCTATTGTCTCAAAATGGCGGCAGCCACATGTAATCAAACCTGCAGGTACTGTAACAGTGAACTTCCAGGCAGCAGCAGGCAGCTGGTGCTCCACTGGTGGTTGGCGATCAGTTTGCTGACTGTTGTCAGACGATCGGGAGGTGAACCTCGATCGTTGGGTGATGGATAGGAGTAAGGCAGGCGATGGACAGGCAAGAGGCAGGCAAATGGTGGATGATAGACGCCTGACAGTGAGCAATCTGCTCTCAAAAAAGGCGTCGATATGCTGGCAGACTGCAGGTCATCACAGCAGACAAATGGGTAAACACCAGGGGATCGATAAGCAGCAAAACTGCCTCACCGAAAAACAGATATCCTCTGCTTGAAACCGGAATTACGGAGCGACAAGGAACGCAGCCTCCCTCTAGTCCGCTATCTTGGATCTAACCTCATGTGTACTTCTGTGCAACCCTTACATCTTTCACAGTTCCATATGAAAGTGCCTTAGATATCTGATCACCCTTGATCATCTGGAGGATTTTTTTATACCTTTATTTTCCCTTATTTTATTTATTTATTTTTATGTGGTGCTGAGAATCAAACCCAGTGCCTCACACATGCCAGACAAGTGCTCTACCACTAAGCCACAACCCCAGCCCCTGTCCTTGAGGATTTTGACTGAGATAGAGGAGGGACCTTTGGAAGGTATGAACAGTGGCATGGGTGTACGAAAGTGTGGGCCATATATAGGCTAATTTGAATCAAGATAAGTAGTGGGAGAAAAAGATAAAAAAAAGTTGTTTGGATTCAAATCTGAGTATCTTGTATGTGAGGCTCATGATACCTCAACTTTGTTGAGTAACCCATAGGAGACCATTGAAGTTTTTTGAGTTGGTTGGTAAAGAGACACCATCAATGGTCTGATTTAGGGCAGCAGTGAATAGATTATAACAGTGGGAAGCAAATAACATGATACAGGATCCAGCAGTAAAGTATAAAAAGTCTGAGACAACTTTTACTGGAATAGAAAGGAAGTAATAGCTTCAGGAGACCCTCAGATGGGATATATGTCTTGGCAGATGACCAGAGGAGGAACTAAAGGTGATGCCTGGATTTCATGAATAAATTATAACATAGTGAGTCAGAGGAACAAAATGTTTAAGATCAGGGAAGGTGAGGAATGTTGTTTTGGAACATGTTTATTTTAAGGTACTAGGGAACACCTAGGAGGAAATGTCCAAAAGTATGAATTCAAGAATAAAGATAAAAGTTTTAGGAGTCAGGGCTGGAGATGTGAAGAAAAGATATGAGATCTCCACTCAAGGAAAGCATAGACTGATGGATACAAGCAATACTTTGTGGTAAGAGCACCTGTTATGTATAAAGCATGTCAGAGGTAAGGAGACAAATTCAGAGCAATTATCTAGCCCTAGACCATGCATTTGTAAGTATTGATTCTGGGGTTTAAATTAAGGTCATTCTAAATCCACTACATCATACTGCAAAACAGTCAAAGAGGTAGTGGAAGAAAAACAGGAAAATGCACTGTCATGGAAACAGGGTAGGAGAGGACTGTCTTAATGAACTTTGAAGTAACCATGGGAATATAAAAGACTGAGACAAAAAGGTAAAATGTCTTCAAATGTTTCGCTAGTAGTTCTGGCTTTTGTTGGGGATTTGTGCCAAGGCCAGAGTCAGGGACATTGAGAAAGGCTATTTAAAGGCTTTGGACTGCACCTTGCCTAGCTAAAGGTTGACTTCCTATATTTTAATTTACTCAAAAAACATTCAGATATAAAATTATTTCCGAAAAACAGAGTTAACTTATAGAGTCTTATTGGCCTGAAACATGCCCTTGGCATGTCAATAAGAGAGTTAGATAAGTACTTTTAATGCATCGATTTTCTTGATTGTTAAAAGAGGGTGGTTATAATTTAGTCTCACTGTCTCTACTTTCTATTTAGTACACCGCAATTAGCTTTATCAAAGCCACCTTCATCTTACTAAATCCATGGTCTCTGTCTTTATCTTACTCAATATGCCTACAGCCTTTTCCTTCTTCAAGACCTATGCTCTTCTCTTTTCCTGTAGTTTATCTCATTCACTTCCAAAGTTTTAAGCACCATCTGTGCACTTATGACTTCCACTTCCTATCTTCAAGTTGAACCTCTCTCCAGAATACTAAATTGGTATATCCAACTGTCTTCCACCCCAAACCTCTATTTAGATGTTTTAAAGGGAGCTTGAACTTAACACCACCAAACCCTAACTCCTGATTTTCACTTACAGCCTCCTCCTTCCATTTTGGTAAATGGCAACTTTATATTTCCAGTCACTAAAGAAAAAAAACTTGGTGTCCCTCTTGACTACTCCATTTCTCTTACATCCAATTTTCAATTCATTAGCAAATGCTACTGACTCTACTTGCAAACTATATTCAGAATCTGACCACTTCTCATTCCCTCTAGTGCTCCCATCCTGGCCCAGACTACTGTCATGACTTGCTTGGATTATTACAACAACCATCAACTGGTTTCCCTGCTTTTGCACTACACTTTATTCTCAACACAGTGGTCCAAGTGATCATTGTAAGTAGATCAGAGCACTCCTTTGCTTAAAAACCTCCAGTGACTACACATATTTCAGAATAAGGATCACCATTTTCTGCCTCCACTCAACCTCTCTGTTAACAAATTGTATTACTCTCTCACTATAACCTTTAGCTGTACAGCCCTCCTTGCTGTTCTTTCAAAATATTAAACAACCTTTCTGTGTTTCTAAAGTAGGTAAAAATTAATGAGCAGAGCAAGAAGGTGGCAATGTCCCTCCTTCTCCAGGACTGAGGGACTTCCTTGGGCTCTAGACATTTCAGTGCTAAAATCAGGAAGATCCAGACAAACCAGAATGAATTGGTCACCCTAAGAAGAAGACTGATAGTAGGTGAAAAGGACCCATAGCACAAAAGAGGAGGCATTTGAACCAATTGGACAATGATGTACCTAGCTGTATTCAAGGATTGATGGGGGATAAGAAAAGTGGTTCTATCCCTTTTCATAGGAATTTTGTGTTTCCCTGTTGATTTCTTCTAAGGACAAAAATGGGAGGGAAATAAGCTAAAGCAAAAAGTTATACTTGAGAGATTTTGCCAGAAGATGTAAAGAACGATTTTTTTAAAAATTTGGATATGAGGGTCTGTGTGCAGTTTGAACACTTGCCTAGCATATTCCCAGCATCACACACACAATAAGAAACAAAATAAGAACAACAATAAATAAGTAGATGTGAGAAAATAAACAAGCTTTATTTAATGTATTTGGATTAGGATCTGGGAAATAATAAACACAATGAGACGTTTTCTTTTAAACTTTTGTTCTATTTAAAGCTCCCAAAGTATCCAAGTCCCATCCATTCAAGTCCCACCCATCCTTTCCTTGGAAAATTTTACCAACTGCTATGATTCAAACTTAAACATTCTATGTTTGGGACATCATCATTTTCTAAAATGGAAAGTAATTTAAAAACCAGTATGGTTTGTTTGAAGGTCCTCTCTACCATGTCCCACGTGGAGGAGGAAAGGGGTTAACTGCCGTAGGAGGATGTTGGGAGTTTTTCTATTACTCAAAAAACTTATCTACTCAGTGAACACACAAGAGCCAATACTGTTTTTATATGAGAGGGGGCGGGGCATGATGGGTCGGGCCAAACCAACTCTGGCCTCTTAGAACAACAACATGCAGGTCATATGCAGGTAAAGGGGGCAAGGACTGGGTGGAGCTTCTGTGATGGACAGGATAGGGTGTGGAGTTAGGGGAGCCATCATCTTAGGGGGAAAATTCCAGAAGGAGACAGGGAACCACTCCCACACAGCGACACATGCTTCCCAACAGTGGCCTGGAAACCAGGCCTCTGCTGTCCCATGGCTCAACCTAGTCTGATTCTGCTAAATAAGGATGGCTTCCCACAGTTTGTGCTATTCTGCTGCTCTCTACTTTCCTCTTTTCCATCCCTTCTTCCTCCCAATATTTTTCTTTGAAAATTTTGAAGCTCTCTCCCTTCCTTAGTAGTTTTAAGTTTTTGGAGTGTCTGCTATGTGTAGTGTTATGCTAAAGTAAATATGTAAAAAAGACACAAAACCTGTCCTTGAGTGACTCACTTCCTAATAGGTCAATTAATATATTCTCTTCTTCCCTTGTTTCTTCTCTTCTGTCTTATTTTTTCATTATCGTGCATCTGTTTTACCCATCCTCTACCAGGTTCTTAAGCAGCACACAGAGTAGAATACATATGGTACATTGGTGCCCCAGATGTCAGTTGAATTACTCATCCTGTGAGGTAAAATAGAACTGGTTCGAATCCTAACTCTTATGCAGTGGGATAGGGCAGCTTTTTTATTTCTATTAATATTTTAAAAGATTCCTCTGATTCACAGTTTCTGCTTCCTCCACATTGGTTTCAGTTACTGGTTCAATCTCCTCATTTTACCTGGTCTGTTATTACTTCAGTTTAGTCTGGGTGATCATCCTGATTTTTTTATCTACCCCTTCTTTTCCTCCCCCTCCCGTCCTCACTCCCCACCACACACTACACACATATAGGCTTATTCACACCAGCATTTAAAGTATATCACTGTTTTAGTCAGCTTATTCGTCACTGTGCCCAAAAGACCTGATAAGAACAATATAGGGAACTAAAAGTATTTTGGCTCATGGTTTCAGAGGTTTAATTCATCATCAGCCAACTCCATAGCTCTGGGCCTAAAGTGAGGCAAAACATCATGGCAGAAGGGTATAGTGGAAGAAAGCAGCTCAGGACATGGCAACAAGGAAACAGTTCTGCTCACCAGGAACAAAATATAAACCCCAAAGACATGCCCTTAGTGACCTACCTTCTTCAGCCACATCCTGCTTGCCTATAGTTACTACCCAGTTAATCCACAGCAGTGGATTAACCCACTGATTAGGTCAAAGCTCTTATAATCTAATTATTCTGCCACTGAACTTTCTTGCATTGTTTCACACATAAGCTTTTGGGAGATACCTCATGTCTAAACCATAACAATCACAGACTTCACTGAAAGTTTGGGCAGAACAAATGGTATTTATATGACACTAAAGCAAGCAAACGAAAACTGAAAACTGAATATTACATATTTGCTCCTTTCACTCATCTCACAGTGTTGCTCATTCTTTCTCCTATAAGACCCTTCACAATAAGCTTCACAGAATCAATTCCCTTCACTTTCTTATTCAGAGGTACTTAGTTTTCCATCCTCCTCTTAGCTCTGTGACTACCTTTATATATCCAAAGAGTCTTGTGCTTGTTATCTTTGAATGGGTACAAATGCATTCTAGCCCTGAGCTTGGCTTTCTGCAGAGGCATTGAACTATCAAGTTCTTCCTTTATTATTGAGAGGAATTTGGGGATACAGAGAGGGAAAAAAATTACTGAATTTCGAAAGAGAGATGCCCATGAACTATTGGAATGCAGGAAATACCCGTGAACCATTGGAATGCAAAGTGAGCAACTCCTGAACAACCCAGTGCCCATGTCCTTGCACCAAGAAAGCATGATGTGAGGGCAATACGCAAGCCCAAGGAAAACTAGCACAAAACTGTGTAACCCTGCCTGGACTCCACCTCCAACTCCTAGCCACTGTTACTAGAGGAGAGTCAAGTTGATGTCCAGGTTCTTGGCATCTTGAACAAAGAATTGAGCAAGACACACAGGAGAAGTAACCAGAGCATAAATTTATTGAAAGCAAAAGTATACTTCATAAAGCAGAGTTGACCTAGCAGGAGAGAACAGCTCTAGGTCCCAAGACCAGGAATCTGGTGACTTACATCTACCTTCAGTAGGGGATTTCCAGAAGAGGTAGTACTTTGCCTCATTCCACTTCTCTTGGTCTTATTGATGCCTAGAACATGAGTTTTCATAGCAGTGTGGTTGGTCCTATCAAACCAGGTGGGGAGTTCCCGTAGCAGCATGGGTAGCACAAGCAGGTACATTGTCCTGTGACTCAGCTGACATCTTAGCATAATCTGCCATTTTGTTGTCCCTAACCTCCTATTTCATTTTCCTCTAAGAAACATGATTCTGAAATTCCACCAGGACCAATACAAATTTGAATCCTCAGCAGGCAGGGTGAAATCCAATTGCCAGTCCTCTTGTGGGTAGGCTCCCTTGTGCTGCATGAGTTTATATAGAGGGTAAGCTTTGGCCTGGAATTATAACAGAGGGGACAAGCTTTACAAATTTTTCTCACCAAATCTGTTATTTTGAGACCCAAAAAGGGCGAAGTGGATATTCCAAGGGTGACTTTTCTTCCCCCATGAAGGGAATCATGTAGGGCCTTAAGGGTTTTCCATTGTGGGGACATAGGTAGATACAATTGGCCATCCTTTTCCCACCAATCCCCAGGTCTGTGAGCTCTGGCCACTTTAGTCGTCTGTTCATCCTCAGGGGTATACGCTGGGTACAGCCTTTTTTCATGAAAGGGGAATAAGGTCATAACAGGGATTGTTATTTCCTTTTGAACTGCCTCCTTGGCTACTTGGTCAACCATTTTTCTGCATATGAATATATTTTTTTTTAATTTTTTATTCTTTTGAGTTATGCATGACAGTAGAATGTATTTTGACATATTATACATACTTGGAGAATAACTTCCCATTCTCGTGGTCTCACTTTTTTTTTATATATATATTTCTGTGGCGCCCCCAGCAATGGATGACTGCTCTTGTCTTGGGGAAGTATACTGCCTCCAGTAGTTGTAGAATTTATTCTTTGTGTTTGATTGGGGATTTTTGACCTGTTAAAGACTGCTTTCCTTCCATATGACTGCATGGGCATGAAACACCATGAAGGTGTATTTAGAGTTTGTATACACATTAATACCTATTTTGTCTCTTTATAAGGATTCAGTTAGGGTAATGAGTTTGGCCTTTTGAGCTGAAGTCTCTTGGGCAGAGGGTTAGCTCTATGGTTTCATGTAGTCTACTATGTATCCAGCCCTTCTCTGACCATTTTGGGCAAAACTACTACTGTCAGTAAACTATTCTTTCTCAGGGTTATGAAGGCATGAATCAAACAAATTGGGTTGACTGGTGTAGATCTGAAAAATGACCTCTTCATGGGAGCTGTTTGTGGGGAGGTTGGTAGGCATTAAAGAGTCTGGTTAAGAATGTTACAAGTCCTGGGGTGGGTTGTAATTCAGTGGTAGAGCACTTCCCTAGAACATGTGAGGTACTGGGGTTCAATCCTTAGCACCAAATAAAAATAAAATAGGGGCTTGTGTTGTGGCTCAGTGGTAGAGCACTTGCCTAGCATGTGGGTTCAATTCTCAGCACCACATATAAATAAATGACTAAAATAAAGGTCTTTCAACATCTAAAAAATACTTAATAAATAAATAAAGGTATTGTGTCCACCTGCAACTAAAAAATATTTTTTAAAAATGTTATAAATCCTGACAGTGACATCAGGATTATCTAGTATTGACTGGTATTTTGTAAGCCTTTCTCCAGTTATCCACAAGTAATATTTTATTCCTAAGATTTTTTTACCTGATGGGAAGTTTGGACTTCAAGGGAATGTCTTAAGGAAATCTTAATGGTTTCCCCCATTAATTAAGAGGACTGTGAGGCTGGGTTTGTTTGTAGCTCAGTGGTTGAGCACTTGCCTAGCATATGTGAGGCACTGGGTTTGATCCTGAGCACCACATAAAAATAAATAAATAAAATAAGGGTGTTATGTTAATTTACAACTAAAAATATATTTTTAAAAAAAGAGGGCTGTGGCTGCCAGTATTACAAGCTGGTCACCCTTCTGCCTCTCCATCTAGTTTTTTGTTTTCATTGTTGTTACTTTTTTTTTTTTTGAGAATAAGCTAAGGTCTAGGTTGGTTGCCCAGGTTTTGAGTTAGGAGCCCAGTAGTTATTCCTTTTTTCTACCATGTATAGGATAAAAGGTTTTGTTAAATAAGTTATTCCTAGGACTGGAGCCTGGCTTAGAGCCTGTTTAAGGGACTTAAGGCCATATTCATTTCTGGGTCTCATTCTGTAGGCTCTTAATCTGGTCCGTTGGTCTTCTCATAGAGATTTTTCAGTTGGGGATCCAGATTCTGCAAAAGCCCAAAATATCCTAAAAAGAGCACAATTGTGGTTTGGTGGCAGTTGGACATACTTCATAAATAGGCTTTATCCTATCTGGGGAGATTTGTCTGGTTCCCATGGTAAGTATATATCCCAAGTATTGAGCCTTTTGTTTGGAGATTTGGGCCTTTTTCTTATATACCTTGTATCTCCTCTCTGCTATTGAATGCCTTGAAGTATCATGTTTGAAGACCTCTTCAGTCAAACTACATATCAACAGGTCATCCACATCCCAAAGGATACCTCCCTGCTCAGGCAAAGAAAAGAGGGGCTATCCCTAAACCACTGAAGGAGGACTGTCCATGTATATTATTGTCTTTCCTTGTTGAAAGGGTTTTCCCATTCAAAAGCAAAGAAGTATAGGGATGCTAGGTACAGAGGGACTGAAAATACCTCATCTTTGAAATTCAGCACAGTAAACCAGATGATCTTTTCTGGTATTTAGGAGAATAAGGTATATGGGTCAGCAACCAAGGGGTGTACAGGGATCATAGCCTAACTGGCAAGTCCCCCACTGGGTTTTTTTTTCTGGGGAGGAGAACCAGGGATTGAACTCAGGGGCTCTTGGCCACTGAGTCACGTTCTATTTCTTTGTATTTTTTTTAGAGACAGGGTCTCACTGAGCTCCCTACCACCTCACTTTTGCTGAGGCTGGTTTTGAACTCTCAATCCTCCTGCCTCAGCCTCCAGAGCTGCTGGGATTAAAGGCGTTCACCAATGCACCTGGCCCCCACTGGGTTTTAAGACAGGCAAAATTGATTGACAATGTCTAAGAAGTCCATATTGAACTAGTTCATCTATAATAGGTTGTAGTCCCTTTTTGGCTTTTTCTTTTAAAGGGATATTGTTTTCTCTTAAGGTAATAGTGTGGTCCTTTAAGGTTATGTATACCCGGTAGGTGTAAATTGCCCTTTCTGACTCTCCATTATACCAGGCCAGTGGATTTTCTTACAAATCAATGACATTTGGCATAGGAGTACCATCTCTAGTACTAAGAGAATGGGTTGGGGTTTATATCCCAGTTGTAAGATAATTCTCAGTTTTTGCATGAAGTCTCTGCCTAAGAGAGGGATTGGGCAACTAGAAACTATTAGAAACTCATACATGAAGTTTTTATCCAGGGGCTGGGGATATAGCTTAGTTGGGAGAGTGCTTGCCTTGTATGCATAAGGCCCTGGTTCAATCACCAGCACCACAAAAAAAATAAGAAAGTTTTTGTCCAAATTTACACAATCTATGGGGAGTAAAGAAATTTCTTTTTTTTTTTTTCCATCTATGTCTACCAGCATAGTGGTTCGGGAGGAAGGCTTTTCTGCATGAGTGGCTAGAACTGAGTAAGTGGCCTCCATGCCTTAAAGGAATTGAATTGACTTACCCATGACTTCTGAGGTTACCTAGGGCTCCTCGGAGGTGATGATGATATCCTTCAGTAGGGTCCTCAGCAATGGCCCCAGGCATCCTTAGTCACTCATAGACTCCATTTGTGCCACCTGTACAGTTAGAGTCTTGGCTGACAGGGTCCCCTTTTTGGAATGAGGGCAGTCAATCATCTAGTTCCAGGGGTTATCACTTATGCAACAAGGGCCTGGCAGTGATTTGGGACAATTTTTGGTCAATGTCTAGCACCTTTGCACTTAAAGAAAGAGATTTTTCTTGGGGCCTCTCCAGTTTTCCCTTGAGATGCCTTATAGGTTCTGATGGCATTGCTAATTGTGACTGCTGTTCAGCTTGCTGCCTTTCTTCAGTGTGGTTCTTTTTAACTTTCTTCAGATCCCTGTTGTTGTAGAACATAAAGGTGAAATTGAATAATTGGTTCTTATTAGTCTGGGATCCCATCTGGAGTTTTTGAAGTTTTTGCTAATATCTGGAGCTTACTGGCTGATGAAATATTGTCCTAATATAGCAGCCCCTTCTCTAGAGGAAGGGTCTATATTGGTATATTTTCAGAAAGTTTTGTCTAGTCAGTCATAAAAGATTATCAGATTTTTATATGTTTCCTGAATAATATTCCTTAATTTTTCATAATTAAAAGGCTTATTAATGGGCTCCTATCATGTGTCTTTGTTGTAGCTGCTTGGTTGTTATAGTCCCATTTTGGGTCACTGACTGGGACATTTTCAGCCCTGGTGTGATTTTGGATGCTGGCAAAGATTTTATCAGCTTTCCTGCAGGCTGCTTCAGTAATTCACTCTTTCTTAAAAGAGATATAGCACAAAATAAATTGAATATTCTCCCATGTTATGGTTTAGATATGAGATGTCCCCCAAAAGCTCATGTGTAAAACAATGCAAGAAAGTTTAGAGGTGAAATAATTGGATTATGAGAGCCTTAACCTGTCGATGCATTAATCTACTTTAACAGTAACTGTAGGTAGGTAAGGTGTGGCTGGAGAAGGTGGGTCACTGGGGCATACCTTTGGGGTTTATATTGTCTCTGGTGAGTGTAGCAATCTCTCTGTGCTTCCATGGTGCCATGTCCTGAGCTGTTTTTCTCTGCTACATCCTTCCACCATGGTGGGCTCAGAGCTATGGAGTTGGCCATCTGTGGATGAGACCTCTGAAACCATGAGCACCAGATAAAACTTTTCCTCTAGTAGTGAAAAAACTTGACTAAAACACTCCAGGTTAAGTCATAGGCCACAGTTAGATTTTGAAACCATCAACAAACTTATCTGGGTCCTTAGAGTATTTTCCTAGGCTCTCTTCACATTGTTGGATGTGAGCACCTGAGAAAAGGACATGCACTCTTACTGACCGTTTGGCTCTGGCCACTTCCATAAGAGTCCTGTGTAGTACTCAAGTAAGTGGCCTCACTATGAGTATTTGGTGGACTCAAGATATTTGGACAAAGAGGGGGCCGGTGAGCTATTTCCTCCATTGGGTGGTAGGAAGGGAGTTGTTGGTGTTCCCCCTGAGAGACATGAGGGTGACTCAGTAAAGGGTTGTGAATGCTGTCTGGATCAGAGGTGAAAGCAGAGGCTTTTCTGGGGACGGGTGGATTTTTGTCTTTGCGTTGTAAAGCGCTTTTGTATAAGGCCATGACAGCTTGGATACGTGAAATTTCTGACCATTTGCCTTGTTTTTTGCAAAACAGATCCAATGGAAGGATAGTTTTGGCTACCATTAAAGGGCTACTGTTTGAAGTCTCCTAACTTTTATTGGGGTCAAGCATTATTGTAATAGAAGATGAGGCATCTCTTTCTCAGGTTATCAGGATTTAAACTGTCCCAGGGATGGAGAATACAGCCAAGAGGGGATTCCTGTGGTATGGAGGTAGTTTCTCCCATGGTTGTCTATAAAAAAGGAAACCCTAAGGATAGGGACTAGATTCCAAATTCTATCTGTATGGTGTAGATATTAGATGTTCCCCAGAAGCTCATGTGTGAGACAATTGAGGGAAGTTTAGAGGTAATATGTTTGAGCTATGAGAGTTTTGATCTAATCAGTGCATTAATACCCTTATAGGGATTAACTGTAGGTAGGTAGGGTGTGCCTGGAGGAGGTGGGTCATTTGAGGTATGCCTTTGGTTTATATATTTTGTCTGTGGAGTAGGGATCTCTCTCTATCAATCTGCTTCCTGGTACCTTGTCCCCAATTGCTTTTCTCTGCCACACACTTCTACCATGGTATTCTATCCTACCTCAGGCCCCAAGGAATGAAGTTTGCTGTCTATGGACAAAGACCTCTAAAATTATGAGCCCCAAAAGAAATTTTTTCTCCTCTAATTGTTCTTGTCAGGTCTCTCCTCTAATTGTTCTTGTCAGGTCTTTTGGTCACAGCAGCAAAAAAAAAAAAAAAAAAAAAAAAAAAAAAAAAAAAAAACTGACCAAATCACCATCAGATGTGTCCCTAGGAAGAATGAAATATCTCTGACTTAGTTATCCCTGGGGCATCCTCAAGGGATCCTGGCTTAGGTGACCAGATGCCTCTTGCCCTTAGTGGGCACCAGAGCCACTGTTGAATGTTTCCTGGAGCATATGCCTTCTCTAATCTTGTAAGTCCCTCACTGAGAAGATAGATACTTTATAGACTAGCCTGAGAGCAAAGAATTGATTGCAAAAAAAAAAAAAAAAAAAAAAAACAGGAAATCAGATGAAAACGAGGGCTGGGAGAGGGATAAGCAGCTGTTGCAAAGGCCTTGGAAGAGAAAGTCCCAGTTTCTTTTTCTCTTGGGTGCTTCTTAACCTCAGAATGAAGCAGAATTTTCTCCAAGGCCAACATTAATGCATGGGACTCCTGAATATAATACCCGACATCCTTTTAACTTTGGGCATCCTTTTAACTATTTTCACAAGTCCAGTGAAATTTGATCTCCCTACCTAAGAGGCTAAGAAGCACCCAGGCTGCATCATCATCCAGGAACTGATTGGCTGTATTCTAGCAACCCAAATTTGTCTGGTCCATGCTTTGGTCCATGTTCTAGAATGTGGGGAACCACCACAGTCAGTGGGCCTCAACTTCCAACAGAGGTAGAGAGGTACTAATAATGCAAAAGGGGCAGTCTGTTTCCAGGAGGAGGTATTGAGCACATCTCAGGAGAGAAGGAATTGGTAGTTTTGGCATAAAGGTCTGGAGAATTCGAGAGAAGAAAGAAGAGTGTGGACTTGTAGGGCCAGGCTTAATGATCACAATAGAAAGGGAGATCCGTGACATTATTTTCCCTGACCAAACTATGCCCTTGGATGGCCACAGGTTTGGGGAAGATGGATGTTTTTCACCATATGCCTATGAGGATGAGCTTTGTCCTGAGTCTGGTACAGGCTAATTCTAACTATAAATCACAACTGAATTATCCTGATATGAGAGTCTTTAAGCTGTAGGTACCCTTATAAATCTTAACTACCCATCCCATGCCTGCTGATAGTATGACCTTTGGCCTTCTCCTGGTGATCAGCAGGAGAAATGTTGCTCATAGTAAGGTACAAAAATAGTACAGAGTCTTGTGAACCTGTCACAGTCATTGTGAAGATTAAATAAGATAGTGTACATAAAATGTCTGATTATTCATATACTAAAATCATAGTGGTCACCCAATAAATGACCACCCATAGTGGTCACCTAGCTGATAGTATATTTTGTTATAAGCATAAGACCCAGTTGATCAGGATTAAAACATAAAGAAGTTCAATTATTTATGTAGTAGTTTTCATGGAATATGTGGATAGAGACCAGTATTGCAAGTATTTCACATAGATGGAAAAATATAAGAAAAATAAACCAAGGAGGACATATAATGAATGAGCAGACCATTTTTCTTAGAAGCAAGTTATTTGTGTGAGCAAGAGGAAAGACATCAATTTTAAAAGGTATTATTTGGAAGGTTACTTGAAAGAGTGACCTAAATGACATATCAAGGGGTATGGTGAGTTACTTTGGGTTTTGAAGAGTATTGAACAGTATTTTAGCATAATTCATTTAGTGAATTGGGTATGTAGGTTGGTTTAAATGAGCAAATAGGTGCAGGGAAACTTGTAAGGCATCTTGTATAATTCAAATATAAATTGCTTAGAATTTTCACTTATATTGCAAAGGAAAGAGTAAATTACAGGAGAGTGTGGAGCAAAGATTATCAGGCATTAGGAATATGGTGAAATGTTTTAACAACATAATGTCTGGCTCCAGGCTGCCTAGATTCAAATTTAACCTGACTACTTACTAGATCTAATACCTTGAACAAGTTACTTAATCTCTCTATGGCTCAGTTTCCACATTTTATTTATTTACTTTTCAGTTTCCTCATTTTTTAAATGGGAATAACAATATGGAGTTGTGAGGATAAACTTCTCAATATAATTAAAACATAAAAAACTACTATATAAATATTTATATCATTGTTGTCCTTCACCATTTCTCCACACAAAAGGAGTAAGGGAGCTAATCAGGTTTGTTAGGAGACTTTAACACTCATCCTGAGTACAAGGAAAGGGCTCCTTCCGTTACTTCTTGATCTGTGATAGTCTTACATGTCAGCTTGGCTGTTTACTCAAACACTAATCTAGATTTTTTTTTGTGTGTGTGTGTGTGTGAGCATATTTTATAGATGTGGCTAACATCTATAATCAGTTGACTTTCAATAAAGAAGATTACTTTCAATAATATAGATGGGTCTCATCCACTTTATCCATCAAAGAGAGAGAGCATAAAAACTTTATGATATTGATTCTTCCCAAGAACTACTGAGTTTCTAAATTTATTGAAGTCTTATTTAAAAATAAATAAATAAAAAATAAAATACTACTGTAAAAGAAAAAAAGTCTTATTTAAAATTTTTTCTTTTTATAAGCCTTATGCATTACCTTTGTGCCTTTTTTTTTTTTTGGTTGTCCCTCTCTTAAGTAGGATTTTTACTGTATTTTTTAACTTCTGATTTTTACTATTAATTTATTAATTTTACAAATAGGCATCCAACTAAGTCCTCATACTGTTTAAAATAGCTTTCCTAGTTGATTATCTTGTGTTTTCTGGGTACAAAATTACATCACCTGCAAATGATACTGTTGTTTTCACCTTTCCAATTTTTATGTGTCATTTCTCTAATTAATTTGAGTATATTTCCAGAGTAATGTTAAATAATAGCTCCTATAAGAGAGATCCTTACTGCTTTCTTGTCCTTAATGGAAATGCTTCTAATTTTTCAGCATTAAAACATGATGCTGGATCTTGGCTATAGATACATATTGCTAAGGAAATATTCATCTACCTTTTATTAAGAATTTTCACAAGAGTGAATGTAAAATTGGTAACAAATATCTTTTCAATGTCTTTGATGATGATTTTAAGATTTAAAATTTGACCTAGTACTATAGTGTCTTATATTAATACATTTTATAATATGTTTGGTTCTCCCTAATGGTTTGCTTCATAATGGAGGATTTTTGACTTTTAGTCTTTTGCTGCTGCCCACACTATAGTTTTGACACTGACAGAATTGAAAGACTGGTTTGCTCCCTGTCGAAGGAGTTTCAAAAGTCAAACCTTCTTTCTCTTGCCACTCAGTCTGCTAAGCATGGATTTCAGCCTTCTTACTCATAGCTACACAAGAAAGGACTGGTTTTACCCCAAAATAACTAATAATATTGAAAGTTTGAGAGAATTTAACAAATAAGTGCTCTACGAACTATCATATCGCAGGTACTTAAAAAAAAACAAACAGTAAAATTGCTGTGTATTCATAGTCTTTGAATTTTTAAGTCTTTATCTCAGAAATATCCAGATGCTTTTAGCAGCAGAAACCAGTTTTTCAATTGAAACTATATGGAAAATTCCAAATAAAAGCAGTTATCAATTGAGAGTTTTCTCTTTTACCTCCTCATTCTTCTTTACTCTGAACTGTACTTCAGGCTCTGAGAAATTTCCCTGCTCTGCCTAACATGATTTGAAAACCTCTACTTTATGTTATTTTCTTGAGTAAGGAAAGGAAGTGACAGGTATTTGCTTTAGATACAAATGACTTAGGAATCCAAGCTAAGAACAGAAAATGAGGTTTCTAAACTCAATGCTTTCTATTATCTCACCCTTGCTTCCAATTTTAAAACCAATAAAATTCATTTAAGGGAAAACATAACAGTTTCTAAAATTCCATTGAAAAGCATTTGTTAACTCCCTACTATGTGCAGAGCAGTTCAGACTAGCTTAGTAAACATTAACTTGTTTTTATAGACTGAAAGAAGAGGGGAAATAAATTATCCCAAAGCATCGTATCATGCTACCTGATAAGGAGCTTACTTTGTGAAACTGCAAAGTTACAAGTGCCTGGAGGATATTGTGTGGGCTCCAACATCAGTTCAGACCCAAGTAAAAGCTCATGAAAAACAGGGATTTTCTTATCTCCCACCCTAAACAAAAGTCAACTCAGAATGGATCAAAGACCTTGGAATTAGACCAGAAACTATGCAACTCCTAGAAGAAAACAGGGCCAGCACTCCATATCTTAGACATGGGCAACAGTTTTATTAATAGGACCTGTAAAACTCAGGAAAGAGTTAATAAATGTGATGCATCAAATTAAAAGCTTCTGTACAGCAAAAGAAACAATTAGGAATGTGGAGAAAGAACCCACAAAAAGGGAAAAAACCTTTGCTAGCTTACTCTCTGACAGAGGATTAATACCTAGAATATATAAAGAACACAAAAAACTGTACATCAAAAAAATCAAATAACCCAGTTAATAAATGGGTAAATGAACTAAACAGACACTTCTCAAAAGAAGAAATACAAATGGTCAACAAATACATGAAAAAATGTTCAACATTATTAGCATCTAAGGAAATACGAATCAAAAACACTGAGAATTCATCTCATACCAGTCAGAATGGCCATCATCAAGAATACAGATAAGAAAAAACAAAAAAGAAAGAAAAGAAAAAAGAATACAAATGAGAATAAATGCTGGAGAGGATGTACAGAAAAAGGAACATTTTTTACATTGTTGTTGGGGCTGTAAATGAGTATAACTACTATGGAAATCAGTGTAGAGGCTTCTCAAAACATTAGGCTTGGAACCACCATATGACCCAGCTATACCACTTCTTGGTATTTATCCTGCAGAAATAAAGTCATCTTACTACAGTAATACATGCATATCTATACTTATAGCAGTGTAATTCATAATAACCAAGCTATGGAACCAGCCTAGGTGTCCACCAGTGGATGAAGGGATAAAGAAAATGTGGTATAGATACACAATGGAGTTTTATTCAGCCATAAAGAAAAATGATATTATGGCATTTGCAGGAAAATGGATGAAACCCGATCATCATGTTAAGCAATATAAGTCAAACTCAGAAGGTTAAGGGTCCTATGTTTTCTCTCATATATGGAAACTAGAGAGGAAAAGGGAAAACAAAGGTGTGAATGGGTCTCCTAAAAATCAAAGGGAAATCAGTCTAGGAAAGGAACCAAGGGGTGAGAGAAGAGGAGGGAGGGGGGAAGTCCTGGGGAGTGATATGGGCCAAATTACATTGTGTGCATGTACAAATATGTAACAACAAATCCCATAATGCACCAATAAAAATGTGGGAAAAAAAGAAAAAGAGGGGTATTTGTAAAGCATGCTGCTGCTTTACAAAGCCTGCCTTATAGACTAAACAGATAACTCCTGAGGAAGACTATGAGTTGGAAACTAGAAAAAGATGGTAGCTAAGAAATTATAATGTTTTGCAGGTTCCTGTCTATTCCATTTTGTAAAAGAAACTATTTTATATTCATCTCCAACTCTTGGCTTTAATCCATCTGAAACCAAAGCCAAGTTTATTGAAAAGTTATTAGGAATGCATGAATCACCTTTGGGAAAAATTCCCCCCTCCCCGTTTTCCTTATTTAGAGAAAACAGAAAAGGGGAAAAAAATCACAACAGAAGAATTCAACAAATTTCCCAGAATCAGCTAGAAGTAGTAAACTGATGAAGATATAGTCATCTAAATGGTACCATAGACTAGTGGATATTTTGTCACCTACCCCTTTATCCCCAGTTTTAAAATTCCTATGCTTAAGAGGCCTTTGCTTTCATAGAGTAGTTTGCTATCAGAAAGAAATTATGGTTGGGATGTGAGGGCGATCTGGCTGTGACATCTGTCACCCCATTGATCACCAGGGTTGATTTGGCTGATCTGGCTGGCTAGGCAGGTGTCTCCTTCCTCCCTCACCACTCCATGTGTGTCCCTCCCGAAGCTGCGCGCTCAGTCGAAGAGGAGGACCTTCCCCAGTAGAGGAGGACCGTTCTTCGGTCAAGGATATACGAGTAGCTGCGCTCCCCTGCTAGAACCTCCACACAAGCTCTCAAGAAATTATGGTTGGAATAAGGAAAGGGATAAAAAGGGTAAGACAGGGACTGTTATTGAGAAGAGGTACAGTGTGGTGTGCCAGCAGATGTAGGGCTGTGCCTTTTCAACTGTTTTGTTTGGTTTTGGGTTGTTTGTTTGTTTGTTTTGTATGTGTGTCTGTTACATTAGAATAAGAAAAGTTGTCAACTTTGCTGAGATTTTGTAGTGGAAATTGAGATAAGGAATCCTTGGTTTCTGGAATAACTCTGGGGATTAGTACACTGAGTAGAAGAGCTAACTCAAAAATCTGGTGAGCTGGGTACAGTGGCGCATGCCTGTAATCCCAGAAGCACAAGAGGCTGAGGCAGGAGGATCTTGAGTTCAAAGCCAGCCTTAGCAAAATGAGGTGCTAAGCAACTCAGAGAGGCCCTGTCTCTAAATAAAATACAAGAAAAGGGCTGGGGATGTGGCTCAGTGGTTGAATGCCCCTGAGTTCAGCGCACACACACACACACACACACACACACACACACACACACACACACACACAAAATCTGGTGAGAAGAGACTAGAAACCTTTGTGACTTTACCAAAAGGTTACTAATTTAGTCAGTGAATGATATGCATATCTGCCTCAATGAGAGCCTTTCCTTGAATTCTCAATAGTGTTCAAGTCAATCAGGAATTTGTTAATTTATAATTTCTGCTGCTCTTTTAATGGTGAATCCTGGAAAACAGATTTATTCATTGAGAGCCTACTATGACTTGTGTGCTTGGACTCTCTGATATTCTGGTACTAAGAGTCATTGGCAATGCTGGCATCACAAATATCTCATTCTTATTTTTCATTGTGTTTGTTATATTTTATGTAGTTCTCAGACTGAGCTAAATACAAACTTAAAGCCTTGTCCTTAAAGTCTTCCCTCAAAATATTTTACTTAGCAAATTCACCAATCTTTTGTGTATAATTATGTGCGAGGGGCCAGGGGAATAGGATGTTGACAGTGATACTGCTGTTTTACCAGTGACGACTTCTGCTTCCTCTAATGTTGAAGTTTGAACACTAGAGAAGCATACCAAGGCAAGCATATTAAGCAGGTTTTATTTAAAAGTAGTAATAATACAGACTTCTCCCAGAAAGGAGAAGGGGGCCATGACTGATGTTCTAGAATCCCCAGAAGTGAGCACACCCTACATCTTTTATATGTTAGGGTCTTCTTTTTTCTGTTCTCTCCCCCCTTATCTCTCCTTCCTGCCTACATGACTAGGCCCAGGAGTCGCTGGTGACATAGCAAAAAGGGTGAGCAGCAGATGGCAGGAGGAGGGCCAAAGTGATTCAGGCAGGTAAGGGTCTAAGGGGCATTAATTAGCAGCTCCCTGCCTGTAGTCCTTGACAAGGACAGGTAAATCTGGCAATCGATGGGCTCTGGAGATCCTTGACATTCCATTCTCCCAGGAGCACTCTCCAACTTCCAGAAGCAGATGGCTTTCATGGCCTCCATTTCCTTGATTTGACCCGATTCCCTATTTCTATACTAACTGTCCTTAATTCTGGCTTCAGCAGCACTTGAAATCTGTGGCTTGAGGGACTTGAAGTTGGTTTGTAATGTGATGCCAAGTAGAAGATTATAGGCTAATAGATCAAAAACCCAGGACCTCACACATGCCAGGCAAGTGCTCTACCATTGAGCCACAAACCCAGCCCCGTATTTCTACCTATGGATTCTTATGTCTAAGTGAAAGAGCTTTAGAACCTGTGACTGTGGAGGTCCTCTCTGTGGACGCCACATCCTGCATGGCATCCTGCATGGCGTCCTGCGTGGAGGAGGAAAGGGTTAACTGCCAGAGGAGGATGTTGGCGGTTTTTCTATTACCCAAAAAACTTATCTACTCAATAAACACACAAGAGCCAATACTCTTTTTATATGAGAGAGGGCATGGCTGGCCATACCAGCTCTGGTCTCTTACAACAACATAGAGTTGCCCAACTCTCCTTTATTTATAATATGCAGGTAAAGGGGGCAAGGACTGGGAGGAGCTTCTTCTGTGATGGACAGGATAGTGTGAAGTTAGGGAAGCCATTCTCTTGGGGGGAAAATTGCAGGAGACAGGGAACCACTCCCACAAAGCGCCACATGCTTCCCGGCAGTTCCTAGAAGCCAGGCCTCTGCATCCCATGACTCAACCTAGTCTGATTCTGCTAAATAAGGACAACTTCCCACATGTAACTGTATCTTATAGAGGTTAGTGCTATTCCTGGGTTCTCTTTGATATGTCTTTTATAACATTAATGTTTCTCAACATCCCTTTTAAAATGTGATAACTGTCCCCCTCAAACAGTAATTAGAAAGGGGAAAAATTAGAAAATTAAAGACAGTAATTAGGAAAAAATTACAATATAGTCCTGGCAGATGCCACATTAGCCAATTATCCCAGGTTTATATCATCAGGAATATGTACCAGCAGCATGTATTCCCTGCTATCATGCACAGAGAAGGGCACATCGGACAGATCCAAATAGAGTTACATTCTTTTTTTTTTTTTTTTTTTTTTTTTTTGCGGTACTGGGGATCGAACTCAGGGCCTTGTGCTTGCAAGGCAAGCACTTTACCAGCTGAGCTATCTTTCCAGCCCTAGAGTTACATTCTACAGAATAACTGGCTAGTACCTTTCGAAAGCATTGAGGCCATAAAAAACAAGGAAAGAGTGAAGGACAGTCACATATGTTGGAGGAGAACTAAATGCAGTGTGTATTCCCAGATGGGATCCTGGAACAACAACAAAACAAAACAAAAAAAAAAAAAAACAGTGAGGGAAATGCTGAACTATATATATCCACTCCAGTTAATAGTATTGTACTAATTTGTTAATGTTTCTGTGGTTATGTTAAGATGTTAACATAAGGATAATGTGGGTAAAGGATATATGAAAATTCTCTGTACTACTTTTGAAATTCTTTTATAAATTTAAAATTGTCTCAAAATAAAAGTTTAAATGTAGTGACTCAAATTGGACTACTATTTCAATACATATTAAAAATTACTTTCCTGAATAAGATAGGAAGAATATTTCCTCAGTTTAGTTTTTTTTTCAGTTCTTTTTGTTATTATATATTGAATTTGTGTAAAGTTTATAGCAAATGTGTAAGTTGTAAGGAGTAACAATAATACAGGTACAAGGGTAGCTTGAAGCTCTCGGTATTCTCCATTCAATCCTCTTTCCTCTATTTAACCTCTATCCTGAATTTCATATTTTTCCTTTTCCTTACTTTTCTTCATACCTTAATGTATGAAGAATACATTAATAATAATTTATTTTTGTATGATCTTTAAATTTGTATAGAAGGAATAATATTTTATACTTCTATAATGTGTTTTTCCCTAAATATTATACTCCTGAGATCAATTTTATGTATGCTGTAGCTGTTTTATAGCTTTCCTTTGTGTGAACATACCGTCAGTTACTTCTTTATTCTACTGTTAATAGCCATTTGGTTGGTTTCCACTTTTGCTGTTAAGAGCAGCTACTTCACACATCCTTGTATATGACATTAGAGTCTTCCTAGTATACATACTTAAAAGTACATTTACTGGGTTATAGGGTAAGTGCTTCATCAACTTTATTAGAAAAAAACAAATTATTTTCCAAAGTAGATATGTAATTTTTAATACCACCAACAATATGTGTGTTCCAGTCATTCCTCTTTCTCTCTAACATATTATTAGATTTTAATTTTTTTACAAATATGGCGGGTATGTATACTAAAATTTTTAAATATTACTATTGTATATTAAAATTTTTAAATATTACTGATTACTGTGAAAGGCAAGCACATACCTTAATGAATTTAATTTTCTCACATTTATTTTAGTCTCATAATGGAAACTAATGCTGTACTTTTAATAATATATATAATTACCCCTAAACCCACTAAAAAATTTATCCCTTACTGGGCCTTTGTCTATCCTATATCTAATTCATTTCCTGTTTTTTTAAAATATCGTTTTCAGCCAGGTTCAGTGATGCACACCTGTAATTCCAGCTACTGGTGAGGCTGAGACAAGGGACTCACAAGTTCAAGGCTGGCCTCCACAACTGAGAAGACCCTATCTCAAAATAAAAAATAAAAATGGCTGGGAATGTGGATCAGTGGTAGAGGACCTCTGGGTTCAATCCCCAAGGGGGGACTACCAAAAAAAGGGGAACTTCAAATTTTTATTTCTCATTTTAGAAGAAATTTGAGGCAGGAAGTGGTTAATAACTTGCCCCAAGTCACATTGTCATTAATTCATATCAGACTATAAAATAAAACACAGTTCTCTGGCTCCTACTTCTTTTTTTGCTCCATCTCTTCCCTTTTTCCTCCCACATCACATTTCTTCTTCCTTTCCCTCGCATTTGTCCACTCTTCCTCTGAGTTTAACAGTTTAGCTATACTATCCAGTTGACTGCCATGTAATATGATGTCAATGCTAAGAGCATTTTAAGACTGGGTGAGGATCCAAGAGGGCGGACTAGAGGGTGACTGCATCTCCAGTTGCTCCAGAACCCAGGATTCAAGAAGGGGAGGCATTGAGAGACTCAGACTAAATTAGAAACACGGGGTGAGTCTCCCCCACCCGGTGAAGCTCAGCCCGGGCGGCAGGCCCGGATTCGGGCGGCTTATTAGAGTAGGGCAGGGCAGCTAGAGTCTCCCCCAGGCAGCCCTGCGCACTCCGGTGGTGAGCTCCTCCCACAGGGCCAGACTCCAGCTTCTCAGAGCAGGCCCCCCTGTGAGTGCCTTTCTGCACACAACCAGCTCCAAGTCCCTGATCCAGCACGCAGCAAGCTCCCGCCTGCCCACACGCTGCTTCAGAGACCAGGACAGGGCAGCCAGGGACTTCCCCAAGCAGCCCGGCTCCATCCGGCGGGAAGTGCCTTTCCAGGCTAGCTTCTCAGAGCAAACCGCCCAGTGAGAGCCTTTCTACACAGATCCAACCACAAGTCCCCAAGCCAGCGGAGACCTCCAACCCATAAGCAGCCTATGGGACCAGAGCAGGGCAGCCAGAGACCTCTCCAGGCGGCCCTGCCCACCTCCGGCCCACAGGCTTTTTCAACAGGGCGATCCAAGATGGCGGACTAGAGGGTGACGGCATCTCCAGTCACTCCAGAACCCAGGATTCAAGAAGGGGAGGCATTGAGAGACTCGGACTAAAATAGAACCACGGGGTGAGTCTCCCCCACCGGGTGAAGCTCGGCCTGGGTGGCAGGCCCAGATTCGGGTGGCTTATTAGAGTAGGGCAGGGCAGCTAGAATCTTCTCCAGGAAGCCCTAGGCACTCTAGCCGTGGGCTCCTCCCACACGGCCAGCTTCTCGGAGCACACCCCCAGTGAGAGCCTTTCCACACAGAGCCAGCTCCAAGCCCTGGTGCCAGTAGCGGGCTAGGGACAGCTTTCTTTGGAAGCACTGCATTATCAAGTTACTCCAAGACTTCAGGCTACTGAAGGCTGGGAGGTGATACACTGGAAATCTACAGGGACACTATAAGCCAATAGAGGAACTCTGCAATATCACAGAGTCCCACTGACATCTGACCAGTATGAGAAAACAAGCGAAGAAAATGTCCCAAACAAACCTAGATACTATATCAATAAAACCCAATGACAGCACAGCAGAAGAAATGTCAGAAAGGGAGTTCAGAATGTACATAATTAAAACAATCAGGGAAGCAAACGAGGAGATGAAAGAGCAAATGCAGGCATTAAATGATTGCACCAATGAACAGTTAAAAGAGCAAATACGGGAAGCAAGAGATCATTTCAATAAAGAGTTAGAGATACTGAAAAACAACAAAACAGAAATCCTTGAGATGAAGGAAACAATAAACCAAGTTAAAAACGACATAGAAAGCATAACCAATAGGATAGAACACCTGGAAGACAGAACCTCAGATATTGAAGACAAAATATTTAATCTTGAAAACAAAGTTGACCGAACAGAAAAGATGGTAAGAAATCATGAACAGAATCTACAAGAATTATGGGATATCATGAAGAGGCCAAATTTAAGAATTATTGGGATTGAGGAAGGCTTAGAGAAACAAACCAAAGGAATGAACAATCTATTCAATGAAATAATATCAGAAAATTTCCCAAATCTGAAGAATGAAATGGAAAACCAGGTACAAGAGGCTTATAGGACTCCAAATATACAAAATTAAAACAGACCCACACCAAGGCACATTATTATGAAAATACCTAACATACAAAATAAAGACAGAATTTTAAAGGCCGTGAGAGAAAAGAATCAAATTACATTCAGGGGGAAACCAATAAGAATATCAGCAGATTTTTTAATCCAGACCCTAAAAGATAGAAGGGCCTGGATCAACATTTACCAAGCCCTGAAATAAAATGGATGCCAACCAACAATCTTATACCCAGCAAAACTTACTTTCAGATTTGACAATGAAATAAGATCCTTCCATGATAAACAAAAGCTAAAGGAATTTACAAAAAGAAAGCCGGCATTACAGAACATTCTCAGCAAAATATTCCATGAGGAAGAGATGAAAAACAATGACGCAAAAATCAGCTATTCCTAAAGGAACAGCCAAATAAAGGAGAAAATAAATCATGTCAAAAAACAAAAATGAGTCAAATGACTGGGAATACAAATCATATCACAATAATAACCCTGAATGTTAATGGCCTGAACTCATCAATCAAAAGACGTAGACTGGCAGATTGGATTAAAAAGAAAAATCCAACAATATGCTGCCTGCAAGAGACTCATCTCATAGAAAGAGGTACCCATAGACTAAAGGTGAAAGGATGGGAAAAAACATACCATGCACACGGACACAGCAAAAAAGCTGGAATATCCATCCTCATTTCAGATAATGTGGACTTCAAGCCAAAACTAGTCAGAAGGGATAAAGAAGGACATTACATACTGCTTAAGGGAAGCATAAATCAGCAAGACATAACAATCATAAACATCTATGCCCCGAACATTGGCTCATCCATGTACGTCAAACAAATCCTTCTCAATTCCAGAAATCAAATAGACCACAACACAATAATACTAAGCGATTTCAACACACCTCTCTCATGGCTGGATAGATCTTCCAAACAAAAATTGAATAAAGAAACCATAGATCTCAATAACACAATCAACAATTTAGACTTAACCGACTTATATAGAATATACCATCCAACGAAGAATGAATACACTTTCTTCTCAGCAGCGCATGGATCCTTCTCTAAAATAGACCATGTCTTATGCCACAAAGCTACTGTTAGCAAATACAAGAAGATAGAGATACCACCTTGTACTCTATCAGATCATAATGGATTGAAATTAGAAATAAATGACAGAATAAAAAACAGAAACTTCTCCAATATCTGGAGATTAAATAATACACTATTATATGATGAATGGATAACAGAAGACATCAGGAGGGAAATTAAAAAATTCTTAGAAGTAAACAAGAACAAAGACACATCATATCAAAATCTCTGGGACACTATGAAAGCAGTACTTAGAGGAAGATTTATTTCATGGGGCGCATTCAAGAAAAGAAGTAGAAATCAGCAAATAAACCACTTAACACTACAGCTCAAAGCCCTAGAAAAAGAAGAGCAGACCAACACCAAAAGTAGTAGAAGACAGGAAATAGTTAAAATCTGAGCTGAAATCAACAAAATTGAAACAAAAGAAACAATCGGAAAAATTAACAAAATAAATAGTTGGTTCTTTGAAAAAATAAACAAAATTGATAAGCCCTTAGCCACACTAACAAAGAGAAAGAGGGAGAAAACTCAAATTACTAAAATTCGGAATGAACAAGGAAATATCACAACAGACACGAGTGAAATACAAAACATAATTAGAAGCTATTTTGAAAATCTGTACTCCAACAAAACAGAAAACCTCGAACACATCAACACGATTCTAGAGACATGTGAATTACCTAATCTGAACCAGAGGACATACACAACTTAAATAAATCAATTTCAAGCAATGAAACAGAAGAGGTCATCAAAAGCCTACCAACAAAGAAAAGTCCGGGACCAGATGGGTTCTCAGCCGAGTTCTATAAAACCTTTGAAGAAGAGCTCATTCCAATACTTCTCAAAGTATTCCATGAAATAGAAGAGGAGGGAACCCTCCCAAACTCATTCTATGAAGCCAATATCACCCTGATACCTAAACCAGACAGAGACACATCGAGGAAAGAAAATTTCAGACCAATATCCTTAATGAACATCAATGCAAAAATTCTCAATAAAATTTTAGCAAATCGCATACAAAAATATATTAAAAAGATAGTGCACCACGATCAAGTGGGTTTTATCCCAGGGATGTAAGGTTGGTTCAACATCTGGAAATCAATAAATGTCATTCACCATATCAACAGACTAAAAGTTAAGAATCACATGATTATTTCAATAGATGCAGAAAAAGCATTCGATAAAATACAGCATCCCTTCATGCTCAAAACACTAGAAAAAATTGGGGTAGTGGGAACATTCCTTAACATTGTAAAGGCCATCTACGCTAAGCCCATGGCCAATATCATTCTAAATGGTGAAAAACTGAAAGCATTCCCCCTAAAAACTGGAACAAGGCAGGGATGCCCTCTTTTACCCTACATTCAACATCGTCCTTGAGATTCTAGCCAGAGCAATTAGACAAACCAAAGAAATTAAAGGGATACAAATTGGAAAAGAAGAACTCAAACTATCCCTGTTCGCTGATGACATGATTATATATTTAGAGGAACCTGGAAATTCCACCAGAAAACTTTTAGAACTCATAAGTGAATTCAGTAAAGTAGCAGGTTACAAGATCAATGCTCATAAATCCAATGCATTTTTATACATAAGTGATGAATCTTCAGAAAGAGAAATTAGGAAAACTACCCCATTCACAATAGCATCGAAAAAAATAAAATACTTGGGAATCAATCTCACAAAAGAGGTGAAAGACCTCTACAATGAGAACTACAGAACACTAAACAAAGGAATTAAAGAAAACCTTAGAAGATGGAAAGATCTCCCATGTTCTTGGATAGGCAGAATTAATATTGTCAAAATGGCCATACTACCTAAAGTGCTATACAGATTCAATGCAATTCCAATTAAAATCCCAATGGTGTACCTTACAGAAATAGAGCAAGCAATTATGAAATTCATCTGGAAGAATAAGAAACCCAGAACAGCTAAAGCAATCCTCAGTAGAAAGAGCGAAGCAGGGGGTATCACAATACCAGATCTTCAACTCTATTACAAAGCAATAGTAACAAAAACAGCATGGTATTGGTACCAAAACAGACAGGTAGATCAGTGGTACAGAATAGAGGACATGGACACAAACCCAAATAAATACAATTTTCTCATACTAGACAAAGGGGCCAAAAATATGCAGTGGAGAAAAGATAGCCTCTTCAACAAATGGTGCTGGGAAAACTGGAAAACCATATGCAACAGAATGAAACTAAACCCCTATCTCTCACCCTGCACAAAACTCAACTCAAAATGGATCAAGGACCTCGGAATCAGACCAGAGACCCTGCATCTTATAGAAGAAAAAGTAGGTCCAAACCTTCAACTTGTTGGCTTAGGATCAAACTTCCTTAACAGGACTCACAAGAAATAAAAGCAAGAATCAACCACTGGGATAGATTCAAACTCAAAAGCTTTCTCTCAGCAAAGGAAACTATCAGTAATGTGAAGAGAGAGCCTACAGAGTGGGAGAATATCTTTGCCACTCATACTTCAGATAGAGCACTAATTTCCAGAATCTATAAAGAACTCAAAAATCTCTACACCAAGAAGACAAATAATCCAATCAACAAATGGGCTAAGGAAATGAACAGACACTTCACAGAAGAAGATGTACAAGCAATCAACAGATATATGAAAAAAATGTTCACCATCTCTAGTAATAAGAGAAATGCAAATGAAAACTACCCTAAGATTTCATCTCACCCCAATTAGAATGGCGATTATCAAGAACACAAGCAACAATAGGTGTTGGCGAGGATGTGGGGAAAAAGGTACACTCCTACATTGCTGGAGGGGCTGCAAATTAGTGCAGCCACTCTGGAAAGCAGTATGGAGATTCCTCAGAAAGCTTGGAATGGAACCACCATTTGACCCAGCTATCCCACTCCTTGGCCTATACCCAAAGGACTTAAAATCAGTATACTACAGAGATACAGCCACATCAATGTTTATAGCTGCTGAATTCACTATAGCCAGATGATGGAACCAACCTAGATGCCCTTCAGTTGATGAATGGATAAAGAAACTGTGGCATATATATACAATGGAATATTACTCTGCCATGAAGGATGATAAAATTATGGCATTTGAAGGCAAATGGATGAAATTGGAGGATATCATGCTAAGTGAGATAAGCCAATCTCAAAAAACTAAAGGACAAATTATCTTGCTGATAAGCGGATGAGGACATATAATGGGGGGTAGGAGGGGTTAGCATTAGGGTTAGGGTTAGTTTTAGGGTTAGGGATAAGGAGGGTGGTAAGAATGGAGGAAGGAAGGACTGTATAGAGGGAAAAGGGGCGGGGGGGAAGGGAAAAAAATAACAATGAATCAAACAACATTGCCCTATGTAAATTTATGATTTTTTAATAAAAAATAAATAAATACATAAAAGAGGCAACAACCTACAAATTAAATGAGATTTAAGATATATATATAAAAAAAAAAAAAAAAAAGACTGGGTGAACAACCTGCTTCCAGCTGAACCATTATTACTCAGGCTCCTGGCTAGCTAAGTGCTTCACAACTTTTTCAGTTTTCAAGCTGTGCTGCTTGTGAGAATTGGGCCAGCTACTCTCTCACAGTTGCTGATAGCCCTGCAGGGGTTGAAGAATATCCAGAACTTCAGGCCATCTTATGCCTGAAAAGCTCTCCTCTTTCAGCAGCAGTAGAAATCCCAAGCCTACTATGGAAGTGTAGGCAAGGAGGGGCGGGACACGGTGCCCAGAGAATGATGGCCTGGGAACTACTAACATTGGTAATGAGAACCAAGATTCTGTTGGCAGAAGAAATATGCCAAATCTGGAGAAAAGAACTTTCAGTCCACAAGCACAAATAAATTATGTTTGGCTTGCACAGTATATATGTTTCCTTTTCTAAAATCTGAATCCTTTTATAGGAAGCATGCACTTGCTAATTTGTCAAAATACTCAGCACTTCATTTCCTGTAGTTTTGCATCTATCTGCTGTTAACTGCCTGGCACGTGAAGTTATTTGATGCAACTCTGCCTGGATTACTGAAGTACGAATTTCATAGCGAGGTCACTTGAGACTCACTGAGGACAGAACTGGAAGATATATTTCAGAGTGATCATGGTTGTCCAGGGATTTGTTGTTTGTTTTGGTGTTTTTATTTTTGTTTTTGTTTTTTGGTTCATTTGTTGGGCTGGTGATCAAATCTAGGACTTCACACATACTAGGTAACTACCTCTGAGTGGTTGCCAGCCCACCAGAGTTATTTTTCCCCTGGCAGTTGAATAGCTCATGGTAGGAAATACCCTTTTAGTTAGACTTTACTGTCCCTGCCCCTCAATGTAATCTTGTTTAGGTTGATTAAGGTAAAAATGCCTTTAAAGTCTTGGCTCATCCACACTTAGTGATGTATGGGACCTGAAAGAAATTGATAAGAATAAATCTACTTTATTGATATTTTCTGAATTGGTTTAAGGAGGGAGAGAAAGAAGGGAAGGAAAGAAAGATTTCTTTATATAGCAAAATCATGATTGATTAAACATAATTTTCAAAAGGTTAAAAAACATTTTCATATAAGTATAAAAATATCAGGTATCAAAAGTTTTATTTAATTCATTAACTAATGAGGGAATCAGTAAGATGTTAAGACCAGTTTAAATGAAAAATTTGGAGCTATATGTTTATAGGCAATTTAACAAAAAAAGTTAAGATTTCTGAATTACATATAAAACTAAGTAATATCCTAAAGTGCAATATGTCATAACCTTTGGAGTTCTTTTCCATAATACATAAAATACTTGTATATCTACTGGACAAAATTCTACAAGTTAACCTGTGCCCTATGGAATTATAAAATAGTCCAGTCAATTGGAAAACTAATCAAAGGTGTAAACCCAGAACTGCATTAAAAGATCACCAGTAATTTCTTTTTACCTGTATCTAAGTTTTAGATGCTTTTCATGGATGGATCATAGTCATCAATTTAGACTATGTTGCCAGGAAGTGAAATCTGTTTCTCAAACTTGAAATTCTACCTTTTGATGAGGATAAATGAATGGAGTGAATTCTAAAATCTAGCATATGTATGTTAGGGGGTATTATTCTGGATTTCAGGGATTTCCAAATTTATTAAGCACATATTTAAATGAAAGAGTATCAGCTTGAAAAAAAATCTCATTCCAAATATTTTTATTTTCTTTGTAGGGATTCCATGGAGTTGTAGTAGGTACTACTCTGCAATGTCTCTAACAGAAACCCAAAGTGAACACGAACACTATGGAAGAGGTAGGTAGACTCAGGAAAAGAAATAAAATCAAATCTGTATGTTCTTTTTATTGCCTCTGAAAAGTGTTCATTTATGCACATGCATATGTGTTTATGGCAGGTAAATAGACTGACCAAACTACCAAACAAATGACCAGGAAGTGAAATATATTTTGCAGAAGCAATGAGTTCCTCTGTTTTTTGTCATCTAAGAATTCTAATTTGAGTAACTGAAATTTCTCATCTTTTATACTTTTTCAGGGTTTGGAAATTCACAAGGAAAGCATTATATTCCTTTCCCTCTCCTCATTCTTCACAACTGTCTCCTGCTAAAAAGAAGTGGTCAGTGTGAAAAGAAGTTGCTGAGTCATTTAAGATCCTCTTGGATCATTTAAGATCCTCTATTTGTTCTGCCTTTCTGTGGGCAGAACAAATAGATCTGGCTGTGTTGTTAGGGAGGATTTCCATACCACTTCCATGATTTCCTTTGGGGAACCAAGATACTAAAGGGAACTAGATTAATCACACCCAAGCATCTTTCAGAATGGAACTACCTGGCATGTCAAAATGTTTTTAAATTCTAACATGAAATTTTTAAAAAAGCAGACCAAAATGTAGTTCTAGGTGTAGGCTTCCTTTTAAGGAATGGGGATGCATGGTACAGAAAATGAAATTAGTTCACTAAATAAAGGCCACACATACCTTCCTTGCTTTTTGTCATTGAGTAATTGTCTGATTCCTTCCTGGAGGGAACCCATTCCAAAGGTATAGCCATAGTTATAGAAAGAGGAAGTCAGGAAATGCCCATCAGAGGGAAAGCCAAGGGAATCTCTACTCCCCTCAGGATAGCCAAAGGAGAGAGATTTGAAGAAAACAGGGTTAACTGACCAACTTCTCCAACATCTTCTCATGGGCAGAAAATATGGAGAACAGAAATCTTTCAGGAGTAGTAAGTTCTCAGAAAATGAAAAATATCATCATCAATAAAGACTAATTCATTTGTTCAACAAATACTTATTGATTACCAGATGTGCGCCAGCTATTATACCAGGTGCAGCAATACAATTAGTTTGCTTAACTAGTGTAGACAGTTGGCATAACTGTAAGCAAACTAAAAACTACTGAATTATACAGTTTTAAGTAGGTGGATTACATGTATGTAGGTTATATCTCAATATTTGATAAAACCAGTTTCTAGAACTTTATAGAATTGTTTCTTTAGAAAATTTAAAGTAATTGAACTAATATTTAAGAACTTTTCCCGACTTCAGTAATAAAAGCTGTATTCCAGATAAAGTACAGGATTTGTAAGTAAATTTGAATTTCAGACAAATGAATAATACTTAGTATAGATGTGTCCCATGTGATATTTGGGTATCCTTATTTTGGATCTCTACTTTTTATTTACTAAATTTGGCAACCCTAACCAGGGGATTAAGTTTTGACTCTCTTAGAGTTAAATTGCTTCTTTAGCATCACCAAGGCATTTTGTTTCCAACTAATGGGCTTTAACGTAACTTCCACTATAGTTCCAATGCCCAGGAAGGTTTTATAACTGAGCAGCACTGAAAGTGACATCTAGTAGTTCAGTCAAACAGGACTGTGTTTTTCTTTACCACATTGATGGTCCTACATTCCAAATGAAGTCAGAATTAGCAAACAAAGCACTTCAGCTTTGTTGTAAGATGAACGAAAGTTCCTGTGGGCCCAGAACCTCTGCCTCAAAGAGGAAATGTTGCCAAAAGCTCATCCTTGTCCCCAATGCCAGTTCAGTAAGGGGATGTGGTTTTGGAAAAATGCAAAAGAAGTTTTATTGTTTTGCAAGCAAAGGAGAAACACAGGGGACTCCTGTCCCAGAGGCTGTGATTCTGCCCATCAGCAGGAACAGAGAGATTTTAAAGGAGATATTCAAAGGCTACTCCAGGTGTGCTCTAATGGGGGTCTCAGAGTGCCCTGATGGTGTGTTAACATTCACTTGATAACTTGGGAGATACTCACTTCCTAGACCCTCTGGTAGATATCTCCTTTCTGTGGAGCACAGATAGCTCAGGGTATTCCCTGCCCCCAGGTTAGGGAGGAGGAGAGGGAGAAGAGGAAAAGGAAAACTTTTCCCTTTCTAAAATAAGCTTCAGAGCTATATTCAAAAGGTGAGTGGACCACTGTTACAGAAAGGGAGAGACCTGATGTCTCTGAGGGAATTAGAGTGGGTACTTTAGCTTTAATTATGTCCTGAGTTGTGCCAGCCAATTTTCTATGGAACCCTCTTAAGGAAGTATGTGATTTTGTTTGTTTTTGTTTTGTTTGACTTTCATGACTATTTTAATTTTCTACAGGACCTGGACTTGTTTTTACTGTACTTGTACATATGAATCAGTGCAGCTGTAGGGGATAGAGCTGTGACAGCTCAAGGGTTGAACTTTGCATGACAGTCAAGACCTTAGCTTCTCCTGCAGGCTTTTCTTAACACTGTATCTACACATCATCTTCAGCCATGCTGAACAGCTTTCTATTTACTGACTTTAGCTAAGGTCAACCAAGAATTAGCCTTAGCTGAGCATTCTCTCAGCCCAGCTGTTCTGTGATTATGTAGATCCTTCCACAAGGAAGAGAGGATTATCCTCCATTGGAGGGGTTTGGACAGAAATCTGACCTCAATATGGCAGAACACATCTGTAACAATCTTTTCAGTTATGTGCTTGTTCATTCAACAAATCTTTATTAAATCTGGGGATTGCTGAGCTAAGCAGTGGAATAGAGATTTAAATTAAAAAGGGGGGGAAAAGGCATGGTCTCTATATTTTTTAAAAATTTGACAAAAATGTTTATATCTATTATGTACCTAATATTTGGGAATATATATTTCAGAACATATTATAAGTATGACACGGAATTTGACTATGATACATATATCAACAACATATATGTGTATGTTATGTGTATGTGTGTGTGTGTATATATACATACACACACACACACACACACATATATATATATATATATAGGCTTGATTTAGTCATTCCACAATGCATATATATGTGTGTGTGTGTATATATATATATATATATATAATAACATAATTGTCATTTTTGTAACAAGAACACTTAAAATCTACTCAGCATTTTTCAAAGATACTGTGTAGGGGTGCCAGGCTAGCTCAGGTGCAGGTAAGAACCGTGGAGTCAGAACCCAGACCCTGGGAGTTGGGTAAAAGCAGGCTTGTGGCGAGCAACCTGCAAACTCATTTATTGCAGGAAAAACAATACATTTTATGAACTTTTTGCCCAATCACAATATGCCACGGGGGATCAGACCACCAGGCCCCTATACAGGTTCCCTTGGTAACACTAGGTCAATTTGGGGGCAGTTGTTTACATTCCTAGGTGGTCAGAGCAGAATGCTCCTCTCTGCAAGTTTACACACTTGAGACATTAACTGCTGCCAGCCAAGAACTAGGATTTCTCCCAATAGTGCTGTATATGGCTATTAAGTATGACAAAGTATTTGACTATGTATCATAGAACATAGCATTGGCTACATAATGAATTGTAGTGAGAAAGCAAATTAGTTATTGCCTTTTCTACAGGGCCATAGATCCTGGCCTTTCTTGTGATGACCCTCTGCCATGTCATTCAGCTGGGCTTCTTACCTTTTTTTTTGGTGGGGGGGGACGCGGTGGTAACTAGGTATTGAACCCAGGGTAGTCTAACCTCTAAACTACATTCCCAGCCTTTTTAAATTTTAATTTTGAGATAAGGTCTTGCTAAGTGGCCTGGGCTTGTGATCCTTCTGCCTCAGCCTCCTGAGTAGCTAGGATTACAAGCATGCATCACCACGCCTGCTGCTTTTTACCATTCTTTATGTGGAAATATCATCTGCTGCTCTCCAGACATCTGGAAGTTTAGACAGATTACCTAAGGTTATAAAGCCATATGGTAAACTAAATCTGCTAGCTATACTGTTTTAGATTATGTGATTTGACCACCATAGGATAAATTGTGATCATTTGGATCTAAGAAATTCCAGTATTCCTAATGTAAATTGACTCCAACTAAAATGGACCAATTATCCATCCCCCTGCAGCTATCCTCACTTATTTTTAGATGGGGGTAGGAGGAAGGAAGTTTCTATCACAGGCATTGAGTGGCTTAGCAGAAATCACCTAGGTCTACTGACCTAGAAGTACAGCAGTATGGAGAACTATAAAAAGAGGAGACCTTGACTAATCTGTATTCCTGACAATCATCTCATTTTTAGCTGGAAAATCCCTTTTGTGATTCCATTTCCCATTATAATCAAGGGAATATTTACTCAGAATTTCTAAGCATGATTGCCAGCTGATCAACTGAATTTCTTTCCTTTTCTCCCTCCCTCCTCCTTCCTCTTATTTACTTACTTTTCAAGGTGTCATTATGCATAATTTAGAGTATATAAGAGGATGTACATAGATATATTGTGTGCAAATACTACACCATTATATATAAGAGTCTTGAGTATCACAGATTTTGGTATTCACAAGGGCCCTGGAACCTATCCCCCACCAATACTGAGGGACAGATATACATATAAATTTTTTCATAACATAATAATAACCTCACTATTTCTAATAGTTTTTAACACCTCTGTTTTTCAGAATTTTTTTAGTTGTCAGTTGACCTTTTATTATTTATTTATTTTTATGCAGTGTTGAGAATGAAACCCAGGACCTCACACATGCTAGGCAAGCACTCTACCACTGAGTCACAACCCCAGCCCAACATCTCTGTTTTAATAGGATGATTTTGTCTTGTATCACTGTTATTAGAATCAGTCCTGCTACCTTAAAGTTCGGTACTCTGTCTTATTCGTTTTTTTATCCCCCCATAGCACAGATGCTTAGTGATGATTTAATAATTTAAATTTAGTTAAGCTTGTTAGGGAAAACAGTCTGGTTGTCCTCTGCTTTCATCGAAATCCACACAGAAGACTTCTGTGACATCAAAGATATGGGAATGTCTCCCTACCAATAAGCAATTGAATGTACTCTATTCTAATTTAGTCCTGACACCATCTCCTCAGGTTTGACTAATTTGCTAAAGCAGCTCACAGAGCTCAGAGAAACATTATACTTAAAATTTTGGGTTCATTTTAAAGGATATTTCAAAGGATACAAATATGTGTCAGATGACAAGATATGCCAGGTGAGATATGGAAGGGTCTCAAGCAAGGAGCTTCCATTCCCATGGAGGTGGGGCACAACATCCTCCCAGTGCATATATGAGTCCTTGTTCACCTTGCTGTGATTCTCCATGTGTTCATCTGTCCGGAAGCTCTCCAAACCCTATGCTTTTGGAATTCAGTGGAGACTTTGTTGCATAGGTATGGTAGCTAATAGACTTGGTGAGGAAATGCAGCAAGGCCTGTCTGTGAAGCATCCTTTCTTCCAGGGTGTGAAAAAGGACCCCCTGTGGAATGAGGTGGGGTTTATAACTTAACTGTTAGATAAAGTAAGTCAGAGAAATTTTTATGGCCAGCTCCAAAAAGATAAGAATTTCAACAACCTGCCTCTGGGAAGAGAAATTTTAGTTTCCATGGCCTGCCTTGGAGAGGGAGTTAAGAGCCAGGAAGTATAGATGAAAAGCAAAATAAACAAAACCCAAACATATTTATATACAAATATGTATAATATATATATAAAATGTATGTACGTGTTCATGCATGAACAGTATGATAGAAAGTTTAGGAAACCTGGCCTGGAAAAGAACCTCAGTTATCCTAAGACAAGATTTTGGAACTGAATTGTGAGGGCGGACTGGATGTCTATATTTGACAGTAATAGCTGCTGAGACATAATCTAGATAGCACTTACAAAGTATTAATATGTAGACTCCTCAGAATGTTCTTGTCCTGTTTCTTCTAGAAATTTTGAAGACTTGAGGATTTCCCCTTGAATTATATTTCTCAATTCTTTGAATAAAGAGACAGAATTCCATTTTTAAATAGATATCCTCAGCAAGAAACTGTTGGAACCTAGTGAAGTCTTCACTGGCATCCATCATCCCAGGTTGATCTGCAGGTCCATCGTTCTTACCATTTCTCTTCTTCCCCTGTCCCCTCCAGAATACGAGAGATTTCTGCAAGCCAACAACAGAGAACTCAACGCTCTTTTTGGATATCCAGTGAGTATCCCACATCTGGCTACTTCAGAGGGGGCTTAATATTTGTAATATTCCCCTTGGTTGAGGAAGCAGGGAATTTATTGTAGATGTGGATCCTACAATATTAAGTCTACTTTCTTTTAAGCTCCTATACAATGTGTTGTACAGTGAGGATTCAGAAACCAAATTAATCCAAGTACCCTAAACTCAGGGAGACTATGCCTCAGATTTTAGATTTATATATGACAACTAGAAAAGAAATACTGTAACTTTTTTTTTTTTGCACCAATTAAAACATAGTTCCACAATTGTCTTTTTTCATTTAGATATGACAATACATGTAGATCTACTACATGTTTTCCATTATATTGATAAACCTTAAATTATTTAACCAGTTTTCTATTCATGAACACTTAAAATGTCTCCAGTGTTTTTCTATGATAAATGGTCCTTCCAAGCACAGTGGCACACACCTGTAATACCAGCAACTCTGGAGGCTGAGGGAGGAGGATCACAAGTTCAAGACCAGCCTCAACTTAGCAAGACCCTGTCTCAAAATCAAAAATAAAAAGGACTAGGATGTAGCTCAGTGGCAAAGTACCCCTGGGATCAACCCCCAGTACCAAAAAAAGAAAAAAAAAAGGAAAGAAATCCACAATAAATGATCCTGTATGACCAACATACATCTGTATCTGTTTAGATATATAATATATACATTCCATATATAGATATAATATACATAGTTTGTCACATTTGTATTCATATATCTTATAAGAACTTCCTAGAAATAAGTTGGCCGAGCCAAAAGGAAAACACATTAAAAATTATGATACATACTCCCAGATTGCCCTCTAAAAAGACTATATCCTTTTATAGTTCTACCTATAGTGGAGGCTGCCCGTTTCTCAACATTCCTGCAAAACTGATTATTATCAATCTTCTCACCTTTGATGAAAAATACTCTTAGATGAAAAATTACATTTTGTTATCTCTTCTTCCTTAATTTTAAGTGTGATTGATAATCTTCTTGTGTTAATTAGCATTTGTATTTCTTTTTCTGAAAACTACCTGTTAATGATTTTTGCTCAATTTCTGTTGTGTTGTTCATTTTTCACCTATTTATTTATTTATGAATAAGTAGTTCATTGAAAAGATATATATTAAGAGTTTTCAACATGTTGGAATAGAGGAGGTTACTATCCTGGCTGCTCAGTGGAATGAAACCATGAAAGCAGACAGGCAGGTACTCAGCAAGGTGGGTGAACAACAACAAAAAAAAGTGGGGGACTTTACTGGAATTTAAAACCAGACATTCAAAGCAGATCAGGGCTTCAGGAGGTTGTATATGATAAAATGAGGAAGAAATCCTCAGCAGCATAGCCACTGCCACAGCCAGACCAGAAGCACCAGCCAGAGTGGTCCCTCTGTGAGCATAGTGGAGGGATAAGGGAATTAAAGGAAGCTGTGTTTTGGGGAGGTCCAAGGCATATACCTGGATATGGAGCATTTAGAGGTCAAGGACATTGCCTGTTTAACCTGAAGGACTCACTACCCAATATCCATGTATGGGAAAAGAAACCACCATCTCACCAGGCAAGTGTGCAAAGGACAAAGGAAGGAATAATTTTACAGCTGCTGCACGGGGGCTGGCAGCTGAGGGGGCTGATTCTAGCAAACCCGAGTTTGGCCCAAAATACAGGCTCAGTAAACACACTGCACAACATAGAGTAAGCATAAGTGACCAGGAGAAAATCAAATGTGGAGAGAGGTTTACACAGAGGACAACTGGTCGTGGAAACACACCTGGCTCTACCCCTCCCCCTGCAATCAGACTGATTGCAGGACCAGGTGGAAGAGACACATCTGGGTACTTGGAAGGGTGGGGGCAGGAGAGATTGTAGATGGAACCCAAGATCAGGAATCATGGGATCCAAAGGTGACAAAGGGGACTTAGAATTGGCTCCCCCACCACACCAGTGAACCCAGGGGAGGTCCCTGGGGTATAGTCTTCCAGCATGGAAAAGCAAGTACTAGGCACTGGAGGTGTGTTGATCTAAAATCTCCAGATCAGTTGGCATTCAGTGAAGAGCCTGGAACCTGCCTGAACATAAACCCTGCCTCCAGGAATTCCACACACCGGAATTCCAGCAATCCAGAGGGTGGAGCATCATGCTCCAGGTGACCTCACCTAAAACTACTGAAAAGAAAAACAGAAATCTTTTAAACTTCAACAGAAAGAATTCTTTACCGTTCCATTAAGATTTTTTTTTTTTTAAATTCTTTTTCTCTGTGTGATTGTGACCTTAATGTACATGGACATTTATACAAATTAATATTTGTTTTTTTCTCATTTCTAGCATTTTTGAAGCCAGTTATTTTTCATGGATTAGTTTTTTGTCAGTGAGAATGTTTGACTAGTATATTTTCATTTTATATTTTTATTTTTAATTTAAAAAATTTTTTATGTTTTATATGTTTTCCCCTACCTGTTTCCCTTGATTCTCTTTTCTTCTGCTAACAGCCAATCTCTATTGTTCTTTCACTCTTCCTTTAATTTTTTACTTCTTCTCTCCTCTTCCCTCATAATCATCACATCCTTTATCAGTTCTGGTCTCTATCTACCATTTGAAATTATAAGCCCTTTTGCAAACTTGCTGTTTTTACTATAGGCAATAACTGATCATATCATATCTGTTTATTGTGATAATTAACATTGTAGACGTCACAGTCAAAACTATTTGATTTAATGCTGTATATTGTTCACATTGGTTGTTGTTATTATTTGTCTCCTCCTAAACAGTGAAGTACTGGAAACCTTCAGGAACACTATAAGCCCACAGGGTAGAAACTCCACTGCCTCAGAGCCATACTGTTAGATGGGTAGGCACTCAAACAACATGAGAAAGAAAGGGAACAATCCCCTCAAACAAACAATGACATTCCAGTAACAGAATCCATCAACACCACAGTGGAAGAAAAGTCAGAGAAGGCATTCAGAATGTACATAGTTAAACTGAGCTGTGAAGTGAAGGATGGCTTAAGGAATGAAATCAGAGAGAAAATACAGGAAGTGAAAGATCACTTCAATAAAGAGGCAGAGATTCTGAAAAAAAAAAAAAAAAGGCAGAAATCCTTAAATTGAAGTAAACAATAAACCAAATTAAACATTCAATAGAGGGCTGGGGAGATAGCTCAGTAGGTAGAGTGATTGCCTTGCAAGCATAAGGCCCTGGGTTTGATCCCTAGCACCACGAAAAAAAAAAAAAAAAAAATCAATAGAAAGCATCAACAACAGACTAAACCATTTGGAAGAGAGAACCTCAGAAAATTAAGACAAATCATATACTCTCGAAAATAAAGTCGACACTACAGAGAAGATAGTAAGAAACCATGGACAGAACTTCCAAGAAATATGGGATAACATGAAAAGACAAATTTAAGATTTATTGGAATAGACAAAGGCATAGAGATACAAATCAAAGGAATGCAATCTTTTCAATGATATAATATCAGAAATTTTCCCAAATCTAAAGAATGAAATGGAAAATCAACTACAAGAAGCTTACAGGACCCCAAATGTACAAAATTACAGCAGAACCACACCAAGGCACTTTATAATGAAAATGCCTAACAAACAGAAGAAGGGTAGAATTGTAAAGGCTGTGAGAGAAAAATATCAGATTACGTACAGGAGGAAATCAGTTTGGATCTCAAACTGGTTGATTTCTCAACCCAGACCCTCAAAGCTAGGGGTCCTGCAATAACATACATATATCAAGTTCTGAGAGAAAATGGATGCCAACCAAGAATTTTATATCCAACAAAATTAAGTTCCAGATTTGAAGATGAGATAAAAACCTTCCATGATAAACAAAAGTTAAAAGAATTCACAAATCAAAAACCTCACTATAGAACATTCTTAGCAAAATATTCCACAAGGAGGAAATGAAAAAACAAACAAACAATGGAAACCAGCATAGGGAGGAACTACACTAAAGAAAATGTCAATCAAAGGAAAATTAACTCAAGTTAAAAAGCAAAAATAAGTTAAAATGACCAGGAATACAAATCATATCTCAATAATAACCCTGAATGTTAATGGCCTAAACTCATCAATCAAAAGAGAGAGACTGGCAGATTGGACTCAAAAAGAAAACAAACAAACAAACAAACAAAAGACCCAATAATATGCTATCTTCAAGAAACTCACCTCCTAGGAAAAGACATCCACAGACTGAAGATGAAAGGATGGGAAGAACATATCACTCACATGGACTGCATAAACAAGCAGAAATTTCCATCCTCATATCAGATAAAGTGGACTTCAAACCAAAGTTAGTCAGAGGGATAAAGAAGGACATTTCACACTGCTTAAAGGATTCATACATCAACAAGACATATCAATGGTAAATATATATGCCCCAAACATTGGAACATGTACATCAAACAAACCCTTCTCAATATCAAGAATCAGTTAGACCACAACACGATAATATGGGTGACTTTAACACACCTCTTTCACTATTGGATAGATCTTCCAAATAAAAACTAAACAAAGAAACTATACAATTAAATGATACAATGATTTAGACTTAACTGACATATATAGAGTATTTCATCCATCATCAAGTGAATACACTTTCTTCTCAGCAGCACATGGATCCTTCTTTAAAATAGACCATATGTTATGCCACAAAGGAATTCTTAGCAAATATAAAAAATTAGAAATACTACCTTGCATTCTATCAGATCATAATGGAATAAAACTAGAAATCAACAATAAAATAAAAAATAGAAGGTCTCCAACACCTGGAGACGGAATAACATGCCATTAAATGATAAATGGATAGCAGAAGTAATCAGGGAGAAAAATAAAACATACTTAGAGGTAAATGAGAACACCGATACAACATATCAAAATCTCTGGGATGCTATGAAGGCAGTGCTAAGAGGAAAGTTCTTTGCATTGAGCTCCCTCACTAAAAGAATAAAAAGTGAACGAATAAATGATATAACATTACATTTCAAAGCCCTAGAAAAAGAAGAACAAATCAACACCAAAAGCAGTAGGAGACAGGAAATAATTAAAAACAGAGCTGAAATCAATGAAGTTGAAATAAAAGAAACAATTTAAAAATTGACAAAAGTTTGTTCTTTGAAAAAATAAATAAAATTTATAAACCCTTAGCCATACTAACAAAGAGAAAAAGAGAGAAAACTCCAATTACTAAAATTTGTGATGAAAAAGGAACTATCATGAAGGATACTACTGAAATACAGAAGATAAATAGAAACTAATTATAGTTTAAATTAATTATGTTATAAATTTGAAAATTTATACTTCAATAATAGAAAAATCTCAAAGACACTGACAAATTTCTAGAGACATATGATCGACCCACACTGAAGCAGGAGGACATGCATAATTTAAACAGATCAATTTTAAGCAATGAAATAGAAGATGCCATCAAAAGCCTACCAACCAAGAAAAGTCCAGGGCCAGACAGATTTTCAGCTGAGTTCTTCAACACCTTCAAAGAAGAATTTACACCAATACTCCTCAAATGATTCCATGAAATAGAAAAGGAGGGAACCCTTCCAAACTCATTCTATGAAGCTAATTATCACCCTGATACCAAAACTAGACAAAGACACATCAAGGAAAGTAAACTTCAGAACAATATCCCTCATGAACATAGATGAAAAATATGTCAAGAAAATTCTGTCAAATCACATACAAAAACATATTAAAAAGATAGTGCGCCACAATCAAGTGGGGTTCATCCCAAGGATGCAAGGTTGGTTCAACATATGGAAATCAATAAACATAATTCATCACATTAATAGATTTAAAGACAAGAATCATATGATCATCTCAAGAGATGCAGAAAAAGCATGTGACAAAATATAGCACCTCTTCATGTTCAAAACACTAGAAAAACTAGGGATAGTAGAAACATACCTCAACATTGTAAAAGCTATCTATGCTAAGCCCATGGCCAACATCATTCTAAGAGGAGAAACATTGAAAACAATCCCCCTAAAACCTGGGAACAAGACAGGGATATCCTCTTTCCCTTCTATTCAATACAGTCCTTGTAACTCTAGCCAGAGCAATCAGATAGACAAAGGAAATTAAAGGGATATGACTAGGAAAAGAAGAACTCAACTATTACTATTTGCCAATGACATGTTTTTATTTAGAAGGTCCAAAAAAAAAAAAAAAAAACTCCATCAGAAAACTTCTAGAATAATTAATTCAGCAAAGTAGCAGGATAAAAATCAATACCCATAAATCAAATGCATTTTCATACATTAGTGATGAATCCACTGCAAGAGAAATTAGGAAAACTACCCCATTCACAATAGCCTTTAAAAAATAAAATAAAATACTTGAGAATCAAACTAACAAAGGAGGTGAAAGACCACTACAATGAAAACTACAGAACACTAAAAAGAAAGAAATTGAAGAAGACCTTAGAAGATGGAAAGATCTCCCATGCTCTTGGATAGGCAGAATTAATATTGTCAAAATGGCCATACTACCAAAAGTGCTATACAGATTCAATGCAATTCCAATTAAAATCCCAATGACATTCTTCATAGAAATAGAAAAAGCAATTATGAAGTTCATTTGGAAAAATAAGAGACCCAGAATAACCAAAGCAATCCTTAGCAAGAAGAGTGAAGCGAGAGGTATCACAAGACCAGACCTTAAGCTATACTACAGAGCAATAGTAACAAAAATGGCATGATATTGGCACCAAAATAGATGTATACACCAATAGTACAGAATAGAAGATACAGAGACAAACCCACATAAATACAGTTATCTCATATTGGACAAAGGCACCATAAACAGACATTGGAGAAAGGATAGCCTATTCAACAAATGGTGCTGGGAAAACTGGAAATCCGTATATAGCAGAATGAAATTAAACCTCTCTGCACAAAAATCAACTCAAGTGGATCAAAGACTTAGAACAGAGACCCTGTGCCTAATTGTGCCTAATAGAAGGAAAAGTAGGACCAAATCTCCACCAGGTTGGCTTCAGACCTGACTTCCTTAACAAGACTTCTAAAGTGCAAAAAGTAAAATTAAGACTCAATAAATGGGATGGTTCAAATTAA